>NC_135956.1:63801628-64429545 GCF_053455715.1 Rhinoraja longicauda | reverse complement strand
AACAGATTAACCTGGTAACAGAAAGCTTTCTGTTCAGACAGCAAAGATCTAATTAAACAACTGGGGTTTTGATTCAAAATACAAATGTAAACCATTCAATCAGATGACCAGATATTTTACAAATGTACTGGTAGGTTAAGTTGTTGCAAGGTATAATTACAACAGAGATGATTAGGTTCAAGCATTGATCTCCAGAGGGCATCCTGGAAGATGTCTTTTTTTTGCCATCTGTGTCCTTTTCATCCGTTTACATCCAGGGCTTAAAGCTGCAAAGTCACGTATTGCAATATCTTATTTTTGATTAAAGGTATTCCTGAAGGTTTTATCACATGCTTTCGCACCTCCAACTTCCAAGCTCAGTCAAGCAGCCTTTTTTTCCATCTATGATAAATTTATAATCAATAAGTTAAAGCATTGGAAGAAAATAAAAAGTTTTTTTTTACTGCTTCCATGTTTCTCATGTATTGCTCATAGCAGTGTCCTGGATTAATCTTCCATTTCTGGAGACTACACTATTGTCCAGGAATGTTCACAATCACAGGTTAGTCTGAAACAAGTTTACCTACAAATCATTCACTGGCTCTGTGACAAACTCAGCTCCAGAAGAACTGGATTTTTGGGATTGTGATATATTTTTGTGTGAGACTAGTTAAATTACATGAGTGGCAAATTATGTTCTGTATAATGTAGGATTAAAAGCACCACTCCATAATTTAATATTTTATATTATTTTTGCAGGCATGCAAACGCAGTCTAAAGGCCATTTTATTTCTTTTTGTTTGGGGCATGATTTTATTTTAATAAAAACAGGTTGGAAACAGAGAACTTTAAAACTAACGATTCTGAAATTTAAGGAGTTGCTAATCTTCTGATTGGATATTCTCTGAATTTCACACCCATGTTTAAAGAGAGTTTAAGAGAAAATATGCGAGATGATAAAATTGATCAGTTGGAATGATGGTGTTTCACTTACAAGCTCAAATATGTTCATCAATCAAAACTTTTAAAACTTTTTTTGTTTGGCTTTAGCTCGACATACACCAGCAGACAGTGTTTATTTCTGCTTAAACATAACCAAATGAAACTTGTTTAAACCCTACCAAAATTCTACTTATTGGTTAAGATCAATTCCTCAGTGAATGGCAGGTGTTTTTGTAATGGCAGATCCAGACCTAGCATTCAAATCGCATTGTAAGCTGGTAGCCATTGTGTAAATTTTATTGACTAAAATGATAATGAATAATGTCTGTACTTACTTACATGTGAGCATTTTTTTTCTGTAAATTCACAGTACTTTTAAAACACATCTGTATTAGATGCACAGTATCTCTTGTCCAGAGTAGGGGAATCGATGACCAGAGGACATAGGTTCAAGGTGAAGGGAGAAAGATTTAATAGGAATCTGAGGGGTAACTTTTTCACACAAAGGGTGGTGGGTGTATGGAACAAGCTGCCATAGGAGGTAGTGGAGGCTGGGACTATCCCAATGTTTAAGAAACAGTTAGACAGGTACATGGATAGGACAAGTTTGGAGGGATATGGACCAAGCGCAGGCAGGTGGGATCAGTGTACTTGGTCGGTGTGGGCAAGTTGGGCCGAAGGACCTGTTTCCACATTGTGTTGCTCTATGACTCTATCCACTGGGCTGTAAATAGAAGTGTAGTGAGAATTTGTGGAAAGTTGGAAGCATTGTAATTGCCAATGGAACAATCTTTGCCATCACCTCCCCAGCTAACAGTTTCCAATGACTGTAAGCATATTTTTGTTAGGGAATGGGTTAAAGATAATTACTAGAGTACACACAAATTTGTGGAAAAACCTATTCATATATAAGGCTATCCAACAGTGCTTTATCTGAACTCTAGTTTTAAAAATTGAGTTTTGCCACTGCCATTTCCTCTCTGAACCTATAAATAATTGAATAAATAAGAAAACTGAAGCAATAGTAATTCATAAGAGAGTATTAACCACTTACAAAAAGTGTGTTTCCCTCACCCACACAGAGAAAGAGAGACAGAGAGAGAGAGAGAGGGAGAGAGAGAGCATCTCAGGCAAACAGATGCATATTTCACATCAAGTTCTTTAAGCTTCTGAGGCCTGGCTACAACTGGGTCAAATGATAAGATGAGCACAACTGAAAAACGGAGACCAGCTTTGATAAAAACTGATTGATTGATGTCTGGCTTGCCACCATCAGAAGCAGTTGTCAGTTAGTTTGGAATCAGATGATTTTGCTTCTGTGATAGAGTGGGGCCTGGTAGGCAAACCTGAAGGACAAAAAGGTCACTATCTGCTCAGTGTCAGGCAGCACTGGGCTGGCACTGCTTGGGTTTTCTGTTCTTTTTTTCTCCTAACACCTTCCCTTTTTGTGGTCAAGTGCAAGAAGTAGCTGCCAGTAGTAAAAAAAAAAGGGTCTTGAGAACACTGTCACGTGTTACAATCTTTGGAATGGCAGGATAATCAAAGGCTGTGCTATTTCTATCTGTGCTTGTTATGCAGCCTCCCCTCTTTCTCCATTCTCAGAATTTGCCATTTGGGAGGTTAGAGCATCAAAGATTGATGGAATAAAGTTCCAAACGTAGGGTGAGCTCAGTGGGTGAAGAATTAATGAAGTTATTGTCATTCTGCAATGTTAAGTCACTCACACACCCGCCGATAAGAACTAGGTTACATTAGTCAGAACTGTAGGTGTAACTCTGAGGCTGCCAACGCGTATCTGTTTTCAGCTCATTATCTTTCTTTTTCTTTTTGTGTAAAAAAGAACTGGATTTTTTCCAGCAGCTTTTTTTGATATCCATTTAGATTGTGCCTTCATTAAAAAAACTGACAATGAAGTGACTTCAATTAAGAAATATGTGCCTGGCCTCTGGCATCACATCCTGTTGTTCTGGCTGTGCTGAGGAGAATTCATTTGTTTCTTAATTAAGAAAAACACCAATAGCGTAAAAAATCTGTTTATGGTACCTGAATCATAATTAGTCCAAAAAATGTAGTAACATTCCGATAGCTGCAGAAGTGAACCCTTGCAGATAAAAATGAACTAACTACCCTTGCATTAATCGACACTGAAAAAAAAGTGTGCTGTCATTATGGTTAAGACAATATGCAAACTATCTCCAAAGGAATCAAATTGCTGGAATGTTTTCATTTGCATGTATTAACCATTAACATAATGAGGAGAAGTGACACTAGACCTGGATTGCGTGTCTGTTCGGATTGATAACTCCCTGCATCTGCAAATAGTCTAAGAAAATTATGCTACCAGTCAAATCAGCATTGAACTGTGGAGCGCCTTTTTATCTGAAGCCCTGAACAAACCTGCCACTGCTTAAATGCAAGCCATCATTCTCTGACAGCTATCCCTAAGCAGGATGCCTCTGAGTCATTGTTTTAAGTTGCAAAGAAAATTATGATAATTTCGGTGCAGCAGAAATCTAAATAAAAGTTCCAATGAAAAAACGAAGAGGAATTAAGGAGATTGTTTTTTTTTTAAAGAGTAGGTCTTTTGAAGAAGTTTTTTTTTGCAATGCAGGGATAATTGGTTGATTTTGATGAAAGGCAAGAAGCAGTGGATAATTTATGCTAATGATTATTAACAAAAGTGATTTTAACGAGCACATGTTAAAAATAAATAAAACCCACAATTTCACTGCATCTCTTGCATTTGTTACTTGCAATTGTAGATCAGTTTTTATGTTAGAATGTTAATGGCAGCCACTGCATTCACAAAAAGAATATGAATTTCATTTTGTTGTGATTGTTCTGTCACATTGCAAGATTACGAAGTCACTGTTTGACAAGTTTCAAGTTAATTTGTTAAAAATCTTGGACCACTTTTCATTATCAAAGAGTAAAAAACCTTTACTTGTTTCAAATCTTTTCCTTACAATCATTAGATGGGCATTTATTAGGAGTAACCAGTTTCAAAAGTTACAAAATACAAAGATTCGATGGTATTTTATAGCAGTTGTCATACAGGCAGATGTACACATCCAAATAACCATCTCTCAGCCACATTTTATGTAATAAAGGTACTTTGCTCTTTGGATAACCTCTGCATCATAAAGTAAAAGAATGTTCAACTTTAAAAAAAATTATTAACATTAAAATGCCAGTATTTTTGTGATATAAGTATATCACATTATTTCTTTATATAAGTAGAAAATATTTATATAAAATATTTATAAATATGTATAAAATACCTTTTTCTCATTGAATAATGCAATTTATTTCACATTTAATATTATCACATTTTGGAATAAAACATAAACACATTTTTAACAGAACTTTATGAAAAGAACAATCAATTATGTGTTTATGGTGAACTCGCAGGAAAATGAACAAATTCTAAACCTGTGTCCCTTTCGTCATGGTGCAATTAGTCTATTGTTAACTTCACTTGGTTGACTATATATTACAGATACCGAAGTTTGGGCCATTAAAGTGTTGTGTTTTGCTAAATGTTATTATATGGTAGAATTATGACAACTTATTAATTGGATGGGCATTCAAATAAGTATAATATTATTAATATTATTACTGTATCTGCTGTCCCAGGTGTCAACTTCTGTACATTGGCGAGACCAAGCGCAGGCTCGGCGATCGATTCGATGAACACCTCCGCTCAGTCCGCCTTAAATACCTGATCTCCCGGTTGCTCAGCACTTCAACTCCCCCTCCCATGCCCAATCTGACCTTTCTGTCCTGGGCCTCCATTGTCAGAGTGAGGCCCAGCGCAAATTGGAGGAACAGCACATGATATTTCTCTCGGGTAGCTTACATCCCGGTGGTATGAACATTGACTTCGCTAACTTCAAATAGCCCTTGCTTTCCCTCTCTTCCCATCCCCTCCCCTTCCCAGTTCTCCCACCAGTCTTACTGTCTCCGACTACATTCTATCGTTGTCCCGCCCACTCCCCTGACATCAGTCTGAAGAAGGGTCACGACCCAAAACTTCACCCATTCCTTCCCTCCAGAGATGCTGCCTGTCTCGCTGAGTTACTCCAGCATTTTGTGTCTACCTTCGATTTAAACTAGCATCTGCAGTTCTTTCCTACAAATAATATTATTAAAAATATACTAGATGATCATAGACCTTAATCATATTGAGCACGAGGATAACAAACTAGGAACACAATTTAGACTTGCTGCGTGCACTGGGAAAAGTGGCTGCTTTTCACTATTTGTAATTGATTCATAAACATACCCTTTATATGTCCCATTACAATTAGCTTAGTGAGAAATCTTCCATCCTTGTGTAATTTTATCTTTTGGGATTCTCTATTTTACTTCATTTCCAAGTGAAAAAAGAAAAATATCATAATTTCATCCATAAATCTCAAAGGTAATTAAGTGAAAACTCTAATCTTCTCCTGTCACCTCCATTGCATTTATGACATCTGTGAAAGGGAATGAGCAAGCATGAGGACAGGAGGGTGAAATAATTCCTTTTAACATTTTGATTCCCATTTTAATTTTAGGATTCTGAATGTATGGAGATTGTTATTAATCCAGTTATCAAGCTGCTAAACAATGGAATGCAGAAAGTGTGGACAAAATGTTTATTCATCTGACTTGCATATTTTAGAGACCCCAAACCGAAATTAAGTTTGAGTAATATTTTGATGCTATTGGGTAAATTGGTAAATTGAGTATCTGGAATTGAAATTAACATAAATACCTGAGTGGCAACTCTGAGTGACCATGCACTAGAAGAGGCAAAGAAATGTAATATGAGCAGGTGCGACTGACTTGTTTGAAATTCAGGTGCATTGATAAAGGAAGCAATAAGACAATTTCTAATGCAGGAAATTTACCGTAACAGTAGAAATTTCTGTAATTATACCTATTAGTCGGCATCAAACAGCAAGAGTTAATATTGGCGAAGCATCTTATTAATAAATATATAGTCTGGCTGAAAATTGGTAAATATTTTTTAATGACTGGAAATCTTAATTTCAATCTTTTTTTAGGATATTAGTATCACTAGCTACACTTTCCTGCCCTTTAGAAATGGAGAGTGGAACCTCTGCAGTCCATGTAAAGATACCACAACAATATGAGACGCCAAGTTTCAGGATTTTGACTTGGTGACAATATTGGACAATGCTTGATGTCCCAAATTTTCAAGCAACATGATGAGAGGGAAATTTAGAAGTGATAACTCCCCTGACATGGTTAAGGAACCATGGCATTTCATTGTATGAATCCTTTAGATACCATATACTCAGCTGTAGGTGAATGTGCAAGTAGGCTACTGGTCAAGCAGACTGAATAATATCGAGCTTTTTGAATGTTGTATCCCTCTAGATAAATAAAGAGTATCCCTTTGCATTCTTGACATAAGAGTTTTGCAGTGACTTCGTGGATTTGGAGGTTGAGCCGCTTGCTTTAGCAGATCCAGAGTTGGATGTATTCCAGAAGTTAGATAACCATTTCAGTTTATACTAGTCATCCATGATTCCCAGAATGTATTTTTGTAGGATCTTGGCATTGGTCACGGCATCATGTGTCAAGGCGAGATAGATATAATCTCTGTTAAGAGATGATTGTAGCCAAATGCTTGTCACTTTTCAGCCCATGTCTTGATGCTGTACAGATCTTTCTGTATGCAGACATGGATATCTTCCTCATCATAGGAATTGTGATTGTAATCTGAAAACTGCAATCAAATGCAGGTAGCTCCATCTCCAATGTTATAATATAGGGAAGGATTTTGGAGAATCCGTTAAATGTATTCTAATCAATTTATTAAGATTTTTAGTGTACACAATGTCTAATGAGATAATAAACTTAATAGTAGTTTCACTAGAACTAAAACAGTCTTCTTGAATATACACAAAACAACTGGACAAACTGGTACCATCCTTTACAATATTTTACATAATTTCAAAACAATGCATTTCCTTTAAAACACTGATTATGCAGTCTATTGTCATCTTGATTATGATGTCTATTTTCATCCTTATAATTTTACCCCCTGTATCTTAGTTTACTGAGGACTGAAGCAAACAGTTTATCTCTACACATCTCTTATACTCTGGCTGGCCTCCTTTCTTCTACCTGAACGATATGATAGAACTTCCATATGGGATATAGAAACAATTTTCTCTCGCCGATGTACATTAGGTTCCAGTTAAGCATGTTTTAGTTTTTAAAATCAAATTAGGCCTTAATATCTCCTCATCTCTATACTTTCCTGTATCTCTATAACCCTCATAAACTAAATATGTTACTGAGTATTCCTGAATATTACCAACATGCTTTCATCTTCCAAGCTCTAGAATTCTCTCTCAATATTAATGATCATCTTACTTCTATAACAATCATAGAGTGACACAGCATGGAAATGGGCTCCCAGCTCACTCGATCTGCCCAATTATACTAACCCTGCATCAATCCCATTCCCTCCCAGGTTTACATCAGCTCCCTGCAGATTCTACCACTCATCTACACACTAAGGGCAATTTAATTGGCTTATTAATTTGCACACTGTTGGAATATGGGAAGAAAGGAAGAACATTCAAACTCAAAACAGAAGCATGCGAGTTTGGGATTGAATGTGCATTTCTGGTGCTGTGAGGCAGCTTGTCTACTCGCTGTGCCAATGTGCTGCCTTGCCTCTGTCTATTTCTATAAGCTTCTGATCATTTGTTCTAGAAGCTACCATTGCAGAAGTACCAAAGAAATGTCCTTATATGTTTTTTTCTGTATTAAAAGCACCATACATAATTAAAAGTTGTACTTGATGTTCTCATTTGAAGCAGAATGGAAACAATTGAATGTGATATTTGTGAAGCTGATCTGGCTTGCATGCAATAATTGCAATTTTTTTGTTGATTTTTGCAGGGTATTTGATCCAAGCATGTTATTTCTCACCATTTATTTTCTACATGGCAGACTTTGTTCCATTTCCTTTTTGGTTAATAAAGAACTGCAACTGGCTAATGGTTCAATGGGGCTTTTATTGTCACATGTGCGAAGTACAAACACACAGTGAAATTCTTTACTTACAAGCAGTCATACCAACGATTATGCACATCCCCGATTAGCAAATTTTACAGAAATAGTCTGCCGAGCCCCATGCTTTTGGTGCTATTTTCAAAATCCAGTCCATGCTCTAGTTATTATGAGCGAGCCCCATGCTGCTGCGGACCTCCTGCCGCCCCCTTCCTTGAACGTACAGGGCAACCTGCGAATCGACGTCCTCTCCTTGCCCGTCCACTTTTGTTCCCGGGGGGGTGGGCGCCTCACACAACTGTCTTCGGGGGCATGGTTGTCTCCTCTCCTCTCCGCAGAGTAGTCCACTGCTCGGAGAACCCGGTAGACCGCATACTGAAGGGACGAGCAGCAGACGGCTTGGCGGGCTCTCCCTTCCAGTACGCGGTCCGCCGGGTTCTCCGAGCATCGGATTATCCTCCGGCTACCTCCTGCTGGCCATGGTGCTCTGGGAGATTCAAGAAGAGAGAGTAGTCTAATGATGAACGTTAATTCCCATTCACTGTATCTATAGTTGTTGCATTTCAGTCACTGACAATGTGCATCATTGTTAGTGTGTGTCGTGTAGTACCTGGTCCAAGCATTGTTCTGGTGTGATGATAGCAGGCTAGGGACGAATGATAAGGCATTTGACTACTCACGAAAGAGCAAGATAGGAGTATGGTGTGGCAGCTTACAGAAACACTTGATGTACATAGGCAATTCCATTTTTGGTACAAAAATGCCGATTAAAATGTTTCTGTACTTTTTCAAGGATCTTAAAGGATTCTGGAAGCAAATTGGCTCAGGACTTTACTGAGAGCTAGTATGAAAATCGTGATCAACTCCATTCACACATTATTTGATCCAACCATGATATACCACCTCATGGTTCATGCTGTCGCTTCCATTGCATGAATATTCGAATGTAGAAGTGGAAGCTTAGATGATTGTCATGCAAACTTGGAATTTTGGCCTAATGGCTCTGCTCTACTCTAATAGATCACCAAGAATTCTGATATATTACCATGGCATTGGGTTCAAGCTAGCTGTCCTTTCGAGAAATAAATATCTTTCCACTTCTGCTACTTGCCGACCACCCTCACTTTCTACTGCATTCTGGTGGGCAGTGGATCTCCTCCAGATCTAGAGCTGCTGAAGATCAACCTTCAAAGCTACCTCAATGAAAGTTGGCAGCCTTCCATCAACCATACTGCAGTTACTGGGGTGGCACTGGGTGCTTTGCAAAAAAACGTGAATGCAGACGGATGACTGTCAATAAGAGAATGCACATAGGTGTCACATAAGTTGTCTGTTTTGTGAAACGGCATAATTTCATTCGTGCGTGTGTTTTTCTGATACTTATTTGTACTGTAATACTGTAATCACTTGTTTTTTGCTTCTTTTGTAGTTTGACGTTGTGCTCGTCAGTGACAAAAGACAAGACATGGAACTATGGTGAATGCACATTTGAAATTGTGGTTATCAGAAAAGAACTCAAAAAGGTTCTTCATAGACTGGACTAAAATTAGTCTAAATTGTCCCTGTTCTGCCGATTTCTCCTTTGATTCTCATCCTTCTGTTCTTGCCTTTAAGATTCTGATAGTTTTGCTGATGGCAAGGGGGTCTTCATGATGGCGAGGTTGTGTAGTGAGCAGGAGGCTGTACAAATATTGATTGCTACTCATTAGATATCTTGAGAACCACCTCATTGTATTGTACATTTCCACCATAGTGGGACAGGCAATGGAAATGTTGTTTAATATCCCACTGATCAACGTGCTGGATCGGATCTTTGGGGCTTTTGCCCATTTCCCTCAGTTATGCAGTATTGCAAGGGAAGACATTACTAATGCCCTCCATTATGGAACAGCTGGTTAATACATAACTACAATGTTTTGGGATTGTTGTATGAACCAATTTGGTTCAATGACTCCTGTCAATCTAATGTAGTTGACTTTTAACTGTCTCTACGTCAGAGACACTAGGAATGGATTCTAAATACCAACATTGCTAGCAACATCCATATCTTCAATCACAAATAAATAAAACAATAGACAATAGGTGCAGGAGGAGGCCATTCGGCCCTTCGAGCCAGTACCGCCATTCAATGTGATCATGGCTGATCATTCTCAATCAGAACCCCGTTCCTGCCTTCTCCCCATACCCCCTGACTCCGCTATCCTTAAGAGCTCTATCTAGCTCTCTCTTGAATGCATTCAGAGAATTGGCCTCCACTGCCTTCTGAGGCAGAGAATTCCACAGATTTACAACTCTCTGACTGAAAAAGTTTTTCCTTATCTCAGTTCTAAATGGCCTACCCCTTATTCTTAAACTGTGGCCCCTTGTTCTGGACTCCCCCAACATTGGGAACATATTTCCTGCCTCTAACGTGTCCAACCCCTTAATAATCTTATACGTTTCGATAAGATCTCCTGTCATCCTTCTAAATTCAAGTGTATACAAGCCTAGTCGATCCAGTCTTTCAACATATGATAGTCCCGCCATTCCGGGAATTAACCTAGTAAACCTACGCTGCACGCCCTCAATAAGGAAAAGAATGCTTTAATTTCTATGTTTAATTTGAAGATTAGACAATCCTCTGCAGGTCCTCCCAGGTTACGAAACGCCTGGTTTATGTGAAGCCCATGTATACGATCGAGTGTTTGAGAGACTGGTGGAGAGGGTTTGTTGGGTCTTGTCGGCTACAGGCTCTGCTGAGTGGGAATTTGTTTCATGGTAATATCTGAATAATTGATTTAAAAGCTCTGGTTTAATTACATGTTGCCCAATGCTTTTATTTACAGTGCCCTCCATAATGTTTGGGACAAAAACCCATCATTTATTTATTTGCCTCTCTACTCCACAATTTGAGATTTGCAATAGAAAAAAAATCACATGTGGTTAAAGTGCACATTGTCAGATTTTAATAAAGGCCATTTTTATACATTTTGGTTTCACAATGTAGAAATTACAGCAGTGTTTATACATAGTCCCCCCATTTCAGGGCACCATAATGTTTGAGACACAGCAATGTCATGCAAATGAAAGTAGTCATGTTTAGTATTTTGTTGATACTGTATCCTTTGCATGTAATGACTGCTTGACGTCTGCAATTCATGGACATCACAGGTTGCTGGGTGTGTTCTCTGGTGATGTTCTGCCAGGCCTGTATTGCAGCCATCTTTAGCTTATGCCTGTTTTGAGGGCTAGTCCCCTTCAGTTTTCTCTTCAGCGTATAAAAGGCATGCTCAATTAGGTTCTGATCGGATGATTGACTTGGCCACTCAAGAATTGACCATTTTTTAGCTTTGAAAAGTTCCTTTGTTGCTTTAGCAGTATGTTTGGGATCATTGTCTCGCTATAAAATGAACTGCCGGCCAATGAGTTTTGAGGCATTTGTTTGAACTTGAGCAGATAGGATGTGTCCATATACTTCAGAATTCATTATGCTACCACCATCAGCAGTTGTATCATCAATGAGGATAAGTGAGCCAGTACCGTCAGCGGCCATACATGCCCAGGCCATAATACCCCCACCACCGTGTTTCACAGATGAGGAGGAATGTTTTGGATCTTGGGCAGTACCTTCTCTCCTCCATACTTTGCTCTTGCCATCGCTCTGATATAAGTTAATCTTCACCTCATCTGTCCACAAGATCTTTTTCCAGAACTGTGGTTGCTCTTTTAAGTACTTTTTGGCAAACTGTAACCCGGCCATCCTATTTTTGTGGCTCACCGGAAGTAGGCATCTTGCAGTGTAGCCTCTGTATTTCTGTTCATGGTCTTCTGCGGATAGTGGTCATTGACAAATCCACACCTGACTCCTGAAGAGTGTTTCTGATCTGTCGGACAAGTGTTTGGGGATTTTTATTTACTATAGAGAGAATTCTTCTGTCATCAGCTGTAGAGGTCTTCCTTGGCCTGCCAGTCCCTTTGCGATTAGTAAGCTCACCAATGCTCTCTTCTTAATGATGTTCCAAACAGTTGATTTGGTAAGCCTAAGGTTTGGCCGATGTCTCTAACAGTTTTATTCTTGTTTCTCAGTCACATAATGGCTTCTTTGACTTTCATTGGCACAACTTTGGTCCTCGTGTTGATAAACAGCAATAAAAGTTTCCAAAGATAATGGACAGACTGGAGGAAAGACTAGGTGCTGAGAGCTCTCTTACACCTGCATTAAGGAGGCAATTAAACACACCTAAGCAATTACAAACACCTGTGAAACCATGTGTCCCAAACATTATGGTGCCCTGAAATGGGAGGACTATGTTGAAACACAGCTGTAATTTCTACATGGTGAAACCAAAATGTATAAAAATGGCTTTTAATAAAATCTGACAATATGCACTTTAACCACATGTGATTTTTTCTATTACAAATCTCAAATTGTGGAGTATAGAGACAAATAAATAAATTATGGGTCTTTGTCCCAAAAATTATGGAGGGCGCTGTAAATACATTGCCAGGTGGCTATACTTCCAACGCCGACTATTCGAGTTCAGACCAGTTCTCAGGATTGGAACCCTGGGAAGGACAGAATCATTATAAGGGTCAAACCATTCTTTATTAAAACTGATAATGTTGCAAATGAATAAAACTATGGCAGTTTTGTCAGCAATGGGGGGCAACACACGTGACTGTTTCATTCACCACAAATGGAAAAGCGCAAGTGTTCACAAGTGTTTAATTGTCATATGTACTGGCAACGAAACAATGAAATTGTGACTTGCTGGGGCATAAAAGGTCCATTAATGCTACAACACACAAATAAATACATAATAACCTATAATACAATAAATTCATAACTGTAATACTAGAGCAAAAGCAGAGTTCACAATGCAAATTTGCATTAGGCGAGAAATAGTATTGGGTAGACTGATGGGACTGAAGGTTGATAAATCCCCAGGGCCTGATGGTCTGCATCCCAGGGTACTCATGGAGGTGGCTCCAGAAATAGCAGACGCATTGGTGATCATTTTCCAATGTTCAATAGATTCAGGATCAGTTCCTGTGGATTGGAGGAGAGCTAATGTTATCCCACTTTTCAAGAAAGGAGCGAGAGAGAAAACAGGGAATTAGAGACCAGTTAGCCTGACATCGGTGGTGGGGAAGATGCTGGAGTCAATTATTAAAGAGGTAATAACGGTGCATTTGGATAGCAGTAAAAGGATAAGTCCTAGTCAGCATGGATTTATGAAAGGGATCTCATGCTTGACTAATCTTCTGGAAGTTTTGAGGATGTGACAAGTAAAAAAATGGATGAAGGGGAGCCAGTAGATGTAGTGTGTCTAGACTTTCAGAAAGCCTTTTGATAAGGTCCCACATGGGAGATTGGTGAGCAAAATTAGAGCACGTGGTATTGGGGGTAGAGTGTTGTCATGGATAGAAAATTGGTTTCAGACAGGAAGCAAAGAGTAGGAGTAAACGGATCCTTTTCAGAATGGCAGGCAGTGGCGAGTGGAGTGCCGCATGGCTCGGTTTTGGGGTCGCAAATATTCACCATATATATTAATGATTTGGATGAAGGAATTAGAAGTAACATTAACAAGTTTGCAGATGACACAAAGTTGGGTGGCAGTGTGAACTGTGAAGAGGATGTTAGGAGGTTGCCGGGTGACCTGGACAGGTTGAGTGAGTAAGCAGATGCATGGCAGATGCAATATAATGTAGATAAATGTGAGGTTATCCACTTTGGTGGCAAAAATGAGGCAGATTATTATCTCAATGATGTCAGGTTTGGTAAGGGGGAAGTGCAGCGAGACCTGGGTGTCCTTGTACAGCAGTCACTGAAGGTTGGTGTGCAAGTACAGCAGGCAGTGAAGAAAGCTAATGGCATGTTGTCTTTCATGACGAGAGGATTTCAGTTTAGGAGTAAATAGGTTCTTCTGCAGTTGTATAGGACCCTTGTAAGACCACATCTGGAGTATTGTGTACAGTTTTGAGGAAGGACATCTTGTAATTGAGGCAGTGCAGCGTAGGTTCACGAGATTGATCCCTGGGATGGCGGGACTGCCATATGAGGAAAGATTGAAAAGACTAGGCTTGTATTCACTGGAGTTTAGAAGGATGAGAGGGGATCTTATAGAGACATATACAATTATAAAAGGACTGGACAGGCTAGATGCAGGAAAAATGTTCCCAATGTTGGGGGAGTCCAGAACCAGGGGCCACAGTCTTAGAATAAAGGGGAGGCCATTTAAAACTGAGGTGAGAAGGCACTTTTTCACCTAGAGAGTTGTGAATTTGTGGAATTCTCTGCTTCCGCGGGCAATGGAGGCCAAATCACTGGATGGATTTGAGAGAGAGTTAGATAGAGCTCTAGGGGCTAGTGGAATCAAGGGATATGGGGAGAAGGCAGGCACGGGTTACTGATTGTGGATGATCAGCCATGATCACAATCAATGGCTGTGCTGGCTCGAAGGGCCGAATGGCCTCCTCCTGCACCTATTTTCTATGTTTCTATGCAACCAAAAACACAGTCCATAGAAGATGGTAGCTGCTGTGGTCGTGATTAGTGTTGAGCATTATTCAAGAGCCTGATGGTTGTTGCTAAGAAAAAGCTGTTCCTGGAACTGGGGGTCACGTTTTTCAGGCTCCTGAACCTTCCTTCCGTTGGTAGTAGCGAAATGAGAACTTGGGCATGGTGATGTGGGCCATTGATGATATTGGCTGCCTTTTTGTGGCAATGCTCCCCTTTAAATAACTTCAATGTGGGCATTATTCAATTATCACTTAATGCAGGCTGAATGAACATACCTTTTATATTGTATACTTAAGTGTTTGCATAAGTCCTATAGGGATGCAGAAATGGTTTAGCATTTGACTTTAACCAAGGCTATTTGTCAGTCACAGATTGGTTGAGTGAATTTTCGTAAGTCACAGCACAGAACTTAACATTAATCAGCATGGATGGGCTAATCTGGAGATTCAGTATATAATATAGAAACATATAAAATAGATGCAGGAGTAGGCTATCCGGCCCTTTGAGCCAGCACCGCCATTCAATATGATTATGGCTGATCATCCAAAATCAGTACCCTGTTCCTGCTTTCTCCCCATATCCCTTGAATCCGTTAGCCTTAAGAGTTATATCTAACTCTTGCTTGAAAACATCCAGTGAATTGGCCTCCACTGCCTTCTGTGGCAGAAAATTCTACAGATTCACAACTCCCTCGGTGAAAATATTAGGAATGACCAGTATCACAATGGTGATGTTTTGCTCAAGTGTGCATTGGATATGTGCAATAGATTTTTTAAGTTGAAACTAATCCATGCTTTACTTGAGTGGGTCATATTTGGTACTCACTGGTGCACAGTGAACACAGTGTTCCATCCTTAGTACCGTCACACCCTACCTTGATAAGTGCTGAAAATAGTTAAAAAGCTATCTAAATGCTGAAAACCATCTGTATCCAAATTATGGAATTAGCTGTTCTGAAAATGAGAACGGTTTCACATGGATAAAATAAACTTTTAAAAATTGTTTTTCTGAACATTTGTGTGTGGAAGAAGATATTTGGACCTTTGCTAATTTGCAAATAGGTAATTTAATTTATAAATGAGGTGGGGAATGTTCTTGCATTAGTCATAAAATAATATTTCATTTAGGATCTGGGAGAGCATGTCTGTGATTATCCTTATCATGTTCTTTTTCTTGTACTATGCTAATACATGGAGGCTCTGCTACAATCGTAATGGTGTCCAGGCTCTGTTGCTTGACATCTTGTGGCTCCTTTATGCTCCATGATCTTCTGCTGTGCATGGGCGACCTGTGAGTATGCAAACTTTGTGAGATGTCATACTTGAAGGATACTTGTCCCAGACTGTGGTGTTTCACATTTGAAATTCCGCTAATGTAATTCTTCAACCTCAGGTTGGCTATCACTTCAACCTAATCCCGTAAGTACTATCATCTGCACCACATCTGCATCCTCCTGGCACCAGACCCCTCCCCCCAGCATTCCACCACCCCACCCAGACTTTCAAGGACCAGCCATTTTGGGATTTGGAAATATACATTTTTCATAAGAGAAGCACATGGTTACAGAATATTCAAATCAATTTTTATAAAAGTAATATTATTCCATTACTTAACATCAACAGATCATCATCTACCATCTATTTAAAAAGTTAAAGTAAATAAATCTTGGAATTTAAATAATCTTTATATTTAAATAATTTATATGTAGTGACACGTGTGCTCTAAATTGTGATCCTTCCCCAGAGAACTCCTACAGTTTTTTAATATATGCAAGTCCTTGTTTGCAACGCGCACTGTTTTTGATTAAAATGTCATCCTCACTGTACATTATACAATTCCCATTAGTCCTGGAAGGCCAACTGTGGACACTGTGAGCGTCTCTCTGTGAATGCCAGGGAATGGACATATCCTCGGAATTCGGGCAAGCATTCAGCTAGGATGGCTCCTTCAAAGACCTGGACCTACAAATGACGACCCTGGCCAGGTGCAGGAACTGTTGAGCAAGGAAATCCTCCGACTGATCCTTTCCCTCACTTATGTCACATGGCAAAGGTCAGGGTAGCAGGGCTGAAGTGCAAGTAGATTATGAGGACCAGCCTCTTCAATACTCAAAAGAGCTGCAGCCTCTCACATTCCATATAAATATGGAAGACCGACCAATCCAGGCTGTGGAAATGGCAGGTGGTCCATGAGTTCGTGAATCAACTTAAAAATCAATCTGTTGCATGAGATTGTTCTGTGCAATTCCTTCATCTGAGGATCCTGATGTAAAGGGGGAGGAGACCTGTGTGGAGGAATGAAGCACCCCAGCTGACATGGATATGGAGAATATGCAAGAGTACTTCCAGTAGCTGATTTCGGGCACAACCCTCCCACCTCCATCCTTCAACCTTGATGCAAAACAAAAGCCCCTCAGTACACAAAGTGGGCAAAACTTGTTCCATAGCCCACGACCCTTGGCGTCATGTACTAAAGAACTGCGAAGGATATACAACCATGCACTAAATTACTGTCTTTCCAGGAACTAAAATATTTATGGTCTAATATTGCTCTTTAATTTAAATGATCTGTGAAATAATCCCAGGTATATAATTAATTTGTGGACCTTCCTAAATCGGAACATAATACAAACCTGGAGACACAAAAAAAACTGTAAATAATATATAATTACATAAAGCTGTTGAAAATCATAGATTTTATTGTCACTAGGTATGTATTTTCAAAGTGAAGACAGAAAGGAAGTCAAATACTGTTTGGCATCATCAAATCTTCCTAGCCTCAAACAAGCATTTTGTCGCATCAAATATAAGTTCGTGCCACTCTGATCTTTCCAGTAGCTCCATTTAATTTCCAATTAGATACTTTATTACTTGTAAGACCTCCTGCAAATATAGTTGATCTTATACTTTCTGACTTATTTTGTTATAATATGATAGAAAATAATTTAACTTTATCTCAAGTAAGCTCATGTGCTTGTCTTGGAAAGCCTCATTAAACTAAATTCTGCTGTGGCACCTTAGTGGACAGTCAAGCTGGTTAAATTGCTTAGCAATTCTGTGCCTTGAAACGTGTCAGGTTTCTGTTTGCAGACTGCTACGCCTCCGCTGAGAGGGGCTAAAAGATATGAATCCCTGTCAAATCTCTTTACCTTCTCTGTTACATGGAAGAAAAGTTATATTTTCAGATTTCTACTAGGAACTGAAATTTCTTCATTCTTCCTCTTTACCTCTTTAGATGTCTTTTTATACCTTTCTCAAGGTATGGTGCCTAGAATTGCCATCAATCATCTGTGACCCAGCAAGTGAGTTGTTGTGGTCTGTTTATGAATATAAGCGTTTTTGCCACTATTATTTGCTTGTAAAAATATGTGCATGTTGAAGACAAGTATTCTCCACTCATATATACACTTCTCAAGTTGTTGCCATTTATAGTATCCTTACTTTTTATTCCTTTGAAAATACATGGCTATTGGTAAGGCTTTTGATAAAGTCCCCCATGGCACAAGATTACGACGCGCGGGATTATCAGTAACTTAGTCGTATGGATTCATAACTGGTTTAATGATAGAAGACAGAAGGTTGTGGTGGAAGGACAATATTCAGGCTGGAGATCGGTGACTAGTGGAGTTCTGTGGGGATCTCTCCTGGGACCTCTGTTGTTTGTATATATTATACGAATAATTTGGACGTAAAGATAGATGGATTGGTGAGCAAGTTTGCAGATGACATCAAAATTGCTGGGGTCATGCACTGTGAAGAAGGCTGTCAAAGTATACAGCAGAATATACACCGATGAGCCAAAACATTATGACCACTGACAGGTGAAGTGAATAACATTGATTATCTTGTTACAATGGAACCTGTCAAGGGGTGGGATATATTAGGCAGCAAGTGAACAGTCAGTTCTTGAAGTTGATATGTTGGATGCAGGAGAAATGGGCAGGAGTCCTTGAGACCTGAGCGACTTTGACAAGGGCCAAATTGTTATGGACAGACGACTGGGTCAGAGCATCTCTGAAACGGCAAGACTTGTGGGGTGCTCCTGGTCAGCAGTGGTGAGTACCTACCGGCAGTGGTCCAAGGAGGGACTAACCACAAACCGGTGACAGGGTGTTGGGTGCCCAAGGCTCATCGATGCGTGAGACAACGAAGGCCATCCCGTCTGGTCCGAACGGACCGAAGGTCTGTGGCACAAGTCACAGAAAATGTTAATGGTGCTCACAGGAGGAAGGTGTCACAATACATAGTGCATCGCACCCTGCTGTGTATGAGGCTGCGTAGCCGCAGACCGGTCAGAGTGCACATGATGACTCCTGTCCACCGTCGAAAGCGCCTACATTGGGCACGCGAGCGTTGGAACTGGACCTTGGAGCAATGAAAGAAGGTCGTCTGGTCCGATGAGTCCCGTTTTCTTTTAGATCAGGATGCACTGTGGGAAGACAACAAGCCGGTGGAAGGAGTGTGATGCTCTGGGCAATGTTCTGCTGGGAAACCCTGGGTCCGGCCATTCATGTGGACGTCAATTTGACATGTGTCAAATTGCACAGAGACCTGGCTGAACACAGTAACTCCGGACACGAACGCCTCACTGGACGGTTTTCACCTGAGGCGGGCAGACAGAACAGTGGAGAGTAGTAAGAGAAAAGGAGGAGGGCTGGCTGTGTTTGTAAATGATAAATGGTGTAACCCTGGGCACATCACTGTTAAAGAGCAGCTCTGCTGCAGGGACATTGAGCTGTTAGCTGTTAGCATGAGGCCTTACTATCTACCAAGGGAATTCTCACATGTTGTGATAGCAACATATATTCCCCCCTCTGCTAATGGCGACGCGGTCTGTGATGTACTGCACTCAGCTGTGAGCAGGTTGCAAACATAGCACCCACATGCCCTCTTTCTAATCTCCGGGGACTTCAACCACACACCCCCATCATCCACTCTGCCCACTTTCACCCAGTACGTCACCTGCCACACCAGAGACAACAAAATACTGGACTTATTTTATGCCAACACCAAGGAGGCATATAACTCAGCACCCCTCCCCCCCGGGGAGATCTGACCACAACATGATCCATCTCCAGCTTGTGTACAAACCTCTCGTGCACAGGCAACCAGCGGTGACCCGCACAGTTGGAGGATGGTCCAAGGAGACGGAGGAGACTCTGAGAGACTGTTTCGAAACAACTGTGTGGGGGGACCTCTGTGATCCCCATGGGGAGGACATTGACCGTCTAACCCAGTGCATCACGGACTATATTACCTTCTGTGTGGAGAACACTGTACCCACCAGGACTGTACGGTGTTTCTCCAACAACAAACCGTGGGTCAACCCTGACATAAAGGATCTCCTTAAGGAGAAAAAGAGGGCCTTTAAGTCAGGAAATAAGGAGGAGCTGAAGGCTGTGCAAAAGGAGCTGAGGAGGAAGATTAGAGAGGGGAAGAACAGCTACTGGAAGAAGATGGAGGACCAGCTGCAGAGGAACAACATCAGTGGAGTCTGGAGAGGCCTCAAAACCATCTCTGGGTACAAGGAACCAGACTCCCGGGCCGTGGGGGACCAGAAGTGGGTGAACGATCTGAACCTTTTCTTCAACAGGTTCGATCAGTCACCTACTCCTCCCCCGGTCCAGTCACCCCTGCTGCAGCCCCCCTTGTCTGCACGTCCAGTACACTGCCCCCCCCCCCCCCCCCCACAGCACTTGGGTCACAGTCACCACCCACTGCTTCTGCTTCTCCTGCCCCAACCCCACCACCCCCACCTCCTCCCCCCACACCCCCTCCTCCTCTCACTCCCTTGAGCACCTAGCCCCTGTGCTCCAATCTGTCTTTCTCCACAGACCAGGTGAGAAATTAGCTCAAGAAGATCAATGCGAGGAAGGCGGCTGGTCTGGATGGCATCAGTTCGAGGCTTCTCAAGTCCTGTGCAGACCAGCTGTGCGGAATAGTGGAGCATGTCTTCAATCTGAGCCTGAAACTGGGGAGAGTTCCACAGCTGCAGAAAACATCCTGCGTGGTACCGGTACCAAAGACGCCGCTCCCGAAGGAACTCAACAGCTACAGGCTGGTGGCACTGACATCACATCTGATGAAGACACTGGAGCGTCTGGTCCTCGCCCATCTCTGCCCCTCTGAGACCATCAATGGATCTGCTGCAGTTCGTCTACCAGACTCGCATCGGGGTGGAGGACGCTATCATCTACCTGCGGAACAGAGCTCTTTCACACCTGGAGAAGCCGGATACCACTGCGAGAATCATGTTCTTTGATTTCTCCAGTGCATTGAACACCATCGAGCCGGGGCTTCTGGGGGGCAAGCTGAAGCGCACAGGAGTGGATTACCACCTCACATCCTGGATTCTGGACTATCTCACCAACCGACCACAGTATGTGAGGACAAAGGACCTGGTCTCGGACAGGGTGGTCTGCAGCACTGGGGTTCCGCAGGGAACAGTGCTAGCGCCATTCTTGTTCACCCTGTACACTGCGGACTTCAGGCACAGCTCCGCAGACTCCTATCTACAGAAGTTCTCTGACGACTCTGCCATCATTGGCCTCATCACGGGCGACGAGGACAGGGCGTACAGAGAACTGATCAAGGAGTTTGTGGACTGGTGCCAGCGGAACTGCCAACGGATCAATACGGGAAAACCAGGGAGATGGTGGTAGATTTCCGCAGGCGCAGCCAGGTCCCCCCGACACCGGTGAACATCCAGGGAATGGACATCGAGAGGGTGGATTCTTATAAGTACCTGGGTGTCTACCTCAACAATAAACTGGACTGGGCTGAAAACACCGATGCGCTATACAGAAAGGGCCAGTGCAGACTTTATCTGCTAAGGAGACTCAGGTCCTTTGGAGTGCAGGGGACACTCCAAAGGACCTTCTACAACACGGTGGTGGCATCGGCCATTTTCTATGGAGTGGTCTGCTGGAGCAGCAGCATCTTAGCGGCGGAAGGGAAGAGACTCGACAAGCTGGTCAGGAAGGCCAGCTCTGTCCTGGGTTGCCCCCTCGACTCAGTGCAGGTGGTGGGAGAGAGGAGGATGATGGCAAAGCTAACATCACTGCTGGACAACGACTCCCACCCCATGCAGGACACTGTCACTGCACTGAGTAGCTCCTTCAGTGACAGACTCCTTCACCCCAAGTGCGTGAAGGAGAGATATAGGAGGCCCTTCCTTCCCGCTGCTGTGAGACTGCACAACCAGCACTGCTCCCAGCAGACGAGTCAACAATAACAGCTAAGAACACACGGAAAACTGACAATTTATGTATCTTTTATTTATAATGAATGATTTCTTGCTCTCTTGCTATCCATTTTGCTGCTGTAACACTGTAAATTTCCCCGGAGTGGGACGAATAAAGGAATATGTTACATTTTACATACCAAAACATTGTTGCAGACCAGGGACACCCCTTCATGGCAATGGTATTCCCTGATGGCCGTGGCCTCTTTCAGCAGGATAATGTGCCCTGCCACACTGCACACACTGTTCTGGAATGGTTTGAGGAACATGATGAAGTGTTCACGGTGTTGCCCTGGCCTCCAAATTCTCCAGATCTCAATCCGATTGAGCATCTGTGGGATGTGCTGGATCAACAAGTCCAATCCACAGCGGCTCCATCTCGCAACTTACAGGACTTGAAGGATCTGCTGCTAATGTTTTGGTGCCAGATACCACAGGAAACCTTCAGGGGTCTTGTAGAGTCCATGCCTCGGCGGGTTAGAGCTGTTTTGGCGGCACATGGAGGACCAACAGCATATTAGGCAGGTGGTCATAATGTTTTGGCTGATCAGTGTATATCAACTATAGAAATAAGCAGAGAAAAAGCAGATGTAGTATAACCTGAGCAAGTGGGAGGTGTTGCACTTTAGGAGGTCAAATCTAAGTGGAAAATACCCAATTAACGGCAAGATCCTTAACAACATTAGGTTCACGAGATTGATCCCTGGGATGGCGGGGCTGTCATATGAGGAAAGATTGAAAAGCTAGGCTTGTATTCACTGGAGTTTGGAAGGATGAGAGGGGATCTTATAGAAACATATAAAATTATAAAAGGACTGGACAAGCTAGATGCAGGAAAAATGTTCCCAATGTGGGGGGGGAGTCCAGAACCAGGGGCCACAGTCTTAGAATAAAGGGGAGGCCATTTACAACTAAGGTGAGAAAGAACTTTTTCACCCAGAGAGTTGTGAATTTGTGCAATTCTCTGCCACAGAGGGCAGTGAAGGCCAAATCACTAGATGAATTTAAGAGAGAGTTAAATAGAGTTCTGGGGGCTAGTGGAATCAAGGTATATGGGAAGAAATTGGGCACAGGTTACTGATTGTGGATGGGCCGAATGACCTCCTCCTGCACCTATTTTCTATGTTTCTATAACATTGATGTACAGGGGGATCTTGAGGTTCAAGTCCATAACTCCCTGAAAGTGGCAACATAAGGAGATAGTGGTAAAGAAGGTCGATGTTATTTTTGCCTTTATTGATCGGGGCTTTGAGTGTAAGAGTCAGGAAGTTATGATGGAGCTTTATAGGACTTTGGTTAGACTGCATTTGGAATATCACATGCAGATCAGGCCACCGCAATACAGGAAGGATGTGGAGGCTTTGGAAAAGGTGCGGTGGAGGTTTACCAGAATTATGCCAGGATTAATGGCTATTAGGTACTGGGAGTGGTTGGACAGACTCAGATTTTTTTTCTCTGGGGCGCAGGAGGTTGAGGGGAGACCTGATAGAAGTATGAAGAATTATGAGAGGCACAGATACGGTAGATAATCTGAACTTTTTTCCTCAGATGGAAATATCAAATTTCCATAGCTTTAAGACGAGAGGTCCAAAGTTTAAAAGAGATGGGCTGGGCAGATTTTACATATGGGTGGTGAGTTCCTGGTATGTTCTGCCTGGTGGTGGAGGCAAATACATCAATGAGACAGAAGCAGAGGAATTTATTATGGGGACAAAGAAATGGCAGACGAGTTAAACCGTTACTTTGGATCTGTCTTCACTGAGGAAGATACACACAATCTCCCAAATGTTCTAGGGGCCGGAGAACCTAGGGTGATGGAGGAACGGAAGGAAATCCACATTAGGCAGGAAATGGTTTTGGGTAGACTGATGGGACTGAAGGCTGATAAATCCCCAGGGCCTGATGGTCTGCATCCCAGGGTACTTAAGGAGATGGCTCTAGAAATAGTGGAAGCATTGGAGATCATTTTTCAATGTTCTATAGATTCAGGATCAGTTCCTGTGGATTGGAGGATAGCAAATGTTATCCCACTTTTTAAGAAAGGAGGGAGAGAGAAAACGGGTAATTATAGACCAGTTAGTCTGACATCAGTGGTGGGGAAGATGCTGGAGTCAATTATAAAAGACGAAATTGCTGAGCATTTGGATAGCAGTAACAGGATCATTCCGAGTCAGCATGGATTTACGAAGGGGAAATCATGCTTGACAAATCTACTGGAATTTTTTGAGGATGTAACTAGGAAAATTGACAGGGGAGAGTCAGTGGATGTGGTGTACCTCGACTTTCAGAAAGCCTTCGACAAGGTCCCACATAGGAGATTAGTGGGCAAAATTAGAGCACATGGTATTGGGGGTAGGGTACTGACATGGATAGAAAATTGGTTGACAGACAGAAAGCAAAGAGTGGGGATAAATGGGTCCCTTTCGGAATGGCAGGCAGTGACCAGTGGGGTACCGCAAGGTTCGGTGCTGGGACCCCAGCTATTTACAATATACATTAATGACTTAGATGAAGGGATTAAAAGTACCATTAGCAAATTTGCAGATGATACTAAGCTGGGGGGTAGTGTGAATTGTGAGGAAGATGCAATAAGGCTGCAGGGTGACTTGGACAGGTTGTGTGAGTGGGCGGATACATGGCAGATGCAGTTTAATGTAGATAAGTGTGAGGTTATTCACTTTGGAAGTAAGAATAGAAAGGCAGATTATTATCTGAATGGTGTCAAGTTAGGAAGAGGGGATGTTCAACGAGATCTGGGTGTCCTAGTGCATCAGTCACTGAAAGGAAGCATGCAGGTACAGCAGGCAGTGAAGAAAGCCAATGGAATGTTGGCCTTCGTAACAAGAGGAGTTGAGTAAAGGAGCAAAGAGGTCCTTCTACAGTTGTACCGGGCCCTGGTGAGACCGCACCTGGAGTACTGTGTGCAGTTTTGGTCTCCAAATTTGAGGAAGGATATTCTTGCTATTGAGGGCGTGCAGCGTAGGTTCACTAGGTTAATTCCCGGAATGGTGGGACTGTCGTATGTTGAAAGGCTGGAGCAATTAGGCTTGTATACACTGGAATTTAGAAGGATGAGGGGGGATCTTATTGAAACATATAAGATAATTAGGGGATTGGACACATTAGAGGCAGGAAACATGTTCCCAATGTTGGGGGAGTCCAGAACAAGGGGCCACAGTTTAAGAATAAGGGGTAGGCCATTTAGAACGGAGATGAGGAAGAACTTTTTCAGTCAGAGAGTGGTGAAGGTGTGGAATTCTCTGCCTCAGAAGGCAGTGGAGGCCAGTTCGTTGGATGCTTTCAAGAGAGAGCTGGATAGAGCTCTTAAGGATAGCGGAGTGAGGGGGTATGGGGAGAAGGCAGGAACGGGGTACTGATTGAGAGTGATCAGCCATGATCGCATTGAATGGCGGTGCTGGCTCGAAGGGCTGAATGGCCTACTCCTGCACCTATTGTCTATTGTCTATTGAGACAGGCAGATGGATATGCAGAGAATGGAAGGATATGGATTACATGCAGATAAGAATTGGCATCATGTTTGGCAAAGACAGTGGACCAATAGGCCTGATCCTGTGCTGTACTATTCTATGTTCTATGTTCTTTGTTCTCTGCATCAAAGCTCAGGGCATGATTATAGTGACACTGAGTGTGGCATTCACATATCCAGACCTGGACTTTTATTGGTGTTGTTATGATGGTAGGGCTACATTTTAGATCCTTTCTTGGATGAGGACATTGCTGCAAAAACCTGTATTGTCCATCTCTATTAGCGCACGTGAGAGTGGCCACCTTCTTAAACCACTGTAAATTGTTTGGCAAAGGTACTGCTGACTTCAAGAGTTGCAGGGATTAAATTTGGTAATACTGAAGAAAAGGTGCTACTTTTCCTTATTAGGCAGCACTTTCATTAGGTGAGATGTTGGATTCCCACGTACATGTTGTCATTCTAGATGGTGTGGGCCATGGTCTAGAAGTCTTTCAGATAACTCCTAACAATAATTTCAAGTGGTTATTGTTCTGTTAATATCATGTTTATTGGGAGGAATTTTGTGCAAGTTTCCTAATACCTTAGTGTCAATCACTGCCATCATGTGTTCATTTTCGTGTAATATTTTTGTGTTTTCTAGCATTTGTTACGCCATTGTCAAACATTTCATGAAGACGTCAAGAACTGTGCATTTTGTCATCCACCAAATAAATTTAAACATTGCCATTCATTGTTTTGTCACAAATAACCAGCTTGTATTAAGACTGAACAGTCAAAAATAATATGAAAATGGGCAATCATATTCAAATCATCGCTAGTCTACTCTACAGCACTTTACACATTCACACCTTATGCTGAAGACCGACTTTTCATTGCATCTTTAAATATTTTGCTGTAAGCAAAGCTGATATCCTTGTTCTAGACCTAACATTCTGCTTATGGTTGATATGTGTGTGCAGACACGCATGAGAACTACTTTTCAAAATGTATCCAAGGATATTACTTTGCAGAAAGTGAACAAGGGTACAGGACTCAATTTCCACCCAACAGCACTTTTGTCTACACCTTTTGTCAGTGTCAAGCCCACTGAGGGTATGCTTTCACAAGTTACTCGTGATCTTATTAAACCTTAAGTACAAGCTGGACAGATGTTTGTGCTATCTTACAATCAATCTAAGTTATGCTTACTCTTAACTTCCTAGACTCAGGATCATGACAGTCCACCATTGCTGATATTTTCTACATTTCACAGTTTGCTGATTACCACTGCAGTTGTTAGTGCTGTCTGTTCCATGAGACCAGATTTATTTTTCCATCTGCCACAGCAGCAGTCAAAATGTGTAGGAAGGAACTGAAGATGCAGGTTTACACTGAAGATGGACACAACTGCTGGAGTAACAGAATGGTTTCAGGCAACATCAATGGAGAAAAGGAGTAGGTGACGTTTCATGTCAGAATCTTTCATCAGACATATTTCAAGTCTGAAGAAGGGTTCTGATTCATTTAAAGGGCAGCTGAAAACAGTTTTGAGTTTATTGGCTACAATCTGAGGTGAAAATATGCACTGATTTTTGCAGAATTGAATCAGTTACTGGACTAATCAAAAAATGATTAAGGAACTTAAACCATTTGTAGAGATCTTTTGAGCAGACTGCTCTCAGTTTTTTAGTGGGGCTTTCAGATAAAACTATGTTTAAATTATGGATAGAACTGTTTTAATAAAAATCTTGTGACATACATACATAGTACTTAAATAGACATCCATAGTACATATGAAGCAACCAAAGACATGAGTTTAAAAGAGAATCTGAATAATTGGGCAAAGGACCAGACATAGATTTAAGGTGAAGGGGAAACGATTTAATAGGAATCTGAGGGGTAACTTTATCACACAAATGGTGGTGGGTGTATGGAATGAGCTGCCAGAGGAGGTAGTTGAGGCAGGTACTATTGCAATGTTTAAGAGGCATTTGGACAGGTACATGGATAGGACATGTTTGGAGGGATATGGACAAAACGCATGCAGGTGGGACTTGTGTAGCTGGGACATGTTGGCCGGTGTGCGCAATTTGGGCCGAAGGGCCTGTTTCCATACTGTATCACTCTATGACTCTAAATATAGTTAGTATAAATAGGGACAAATTAGATTGTCTCAGAAAATGGGAGCAAGGATTATGATCCAGAGTTAATCTGCACTTGTTTCGTTTTCTGATGTAGGCACCATACCAAATTTATGCTGCCTGCTCTTATCGATGAGTTCTGGGTGAAGCCAATCCTAACAAAACTGGTTGGTGATCTTGTAGGAGACTTACTGTATGGTGGGCAGCAATAGTTAATGTCCGAGGCTAAGGTGCACCTCTCTTAAAGAGCCATGTATAATTACTGCCACAAGCACTTTTCTCGGCTTTTGCGACTGAAGCTAACATGCAAAATAATAACTGGATAGCATAGAAGAGGACATTCAACATTTTTTTTGGACTGTATGTCTGGCTTGGTGGAGAGGATGAAAGATGTTCTGTTTCATTAGGTTCCAAGAGGTTCTCCAGCAACAAACCAGCAAGCTGTGTTCATCAATGTAAAGAATCTGCGAGAATTGGAGACCTAAATGCAGTGCTGCAAGAGATTCGGTGGCCTCCTATGCATGATCAGGATCTCTTGAGGGTGTTTTTCAATGCTATATTCCATTAACTGCATCACCAGCCATAGTCACTGTTCAATTAATCACATTCCTATATTCACTTGCCAGCCATTTCTATAAATTAGGTTAGATAGCTAACACTCATTTGCTATTGTTTCTCATCTTAGACATTTCTGCTGCAAGCCTCCAATCCACACCTCAATGCTTGCACGGACTATAAGTTATTCTCATGTAGGAAATTAATTGTCCAAATGCATTGCTGGACACTTACCACACCTTTCTTCCTTGAAAGACAAGGTAACATTAAAATACCACAATACCCAACTGATAAAGTATAGACTAATTTAAATG
Organism: Rhinoraja longicauda; assembly: GCF_053455715.1. Lineage (NCBI taxonomy): Eukaryota > Metazoa > Chordata > Chondrichthyes > Rajiformes > Arhynchobatidae > Rhinoraja > Rhinoraja longicauda. The sequence continues at coordinate 64,401,366 of NC_135956.1, read as the reverse complement.
CAGAAGATGGTATGTTTGGGTGATTGGAGATACCATTACTGAATATGCCCTGCGTTTCATTTCCCATATTTTATAATCTCTCTTCATTTACCATAATCAGCTGATGAAATTTGTGACTTGGTAGCCACAGATTCAGTTGCAGATACTCAATGCAAATTTGAAAATGACACGAAGGAGTAAATACACGTGGTAGATCGCTGGGCATGAATGAACTTCAGCCAAACCTTGAATGGTTCAAATGATTCATAGAATTGTACTAACAGTCATGAGGAATCAATTAGCAACTATCTTTCCAGTAGTAGGTTATTTTCAATAGTTGATCGAGTGGCAGAGGCAATACTTCATTTTTCTGAAAATATAATATAGTGATGTAGAGGAATACAGCACAGTGGATACAAAATTTGCCCATTGAAGGAGTCATAGGGTAGTAGTGAAGGGTTGTTTTCCAGATTGGAGGACCGTGGCCAGTGGTGTGCCACAGGGTTCGGTGATCGGTCCTCTGTTATTTGTTATATATATTAATGATTAGGTTGAGAATGTACATGGAACATAGAATGTAGAATAGTCCAACGTGGGTCAGGCACTTCAGCCCACAATGTCTGTATTGAACATGATGCCAGATTAAACTAATCCCTTTTTCCTACACACAATCGATATCCCTCCATTCCCTGCAAATTCATGTGCCTGTCAAAAAACCTCTTAAAAGCCATTATCACATCTGCTTCCACCGCCATCTCTGGCAGTGCAGGCTCCCACCAGCTAGAACTTTAGGACTTTCAACCCTGGGGAAAGATTCTGACTGTCTATCCTATCAAAGGGGGAACTGGCAAGGTATGCAAGCAAATAACTTCACTGTGACTTGTAACATGTGACAATAAAGTATTCTATCTATGCCTCTCAAAATTGTATAAACCTCTATCAGGTCTCCCCACCACCTCTGGTGCTTCAAAAATAACATAAATCTATCCAACCTCTCTTTATAGCTAATGCCCTATAATCTGGACACTATCCTGAACACATACCTCTTCTGCATCCTCTTCAAAGCCTCCATATTTTTTCAGTAATGCTCCACACAGTACTCCAGATGTGGACTAACCAAAGTTTTATAAAGCTGCAGCATGCTCCCTGACTCTTAAACTAAATGCCGCAATTGATAAAGGCAAGCATTACATACTCTGCTACAAACACTTTATCTGCATGTGTTGTTGCTTTCAGGCAGCTGTGGACATGGACTCTAAGATCTCTTTGTACATCAGTGTTGTGGCAAATCCCACTTTTCCCAGATTAAACTCCACCTGCCAATAAATACTCTGCCCATATATGCAACTAATCTATATCCTTCTACGTCCTCTAATAGCCTTGTTTACTGTCCACAACTCCACCAATTTCTGTCTCATCTGCAGTTACTAACTAACCTATCTATGTTTTCATTGAAGTCACTTATAAATATACTACAAACAACAGAAGTCCCAACACTGATCACCTGCTAGAATAATACCCTTCCACTCTTATGCTCTGTCTTCTATGGATAAGCCAGTTCTGAATTCAAGTTTATAAGTCACCATGGATACCATGCATTTTAATCTCCTGGATTAGCTAGCATGAGGAGCCTTGTCAATTACCTGATTAAAATCCATGTAGACAACATCCACTGTTCCATCGTCATCAATCACTTTTGACACCTCTTCAAAGGTAGGACCTGCCCTGGACAAAGCCACGCTGACTATCCATAATTAGCTCTTTCTCATCCAAATGCAAGTAAAGTCAATCTCTAAGAATTCTCTCCAATAACTTCCCTCCTACTAGCGGGAGGCTCATTCAGTTTGTGATTTCTTGGATTATCCAATTTCCCTTTTAAAAGGAACACCATTGGTTATTCTCACCTGTTGCCACAGAGGATACAAAGATCTTCTAATGGCCCTATAATCTCTCTTGTCTCTAACAATAAGTTTGGAGAGATCCCATGAGGCCCTGGAAGCTTATCCAGCTTAATGGTCTACAAGAAACCCAACACCACCTTTTTCTTGATCTCAAAATAATTTAGCATATCTCACCAGTACTGATCTCACCATTCTTCGTTCTTCTTGATGAATGCTGATGCAATTTACTTGTGTGGTACCTCTCCTACATTCTCTGATTCCAAGCAGAAATGCCTTCTTTTTCCTTGAGTAGTCCTCTCTCCATAGATACTGTTTGGTTTATAATGTTTGTTTAAAAAGCATTAGGATTCTCTTTAATCCAACCTGCCAGTAAAATCTTCATGGCCCTTTCTGAACCAACCCCCCCCCCCCCCCCCCCGCTAATTTCTTATTTGAGTTCTTTCCTGCTTTCTTTATATTCTTCAAAGGCCCTGTATAATTTCATATTTCTAAACCATACATATGTTTCCTTTTCCTTTATGACCAGATTTACAACTTCTCTCAATATCCAATACCGTGCCATTATGGAGCCTCCTCCTTAGTGGAATATGCTTTGATAACATTTAAACAAGTCGCAGATCTTAGATATGGACTTGCCCAATAACATCAGCTCCCAATTTACTCATCCTAGCTTAAGCCAAATAATGCTGCAATTTGTCTTCCCCTATTTAGTACTTTTTCCCAAGGATCAAACATATCCTTATGCATAAACTAACTTAGGGAGTTGTGATTGCTGTTCCCAAAATGCTTTCCCACTGAAATGTAAGTCACCTGGCCACTTTGATTCTCAATAACATCCAGTATGGTCCATCCTCTAGATTATCCATGTACTGTTTCAAGAAACCCTCATAGATATACCAACAAACTTTGCTCCATCTTAGCTTCCTGCACTTGGAGAAGTTAAAGTCACCCACAACAACCTATTTTTTAGGAAGTTACTTGCACAGTAAATGACCATGCCCTAGGAAGTGTTATAGAACAGAGAGACCTAAGGGAAGAAGTACATGGTTCCCTGAAAGTGGCGATGCAGGTGGACCAGCTGGTGTAGAAGACACAAGTCATGCTTGCTTTCGTTGGATAGTGAATAGAATGCAAGAGTTGGGACGTCATATTATAGTTGTATAACATGTTGGTGAGACAACTGCTGGAAATCAGATCAATCCTGCCCACCATACTATAGAAAGGATGAAATCAAGCTAGAGATGTGGCAGAAAAGATTCGCTCGAATGTTGTTGAAATTCGAAGGTCTGAGTTAAAAGGACAGATTGGATAGGCTGAGACTTATTCCTGGTGTGAAGGAAACTGAGAGGTGACCTTATTGAAGAACACCTTATTGACTTATAAAATCATGACAGGCATAGATAAGGTGGATTGGCACAGTATTTTTCTAAGTGCAGTGGAGGCATAGATTTAAGGTGGAAAGAAAAAGATTTATGGGGAACTAAGGGGCACAATTTTCATACAGAGGGAGGTGTGAACATGGGATGAACTGCCAGAGGAAGTTTAGAGGCCGGTACAATTACAATGTCTGAAGGATATTCATGGATAATACAGGTTAAACAGGATAAGACCGAAATGCGGGCAAATGGTACTACTCGAGTTGGCCCATAGTTCCATTTTCCATGCTGTGTAATTCAGTGATTCCATAAACAGGACTTTTTGCCTGCCAGGACCATGCCAACCATCAATCATTCATTTACAGTTATCCTACATTAAATACATTTTTTATCATTCCACATTCTCATCAACTCTTCCCCCCTCCCCCACCCCCCTCCCAATCCATATTCTGCCACTCTCCTATTAAATTGTCCAAGATTAAGACCATGTTATCTGAAGTATCGATTAACAGTGTACCACCATTGCCAACTAAGCAGCAACAAATTGTGATTCATACCTTATGTAAATTCTGCATAGTTCCCACGGCTAAACATTGCATGTAACTGTTACCTTTATTGTGGTAAGTATGACCTATGCTGCTTTGGTTATCATACTGGCACCAATCGGTCATTTTGGGTGCTAACACATTTTTAAAAAGATGTGAACAAAGCTTTGCATAATTAGAAACAGGGTGAACAGTAAGAAGCCGTTGCATCACCTTATACTGTTGTCAACCTAATCTGTAGGAGCCATTTTGCAGTTATTAGTTATTTTTGCTTATTAATATCACTACCTTGTATTCTGCTGTAGTTTGGACACTACAGAGTTAATGCAATGCTTATATAGGGGCTGGGCGGAGCCAGAGTACGGGCAGTTGGGTACGTGCGGGATAGTGGGTGAGCTGGGAGGTGCTGACAGAGGGTCAGCTAGAAGCTCCACCAAAAGATTTATCAGCCATGATGTAATCGCCTGTAAGTTTTATTAACTAGAAGATTAATACAAACTGTGTCGAAGTTATATCTGGCAATTCGTAACGATCGCATAGATTGTGGTAAGATATGGAATTTTACCTAGCAATTAATAACCAGTCGATGACAAGAGATATGCCAATATGTTTATTGCACCTTCAAATAAAGAAGACTAACTATTAAACGTCTGGGAGGATCTTTGTTATTAGTTGTTCGAGTTATTACGCTTATCGCTGACCCGGTCTATGCAAGTGGCAGCTTGGGAGCTAATTGAGATAGACGAGAAGCTGGCCGCTACAGAATCATTCAGATAAGCAGTGTATAATACTTTTGTACAATTCAATCAGTCCAATAATTTTAAGAGTCTTTTCACGTTTGTAGAAGCACTTAATTTTGTGAGGGCCCACTGGTAATTGAATGACTTGAGGGCTGTTTGTGATAGAAAGGCTGGCTGTTAATATTTTTTGGTGTACCTAAAGGCCAAGTATATTACTTTGGATGAGTCAGACAAATGGAACTGTCCATGTTGGTGGAATCAGATGTTGCTGCACTTGTCTATACAGGTTGATGGCAAGATCTGATCAACTATGATATTCTACACACAATGAAATTTAGCATTGCCTGTGACCAGTATTTTGGAGTCTGCATCATGGCAGCATCAGTTACCTCTGGCCTTGCAAAAACAAAACTTTTCACAAAAATGTTTCACAAAAAAACTTCACAAAAATGTTCACAACATTTCTGGAGTGTGAACTTCTCCTTTCTTGCAGATCGCAGGTACCTGTGATGCCGTGAGAATAAGGAATTCTCAGTCAGAAAACCAGTAAAGTATAAGGACATAATCCATCAAATAGAACTAAATAAAGTCTGGAACATATATATACTTAAGGAAGAAATTATAATTTTTATTTTTAGATGTTACATTTTAGATTTATATTTTTAGATTAAATATTTCTCAATTATAACGATAGGGTTAAATTATTAAGCACTTGAGTCTAAAGCATGAGAATTTCTAGCATAATTCTTTGGCATGGAAGTTGTTTGTAAGCACCATAATAAGTTCATGGATTTTCAAGTGATTTTCCTTGACTGCATTGGAGATGGCTGGACTCCACAAAGTAGGAGGGTGACCATTCCAGGTCTCTGAGTAAAATTATGCAGAGAAAGCCCACTTTTACTTCATTGGCAAGGTGAGATGATGGTGAATGTTAATAGATTTGCCCTCAATAACATTTCTAAATATAGACCATTATATAATTAGAGGAAAATATCTCTTCATCGGTATTACAATTAAATCTGTTGTTTGTTTATTAATTTGTTTGCAAAATAGTATTTTCACTGCTTAGTTATACAGGAGCTGCTTTGGACTGTGAATTGGCTCTTGTCAGATGTTTCCATAGTTTAATAAATTTTACTTTGTTAGACATTAGCTTTCAACAATTTCATTTGAAATGATAATGCAATATGAAAATTTAACTCAGATGTCCAAGGAAGTGGAGAGCAGTGTATGTTATATCACTATACCTCTGAGACCTGGGTCTGAATTCTAATGCAGCTCAGACAGATGAAGTGAAAGTCTCTAGCCTAACAGCTGTTAGAGCTCCTTAGAGACATATCAAGCAGTATCTCAATTCCCAATGGACTTGAGCCCACAACACACATCTACACCCAAAGTTCACTACTGACATGGGAAAAAAATGATAATGATTTTTGAATACAGCTTAAGGGCAAGGGTGGTGTGTAGATTTGATAGCAGGCAATGCTTAAATATAACATGTGTGGCTTGTGAATAGGTGCTTATGATTATTTAGTCTGTAATGTCAAAACCAAAAAACTGATACTGTAACTTCGGCTGGTATTCTCCATTCACGCTTCATTTTCTGCACTTATATTTCCAGTGACTTTACCAGTCACGTAATGTATACGTCATCCCAGTGCATTTCTTGGTGTATGCGTTCTGCACCTTGACAGTGTGCTGAGAGAGCATTTGACCATGGGTAATTCCTTAAAACTCTTGTTCTGTGTTTGCTTTTGTCTAAACCAGATCCAGCAAAGAATATTGAACACGATCACTGAAGTGGTCAATTTTCCCTGCACTAGTTCAGTGAGACCAATTAACGCAAGTATCGTTCCAGAAATCAACTCCCGCCTCATGCATTAAGGATTGAACCTGCAGCCTTAAAAGATTTATTGGTCCTGGTGTCATATCATATATGACATTTATCAATTAAAATGTTGGTGGTGATACTGTTGAGAACTATTTTTTATTGTACTGCACACTGATATTAAATAATGCTTTTAACATGGCAAAATATAGCAGAACTACAAATTAAACAACACATTTGGAAGCCAAATGTCCCACTTTTTTCCTCCAACATTATGAATATATAGTTTAAAAGTTAATCACTGATTTTCTTTCCTGCATCCTGCTACTTGTCACGAGTTCTGTGATATAACAGTAGGTCACCTGCTTATATTTTCCAAGGATGTAAGTACTTTATGCAAACCAGATTATTTGTTCAATTTAGGTTCCATAATTTTCAGTCATTAGCCAGAAAAATAAACCAAAATCAGTACAATTTTGGAAACTGTAATAGGTAAATGATAAGATTTTATAACCATTAGAATTTCTGCTTGAAAACATTTCCCTTGAACGGACTGGCTACTTGAACTATTAATTAAATTGACTTTCACAAAATGGGTGTTGACAGTCCATACGATTCTCATACTATTTTGTTACATTTATACATCTTACATTGACTTTGTATTTGTGGATTATTTATTTACTATGAGTCAAACAGAGAAGAGATAGAAAAGAAACCTCTTTTCAACTGGATCAGCTATCACTTTAAGATCATTTCCAGCAATTCTTCAGAAATGTTTTGCACAAAGTATGAATCACAGTTTTGGATTCATGCCATAAGGCTACATCTTGCCTCCTGCTGCAGCTTCTGTTTTGCAGCTGCCCACATTGCATGCGGTGTCACACTGGAAGAATAAATGTCAATAGATTGAATGCCAATGTACTTGAAATATTAGATGAAAAAAGCTTCCTGTCTTCATTTTTGAGAAATAAACTGTTGGGTTTGAATTTTAAATTATTTATTTTCTTGACACTACCCCTCCAGGAGCACCACAATCTGTGTATCTATTCCTTTCAGGGATTTTGCCTAACATGAATACTGTACAAAATTAATTGGTTTGTTTCCATGAAGCAAATTTAACAGAAGGAGTGAGAGAGGTGCGAATGGCAAACAGAAAACATGGTCAAGACTACCATATGTCAAATAATGTGAGAATGTAGACTGCATAAGTGCCGTTGGCAAACAATATTACACTGTTAGTCCATCTTTCTGGATGATTCCTAGGATAAACACAGACGACTAAACAGGAAATATAGAACTTAATAAACAAGTAACAAATTTTGTTGTGAACAGGCATTCTTTGTGTTGTGGGTATTTTAAAGAAAGCCCATCGGACAGCAGCGGTTGAAGGATTATGCCCATCATCACCACCTGAGGGCACTTGGGGTTGGGTAATGTGTGTCTTGCCAATATTACTCATATCTCTTGAACAAAATAAAAACAAAATGGTCTTAGAAAATAGTATTCAATTTGATCAATTTAAAACCATAAAATGAACAATTTTCAATCGTTGAAAATCGTACAGTTTAGAAGGAGGCCATATGGTTCATTGTGCTGATTCCAGCTCTGTGAAAAAGCTATCTAATTAATTCCCTTTCCCTGTTCTTTTCCAACAGCCTATATTTCTTTATGGTGTGTAATGATTTCCACCACCCATCCGGGCAATAACATTATGATGTTGCAGTGTTATATAAAGACAAAATAAACAGTTAATGCCAAATATCAAAGCTAAATTGTTCAAAATGACTTTACGTTCTTCCAAACTATGCAGCGATCTCCTGACAGGTTGACAACGATTATTGTGGTCGGCTTTCACAATAAAGAGCCGAATTATATTGGCATGGTTCCCTTCCTGCTGGTGGTTTGCTCATGCCTACAAGGTGCTCCCCGACCCAGGGTCCAGCAGCAGCAGCAGCATTTCAGCCTTGCTTCTGAATTACTCTGGCAATCTATGAGTATTGATAAAGTGGGTACAGGGTATTTCCAGCTGTGAAGGTTGTAAGTGATTTAAATATTTTTAAGTCCTTCTCATTGAAATGCTTTAAAGAATGTTATATTTATAGTAAAAAGTTTAAGGTAAAAATATATGTATTTAAATAAGTAAAACACATAAACAATTAAATATTTTAAAGAATGCAAAATAATTTATCTTCCTAAGTCTTTTCCCTATCTTCTCCACCGAGATTCAAGAGATGATTCCCTCGTGTAATGCGAAGCTGCATTGTTCTACAAGAACTATTCTGGACTTTAGACTGCAATAGGAGTCCAGTGGTGCTCTACTTGAGCCTGCTTCAATTTTTCCTTATCTAAATCTATCAGTGGAATGCACTATTCCCTTGTTCCTCATATGCTTACGCAGTAGCCCATTAACGGCAACTACACTAGTCACATCAACCATTGTTTGAATAAAGAAGACATTTATTCTGAATTTCCTCTTACATTCCTTGATAACTTTCCTATAATGATGGACTCCATTTTTTTCTCTCTGCAAAAGTGAAAATATATGCCCTGTATCCACTTTATAAAAACCTTTCATAATTAGGAGGTCTCTAGTTTTACCTCAGCCTTCTTTCGTGGTAAAAAAAAGACCTGGTCTGAACATCCTTTCCTGATATATTTACCCTTGCATTTCTTGCATCTTTCTGTATCTTAATCTTAAGAATCTATTAAAGTTATTCATACTTAAAGATCCAACAGTGAAATTATCTATTTCCAATCCTTCTCAACAATGCTAATATTTTCCTGGGTGCACTATTCACCCTACTAATAATCACATAGACATTTCACAAATAGATGTGCAAAAGTTTGACATTTACTGTCTCTACGTCTGACTGCAGCCATTTTTGATTGGGTCTGCTAGCATTGATTATCATAATTCAGCCCAAAGCTGTCTGGTTATAAGAAAAAAAAATGCTTGATTGAAGGACATGGGTTATTGGCTATGAGTTCTTAAGAAAATGATTTATTTCAGTTTAGTTTTATAATTTGATTCTCATCGTCGTTAAAACTTCTTAATATAATTCTGATGGTATTGATGATCCGAATTGAACTGTTAAGATTGTTGAAGTATAGGTCACATTCTGTTGCTTTGAAGGTGCTGTCATTGTTGTTAGTGACAGCGTTAAAATTTGGTCCTTTGAAGCATTGTGAGAAAGATGAAGAAGCTGAAATTACTTTATCATGTTAATTGGAGATCAATTCTGTCAGTTTGGGCATCTGTTGCATTTATTTAATCTCATGCATTTTCTGGGCAAGCTAGGATGGAAAGTTGAAATCAAAGAGAAAGGAATTGGGTTGAAAATTTCAGGAAAATGACACATTTCATAAATGTACATTTAATGAAATGGACTTCATTTACTCTTTGTGATTTTTAAAGTCAATGAGGAAAAAGAAGTAAGTACATCTGTGAACTGTTACATTTGGCATAGGTGAGCTTAGATGTTCCTTTCAATTGGATATCAGTTGGGGCAACTCAATGATATGTTGTATTTTATGATTTACATCAGTTGCAGAAAGCAGTTTTTCTTAACATCAGCTAGATATATCTTAAAATCCCGATTACTTCCAAAGTAATTAATTTACTTTTTATTTATAAAGAATATTTAAAAATGTTTTCCTCACTGCAGATTAAAACATTTATACCAAACGAACACAAACTGTGGGAAACAGTGATAGGTATAGTAATAGATTCCAAGAGAACAGAATAGCCAGAGAACATATATGAACAACAACGTATGAACCAGGAAACCTGGATAAATATGTGCATAAATCATTAGAAGTATAAGAAAGAAGGGTTCTTTGAGAAAGTGATTTTTTTCCTTAAAAAATGTAAAGACATAAGTACATAAATAGAGGCAATGAATACAAAAGTAAGGAGGTTTAGTTCAACTATATTTGATCTCGTTCTGCAATAGGATGGATGTGAAGAGATTTGAGCGTGAATAAATAATATAGTAGAATAGTCTTAGGATAGACTTGCGTTACATGGCTAGATTGAAGGAGTTAGGTCTGGTTTTCTCAGAGCCAAAAAGGTTGGAGGTGATCTGAAGAGCCTTGGATGAATTTTTAAAAAAAGGAACTGTTCACATGGGTACAAGGGATGAGAACCAACTAAGTTAGATATGTAGTGAGTTTTGAACATAGAATCATAAGAATTTATAACATGGAGGTGACCATTTGGCTGCTGGTACCATAGTCAGCAGGACTGCTAGCACATGAAAGGGCACATTTAAAAAGTGCTGGGGTTTCCGCACCACCCTTTCAGACAATATGTTCCAGATCCCCTGAGTCTGAGTGGAAATGTTTTTCTTTACCTTTCCTCAAATCCTTCTTATAATGATGTGGGCCAAACACAGGCAGGTAGAACGAGTGTAAATGAGGCATCTTGGTCGGCATGGGCAAGGTGGGCTGAAGAGCCTGCTTCAATGCTGTATGACTCTACTTTCAATCTGTACTCTAAGGGAGTTGAACCACCTGCCATGAGAAATAGGTTCTTCGTATTTACTCGCATATATTCCCTTTTAATTTTATTCAGCACAATTTCTTCTGTTCCAAAGAAAATAACTCCAGTCCATTCAATGTTTTCATAATGCTAAACATTTCCAGTTTTGGCAGTACCTTTGCAGCTTCTCCACTACAATCACATCTTTCTTACAATGTGGTGACCAAAGCTATACAACAATACTCAATCTGTGGCCTGATAACTGCTCTTGTAGTTTAGGCATAATCTCTCTACTTATTATGTTCCCATATTTCTTTATAACCACCATAATAACCATCTAAGATAACTATCTGTCCAGCTACCTTCTACGGATCTGTCGACATACACACCAAAGTTCCAACATTTTGAAATATCTATTGTCTCTTCCCTTGCCTTGTTGCACCTTCCCAAAGGCATCGTTTTGCCCTTCTCTGGATTAAATGACATTTGTCACTCTTTTTGCCCAATTGATTGGATCATTTGCAGTCTCCTGCAATTTAAATCTTTTCTACTCCCCGCCACCCATGTGGGCAATTTCTGCATCATCTTCAAATTTCTTTATTTTATTCCCTTCACACATGACCAAATCAGAAATATTTAGAACAAAAAAACTAGGGACTGACTACTAAATTATGAGAAATTCCACTGGTAACACAAAAAAAAATGTGTCAATCATTGTCCTCTATTTCCTGCCGCGGAGCCAATTTTCCCTTGGATCCCATGCACCTTAACTTCTATGACCACTCTGTTATATGGGACCTTGTCAAAAGTAGTCCTAAAATTCAGAGATTACTTTGTTATCAACTCTCCTCAAAAAAAATTAAACTGAGTAAATCAACCATGACCTTTCCTTCAGAAACCCATGCTGAGTTTCCCTGATTAATCTGTCTGCCTCAAAATTAAGGTTCATGCTGTCTGTCATAATGGATAACAATACTTTGCCCACCACCAAAGTTAAACTAGCCTAATTAATTAGTTTATCCCTTCCTCCCTCTGAACAACGATACAACAATAGCAGTCCTCCAAGCGACTGGTAACAGTTCTGTAGCTAGGGACATTGAAAAGTCATTATCAGAAATTCTGCAATATAATTCTTTGCTTATGTAAATATCCTGGAAACATAGAAAATAGGTGCAGGAGGAGGCCATTTGGCCCTTCTGATCATGGCTGATCGTCCCCATCAATAACCCATGCCTGCCTTCTCCCCATCTCCCTTGATTCCACTAGCCCCTAGAGCTCTATCTAACTCTCTCTTAAATCCATCCAGTGATTTGGCTTCCACTGCCCTCTGCAATAAATTCGCAACTCTGGGTGAAAAAGATTCTTCTCACCTCAGTTTTAAATGGCCAGATGGGAAACATCTCAGTTTACTGAAGGGAGTAAAATAGGAAATTGCAGAGGCTTTGAGAATAATCTTCTAAAATTCTGAAGTTTCACAGTGGTGCCTGAGGATGAAAAATTTAAACGTTATGTTCTTATTCCAAAAGGTAGAAATATAAACCTGTCTGTGGGCTGAGGGGCTTTTTCCTGTGCTGTATTATTCTATATTTTGTTTAATCTCAATGGTGGACAGTTTCTTGTAACAACAACCAGGGGCAGTATGAACAAGTACTTGGAGAGTGGTTAATTGATTAGGGAAAGCTCAGGTGTATTTCTTAAAGGCACTTCATAATGATTTTTGATGAAGTTACAGAGGGCCAATGAAGGACATTTAGTTGATGTAGTATGTATGGACTTCCAAAAAATGCAACACAATAGGCTTGTTATCAAAAGTGAAGGCCTTGGAGAAAAAGAGAATGTAACAACATGGATAGAAAATTGGCTAAGCAGCAGGAAATGGGATACATAATAATTTGGAGCAGGAGTGGCACATCATGCCTGCTCCACCATTCAATTAAGATTATACCTGATCTTTTTAAAACCTGAACTCTATTTCTGCCTACTGTTGGTAACCTTTACTGTATGGCTTGTTTGCCCCCTACATCCCCTCCTCCCCACCCCCATCTCCCACTGCCTTAAAATATTCAAAGGCTGACTTTTAGCAATACGGTTCAATCTCATCTGTGTCTAAAATAGGCAACCTGTTATTTTAAACAGCGACACCCAAGAACTAGATTCTCCCCGAAGAGAAAAATATTCTCTCCACATCTAATCTGTCAAGACCTGTCAAGTTAGATGCAGGCCTTTTAGGATCTTAAATGTTTCAATCAAATAATTTCTCTTCTAAGTTGCAGCAGCTAGCAAAGATGATCTGATCTTTTCACATTAGACAACCATCCTCCTCATTCCAGGTATAGTCTAGTCTAGTTTAGTTTAGTTTAGTTTAGAGATACAGCATGGACACAGGCCCTTCGGCCCACCGAATCGACATCGACCTGCGATCCCGGTACATTAACACTACCCAACACACGCGAGGGACAATTTTACATTTGTACCAAGCCAATTAGCCTACAAATCTGAACGTACATCTTTGGAGTGTGGGAGGAAACCAAAGATCTCGGAGAAAACCCATGTGGTCTGGGGGAGAACGTATAAACTCCGTGCAGACAACACACGTAGTCGGGATCGAAAGCGGGTCTCCGGCACTGCAAGCACTGCAAAGCAGCAACTCTACAGTTGCGCCACTGTGCTGCTCTGATCCAGTAAACCGTCTGTAAACTGTTTTCAATGCATTTATATCCTCCTCTAAAACAGAATCAATGAGATGAGAAACTTAAGCTAGAAGGCATGATTCCAAAAGGGGTTCAGAAGCAGAGGAACCTGGATGTATATTGCATGCCTTATTGGAAGCGGCAGGGACATATTGAAAAGATGTGAGATGTACTAGATTGAGGAAGTTATAAACAGAGGCAGTGTACAATGGTAAGGAACGTGATGAACCTTTATAAAGTGTTTGGCCACAACTGGAATATTCTGACTAGTTCTAGATGGTACATTTTTGGAAAAGTGCTTTGAGAGGGTGCAGAAAATACCAAATTAGTTTCAAGGGTGATGGAGCTTAGCTATGTGGATGGACCGGAGAGCAAAGGCTAGGCTTTTTGGAACAGAGGCTATTGTCAGGACAGCTGATGGCGGTAGTTAAAATATTGAAGGGTAAAATAGGTAGAGTGAGACTGTTCCCATTAGTGTACAAGTCATGAACTGGAAGAAGTGGGATGAAAGTAATGGTTTGGTTTAGTTTAGTTTAGAGATACAGCGCGGAAACAGGCCGTTCAGCCCATCGAGTCCGCACGGACCAGCGATCCCCACACATTAAAACTAATCTACACAAATTTGAGGCAATTTACACATACACCAAGCTAATTAACCTGTCTTTGGAGTGCGAGAGGAAACTGAAGATCTCGGAGAAAACTCATGCAGTCACGGGGAGAATGTACAAACTTCGTACAGACAGCACCCGTAGTCGGGATCGAACCTGGGTCGCCGACACTGCAAGCGCTGTAAGGCAGCAACTCGACCGCTGCGTTACTGTGCCGTCCCTAATTTATTGGCATGTGTACAGAGATACAATAAAATTCTTGTTCTGCACGCTAGCCTGTCAAATCATAGCCTACATAAGTACAATAAATCCTCTTCTGGAACAGCACATTCGAGCACCGTCTGCCACTTTCCAGTGCCATCAATTTTTTCAAAGTGACTGGCAAAAGAATCAAAATTGACACAGTGGAAAATGTTTTTGTGCAGTGAATAGTAAGAGTTTGGAGGGGTGGTTATAGGGGCAGATTGTATCATTTTAAAAGCAGCTAAATAACGAAAAAGGAATTTGCAGCGCAACTGGGAGAGGGTGGGGTGGTAAGACCAGCTGATTTGCTCATGCAAGGAGCTTGTTCCAACTCGAAAAGCCTCATTCTGTGTTGCTGCCATCTGTGATTCTCTGATTTCATTCTGACCCTGGCAATTTATCCATTCTGACCCTGGCAATTCCATTTATCCATAAGAATACTTATGCTTTTATTGCACTGATCCTATCCAATATTTCAAATTACAACTTCAACATCATCATCCAATTTGTAAAATCACCTGCAAAATCTTCACTCATATCCTGCACTTGTCTAATAGGTTTTATTCTTTCCTTAGTTATTCTCTTACTTTTTATGTATTTACAAAAAGTGTTTGGATTTTCTTTGATTCTTCAAACAATACTTTTTCATGTTCTCTTTTCAATTTCCTAATCTGCCTTTTAATATCATCACCACATTTTCTATAGTAATGATGGCTTTCGATAGCATTAGGTTCTTTGCACCTGAAATGCACTTTCCTTATGTGTCTCCCTCTACATACTGCACCATTCAGGCAATCCCACCTTTTTCTTTTTGTGGAAACCTCATGAATCTCCCTTGAGAGCCTCGTATTGCACTGAGGCTGATTTGTTGACAAGGAGCTGGTTCCATTCCATTTGGAGTCTTGTAAATCCACCCAAATTTAAAATCTTTCAATCTTATTTTTGTCCTTTTCCATAAATATACTAAATTTAACCAAATTATGTCAGCTCACTCGTTCATCCTTTCCAAGATATCATCCTTCTACACTTGCCATTGTTTCTTGAGCCAATATTGCCGTATGCATTTGCCATTTTATATCACTCTCCATCTTATTTGAAAACTCTGTATCCAGGAATGGTGAGCTGCAATTCCCACTCCTCTTTAAGCCACTCCTCTTAAGCTTTAAGTTATAGGACAATAATGTCATGCTCCTATGTGCCTACAGCTCTTCAATGCAAATGCAAATGTATTATCTTTGAGATTACACCATCAAACTCATTTTAATCTATTTTTCAAACATTGTCTTGCCTTCCAAACACTACTGTCTTTCAGTTTGAGAAATGCTTAATTTCCTTTTGAATCTTTACTCTACTTCCCACCTCCTATGAAAACTACTCTGTGCTGTCATGCACTAGCAAATGTGCTTGGTAGAATATTGGTCTCAGCACTCTGCAGGTTCCATCTGTCTGGTCCGTACTAGTCCCACTTTCCGCATATCCATCTCTCCAGACCCACATTCACCTGCACTGAACTCCTACTCACTAGGTGATGGCACAGTGAGTATTCTGAATTATTAATCTCTTCCTTAATTCCCAAAAAAATTATTTCCAGGGCCTTGTGCCATTCTCTCCCTTTGCCTTTGGTACTGATTTGTACAATGACCTCTGATTCTTTAGCCTTCGCTCTAGAATGCACTAGAGCTGACCAGCAATATCCCTGAACTTGGCACCACGTAATTAGCATACTAATCTGGAATCACATAGGTGACTGCGAAATACTGCATTTCTAATTGTCATATCCCCTTTTACTATTTCACGCTTGGTCTTTTTTCTCTCTCCCTAAACTGCTGCAAAATCATGGTATTGGATTAGACAATAGACAATAGGTGCAGGAGGAGGCCATTCGGCCCTTCGAGCCAGCACCGCCATTCAATGTGATCATGGCTGATCATTCTCAATCAGTACCCCGTTCCTGCCTTCTCCCCATACCCCCTGACTCCGCTATCCTTAAGAGCTCTATCTAGCTCTCTCTTGAATGCATTCAGAGAATTGGCCTCCACTGGCTTCTGAGGCAGAGAATTCCACAGATTCACAACTCTCTGACTGAAAAAGTTTTTCCTCATCTCAGGCCTACCCCTTATTCTTAAACTGTGGCCCCTTGTTCTGGACTCCCCCAACATTGGGAACATGTTTCCTGCCTCTAACGTGTCCAACCCCTTAATAATCTTATAAATTTCGATAACCGGATTTGACCGGTTTCTCCAGGGAAATATTCACCCTCATTAGAATTCAGAACTGAATACTGGTTAGAGAGTCAGATGCCCCCCAGTGAGCCCTAGACTTCCAACTTTCACCTTTTTGCCTGACTGGCAGTTATTTACTGCCCACCTCTTTACCTCCATAAATATGCAACCATGAAACATTGGTTGTTCCTCAGGCTCCTAGGCCACACACAAACTGGAGGAACAGCACCTCATATTCCGCTTGGGTAGCTTACAACCGTATGAATATTGTATCAATGGTATGAACATTGAATTCTCCAATTTTAGGTAACTATCACCCCCACCCCCACCTTCACCCCCCCTTTCTTTTCCTCCACTCTTCCCAGGGAGCCACCTGGGCTTGCAGCTATTTCCCCCCTACCCCTCGCCTCCACCTGTATTCGTTCCTCTAGTTTCACAATTAGTACCTCTCCGATCATTTTTGCACACACATCCTGTCTTTTCATCTGGGGCCTTGAAACTCACCAAACATCTATTTTCCATGTTGATTTTAAATCCACTGATTATCTGCTTCTTCAGCTGATTTTAAACTCACCAAGTCTCTGTTTTCCACACACATTTTAAATTTATCAAACTCTGTTTCCTGTGTTTTTTTTGCATTGTCTGAAAGGGCGATGAAAGCAGAATCACCCATCACTTCCAGAAAAGGCAAAGGATGGAAAGCTGATCTGTAGGAAGCTAATGGTCTAGGAGCTGGAATCTGTTACAAAATAACCAGTAGGCCTTACTGTACCTTTTCTCTGTCACTGATCATCACATTGTTTTTCTACTTGGCCATTTCCCAAATAAATTTGGTATTGGTTTATTATTTTCACGTGTATCAAGACACAGAGATAAGCTTTTGTTTGTGTGCTATTCAGTCAAATCAAATCAGACTTTACATGAGTACAATCGAGCCATCACACAATTACGACAGATAGTACGAAGTAAAAAATACCAGAGTGCAAAACATAGTATCACAGCAATGTAGTGTTACAGATTCAGTGAAAAAAATCCAACGTTCACAATGAGATAGGTTGGAAGATTGGGACTACACTGTGGTTTATGGGAGGACGGTTCAGTAGTTCAATAACAGTGGGGAAGAATCTATTCCTGAATCTAGTGGTACTATCAGGCCTTTATATCTGCTGCCCAACGAGAGTGGAGAGGAGGGAATGACCGGGATGACAAATGTCCCTGATTATGTTGGCTGTTTCCTGAAGCAACATGAAGTATAGATGGAGCTGGTGGTTGGAAGTGTGTGCGATGGACTGGGCTACATACACATCTCTTTGAAAATTCTTGAGGTCTTAGGCAAAGTTATTCCCAGACCAAGCTGTGATGCAAACTGATAGCATGTTTTCTATGCTGCATCTGAAGAATATACCATATTCCATATAAAAGTTAATTAAGCATCTTTGTGTGTTTCCTGATTACTGTCTTCCATGTCATTTGCAGAGGAGCACTTTCAATCCGTAGAAAACAGCGAGTTTTAGACAACAGAGGATTGCTTGCCAATGGTTGACCTTGAGACATCATTGAGTGAATGTTGGGAACTCTCCAACTGTTGTTACATCGAGTTGGTCTGTCCTGCTGAATGAACAAGATGTATAGGGAATTGTGATTGAAGATGATGGGATATTAGCTGAAATAATTCATTCTTATGGATTGACAGTATCAGGCTGTCCTATTAGAGTACATGAAGTACAAACAAGACTAGACTGTCCAGCCCCTCCAGCCAGTACCATTATTCTCCAGGGTCATGGCTGATGCAACATTGCTCAAGTCTACTATCTTGCCCTCTACCCAGAACTATTGATTGCCTTACGGATTAGAAATGTTTCTCAACCTTAAGTATACCAAAGTTCTCTGCTCTCTGTGGCAAGATGTTCCAAAGACTCACTATCTTTTGAAAGAAGATTTTTTTCTTCATCTCAGTCTTAAATGCGTTTCTGCTTATTCTGAGACCATACCCTCCAGTTCTAAGCTCTTCTATGAGAGGAGACATCCTGTCAGCATTTACCCTGCCAAGCCTCCGAAGAATCATTCAATACAATAACATCACCTTTCATTCTTCCAAACTCTAATACACAAATCCAACCTGCTTAACAGTTTTGTGCTGGATAACCCAACCATACAAATGGTCATCTTAGTGATCTTCTCTGAACCAACTCCAATGAAAGCATACTTTTCCTTTAGTTGCAGGACCAAAATTGTTCACAGCACTGTTGATTTCAGCCTTGTTTGCAACTACGACAAGATTTCTCTTCTTTTCAACCCTAACTTTGAAATAAAGGCAAAAATTCCACTACTTTTCCCTATTACCAGCTGCATATAGTGTGCCAGCTTTGTTTCATGCACAAGGACCCCAAATTCCCAATGTGCTCCAGATTTTAATTGTTGTTCTTCCTTCGAAAATGAACATTGTATACATTATCATATCATATCATATATATACAGCCGGAAACAGGCCTTTTCGGCCCACCAAGTCCGTGCCGCCCAGCGATCCCCGTACATTAACACTATCCTACACCCACTAGGGACAATTTTTACATTTACCCAGCCAATTAACCTACATACCTGTACGTCTTTGGAGTGTGGGAGGAAACCGAAGATCTCGGAGAAAACCCACGCAGGTCACGGGGAGAACGTACAAACTCCTTACAGTGCAGCACCCGTAGTCAGGATCGAACCTGAGTCTCCGGTGCTGCATTCGCTGTAAAGCAGCAACTCTACCGCTGCGCTACCGTGCCACCCATTGTCGAAGGTATTTATTTCACAAAATGCTGGAGTAACTCAGCAGGTCAGGCAGCATCTCAGGAGAGAAGGAATGGGTGACATTTCGGGTCGAGACCCTTCTTCAGTCTGACCATTAAATTTCTCTGTGAACTTCATCCTCATTGCCTTCCCTCTTTTTGTATCACCTGTAAATTTGGCCACTGTATGTTCACTTCTTTCTTCAAGGCATTGATAAACATTTACAATTGTGGTCCTGGTACTGATCCCTATGTACCCCGCTGGTTACATGTTACTAACCTAAAAACAATCCATATCCAAACTCACTGACCACTTACTGCCTGTGGCCAATCCTTTTGTCAATTCAATTCTGTAACCTCCAACACCATGGACTCCTGTGTTTTGACCTTTTGTGGCGTGATTGGTCTGTGGAGTGGCAATCCCAATTTAGACACTAATCTCAGATTTAATTGAGGAGAACAGTACAGGGGCCACCCAGATATTGCTCACACACATCCCAGTGATGGCCAGCAAGAGATTAGAAAATGCAGATACTCCTGACTGAACAATTTGTTGTAACTATGGCTGATTGTATGCCACACCAGTTTATAAAGAGGGGGAAATGTGTTGTGAATAATGTTGATAATGTAATAATAACTTAAAAGAATATCCCAGGCTTGGGTTCTACAGTTAGGTCTCACTGTCTATGCAAGATTGTAACCAGCCCATTTGGTAAAACAAAATGATTTGAGATACTTTATTTAGAGCTCACCATGCGGGAACTGACAAATTTGTGCTGCTTCTGTGGTTGTGTACTGAAATGTTAAAATAGGAAGAAACAAAAAATCTCCTGATGGCTCATTTTGTAAGAAATGGTCGATCAACTGGTAGCATGTGTAAACTGAGACATGTGAATGTACCGCTGGTGGCACAGCTAAAGTGCATAAGTGTGATGAAATGTATGGATGTTACGTGCAAATCTTGTTTGATGGAGATAATTAGTAGATGGCCATTAGGGATTTGATGAATTGAGTAGTATATTTTCCTTTAAAATGGATTTAGTGACCCTAATTTTGTGTGTGAGGTCTTTAAATGTCCTGAAACACTGCATCTGAATCCCTGGCGACAATAACCCAGAGCAATTTGCTTTCACTGTTTCCTAAGTGTGCATCTAGAAAGCGGTAGCCTCCCCACAGGATCGATTCAGTCCTCTCCTTTATCTTCCTCCACTCTGGCCTTCATTCAAGTCAAGTCAAGTCAAATTTATTTGTCACATACACATACTCGATGTGCAGTGAAATGAAAGTGGCAATGCCTGCGGGTTGTGCACAAAAAGAATTACAGTTACAGCATATAAATAAAGTTAATAAGTTACTAAACATAGCACAAAAAGTGTCGACAAAAATTTAGTCTCTGGGGTTATAAAAGTTGACAGTCCTGATGGCCTGTGGGAAGAAGCTCCGTCTCATCTTCTCCGTTTTCACAGCGTGACAGCGGAGGCGTTTGCCTGATCGTAGCATCTGGAACAGTCCGTTACTGGGGTGGCAGGGGTCCCTCATGATCTTGCTTGCTCTGGATCTGCACCTCCTGATGTATAGGTCCTGCAGGGGGACGAGTGTAGTTCCCATGGTGCGTTCTGCACAACCCGCAGGCATTGCCACTTTCATTTGCAGGGCCATCCTGTCCTGGGCAGAGCTGTTCCCAAACCAGACTGTAATGTTGCCGGACAGGATGCTCTCTACAGCCCCAGAGTAGAAGCAATGAAGGATCCTCAGCGACACTGAATTTCCTCAGTTGTCTAAGGTGGTAAAGGCGCTGCTTAGCCTTACCCACCAGTGCGGCAATGTGCGTTGCCCACGTCAGATCCTCTGCGATGCGGACTCCAAAGTATTTGAAACTGCTCACCCTATCCACAGTAGACCCATTTATCTCCAGTGGCATTGTACAACTTATTAAAAATTGTGGAACCCACAGTCTCTTCCTGGCCTGAAATGACGTCTGGCCAGTCCCTCCATAGATACTGCCTGACCAGCTGAGTTCCTCCAGCACTTGTGTTGCTCAAGATTCCAGCATCTGCACTTCCTTGTGTCTCCATAGTTTCTTGTGTTCTTCACCATTTCCCAGGTCAGCTTCATTTGTAGAACAATTTCCAGTACTGACCTGTGCCGTATCATGTACGGGATAACATTGCCTGCTGTGAGCAAATTACAGTATCAGTCCTGTGGTGAAGCATCCAGACATGTCCAGTCGGTTATCATCATGGAAATGAGTGGGCAGTGTAATTTTGGCAGTCTCCCTGTATTCCATGGAATGGCCACCAGTTCCATGCTGGAAGGTTTCAAGGATAGTCACATTTAACCAGTGGCAATTTAACTAATTTTCCTCATATGAGGAAAGATTGAGAAGACTAGGCTTGTATTCACTGGAGTTTAGAAGGATGAGAGGGGATCTTATAGAGACATATAAAATTATAAAAGGAC
Source organism: Rhinoraja longicauda (assembly GCF_053455715.1). Taxonomy (NCBI): domain Eukaryota; kingdom Metazoa; phylum Chordata; class Chondrichthyes; order Rajiformes; family Arhynchobatidae; genus Rhinoraja; species Rhinoraja longicauda. Next base: position 64,379,520 of record NC_135956.1, on the reverse strand, counting down.
TGGACAAGCTAGATGCAGGAATAACAAATTCACCCAGAGAGTTGTGAATTTGTGGAATTCTCTGCCACAGAAGGCAGTGGAGGCCAAATCACTGCATGAATTTAAGAGGGAGTTAGATAGAGCTCTGGGGGCTAGTGGAATCAAGGGATATGGGGAGAAGTTGGGCACAGGTTATTGATTGTGGATGATCAGCCATGATCACAATGAATGGCGGTGCTGGCGCAAAGGGCCGAATAGCCTCCTCCTGCACCTATTTTCTACGTTTTCTATGTTTCTAACTATTGGATCAAGGGAAAATGCTTACAACTGCTAACTATTGAAAGAAGGCAGACCTCAGTTATCATAACCATGGACCCCACAGACGAGCACCAGGCCTTAATCTCAAACACCATTACCAATTTCATCACTTCCAGCTCTCTGCCCTCTAAAGCCTCCAACCTTATTGTCCCCCGGCCCTGCATGGCCCGATTTTATCTTCTCCCCAAAATCCACAAACAGAACTGTACTGGTAGACCCATTGTTTCTGCTTGTTCATGTCCCACCAAATTAATTTCCACATACCTGAACTCCATCCTATCCCCCCGGTCCAATCCCTCCCTACCTATGTCCAAGACACCTCATACGCTCTCTGCCTCCTCAATGGCTTTCATTTTCCAGGCCCCACTCCCTCATCTTTACTATGGATGTCCAGTCAGTCTACACCTTCATCCCCCACCAGGAGGGTCTTAAAGCCCTCCGTTTCTTCCTTAACCGTAGAACCAGCCAATTTCCATCTACCAATACTCTCCTATACCTAGCAGAGCTGATCCTTAACCTCAACTTTTCCTTTGACTCCTCCCACTTTCTCCAAATCCAAGGCATAACTATGGGCACTCGCATGGGCCCTAGCTATGCCTGCCTCTTTGTAGGGTATGTCGAACAATCCCTGTTCCAGGCGTATACTGGCCTTATCCCCGAACTCTACATCTGCTACATTGATGACTGCATTGGTGCTACATCCTGCACCCAAGCAGAACTCACTGACTTCATCAACTTCACCACTAATTTCCATCCTACTCTCAAATTTACTTGGACCATCTCCGACATCTCCCTACCGTTTCTGGATCTCACCGTCTTCATCACAGGAGACAGACTATTGACCGATATATACTACAAACCTACCGACGCACATAGCTATCTTGACTACCCTTCTTCCTACCCTGTTTGCTGTAAAGACTCTATCCCCATCTCCCAATTCCTCCATCTATGCCGCAAATGCGCCCAGGATGAGGTGTTCCATACCAGGGCATTGGCAATGTCCTCATTCTTTAGGAAACGGGGGTTCCCCTCTTCCCTTATCGATGAGGCTCTCACTAAGGTCTCCTCAATATCCCGCAGCTCCACTCTTGCTCCCCCTTCCCCCGTTCATAACAAGCACAGAGGCCCCTTGTCCTCACCTTCCACCCCATCAGCCGTCGCATACAACATATAAACCTCCAACATTTTCGCCATCTCCAACGGGATCCCATTACTGGTTTCCGCAGAGACTGCTCCCTCTGAAAATCCCTGGTCAACTCGTCCCTTCCCACCCAAACCACCCCCTCCCCAGGTACTTTCCCTTGCAACCGCAGGAGATGCAACACCTGTCCCTTTTCCTCCCCTCTCGACTCCATCCAAGGCCCCAAGCAGTCTTTCCAGGTGAGGCAGAGGTTCACCTGCACCTCCTCCAACCTCATCTACTGTATCCGCTGTTCCAGGTGTCAACATCTCTACATCGGCGAGACCAAGCATAGGCTCGGCGATCGTTTCGCTGAACACCTCCGCTCAGTCCGTCATAACCAACCTGATCTCCTGGTGGCTCAGCACATCAACTTGCCCTCCCATTCCCAATCTGACCTTTCTGTCCTGGGCCTCCTCCATTGACAGAATGAGGCCCAGCGCAAATTGGAGCAACAGCACCTCATATTTCACTTGGGTAGTTTACACTCCAGCGATATGAATATTGACTTCTCTAACTTCAGATAGTCCCTGCTTTCCCTCTCTATCCCCTCCCCTTCCCAGTTCTCCCACTCGTCTTCCTGTCTCCGACTACATTCTATCTTTGTCCCGCCCCCTCCCCTGACATCAGTCTGAAGAAGGGTCTCGACCCGAAACGTCACCCATTCCTTTTCTCCCGAGATGCTGCCTGACCCGCTGAGTTACCCCAGCATTTTGTGTCTACCTCAGGTATCATGATATGTGATTCCCAAAAATATCATGCTTGACATTATTTTAGAAATAGATGATCATTCAGTGAATTTATATTTATGTAAGGCTAAATTCAACGAGGTTGCAGCAGATGGATATGAATTTGTTATACATTTCCTCAAAATCTTTCAATTAATGCCCAAATAAAATAAAATGTAATTTCTGGGCTGCAATATGATTTTGGTGATCAATTGACAATTATCTCTAATTTCACTTCCATGTTTCAACATCACCTAGATCTTTCAGTTAGATTAGTTTGTGATCACTTGAAGTCATTCATTATTCCCTTATTGAATTTCTCTTAGATTATCTGTTATCTACATTTTACAGAAGGGGTTATCTGTTTTCATCAATATTTTATAAATGTGATTATCTCCCATTTATCACTTACAGGCATGTTGTTGTTACTATAATTTATAAATGGGATTATCCATAATATGTCATTTACAGAGTTATTATCTACTGAATGTAAATAGAAAACCCGATAAAAGATTATCTTATCTATGATTTGCAGATAGATTTATCTATTATCTCAAATTACAGAAAGAACCATTCAAAGTTGATAATTTGCTGGTTAGGATATCTTTAAAATTTGCAAAAACCATTATCGGTTCTGTTTAATTTACAGAGCTAGATGTGAATTGCTCTCAATAAATTCCAGAAAGGGCAATCAATCTATTATCTATTTTTTTAGTCTGATTTATCCATTATCTATAATTTTCAGATGACGTTATCTCATCTAATTTGCACAGTTACCAAACATATGTCTGTTATCAAATTAGAGGTAGTTTTATCTGTTCTACAAAATGTATCAGTGGGATGATTGCTTTGTAAGTAATTGTTGTAAATGACAGTGAGAAGCAGACTGATTATAAAATAATCAGAGCGGAAGTGAAAACTAAAATGAGGGAGAAGCAGAGAGCACATGAGAAAAGATTTGTGCCAACATAAATAGGAACCCAAAAATGTTGTCAAGGTACATCGATAGTGAAAAGGCAGTGCATGGGGTATGTGGGCTATTGAGGAAAAAAATCTGAACGTGCATGGGTGCTGAGGTAATTGTTAAGCTACCAATTGACCACTTTGTCTTCTCAAAAGAGAGTGCTTCTAATATTATAGGAAAAGATGATTTGTTGACATATGCTAAATCCATTAATAACTGGTAGCATGGTACTGGAGTAGTTGGTGAGTTACCAGGACCAAATGGGATGTGTTTACGAATTTTGTGGGAAGTATGGCAGGAAATGGCAAAGTTACCATTTGCAATCTTTCAATGTTAATTTGTTCAGGGGTGTGCTGCCAAAGGAGTGGAGAAAGGCAAATGTTATTTCCTTGTAGTGAGGAGTGAGGAAAAGAGCAACCACCATCCAGTCAATTTAATCTTAATGGTGAGAAAGCTTTTAGATATTGATTGATAGTCAAATGAAAGAAAATGGATTAGTTAAAACAAGGCTGCTCAGATTTATTAAAGGGAAATTATATCTAGCCAATTTGATTGGACATTTTGATTAGGCAACAGAGTTGATGAGCTTATCCCAATCGATGTGATGTGTAAGGAATTCCAGAGGCGTTTGATGAGGTGCAGCACAACAAGCTTATCAGGAAAGATCAAGCATGTGCAGTGGAAGGAACAATAAATATCATGGATGTGAAGCTGGCTAACTAACAGGCCACAGAGAGATGTGGTGAAAAGTTTGTTTTCCAGACTGGGGGAAGGTGAATTGCGGCATTCCCTTGATTGATGTTCAGCCTATTGCTTTTCTTGATCTACATTAATGATTTAGACATGGTGCTGCAAGACACAATTTCTAAATTAGCAGATGACTCAAAGCATGATAGTATTGTGAGCTGTGATTAATTGCATTTGGATATAAACATGCTGGTATCATGGGCAGACGCATAACAGATGAGGTTTAATATGGAGATATGTGAGCTGATGCACTCAAGAATGAAGAGAGGAAATAGAGATAAAGTATACTGTTCAAAAAGGGGTGCAGGGGCAGAGGTTCCTGGTAGTGAAGAGCAATGGAGGACCCAGCGTGGGGGGACCAGCGTGAAGAATAATGGAGGACCTGGCGTGGGGGGTACCGCCGTGAGGGACAGTGGGAGAACATAGGGGGACCCGGTATGGGGGAGGGGGGCCACTCTAGTTTTAGAATCCTCTGCCCAGGGGATAAGCCTGCGTTTGTTTGCTTGTTTGTTCATTTGTTCCGGCTAAGGTGCTGTGCACACGGCAGCCAGCCAACAGTCGCTTGTCTTTTTCTTTTTTTCATTTTTAATTTAATTTTAATTTCAAGTTTTCGTGTACCTAGTTGGGTGTTATGACTGTTGACAGACCAATTTCAGACCGGGGATGAATAAAGTTCTATCGTATCGTATTGTGTATTGGTGTACAAATCAATGAAAGTGGAAAATAAGGCATACATATTACTGGGATTTAAGCAATGAGAATAAATAGCTGAGAGGTTTTGTAGAACATTTATAAAACATCAGTCCATCCTCAACTGGAGTGTGGTGTTCATTTCAGGTGCATTTCAGCATTATAGAAAGAATGTGGCAGCGCTGGTAATGGTCCAGAAAAAACATATGAGAATGTTTCCTTGGATGAAAGATTACAGATACAAGCATAAATTAGAGAGGCTGGGAATTCTTTCTTTGAAGAAGAGATGGCCAAAGGGAGATGTGCCAGACGTATATAAAGTGATGAGGAATTTTAATGGAATGGATAGTGGGAAATTCCTCCGAATAATGGTGGGCTGACAACTGGAGATCACAGGTATCATGTAAGGGGAAGAGAATTGATAGTAGCATGAGGAGAATATTTGTTTATGTAGTATGTGATTGGAATCTGAAATGCAACTTCTGCAGTCATTGTGTTAGTGGTTTCTCTTGCTGTCTCGAAGAGGAATTAAATACATGATGAGAAAAAATATTTTCTCAGCTCTGGGAGAAGGGTTGGGTGTGGAACTCCCGAGTTGCTCTGGTAGAGAGATGGCTTAGTCACAATGGCTGAATGATCTTCTGTGCTGTAACCATTCTATAATTATGTGATTTTACAATTTATAGACAATTATAATTTTTTTCATCATTGAATGACAGTTACTTGAATATATATTTTTAGAAAAAATAGCAATCAGATACAACCTAATTTTGGTTTACCATTTAAACGGTGGACCACTTCTGAGATCTTGGGAGCTAGTTCTGAATAAAGGTTACCCTCTATGATGAAATTCAATTTCACCATCAAAGTGCCAGCACAGCCTTTGGGCATTGATTCCCTATAACAGACTCCTGAAAAAAGTCTTTCTACCCCATGCTTTGTCGCAGCAACAGATTCATTTATAGCCAGAGGAAATAATTCAAAGATGTTCTGAAAACCTCATTGGAAAAGTGTAACAGACCACTGTCTTTTGGGAATTCCAGGCTGATGACTGTTAAAATGGAGGTAAAATATTCCAACACTGAGAATCTCTAGCCCATCCATCTGAAATCCTGTTTGATATGTCTTCTCCCAAACTACCCACATCCCCATAACATTGAGCATCTGGTAGATTCTGTGGTAGATTCATCAGGTCGTATATTTGAATCATCAACCATCTCAGAATCTGCAGAACTGGAGTGAGCGAAAAGAGAAGGCAGAACTTGATATGTCTACTTTCCATGATTTGTTTATAAATGTAACAATTTCAATTAATTATTATATATTTACAAATTTGATCTTTATATTTGTCTTTGAATAAGTAAATTAAGCAATATATTTAAATATATGAACATTTTCTGCTTTTCCACACCACTATTGCGCTCGGAGGGTCTGTATTATTGATTTAGTAATTAAAAAGTGCTGAGAAAAAAACTTTGCTGTTTTAGCAATCAATGACCAAGTCAGCATTTTTATACCTAGTTTAAGCTTAATCAAGTCTTGTTTCAGAAATCATTTTGGAGATAATGCAAAAAGACTTAGACGGCAGTAAATTCCTATTCCTGTTACCTTGAAAACTTTGTTCTTTGACTTAAGTGGAAGTTAGTAAGTTAAAATGCTAGTGCTAACCTCCTTGGACTCCTGAGTATTTCTCTGTGTGATGAACAGTTAGGTTATTGACAATTCTTGTCATTCCCATGCTGTTCCATATAATTGAGTTCAGTTTCTCCATAGTGCTAAGAAATAGAAGTAAGGTTGAAGTTGCAGTATATCTTTATGGACATTTGTACTTCTGCATCTATATATGTGGACAAGAGCATGATGTAACTATGTACTAATCCAATGATGATTGTAAATCCGTCTGGTGCAAGAATTAGACGACTGTGTATGCACAAATTAAGTATTCTGGTTTTTAGAAAATCACCATTTTTGATGTATTATGCAAACATGGAATTGTTATGGTGAGAAAGGAGGCTTTTCAGCCCATTAATTTCACGTTGGCCTTTAATACTGCAGCCCTCTCAGTTCAATTTCCCTGCCCTTTCCCCAAAGCCATGCAAATTATTTTCTTTATAGTGCCCCTCCAGTTTCATTTGAAAACTGGGTGGCGCCACCAGCAGTGGCTGCCTCGCCAACAGTCTGTCTGTCCTTTCTACTGTTTTTATTATTTTAAGTATGTGTTAAAAGTATGTTTGAGTGTTTCTTGGTTTGTTTTATGTGGGGAGTGAGGGGAGGGGAATTGAGGGAAATATTTTTTCAATCTCTTACCTCGACGGAGATACGATTTTTCTCCGTATCGTATCTCCGTCCCCACTGCGGCCTAACATTGAGGAGTTGGCGGCCTTTCCTGGAGACCGGCCCGGCGCTTCATGCCGCGGGTGCAGCGCAGACTTTAACATCGCGGAGCTGCAATCCTTTGCCGAGGATCGACTGTGGAGAACTCCAACCATTGGGCCTGTGTATGCTAACATCGAGAAGCCCGCGGTCTCTGGTAAGAAGAGGCTGACTCGGGAGCTCCTGCCGCGGAGAGTATTTCAACCTCCCGACCACGGAGTTTCGATCATCCCGACACGAGGGCTTGGACAGTCAGCAGCGGCGACTGCGGATGGTTCAACAGCCCCGACAAAGGGTGGAGAAAGAGGATGATGATTGAACTTTATTACCTTCCATCACAGTGAGGAATGTGGAATCCACTGTGGTGGATGTTTATGTTAAATTTTATTTTATGTGGTTGTATGTCTTGTTGCTTTTAACTTAGTATGGCTGTATGGTAACTCAAATTTCAATGTACCTTAATTGGTACATGTGACAATAAATTGATCTTGAAATCTTGATCTCTTGAAATCTTGATCTCTTGAAATCTTGATTCTTTCTACCTATCCTTGTGGGGAAATTCCCAGATCATCACAAAAAGGTCACTATGGCAGAGGTCAGATTCGCTTTCCGGAGGGCGAACCCATGGAAAGCAGCTGGCCCAGACAGAGTTCCTGGCTGTGTCCTTGGTAGCTGCGCGGAACAGCTAGCGGGAATATTCACGGACATCTTTAATCTCTCCCTACTATGTTCTGAGGTACCCACCTGCTTCTAGAGGACCACCATCCCGGTGCTGAAGAAAATCAAGATCTGATGCCTAAATGGCTACCGTCCAGTGGCCTTGACATCCGCCTTCATGAAATGCTTTGAGAGGCTAACTATGGAATGCATTAAAACCAGCCGACCAAGCAGCCTTGACCCACTGCAGTTTGCCGACCGCCACAACAGGTCCATAGACGACGCACACTCCCTGGCCATAAACTCATCGCTGGAACACCTGGATAAGAGAGACACCTATGTCAGACTCCCAATCATAGACTACAACTCTGCATTTAACATCATTATTCCATCCAATCTTATCACCAAACTTGCAAGACTTGGATCCAGCACTCATCTCTCCAACTTCCTGAACCTAGATTTCCTGACCAACAGACCCCAATCAGTGAGGATAAGGGACAAATCATCCTCTATGATAATCCTCAACACGGGGGCTCAGCAAGGATGTGTTCGCAGCCCCTTTCTTTACTCCTTGTACACCCATGACTGCGCAGCCATGTACAAATCAAATTTAATTTACAAATTTGCAGACAACACCACCATTGTGGGCTGGATATCAAATAATGATGAGACGGAGTAGTGGAAGGAGATTGTGACCTGGTGTCGAGACAACAACCTTTCTCTCAGCAAGGCAAAGGAGGTGGCGATCGACATCAGGAACATGCACATCCTCCAGTTTGCATTTACGAAGCTGAAATAGAGATGGTTGGAAACTTCAAATTCCTAGGAGTAAATATCACCAACAACTTCTCCTGGACCACCCATATTGAAGCAATGGCCAAGTAAGCACACCAATGCCTGTACAAAAGGCTTAGGAAGTTTGGCATGTCTCCAACAACTCTCACCAACATCTTACAGATGCACCATAGAAAGCATTTTATTGGGATGCAACACAGCATGGTTTGGAGATTGCTCTATTGAAGACTGCAAGAAAGTGCAAAGTCCATAGTATTTTGGTGCTTAGGTAGGGTTGTGGTTAGGGTGCATGGCGGCTGATGGTTGATGAGAACAAACTGTCTTGAACCTGTAGGTCCGTACCCATTGTGAACCGTGCAATGTCCACCACTTTCTGCAACCACGTTCTTGAGCATGCAAATTACCAAACCGTGCCATGATGCAACCAGTCAGTAAGCTCTCCACTGTACTCCTTCACAATTTTGATGTAGCATTCAGCAACATGCTGAATCTCCTCAAACTTCTGAGGAAGTAGAGGTGTTGATGAGCTTTCTTTGTGATTATCAATAAATAGGAGGAATTGAATAGATTGGAGGATAAACCCCCAAATCCTTAATGGTACAGGGTGGGTCAAAAGGCATTTTATTATTTGAGGCATGAAATACAAAAGCAGGAAGGACCATACTTATAAGGTCACAGCTTATGTACTGTGTACTGTTCCGTATTAAAGGTAAGACACATATCACCACATTACAGGAATTACGGGATTTCACTTGATACTGTGTGGAGGAGACCTACAAAGATATTCCCAAAACTGGAAAGTTGTAGTCACGAGGAAAGATTGGATTATTTTCTTTGGAATAGAAAAGGATGAGGGGTAATACAACTGAGTTGTATAAAATTGAAGCATCTAGATGGAGAAAGGAGGATGCACTTCTTTCTTTTAGTAGAGGGCTTAAAAACGAAGGCACATAAAACTAAAGTAATTGGTGGAAGGATGAGAGGGGAGGTGAGGACAAATATTTCCACAAGGAAAGTGATGGGGGTCTGGAACTTTCTGAAGGGGTGGTAGAAACAAAAACTTTTGTCACATTTAAATATTAACGAGACTAATTGGACCCGTTGGGCCCAAACCTCTCCTGCATTGGTGCAGCACCCTCTCCTCCCCTCCCCTCCCACCTCCCCCCTCCCCCTCCCTCCCCCTTCCCCCCACCCTCCCCTCCTCCTCCTCCCCCTCCTTCTCCACTCCATCCCCCTTAACCCCCCTTATCCTCCCCCCTCTCTCCACCCCCCTCCCTCCCTCCCCCCTTCCTCCCTAGGAGATAGATTTAAACTTTAAAATGTGAATAACTGAAAATATAACACCAATTTCAATGAAACTTCTTCCATTAGCACTAAATGGACGACAGTGAGTAAGGTGGGCCTAAAATTGTCACGCTATCGTGTACCATTTTGGCTGTAGTTCAGGAACAAACAAACGAGAGTTTTAGTATATAGATTAGATGAGTTTTAAAAAAGGTGGGACTTTTTGGGACCTAGTTGTGGAAGATGGAATTTGGCTGGATGGATGTTTTGGTATTGGCACTGACTGGATGGGTTAAATGGCACCCTATATCATAACATTTTTATAATTTTGTTATTCCAAACCCTTTGCTACAGTGCACATGTCATCACATCACTGTTGTAGAGGGGTGTGAAGTAGATGTGGAATAAGGAACAATAAGTGCATATGACAGATGCAAAATAAAAGATTAGCAAGTGAAGTCTCCACGGACATCATATGTAAGATGAATTGGCGTGTGATGTGATAAGATATTGTGTAGCTGCAATGATAGATCAAATGACAGATGATGGTTAAAGAACATCCATTGCTTTTCCACATTGACAGGGAGAGAGCACAATTATTCTTAAATAGCAAATGAAGCAGTATGAATAGTATTTGAGTCCAGATCTAGACAAATTTGTTCTTCTAGGTTAGGTCCAAATTTCTACTGCTAGCACTATTCCTATATTATTGGTATCAAGGTTCACCCTCCATCTATCACAATGCAACAAAACCATTGATTACAGGTGACCCCTGTGTTATGGCTGTTTAGGTAATGGAAATTGGCCCTTACAGAATTCATAAATCACTACCCAAAAATTTGAGATATGGAATAATATCTGTTCTCTGAATTTACATCATTGGAGGTTGCAGCCAAGACTCAGATAAATCTAGTAATGAAAAGGGTATACAAACCGACATTGGATGTCCAAACCAAAATTGATCAATGTATAGAAATGAAAATGACTGAGCATTCTATAGGAACTTGAGGTCTACGTGTGTATTTCATGTCTGACCTTCAGAGCTAGTTTCTGACAGTGGCTCACACTTTGATTCACTCATTTATAACATTTAATAAAACAATGGTATTAAACATTCTATCTAATGAATTCCTCCAGCAGATTGTTTGTTGCTACTGATTCAAGCATCTGCAATCTATTATGTTTCTTTTAAACATTTTCCATTTCCTTCATATCTTCTGGTTTCAATTGGAACAGTTGTCAGCCAGAATATTTAAAAAAGTTATTAAGAAGCAAGTGTGCAAGATCATTGAAAATCCACAATGAATTATCACTTGCTCAATTTCTTGCTGAAGTACAATGCAATGCTGCACATTATTACTATGGAGTACTTGACTGCAGAACTGTTGATGAAAAGAAGACTGGAAACACAATTGTGTACAAAATCATGTGAGGAATAGATCGGGTAGATGCACAGACTCTTGCCCAGAGTAGGGGAATCGAGGATCAGAGGACATAGGTTCAAGGTGAAGGGGAAAAGATTTAATAGAAATCCAAGCTGCCAGAAGAGACAGTTGGGGCTGGGACTATCCCATCGTTTAAGAAACAGTTAGACAGGTACATGGATGGGACAGGTTTGGAGGGATATGGGCCAAGCGCAGGCAAGTGGGACGAGTGTAGCTGGGACATTGTTGGCCGGTGTGAGCAAGTAGGGCCGAAGATCCTTTTTCCACACTGAATTGCTATGACTCTATGACTTGAGTCTTGTTCAATCAAATCTGATTTGTAGAGTTGAACAGAAGCAGATGTCAAAAAATGTCACTCTGAAACTCAGAAGGAACACACCTTTGAGAAAAAATTATGTGTTTGTACTGTAAGCTCGCAAGCAAGTTTGGAATGTTGGAGCCAAATAGTTTTTAATTTGTGCAGTCTTGTGAAACTAAATGATATTGACATTGATGACAAAAATTCTTCTGCAGAAGGACCAGGTTTTGATGATAAGCCACGTGAGTGTGAAGCTATCTCCAAATTCAAACCAGCCTTCAAATTCAAATTCAAACCAAACTTCAGGAAGTGAAGTACATAATCCAAATAAAGCTGACAAAGAGCAACAACCTTCTTTAATTTCAAATCTAGGACCAAATATTCCTACAGTTGCCTCAATATAGAATCTGCAAAAAAATATCAGGAAGACTCCAAAATCTGGTTTTAAATTAGATTTACAAATGTATTTCATCTAAAATAATTCCAATTATAATAATTAATTTGCACATAATGACAAATAATTTGTGCTTATGTCTATGCAAGAAACTGCAGATGCTGGCTTACAAAAATAGTCACAGGGTGCTGGAATAATTCAGTGGTTCTGGCAGCATCTCTGGAGAACGTAGATAGATGACGTTTCGGGACCCTTCATACTGGATCATTTGTGCTTTACAGTTGAAAGCATAAAAGGAATGTGGATATAAATATTTTCTTTATTGAAGTAATGTGTTGGAAGTGGGTAAGTCCATGCATATAGTGTGTCTTTATGCATGGACATATTATACTTTGGGTGTCTTTATTGAAATGCTGTGATCTTGTTGAACAGGAACATTGAGTGGAGTGCCTGCTTTGCAATATTGTAACAGAGACACTCAGATTGTAATAGCAGCTTGAAGCTTGAATAACAAGCTTGAAGACAGCAGTTTGGTAGCGCTGAGCCTTGCAAATAAACCACAATCTCTTGATGTCGTAAAAACTGTCCCTTATTGTGAAAACCTAGATAGTTGTTAATTCATTTCCAAAAGAAGATTGTGTCCAGTTTGGAATTCTTGGAGAAGAATTTAAACAGCTCATTGTTTTTGTTAATCAAGAATGAGAGGTAATCACAAATCTTAACAGAATCTACTCAAGTATAAAAGAAGATGAGATAAATTCCACTTTGTGAACTGTTTATTTCATTTTCTTTTGATCCCAGATGAAAGATTTTGAAATTCTTAACCAATTTGTTTTTGTTGTTGAATTAGCTGGATTCATGGACTGAAAAAAGTTATTTTTAATGTTTTAAAAAAGTTATTGATAATGTTTTTATATGCATATAGGGCAGGAGCTTGCAAAAACTGTACAAAATAAAACTTGTCAGTTTTGATAGACAGTGGGGTGTTGTTTTGCCATGTGGCAAAGAAGTCCAGGAAGATTTTGTGGATGTGGCTTGTTCTTGACACTTGGCTCCAAAGGAGTCTTGGGGTGATGTACTTTGACTCGGTACATTTGAGGTGAAATGGAAAGGTAAATAAAGAGAGCAGGCTCAATAACATTTATGTTAGACATTTTTGAAAATGTTACAGATTTATTGCAGAGAAACCCATGAGTGTACTGGGATCTGTATGGTTAAATTAGTGTCATGAATTAGTTGCAAGTAATGTGGGTTATTGGTACAAATGTTCTGAAAATGTCACCATATTAATCACTTCAGTATGTTTTATTTAGTTGTTACATTAAGAAAGCATTCTGCAACAATATGGAGATATTATCTTTATTCAAAAGATAGATAAATGCTGAGAAATTAAATGATTTAATTTGGAACAATATCAAGCACTTAAAGGTCAGACAAATTAAGAATTAAAAACAGTATAATATTCCAAACAATCTATTCGATAAAAAAAATACCATGTCCAGTTAAAAGCATATAGTAAACCTATTTGTTTAGAGTGGAGAAGCATTATTTTCACTGTAACCACATCACATGAAAATAGTGCTGTGAGGCATTTCTGTCAATGGATTATAAATAATTTGGAAAAAATAGTTTGCCAGATTCTTTGAATATCTCTTTGACCAATGTCTCTCAAGAGCATCACTGTAATGTTATTTATTGCAATCGGGACCTTTGACTGGTTCTTTAAGTGTTAAATTATGGTCAGATTTTATGTCCACTAAGAACAAGATAGAAGCTGCTTTATAATGTTTTATTCCAATTCTTACGTATCATTGTATAGAGAGAACCTTTACCCCAACTTTAATTATTTTTGCAATCTATAGACGAATAATATGCAAAAAAAATGTTTGCCACTTGATTATAATCCCCGTTGATTAACTTACTTGGTATTGATGATTAGATACCATTTCATAAATTCATACATCTGTTTGTGTATTAATGTCAATGATTTGGTACCATTTACTGTCCAACTGTTTTAAATGGATTTCAGCTAAGAATAGACATTTCCTGAAAAATGAGCTGGCCAATAGGTCAGCAGAAGGTTTTCTTTTACATCCATGAAAAATAGCTGGCAAGCGTATGGTTAGAAATTCAGAAAAGCACTAGAAAGCCTAATAGACCTGTGAGTGCTCGATGATTTAGTGTTCTGTTCAGAGTATGCAATTAATTTTTGTTATAGGTGACCTGCTAATATGATGGATAGAAAATCAAAATCTTCTGTCTCTAAATAAATGTATATGTCCAGATAAAGGAAAGAGGGTTTGCTAATGAAAGCAGATTCAATAATTTTTGATAAAGAGCTTTGGTAAACAGAATTTCTAATTCTTAGGAATGTCTATAGTTAAACGTGTAGGACAGTTGACACCAAGTAATAAGGCAGGATGTATTTGAAATTTTTAAACAGACTGAGAAAATGTTAATGGGTGCTGCAGTGCAAGCTGTTTCATCTATCTGTTGTATGCTTAGTCTTATAATTACAAGCTTGTTAATCACATTCTTTCAATATCTCTGGATTACAGACTACACAATTTAGTTTTTTGTTTGGATAAATATTTTTGAGGAAGTTTTGTTGCAGTCAGAGAGCATATATTTTATTTTTAAAAGTTAAATTATTCAATTAAAATGGGTATTTTGCAAAGAATATGGAAATAGTAGTAGGGTATTTGGTTCTTTGAGGCTGCTCTATTATTCAAGTCATATGGTCATATACCTGCCATTACCCTTTATCACTTAAAACTGTTAAAATGGAAATTGATACAGCATCAATTGCTATTTGTGGAAGAGTGCTGAAAATGGCAACACAAGTAGATACAGTGATAAAGAAGGTGTATGGTACACTTGCCTTTCTAGATCAGGGCATTGAGTATAGGCATCACAAAGAAATTTTGCAGCTTTAGAGGTCTTTGGTTAGGCCGCATTTGGAGTATTGTATGCAGTTTTGGTTACCCCATTAGTCAAGGGTCAAGAGAGTTTTTTTTGTCATATGTCCCAGATAGAACAATGAAATTCTTACTTGCTGCAGCACAACAGAATATGTAAACATAGTAGACGGTAAACAATATGATAAATGAGAGGGAAAAAAAAGTTCCGTGTGTATATATACACATACTCACAAGTACAAACACACACACACCCACACACACACACACACACACACACACACACACACACACACACACACACACAGATATATATATATATATATATACACACACATACGTTTGGAGAGGGGGCAGAAAAGGCTTACCAGAATGCTGCCTGAAATCGAGGTTATTAGATACAAGGAAAGGTTGGACAAACTTAGAATGTTTTCTCTGGAATGTCAGAGGTTGAAGGGAGGGAGACCTGATTGAAGTATATAAAATTATGAGGGGCATAGATAGAGTAAACAGTTAGAACCTCTTTCCCAGGATTGAAATGTTAATAGTTAGAGGGAATAGCTTTAAGGTGAGAGGGTGAAAAGTTTAAAGGAGATGTGCATGCATGTTTTTTTTCCACAGCGAGTGGTGGTTGCCTGGAATGCACTGCCAGGAGTGGTGGTGGAGGCGGACATGATAATGGCATTTAAGATGCTATTAGATAGGCACATGAATATGCAGGGATGGAGGGAGATGGATCATGTGCAGGCAGGGTAGATTAGTTTAACTTGGCCTCATGTTCTTGATAGGCATGTTGCGGTCCAAAAAGGGCTGTTTCTGTTCTATTTTCTATGCTCCACCACCCATTCCGGGTTTTCCCCAACCATCCTATCAGTGCCCCTAATATTTGAAGATCATCGATTAAATAGCTAGGAATCCAATCTGTTTTAAATGATCTGTCGTTGATATTTAAACCTAGAAATCAACAATAACATAACACTTAAGTTAGTGGGCAGATAGCCAGTGATCTTTATCATTGATCCTGAGTTATAAATACAAATCCCAATTGTGAGAGTTGGGTAAGTTTGATACAATTCGGTAAATAAATCTATATTTAAAAAAATAATAATGTAGCATTGTTAAACCTAGAAAAACCTTGTAATAATTTTTTTTCCTGCAAATTTGCTACAGTTAAAGGCATTATGGAAACTGGAGCCCCAGTGAGTTAGGAAGGAGAGATAGATCAGCCATGATTGAATGGCGGAGTAGACTTGCTGAGCCGAATGGCCTAATTCTGTTCCTATCACTTATGACTTTATGAGTTCAAAGGGAGCACGACAAGCAGGGGTCCAATGAGTTTCAGAGGTGCACGGGAACAGGACACGTAGTGAGTTTCATGGGAATACCAGAAACAAGATCCTGATGAACTTCAGGAGAACGCATTGAGCAGGGAGTGTTTACTTAATCCTATTTCCCTGTATTAGATCCATAGCTTTCTCTGCCATGGCAATGCAAGTATTTGTCTAAATGCTTGTTAAATGTCGTGAGAGTATCTGCCTCCAGCCTGCACCAGGCAGCTCTTGGCAGGGATGGTGGTGGAAGCAAATACAATAGAGAGTTTAAGAGGCTTTCTGACAGGCAATGCAGGGAATGATGGGATATAAATCACTTGCAGACAGAGGAGATAAACTTGGTATTATGCTCGATACAGACTATGAGCCGAAGCGTCTGTAGCTGTGCTGTGCTGTGCTGTTCTATGTACTATGATAGATAGCAAATGAAGCTCCATGTTATGAAATGCGAACTGTTCCATTTTGTTGGGCAAAATGAGAAGATACAATATAAAATTAAAGGGCATAATTCTAAAGGGAATGCAGAGATGGTGATAATTGTGCAAAGTTTGTCGGAAGTGGCAGAGCAATTTGTGAAAGTAGTTAGATGGGATCCTGAGTTTTATAAATAGATACATACAATACAAGATCAAGGAAGTTATGGTCAATCTTTCTAAAACGCTTGTTAGGTCACGGTTAAAATGTTATTGTATTGGGTGCTAAACCTTTGAAGCAATGAGAATGCTTTGTGAGGTTGCTTAGGAAGAGATTTACTTAAATGATTCCAGGGATAAAGAACTTGAACTGTGTGGATGATTCTGGAGAACCTGGGGTTGCTCTTCAGGTGGTTATGACGACTGATAGCTTCATTCAAAATTAGAAAGGGTGTAGATGGCGTTGTTAAAGATAAACTGTTTCTGTTTGATCAAGACCAAGGGGACACAGCAGCGGTGAAGGGATGTGACATAAAGGGTTGAGATAGGCTGGTGTGCATGTCCTTGCCTGTTGAAAGGCTGTTGGAATGAAGTGTGTACGGCTTTATCTTGCAAAATGTTTTGAGGCTGGTAGGTAGGATGTGGCATTCACTAATGCATCCCCTAACCTTGATTCCTTGCTGTACATGTTGCTCTACTTCATGCACATCCTTGAAGTCTGTCTGCAATCGTTGGCAAGCAGATCTATTGGGACTGTATTATCAATACAGTACAGACGATTCTACTGTGGAATCTCAAAACTGCAAAAGCCTATTTCTCTTGTGATATTCTACTTTTTACAACTTCCCATGTCAGATTCACTTGTAGAATATTTGACAACATCTGCTACAATCACATTGTAGATTCTTAATATGCCTTGTGTCCACTTACAAGGATTTTGAAATTTAGCACTGGATTTGTGTATGCTTAATAGTTTTGTTGAGACATCTTTGACATACAGTGGTATGGTATTTAATTATTATGTGTTTAATAGCAATTAAATGGACATTGAGGGAATGATCCCAGGTAGACTGTCTGCAAAAATGGCTGGTCAAGAGTCAAGAATATGTTATTACTGTATGTCCCAAAACGGAACATTGAAATTCTTACTTGCAGCAATACAACAGATGGGTTGTAAGCTGCCCATGCGAAATATGAGGTTCTGTTCCTCTAATTTGTGTTTGGCCTCACTCTGATAATGGAGGAGGTCCAGGACAGAAAGGTCATTGTGGGAATGGGAAGGGAATTAAAGTGTTTGGCATTATGGATTTCTCTAACTTCATGTAACCCTTGCATCTCATCGCTCCCCATCCCTCCCCCACCCAAGTCATATTAGCTTCAAAGTCGTCTTGTTGAGTCTCATTGTCTGAAACTCATTTTTACCTAGCCCACAGCTAACAATGGCCCGTTTCCTTTATCGTCATTACTTTTTTGCATATCTTTCATTTGTTCTAAATCTCTCTACATTACCATTAATATCTCTTGTTTCCTCTTCCCCTGACTCTCAGTCTGAAGAAGGGTCTCGACCCGGAACGTCACCTGTTCCTTTTCTCCAGAGATGCTGTCTGACCCGCTAAGTTACTCCAGATTGTTGTGTCTATCTTATCCTTTCAGGAGATGGTGCTGTACCACTTCTTGAACCTCTGCAGCCAGCAATAAAAATGCTGGAGTGTTGGAGAGGGAATTCCAGGATTTAGTTCAGGGCTCTAGTGAGACCACACCTGGAGTACTGTGTGCAGTGTTGGTCTCCAAATGTGAGGAAGGACATTCTTGCTATTGAGGGAGTGCAGCATAGGTTCACTAGGTCAATTCCTGGAATGGCGGGAATGTCGTATGTTGAAAGACTGGAGCGACTGGGCTTGTATACACTGCAATTTAGAAGGATGAGAGGGGATCTTATTGAAACATATAAGATTATTAAGGGAATGGACACGCTAGAGGCAGGAAACATGTTCCCGATGTTGGGGGAGTCCAGAACCAGGGGCCACGGTTTAAGAATAAGGGGTAGGCCATTTGGAACGGAGATGAGGAAAAGCTTTTTCAGTCACAGAGTTGTGAATCTGTGGAATTCTCTGCCTCAGGAGGCAGTGGAGGCCAATTTTCTGGATGTTTTCAAGAGAGAGTTAGATAGAGCTCTTAATGATAGCGGAGTCAGGGGGTATGGGGAGAGGGCAGGAATGGGGGTACTGATGGTGAATGATCAGCCATGATCACATTGAATGGCGGTGCTGGCTCGAAGGGCCGAATGGCCTACTCCTGCACCTATTGTCTATTGTCTATTGTCTAGACGCAGAGACAATAAAGGATCAATGTTATATTTCCAAATTAGGGTGTTGAGTGACTTGGAGAGGAATTTATGGGGTGGAGGTTTACCCGTATATCTGCACCCCTGGTTCTTGTTAATGGTAGAGGTGATAGGTTTGAGAGTAGTTGTCTGGGTAGCGTGGGTGAGTAACCAGTGCATTTTACACATGCACACACTGTAGCCATGCTGCATTACTGGTGGAGAGAATTAATCTTTTGAGAATGAGTGTTTGATGGGTCAAGAAGGCTGCTTGGTCCTCAATTGTGTTGAGCTTTTTATGTGCTGTTAGAGCTGCAATCATCTATGTAAGTTGAGTTGAGTTTTAGTTGTGTTTAGTTTATTGTCACCTGTACTGAAATACAGTGAAAAACTTTTGTTGCGTGCCAACCAGTCAGAGGAAAAAACCAAACATTATTACAATCGAGCCATTCACTATATAAATACATGATAAAAGGAAAATAACGCAAATAACATGCAGTGCAATATAAAGTCCAGTGAAGTCCGATCAAAGATAGTCTGAGGGTCTCAAATGAGGTAGATATTTGCTCTGGACTGCTCTCTACTTGTTGGTAAGATGGTTCAGTTGCCTGATAACAGCTGGGAAGAAACTGTCCCTGAATCTGGTGGTGTGCGTTTCACACCTCTATATGTTTTGCCCAAAGGGAGATGGGAGTAGAGGGAGTGGCTTGGGTGTGACTCATCCTTGATTATGCTGGTGGCTTTGCCGAGGCTGTCTGAGGTGTAAATGGAGTCAATGGAAGGGAGGTTAGTTTGTGTGACGGTCGAGGCTGCGTCTACAATTCTCTGCAATTTCTTGCGGTCTTGGATGGAGATGTTCCCAAACCATGCTGTGATGCATCCTGATAAAATACTTTCCATGGCGCATCTGTAGAAGTTGGTGAGGGTTGTTGGAAACATGCTGAACTTCCTTAGCCTTCTAAGGAAGTAGAGGCGTTGGTGTGAAAGGTATTTAATGACATTCCTGCTTTGTACCTTGTAGATGGTAGAAATGCTGTGGAACATCAGGAGGGGAGTGATTCACTCCAGGACATGTAGCTTCTGATCTACTCTTAAGAGTTTTTATATAGCTGGTCATTGCAGTTACTGATGACTCACAAGGATATTGATGATGGATGAATTTGCAAAGGTAACATAGCCATTAAATATCAAAGTTGCATATTTAGATTCTCTCTTGTTGGAGATGGTCACTCTCTGGTACTTTTATGATGTGAATGCTACCTGCCCCTTACCATCCTTGCCTGACTGTTATCTAAGATTTGTTGGATACAGGCTTAGACTACTGCATTTGTTGAGGAGTTACATATGGAATTAAACATCGTGCAATTATCTTGATGTTTGAAAGAAAGAATATCATTAATGAAACAGTTGAAGATATTGAACCTTGCACTGCACTGAGAAACTCTGACAGTAGCAACAATAAATATTTTTTCTTTGTGCGAGGTCCAGCGCCAACCAATGATTTTCCCGTTGAAGTCCATTGACTTCAAGTCCATTGATGTCCATTCCCCTTAAAGAACATTGTCTATAACTACGATTTTTACCACGGCTCTTTATTGCCACGCTCACCTCACTTTTCAGAAAATAGCACTTTGTTCATTGATCAAGGTGTGAAGAAGTCTAGACTCACATCATCCTTTAAAAATGAAACTGGCCATTGGTGAGCGGATGGATGATAAGTAAGGCAGATTAACAAGTGGTCGGCACACTGGCACAATCGGTAGAGCTGTTGCCGGATAATCCCAGAGACTCGGGTTCGATCCCGACTTTGGGTGCTATTTGTGTGTAGTTTGCATATTCCCTCGACAAATGCGTGGGTTTCCACGTGGGTTTCCTCCCTCATCCCAAACGCCTGTGCATTTGTAGGTTAATTGGTCACTCTAAAATTTCCCCCATTGCTTTGCGAGTGGATGAGAAAGTGGAAAAACATAGAACTAGTGTGAACGGATGATCAATGGTCAGTGTGGACGCAGTGGGTCAAAGGACCTGTTTCCATGCCGTATCTTGAAACAAAAATCAAATTCCATCAATGCTGATGATGGAGAGTAGACTCATTGAATGCTAATTAGCTGTATTAGTTTTGCTCTTTATTCTGAATAGGGCATCACTGGGCAATTTTCTCCATTGTTGGGTAACTGCTAGAATGTTTCTCATTTAATGATTATTAAATCATACATTCAGCTAAATACCTCTTTTTGTTGATAATAATCATTATCAGGCCAAAAAAAGGTTTTTAATTAGTTCTTTAGCTGTCCTGGGGGTTTTGGAATGCTCAAATTAGAGGGGGAAGGGACCCAGTTCTAAAAATGAGTATTTTTTTATCATAGATATCACTATAATTGAGAGTTTGGGTGGAGGAGGGGTGCACGTTGTCCCCAGAAATATCTCTGCCGTTTGGCAAAAAAAGTTTTGTGAACCAATAATACTAACAATTCACTCTTCTAATGATATGGAGCGAATGCCATTTCATAATCTTCAATAAATGGACAGGCTACTGCAAGGAGAAAAATAGCCTTACCTTCCTCATTGATTTGACCTAATGTTGATTTCCAACAGAATACAGATTTTACTTTTACTGGATAGGTCACAAGATTAAAATGACATGTCATATCTCAACATTTGATTCTTTCAATCCCTCACTCCAACTGCAGTCTGAGGTCACACGGTTAAATTCGGCTGCAACTCGTGAGGTTGAGAAGCCATATTCAAGAAGGGAAAGTCAAAATAAAGGCTTGAATTATAGTTTTAAAGTCCCTTTCATGATGACTCAAAGTGTTTTATCGCCAATGAGGCCTTCCTGCAAGTGGTCACAATTAGCAATGTGAGAAAGGCAAAGATCAATTTCAATACATCAAGCCTCCCCCCCCCCCCCCCCCAACAACATACTGACAAAGTAACATTTTTAAGATTTGGAAGGAGTGGTAAAGATGGTCCAGCATAGTATAAATAATTCCCCAGCTTATTCATGGTCGTACATTGTTGTTATTACCTTAAAGTGCCACTGGTGCAGAAATTACTTTAAATAAAGCAACAACAGTAAGTGTTTCAGAAAAAATATATAGTTTATAACTCCCCTAACAGGGCCTCCATTGGATTTGAAAATGAGCTAATTGTTTTTTACCTTCATCATTAAAGTATTTGGATATACAAATTATGAAGTTTAACCTAAGATATTTTTGACTGAATGGCACGAGAGGCACATTGCGGGTTTAACTCTCCAACGACGTGTATCTCACTTCTTGTTATAGCAGGAAATTGGTTCCTGTAGTGAACAGGAACACCAGTAGATAATATTACTTTTAAATGGAAAGGGATTTATTCTAACAACAGAATACACAGGAAATCTGAGCTAGATCTGCAGATTTTTTTATATACTGGGAGAATCCATTTCATATGCTGTTTGTGTGGATAATGCTTTGAGACAGAGGCATCTTGTACTGGGTTTCATCTTCTGCCTAGAGTGATTTAAAGGTCAAGAGACAAAGTTGAGGCCTTTACATGACTTTAAATAAGAAGACAAGCAAATCAAAGTGCTACATTTTATGGTCTCACTGCTACATTGTCCCAGTTAATCTTTTTACATGTACATACACATAGGACTATAACGGAGAAAGTTAACACTCTTCATATCTTTAATCCATGTATTACATTTTCTAAATGTTAATTTTTTTTACCATATCTGTAATGGGGTTACAATTATTTTGATTTGTTTTAGTGTTTAAAGACCTCATTACTGAACTACTTGCCATGGAGCTATGAGAAACTCAAGCATGTGGGTGACATGCTCAGGCAGTGGGGCAAGAGCAGTATTTTTTAGATTGTCTTTGGTGCCTATTTAAGGACACTGATAGCTGTGTCACCAGCTTGATATCCTCCTTGTACCATATCAGACGTAAAAATGGAAGAAATGTTCTGTTTCGCAGAATTATCGGTACATAGCATCAGAAGAGAAAGAAAATAAAAAACGGGCAGGATCAGATGAACGACAGGCTCTATATTAAAGTTCAGTTCAGCATTAAATGGAAAAATTGCTGTTTTATTTTACATTGTGAGTCTCTACAGTATCTTTAGAAACAGAAAAATGCAGGAATTTGAAATATTACTGTAGATATGCTATGTTTTAAATAAGACACATTCAAATTTTACAGTGATGAAGATCATCACTAGATGTGTAGTGTTCAAAAGGACAGCGTTCAGTGGTTTGAATGTCATTTCACAATTTGCTTTTAATTAGAAGTAATTTACAGAAACATGCCCACTAGCTAATCTTCATGGGATAATTAACTTCCATTTTCTTTACTTTTAATTAAAAAGTAGAAAAGATTTAGCTGATCCATAAAGGATCAGTCAGTTGTGAGCTCCATCAGACTTTGCTGTTTTTTTTTTGTTATTTGTAGTGCCAGATGTTATCTGCTATTTTGCCTGTTCTGCATATGAGGCTTGAACGTTTGAGAACTGTAGAACAGAATCAGACTTCCAGGCAACTGGGAGAAACAATAGGTTATTCTGTGCCCTGTGCAACAGTTACTAAAATGTCTAATGAAATAATTGATCCTATAATTGAATAGTGGTCAATTTTTTAATAAAGCGTTATTCTTTGTTCATGTAAACCTCATTGTATATTTAAATCATACAAATATTTTATTCTTTATTATTTGCAATTTTGGTTTCTGATGTGAAAATTAGCATATTTAAAAATATATATTAATTGTATGTGAAATAGTTACTGTAGGGGCCATTTGTGTTTACTAGCTGTCTTAGCATGTTATATTATTTTGTATCCTGCTGTATTATTTTTGGGCACTTGGGGTTCTCGTGAGACGAATACTAGGCTTACATATATGTGGGCAGATGTGCATTTATGGACTGGGAGGAGCCAGGAGAGGAGCCAGAATTATGAGTATAATTGGGAAGGCATTGTCGTTATGCGTTATACACGAGAGGAGCCTGGTAAGATATAAATTCTTACCAGATCTATGACTAGAAATATACTAATCTGTTTGCATTACTACTTCAATAAACAACTAATTTAACTGAAACGCCAAGAAGATCTCTCTGTTGGTGTTTACGTCAAGAATGATCACTCCACTCCTTTTATGATAGTGGTAAGCTTAAGGACTTTATTGGGAAGGACTAAGTTGCCGCTATATAGTAAGAATTTACCTCAGCCGGAGTGAATAAGTCAAGAGCTGACCTCAGTGAGTGAAGAGAAAGTAGACCTGTCTCTATAGAGTAATTTAAAGTTATAATTGGCTCGAGGAGTAAGACTGGATCTTGGAACAGGGTCATTACCTGTGCTAATCTGATTAACGGCGATTGGAAACTTCGAATGCCTTCGCACAGAAATTGTAAGTTCAGCATTAAACTTTATTGGAAAAGCTGTTTTTCAGAAGTTGTGTTGGAAAGCTGCTACTGAAAAATCTGGAAATGCTGAGAACAAAGACGTGACCTTGAGCATCGCAAGATATCAGTTTTGTTTTGAATTCCTTTGAAGGTATGACTTAACGTCTACACGTCTTAAAGGGATAGTGACGTGCAAGTATGATTGTGGTTAGATCTGATGTTCAGCCACGGTGGCACCATCAGAATAGATTCCCAAAGGGAAAATGGTTTTTCTTCATTATGCGTAACTTCGAAGTTCTCTTATGTCTTGAAAGGGTTTGCTACCCTGAAAAGTCAGTGTGAGATCAAAGAAGAAGCATAGAAACAGTTGAAAATGAACAACTGAGAAGAACAATGGAAAGACATAGCATTGTCAATTGAAAAGAAGAGAAAAAACTCAAAATTTAGCCTCAAATCTCATTCTTCATCATGTGCATCTTCAATGCTCTCTGCTCGGATAAAAGCTAAGGCAGATCTGGCTGTTCTCCAAGAACAGGTTGTCGATATGGAAGGCAGGCATGAGATTGAGGCACATGAAAAATTGGAAATGGAGGAAGAATGGAAGAGAAAGAAGGAACAGCTGAGAAGACGGAAGGAACGATTGGAACTAGATGCTGCAATGGCAGCACCCAAGCCAAGACTCAAGGTACTTAATGCTATGAAATCAAGAAACAGCTTGATTGTATCTGATGAGAGGAACTCTTATTTGAAAAGAGGAACTGTCAAAGGCCCTACCTTTACTAAGGCAAGAGACGAGGCGGATGACACGAAGCTGGGTGGCAGTGTTAGCTGCGAGGAGGATGCTAGGAGGCTGCAGAGTGACTTGGATAGATTAGGAGAATGGGCAAATGCATGGCAGATGCAATATAATGTGGATAAATGTGAGGTTATCCACTTTGGCGACAAGAACAGGAAAGCAGAGTATTACCTGAATGGTGGCCAGTTAGGAAAAGGGGAGATGCAACGTGACCTGGGTGTCATGGTGCACCAGTCATTGAAAGTAGGCATGCAGGTGCAGCAGGCAGTGAAGAAAGCGAATGGTATGTTAGCATTCATAGCAAGAGGATTTGAGTATAGGAGCAGGGAGGTTCTGCTGCAGTTGTACAGGGCCTTGGTGAGACCGCACCTGGAATATTGTGTACAGTTTTGGTCTCCTAATCTGAGGAAAGACGTTCTAGCCTTAGAGGGAGTACAGAGAAGGTTCACCAGATTGATCCCTGGGATGGCAGGACTTTCATATGAAGAAAGACTGGATAGACTAGGCTTATACTCGCTGGAATTTAGAAGACTGAGGGGAGATCTTATTGAAACATATAAAATTCTTAGGGGGTTGGAGAGGCTAGATGCGGGAAGATTGTTCCCGATATTGGGGAAGTCCAGAACCAGGGGTCACAGCTTAAGGATAAGGGGGAAGTCTTTTAGGACCGAGATGAGAAAACATTTCTTCACACAGAGAGTGGTGAGCCTGTGGAATTCTCTGCCACAGAAGGTAGTTGAGGCCAGTTCATTGGCTATATTTAAGAGGGAGTTAGATGTGGCCCTTGTGGCTAAAGGGATCAGGGGGTATGGAGAGAAGGCAGGTACAGGTTACTGAGCTGGATGATCAGCCATGATCATATTGAATGGCGGTGCAGGCTCGAATGGCCGAATGGCCTACTTCTGCACCTATTTTCTATGTTTCTAGAACAGCCGTAAACAACCAAAAGCAGTTTTGCAACGACGACAGAACCTGTGGAAGCACAGGTGCAAGAAGATCATCCTGAAATATTTCATATTGAACAAAAGGACAAGGAACAGCCAATTGTGAGTGATGCTGTTCTCCCATCTCAAATGTGTGGCCATATTGGGGCCGGTGATGAAACCTGCATCTCCTCCAAAGCAGTCCAAGCTGATCCATTGGCTGGAGAATCTGGTCCTGAAAGTACTTGTCTGAGCACAGAGATGACTGACCAACTCTGAACTAATACCAGATATTAAATTGACTGTGTATGAAGCAGCTGAGAACCTTGTTTGGGATACTAATGATAATCCACAACCACCGTATGAAGTACTGGAGGAGAATGGCGGCACGGTAGCGCAGCGGTAGAGTTGCTGCTTTACAGCGAATGCAGCGCCGGAGACTCAGGTTCGATCCTGACTACGGGTGCTGCACTGTAAGGAGTTTGTACGTTCTCCCCGTGACCTGCGTGGGTTTTCTCCGAGATCTTCGGTTTCCTCCCACACTCCAAAGACGTACAGGTATGTAGGTTAATTGGCTGGGTAAATGTAAAAATTGTCCCTAGTGGGTGTAGGATAGTGTTAATGTGCGGGGATCGCTGGGCGGCACGGACTTGGAGGGCTGAAAAAGGCCTGTTTCCGGCTGTATATATATGATATGATATGATATGAATGGATCGCTGTTGCATTCAGTTGAAATTGCACCAGAAAATCGTGAATCTTCGGATCAAGAAATTATAGAACTGGAAACTTCAGGGGATCCTGCACCAGAAATCCTAACATACCTTGAAGAAGTTTCAAC
The DNA here is from genome assembly GCF_053455715.1 of Rhinoraja longicauda. Classification (NCBI taxonomy): domain Eukaryota; kingdom Metazoa; phylum Chordata; class Chondrichthyes; order Rajiformes; family Arhynchobatidae; genus Rhinoraja; species Rhinoraja longicauda. The sequence goes on along the minus strand of NC_135956.1, from coordinate 64,352,744 downwards.
CAAAGTAATTGCTGAAAAAACTAGTTCCACAGAGAACTCTACAGTTTTTGTCGATGGTGGAAAACTTAATGAAAATGGAAGATGGACACTTTTGTCTAAACTTGCCTTTCAAGCAAGAAATCGCCTGCAAAAGTGGCGACGGTTCTGTTCTATATCTAAGAGTGGAAAACAATAGCAAAGAGGTGTGTATTGCATTCATAATGGGAAAATCCAGGGTGGCACCATTAAAACAAATGACGATTCCCAGAATGGAGCTTACAGCTGCAGTCCGAGCTGTCAGAGATGACACAATGCTGCGAAAAGGATTACAGGTTCAACTGGACAAATCCATCTTCTGGACCGATAGCACAATAGTGCTTAAGCACATCAATAATGAAACCAAACGCTTTCAAAAACAAACAGAATGTCTTTTGTAAGGGATGCTATTGATGTATCATAATGGAGATATGTTAGCACAAAGGGAAATCCTGAAGATGAAGTATCAAGAGCACTAACAGCAGACTGCTTCATAAGCTGGAAGAGAAGAAGATTGAAGAGGATCCTGGCTAATGGGCAGAATATTGGAGACCATGCCAGATGCACAAGGTCTTGTGTGCACAGTTCGACTTCAGACTAAGAGCGATATCTTGGAAAGACCGATAACGGAGATATGTCTGCTCCTAGAAGCTGATACCTGAGTACAGCAAAGACTGGTGGCCTTTAAGATTGAAGGATCACTTAAGTAGATTAGATGCCAACATATAGTGCTTTATTTTGGTTATGTATGAAGTTTTATGGCTCCTTTTAATGCTTATTAGTAATTGTTTCATTATATACAGAACAATTAGGGGCCAGTGTGTAGGAGTCATTTGTGTTTACTAGCAGTCTTAGCATACTATATTATTTTGTATCCTGCTATATTATTTTTGGGCACTTGAGGGTTGTTGTGAGATGGATACAAGGCTTACATATATGGGCAGATGTGCATATGTGGACTGGGAGGAGCCAGGGGAGGAGCCAGAATTATGAGTATAATTGGGAAGGCATTGACTTAGACATGAGAGGAGCCTGGCAAGATATAAATTCTTACCATATCTATGACTAGAAATATACTAATCTGTTTGTACTACTACTTCAATAAACGACTAATTTAACTGAAACATTGTGAAGATCTCTCTTGTTGTTTGCGTCAAGAATTATCACTCACTCCTTTCGTGAAAGTGGTAAGCTTAAGGACTTTATTGGGAAGGACTAAGTTGCCGCTATTGTCACTGAAAAGGAAACCAAATTCCTCAAATGTGCCAGGTACCCTTCATATTATGAAAGCTGAGAATTGAACTTTTGTTGTCTGTATCATAATATTTCATGATTTGTTTTTTGTTTGGTAGGAAATGTCTGAAAGAATATATTTTGGTCAATACACTGAAAACTGTCAGTTATTGGTATTCCCACCGCTGTTTGATAGGAAGACCTAACTGAAACAATGGCAGTATATTTCTGCATTAGTATGATGTGTGACTTACAGTAGCATTCCCATGTGTTTGTCCTAAGAATTAGTAGAAGTTGCTAGTTTGGGAGATACTGTTTCGAAAACCTTGGTGAGTGAATGGCAGTATATTAGAGTCATATAGTCACAGAGACAGCGTGGAAACAGGCCCTTTAGCCCAACTTGCCCACACCAGCCAACATGTCCCATCTACACGAGTCCCACCTGCTTGCATTTGGTGCATATCCCTCTAAACCTGTCCTATCCATGTACTTGTCTAAATTTTTCTTAATAAGTTGCGATAGCACATGCCTCAACTATCTCCTTTGGCAGCTCTTTCCTTACAGCCACCACTCTTAGTGTGAAAAAGTTACCTCTCGGGTTCCTATTAAATCTTTCCCCCCTCACTTTAAACCTATCTCCTCTGGTTCTCGCTTCCCCTATTCTAGGCAAGAGTCTCTGAACGTGTAGCCGATCTATTCCTCCCAAGATTTTGTAAACCTCTATAAGATCACCCCTCATCCTCCTGCAAAATCTCTCCCTATAGTTCAAGCCCTTGAGTCCTGGCAACATTCTCGTAAATATTCTCTGCACCTTTTCCAGCTTGACATCTCAGAGTGTGATGAATCTTTGTCTGCGGAGTTGCAGGCATTGATTGAAATCAAAACTGAGATCTGTGAATTCTTGAATATTAGAAGAATTAAGGAAAAGGGCAGGAAAAGAATGTTGAGGTAGAAGATCAGCCATTCTTGTTGCATGGTGGAATGGGCTTGGTATTCTGAATGGCCTATTCCTGTTATTGTATTTATTCACAAAATGCTGGAGTAACTCAGCAGGTTAGACAGCATCTCAGAAGAGAAGGAAATTTTATTGTGTTCTATGGTTCTTCAGGGAAGGAAATCTACTGTCTTTACTCTCTCTGTCCTGTTTGTCCCATCAAATACATGGATGTGGCTGATTCTTAACCTCCTCTTCAGATCAGGACAAATAATGGATGGACGATAAATCGCAGTAACATGCACATCTCAAAAACAAATTTAAAAGAGATCTTACAAGTATTTTGTCCAGTGGTGTCTATTTTTTCTTTAAAAAAAGGCTCCCGTCAACGAGTAGACATCCTATAGATTGTGTCCAAATGTTGATAGGATAGTAGATGGTGCAAACTAAATTGTCAATATTTGGCTGTGGACCAGGAATGTATTTGGGGAGTGAAATCATTTCTGGATATGGTTCATCTTTTAGTTGAGTAGTGGTGCACTTATTATGATGCAGGTGCAGTTGGTAGCATTATGCACCACTAGTTATGCCCGATATGGTTGCTTACCCTTCTGATACTGGCAAGGGGGAATAAACTGTTTTCATCTGTTAGAAAATAAAAACTTAGAAACCAGACTGAGAAATTATATATATATGTATATATTTTTATTTTCAACCTGGAGGGAATTTGATGAAAGAAGTTGATGGACATCCATTTCTTCGATAGTCATGGAAAAATTGATCCTCATATGGCCTTTTTTGGGGTTGCAATTGTCCCATTGGACTTATTTCAGTGAAGATCTTTTTAATGAGGCACAGTTTCCTGACACAATATTGCTCACTCGAAGAAAATTGTTTCCAAAACATGTTTGTATGCCCCTTGTGTGACAATAGACAATAGGTGCAGGAGGAGGCCATTCAGCCCTTCAAGCCAGCACCGCCATTCAATGTAATCATGGCTGATCATTCTCAATCAGTACCCCGTTCCAGCCTTTTCCCCATACCCCCTGACTCCGCTATCCTTAAGAGCTCTATCCAGCTCTCTCTTGAATGCATTCAGATCCAGCTCTCTCTTGAATGGGTCTTGTGTGGACCCATCTCTTCTTTTTCATGGCAAGTTATTCTGCTCCAAATTCTTTCTGCACATGCTTCCTTGGGCCTCAATTTATTACATCTATTATAATGATTTATATGGATGAATCCACCATACAGAAGGATCTGGATATTTTTTAACATAAAACAACATAAGTTAATCTGCAGGTGTAATATATAATTAGGATGACAAAGGGAATGCTGGCATTTATTACAAGGAGATGGAATTTCAAAAATAGAGAAATTTCACTATAGTGTTACAGGGCACTGGAGAGACCACACCTGCAGTGCTCCATGTAGCTTGGTTTACTACATACTAGAATTGGAGATAGTTCAGAGAAAGTCCAATAGGGTTATTCCTAGATGATTGGTTGTCCTATGATGAACTACTGAACAATGTGGACATAAACTCACGAGAGTTTGGGAGAATGAAAGATGATCTTCTCAAAATATGTAAGATGCTGAGGGGACTTGGAAGGATGATAAGAAGTTTCTCCTTGCGGAAAATCTTGAACATGGGGCAAACTTTCAGAGTAAGATATTGCTTTGGAAAGAGATGAGAAGGTAGTTTTTTTTCTGTTAGAGGATCATGAACTTGTACCTCTCTATCCCAGAGAGCTGTGCTTGCAAAATTCCAGCCACAGAATCATACAGCATGGAGTCATTAAATATGTTGCAGGCTGAAATAAATGTTGAATTTGTAGTGGAGTCCAAAAGGGGAGCAGGTGTGAACATAGAGTTGAGGTTAAAATCAGATCAGCAATGGCATTATTGAATTGCAGAATAGGCTCCAGGCGCCATATGTCCTCATATTTTTTACGTTCTCTTATTTATCCCATACTTCAAGATGAATGGCTACCAGGCTCTCAGAACTTGTGCGCATCTGTTATTGCAGAAGCTTCAAAGCCATGACAAGTTGTTCAGTGTCTGGTATGCCACTTCTTGTAGATTTTACAAATTCCTGAAAATCCTGAAAGCAACCAACACTGTCAAAATCAATTAATAACAAAGTTGGAAGTATTTGATTATGCCTCTATTTTTTCTTTTAAACATGATGGTTTGGATATCTTTCCTACTATTAAATGCACCTTCATAGTACCAGGTTAATGTTTGGCATTAGCTGCATTGTTACGGTCAAACTTGGTATTAATTTGTTATTGCATAGTGATTGAATTCACAATCTACCCTCTGCACATGTTATAGGTAGGTTTGAACATCCTGCTTAAGATGGCAACCAGTGTGCCTTGTATTCCAAATGCATCCATTGTATTGGAACCAGTTCAGCGCCAATCGCACTTAAACAAAATGCACTACCCCCCTAAATTTTGCAGAGATTAATTTCTACCAAAGATGATATCAGCAGCACAAAAAGGTTGCAGAAATGTGGAGCTTTATTCCTGAAAATCCGATTGAGGCTTGGGTACTAGAACATTTCAAATTTGAGTTTGATTGTTTTTTATTAAGTAAGGGATAACAGAATTAAGATACAAATCAGCCATGATCTAATTAAATTATGGATCAATCTTAAGGGGCTGAATAACCTTTTCCGATTTCTCTTTTCATCTAAAGGATTGTGTTAATTTCCTGTTTAAGATATTATTGGGTATGATACTCTAAATCTTCTTTTAATTCAATGCTGGGATACAGGTGAACCACAATCTGATTGAATTAAGGAGTTGATGTTGGGGTCTTAGTGTACATCAACCATGGTTGACAGGACCACGGATAAGTGCAGGGCTAAAGCTGTTCACAAAATGAATAATAAATAAGTTAACTACATGTTTGGTATTTATTCTTTAAATTCATCTTACTTTGTATTTACTTTCTTGTGTAGTGTTCGCATTAACTGTTACTGGAACCAAAGTGATTGGTTTCAGTTGAAAATTAGTTGGTCAGATTGAACATGTGGTGTCTAATGATATTTTGAATTTCTTTAAATTGGATCGTTTTGGATTAATTGAAAAAAAATCTATTTTCCTGAATTCTAACAAAAAAAATGTTTTTGGATAAGAAGACACAAAGCGTTGGAGTAACTCAGCAGGTTAGGAAGCATCACTGGAGAACATGGATAGGAAACCTCTCCAGAGATGCTGCCTGACCTGTTGAGTTACTCCAGCACTTTGTGTCTTCTTTTATAAACCAGCTACAGTTCCTTGTTTCTCCATTTTTAGATATCCTTTTCCCTTCAAAGAGCCATCAAGCTATACATACCTTTGTGGTGCAGAATGGTACCCAAACCCATATTTAAAATAATTCAGAGGTTCACATAGATTGACAATAGGTTATTGCGACACAGGTACAAAGAATACGAACACATTGTGTAAAAAAAAAACATTTAATGTCTCCATTTAAGAATATACCATTTAATGTTAGGATATGAATCCTGCAATATTCTGAAAGGACACACCTTGTATGGGAACATGAATAGTGAGTGTTGACAGGCTAATTAGTTGTACACATATTAAAATTTGAGAATAGACTGCATCCAAGACCCATCTCTCTAAATGTTTTAATGTGCACTGTCCACATGGGAAGTCTTTGCTATTCTTTTCTGTTTTCTAAAATGACAAAACCTGTTAATCTGGTGTCAATTATACAACACCATGGAGTCGAAGTTTTGAACCTACAATGCAACTTCATCTCCACATTTCACACAAATCAATGAATGGATTATTCATTCCCAGTAGTTCATGTAGCTTTTTGTGCAGTGGTTGTTTTTATGAATGTAAAAACCAAATCACTGAACCCAACGGGAATCAAAAAGATATTTCAACCACCAATTAGATGGTTGCAATATTTGTGAAGTTGGTCACAAACAGTGTGAGAACACATTCTTCTTTTTGAATATGAGCATGGGGTATTTGCTGTCCAGAGGATCGGATTTTGTTGAAGTGTCCAATAGAAAGACGAAAACATCTCTATCATCTTGTCAAGAGTCAAGCATGTTTTATTGTCACATGTTCTGAAATGGAACACTGGAATTCTTATTGCAGCAGCACAAAAGGTTTGTTAACCTATCTTTGTGAACACAGTACTCAATGAATAACATAATAAACAAACAAAAAAAGTTAAATAAATAAAAATCCGAAGTCAGAGTAAAACAAAGCCCAAAGTTGGAACTGGTCCACCTGCACAGTCATGGGTATAAAGTGAGTAGAGCACACAGGGAGCTGAGCACACAGCCTTGAGGTGCCCCTGTGCCGATTGTTATCGAGGAAGAAGTGTTGTTCCCAATTTGTATTGATTGTGTTCTGTTGATGAGGAAGTTGAGGATCCAGTTGCAAAGGGGTCAATAGTCAATAGTCATTTATTTGTCACATACACATAAATGTGCAGTGAAATGAAAAATTACCCGCAGTTCAACAATAAGACCAATAAGAATAATCAATAAAAATGCAATAACACATACAGTCATAAACTAACACCAAACAAAAGAAACATCCATCACAGTGAGTCTCCTCCAGTCACCTCCTCACTGTGATGGAAGGCCAGAATGTATTTTTCTTTTCCCCTGCCGTCTTCTCCCGTGGTCAGGCTGTTGAATTTGCCACGTCGGGGCGGTCGGGGCTCCCGACATTGAAGCCCCCGCCGGACGGTGAAAGGTCCGCGGCGGGCCGACCCAAGCCCCGCGATTCGGGGCGGGCGAAGTCGCTGCCGCTGCCGGAGTTTCCAATGTCGGCCCCCACCCAGGGGCCTGCGGGCTTCCGACGTCCACGCGGCCCGCGCCGAAGCCTCCGGAGACGAGTTGCAGCCGTTGCCGTAGCATCCGAAGGCAGCCAGCGCCGCAGGTGGTGAGTCCGGGCCGCGGGCTCTGCGAACCAGAGCCCAGGTGGTCCCAGCCGGAGGCCACTAGCTCCAGGTGCATGGCCGGTGGTAGGCCGCAGCGGGAACGGAGACACGACACAGAAAACAAAGGTCGGGTCTCCGTTCGGGAGAGACAATGTTACAGTTCCCACCCCCCCACATAACACACAACTGCAAACACGACACCATATTTAAACTACAATTCAGACAAAAACAACAAAAAACACAAAAGACAAACGGACTGCAGGCAAGCCACAGCTGCGAGGGCAGCGCTGGCTCCTCCTTGCACAGAGGCCAAGTTTGTCTGAGCTTGTTAACTGGGTTGGAGGGGTTGATGGTGTTGAACTCCAAGCTGCAGTCTATGAACAACAGCCTGAGGTATGTGTTTTTATTGTCCAAGGGGTTCATAATTTTCTGAGCAGGGCATGCAAGAAAGTAGTGATATAAACATTATTTCATTGAAAATACACAGGGAAGGTTGAAGCAGGATACAGCATAAGACATAGGTCGTAAAGAAAGCAATCTTAATGCTAGCATTTATTTCAAGAGGGCTTGTATACAAAAACAGGGATGTAATGTTGAGGCTCTATAAGGCGCAGGTAAGGCCGCATTTGGAATATTGTGAGCAATTTTGGGCACCATATCTGAGGAAGAATGTGCTGGTTCTTGAGAGGGTCCAGTGGAGGTTTACAAGAATGATCCCAGGAATGAGTAAGTTAACCTGTGGATGAGCGTTTGTCGGCACTGGGCATGTACTCGCTGGAGTTTAGAAGAATGAGGGGGGATCTCATTGAAACATACGGAATAGTGAAGGGCTTGGAGAGAGTGGATGTGAGGAGGATGTTTCCACTTATGGGAGAGTCTATGACTAGAGATCATAGCCTCAGAATTAAAGGATGTTCTTTTAGGAAGATGCGGAGAAATTTCTTTAGTCAGAGGGTGGTGAATCTGTGTAATTCTTTGCCACAGAAGGCTGTGGAGGCCGTCAGTGGATATTTTTAAGGCAGAGATAGATAGGTTCTTGATTAGTACAAGTGTCAGAGGTTATGGGGAGAAGGCAGGAGAGATAGATCAGCCTTGAATGACGGGCGGAGTAGACCTGAAGGGCTAAATGGCCTAATTCTACTCCTATTCCTTATGACCTTAAGACTGAACCAAAGTGTTTGGCAACGGGGAAATTAGGTAGGTCGAGGCGGACTGAATGAATGTGTTCCGCGAAATGATCGCCAGTCTATGTTTGGTTTCGCCAATGTGTAAAAGTCCACATCTTGAACAATGGATACAGTAGATGAGGTTGGAGGAGGTGCAAGTGAACCTCTGCCTAACCTGTAAGGATTGTCAGGGTCCCTGGACACCTTCGGGGGAGGAGATATTGGGACAGGTGTGGCATCTCCTACTGTTGCAGGGAAAGGCACCTAGAGAGGGGGAGGCAGAGGTCTATGTTGGTGCCTTTTTTAGGTTCTTTCTTAGCTGACCCTTTTAGGCTGTTTTGCATTTTTTGCTTTATTAATTCTTCGTTATTAGTTGTTTCTTTAAATTTCATAGAATCATAGGGTTGTACAGCATAGAAACAGGCTCTTTGGCCCAACATGTCTTTGCGGATCATCATGTCTAACTATCCTAAACATACTTGCTTGCATTAATTCCATAACCCTCTTCCTTGATAGTTCAAGTATCTGTCCAGATGCACCTTAAATGTTGTTACTGTTCCTGCCTCCACCAGCACTTTTGGGTGCTCATTTCAGTTCCCAACTACTCTCTGTGTGGAAATATTACCCCTCAGATTCCTCTTAAACCGACAATGAAATGTATCATGCCAAAGGCCATGCTGCCTGTGGCTAACCAGTCCTTGCCTATCCAAATATATGCAAGGACTGATTAGCGAAAGGCAGCAAGGCCGGTTCCCAGCAATCTCCTTCCTTGCTTCCCGTAACATCCTAGGAAATACCTAGTCAAATCTGGGGGATTCATCCACATTAATGGACGTCAAGATCTCCAACACCACGTTGTTTGTCATGTTAATATGTTCCAGGACATCAGTGTTCCCTTCTCTGAACCAACTAGCTTCCTTTCCAGGATTATTACAGTTGAGATGCGTCAATTTAAGACCTCTAGGGCTCCACGTGTAGACGGCCATCCTAATCTTTAAGGGGATCTGCTTTCTCTTGAGCTACTCTTCATATACCGACAGAATCTTTTAGAATTATCCTTTATCTTAACTGCTCGCACCTTTTTGCCCTCCTAATTATCTTTTTGAATTATATTCTTGCAAACCCTATACTCTTCAAGGGATTTACTAGATCCCTTTAAACCTTCTTTTGCTCACCTTACATCTATGTCCTCTACTATCCATCATTTCCACCCTGGGAAAAAGATTGACTATCTACGGTATCTATGCCTCCCATAATTTTATATACTTGCCTGTCCCATTGTATTACTCCAGCACTTTGTGCTTATCTTTGGCATAAATCAGCATTTGCAGTTCTTTGTTTCTACAGCATCCCAGGGAAGCATGTTTTGCACTCTCTCCAAACCCTCCACATCCGTACTGTAATGCAGCAACCGGAATTGCAATACTTCAAATATGGCCTGAAACATTCTGAAGCTGCAACATGACTTCCTGACTCTTATCACACAATGCCCTGACCAATAAGGCAAATATGCCAAACATCTTCTTTATCATTCTAGTTACTTGTTTTGGCCACTTTCAGGAAATTATGGATGTATTTCTCCAAGATCTCTCTGTACATTAATGCTCCTAATGTTTGTGTCATAATGTTTCTCTCACATTTGATCTCCCAAAGTGCAACACCTCACAACCCACTTTTGAGTTTGGGCTGTTTAGGTTTTTTCCAGCTTTTATATTTTTCAAGGCCTCTGACTGATTTCAGCATCCTAAACCTTACATTGGCTTCCTTTTTCTTTTTACAATATCTCTCATCATCTAAGGTTCCAAAATATTGTCACCTTGTCTTTCTTCCTCACCAGAAGATAAATGTTGGCCATTTGACTTGGGCGGCAAAGTGGTGCAGTGGTTTAGAAACTGCCTCACAGCATCAGAGACCCGGGTTCAATCCTGACCTTGGGTGCTGTCTGTGTAGAGTTTGCACGTTCTCCCTGTGACCGCATGGGCTTCCTTCAGTTCCTCCGGTTTCCTCCCCCATCCCAAAGACATGCAGATTTGTAGGTTAATTGTCATCTATAAAATGCCTTTAGCGTGTATTGGAATAACTTATCGTGTATTGTGAACGGGTGATCAATGGTCTGTGTGGACTCAGTGGACCGACGGACTTGTTTCCATGCTGTATCTCAAAACTAAAACTAAACTAAACTTAAATATCAAATGTGGATTTACCCAATTAAGGCTGCTCCCAATCTACTCTCCCCAGCTCCTGCCTAATACTGTTGTAATCAGCCTTCCACCAATTTAGCACTCTCCCCCAAGGTGCAGTCTTAAGTTTATACACATAACAAATTCTGCTCAAATAGCATTAAGATAGTCCCAATCAATATTAGAAGAGAAGTTAAAATCAGAAGTTAAAGTCTTCCTCCATATTTGCTCCTCTAATTTGCATTGACTATACTGCAATCCATCAAAGTGATTTTTCATTTCTAAGTTCTACCCATATGGCTTAGCTGGATGTTCCACTAGGGTATTCTCCAAATACTGCTGCAATGTTCTCTCTGTTCAATAGTGCAACATCCCCTTCTCTTTTACCTCCGCGTCTGACACCTTGGAAGCATCAGTATCCCGGAACATTGAGTTGCCAGTCTTGCCCACCTCTTAACCATTCCGTAATAGGTATAATATCACAATCCATTGGGCGATTTATGCACTGTGTTCATCTGCGTTACCTGTAAGGCTTCTTGCATTAAAATAAATGCAATGTAGCCTATCAGACCATCTACACTCCCTGTCCTGTCCCTGCCTGACTGCCTACTGGGCTTACTTGCTTTAATGTCTTTATGTGCCCCAACTTTCTCATCTGATATATTACGATTTTGTGTCCCACCCTTTGCCAGATTAGTTAAACCCTCTGAAGTAGCACTTGCAAACCTCCCCGCTAGAATATTGGTCAAATGACTTCATTTCGTGAGTTTATGCAGTCTTAAATGTTCAAAGCATTATTATTTGCCCTTTCTATTGTGGCTTGTTTCTAGCTAGCACCTCCTTAAGCTCTCTCTTCCTTTTACAATCATCACATTTTTAGAACTCTCTATTAACTTTGGCAAGTTAGTGATATCTTTGTTTCTCATTGCATGAAAAGTCTTTATTTTGCCAAATGGAGACACAAGAGACTACAAATGCTAGAACTTTTCTTTTAAATGGGGTAATCGCAATAGCAAACTACAGGAAGTTTGCTATGGAAATAAAAGGGGAGTAAAAATGGCTAGTAACTGGGACCTCCAGCAGGCCTTGGCGGGCAGAGCGGAAATGTTTGACAAAATGGTTTCCAAGTTTATGCTTGATCTCTCCGATGTGAAGGAGTCTACATCAGGAGAACCGAATGCAATAGATCAGATGCACATGAACTTCTGTCTCACCTAAAAGACATGCTTTGATCACTGGATGGAAGAAATGTATGGACTGGTGTGACACCTCCTGCATTAGGGAAGGGGTAGGTTGGATGGGAAAGAACGAGCAAACCAAGGAGTTTGGAAGAGAGGTCTGTACGGAAAGGGGTGTGGGCGAGAGGATGCAACTGGGGATGAGATCACATTGAAGGTGGCGGAAATGTCGGAGAATGAGTTTGAGTTTAGTTCATTGTCACATGTACCGAGGTACAGTGAAAAGCTTTTGTTGCATGTTCGCCAGTCAGCAGAAAGACAATACACGGTTACAATCGAGCCATTCACAGTGTATAGATACATAATATAGGGAATAACGTAAATAATGTTTTGTGCAAGATAAAGCCAGTAATGTCCAATCAATGATAGTTCCAGGGTCTTTAATGAGGTAAATAGTTCTTCAGGACTGCTCTCCGGTCGTGGTAGGATGGTTCAGTTGCCTGATAGCAGCTGGAAAGAAACTGTCCCTGAATCTGGAGGTGTGCATTTTCTCACTTCTATACCTTTTGCCCAGTGGGAGAGAGGAGAACAGGGAGTAGCCTCGGTGAGGTGAGCTCATCCTTGATTAAGCTGCTGGCCTCTCCGAGGCAGTGTGAGAAATAAATGGTCAATGCAAGGGAGGGTGTAGGAAGGAACTGCAGATGTTGGATTAAACCGAAGATCGACACAAAAAGCTGGAGTAACTCAGCGGGTCAGACAGCATCTCTGGAGTAAAGGAAAAAGGTGACTTTTCGGGTCGAGACCCTTCTTCAGACTGAGAGTCGGGGGAAAGGGAAGCAAGAGATATAGACCCAGCAAACAGCTAACAATGGCCTGTTTCCTTTATCATTGTTACTTTTTTGCATATCGTTCATTCATTTGTTCTATATCTCTCTACACTATTTTCTGTATCTCGCTTCCCTTTCCTCCGACTCTCAGTCTGAAGAAGGGTCTCGACCCGAAATGTCACCTATTCCATTACTCCAGAGATGCTATCTGACCTGCTGAGCTACTCCAGGTATTTGTGTCTATCAATGGAAGGGAGGTTGGTTTGTGTAATGATCTGGGCTGTGTCCATAATTCTCTGCAAATTCTTGCGGTCTTGGATGGAGCTGTTCCCAAACCATGCTGTGATGCATTCGAATTAAAATGCTTTCTACGGCGCATGATGTAATAGATGCGGAGGCTGGTGGGGTGAAAGGTAGGGATGAGGGGAATTGTATGCATGTTCTGGTCTGAGAGGGGTAACGAGAGCAGAAATTTGCTATTTTAATTAATTTACCACTGCAATTTGTCACTTGAATTAGCATTTATTCAATGCCCTGTATTATTTAATAATGAATTGTAAAATTAATTTTAAATAATCTCATAAAATAATTAACCCCCACAGTCTTAATGGGCCATCTCCAAAAATGTGATATCTGTCATAAAACATTATGTTTGAAGAATGAATTATTGATACCAAATGATGTGTCTCGACTGTGGCACTGTATATGCTGGTTCAATAAATCCAGTTGTAAACTAAGAGACTGCTTCTGATGGTAACCGCATTCAACTCTGGGTGGTGCCTGGAAGCACTGTGGCATCAGAAATCTGGTTCCGCTATATCCACTGCCGGCTGGCAGAATATGAATTGCATAGGTGAAACAAAGTGATTTACATGCTTTTAGCAATCTGCTGCTTTGTTCTGTCAGAATCAATTACCTCAGTTCTAATTAACAGCTGCAGAACAGGCTGTATTTTTGATCTCGACTTTGCTCCATGGATTCTGTTGATAATTTGTGGCATTGTTATCATAGCTGCACTGTGAGCTTCCCTCATCTCCTCCAGGAAGACGAGACAGATCTGAAGAGCCTAGTGCAGCCTGTATCTTTGGCAGTTGCTGAATTTAGGGGAATAGAGAAAATGTTGAGGTAAACTAGACATGCTGCTAAAATAAGCGTTTTTGGCAAAACCTTGAAGCCACCTCCCATTTACACATGAGAAAATAATGAGAATTAGAATTATTATTCTGATTACATTTCCAATCATCACTGGGGCAAGTGATTTTTTTCAGAATTTTCTCATCTATACATTAAATACACATGGAGCTTGTCAATATTCAACATGTCTCCAACCAAACCAGCTGCCCTTCCCCACACGCATGCATGCACTAACCCCCACACATGCAGTTAACAGAAACTTAAATGCTATATTTCTTTAGGTCTGAAACCTTAACAGTAGAACTAGGAACTTACACAGAGTATAGGACTGACAGATGCAAAGCACAGTTTTCTAAATTGATACGAATGAAACTATTTTGTCCAATTTTTAACATAATTTCCTTGTTGTGGAACTCCTTCGCATAGTAGCCTCAATTATAATGAATTTGCAATCTAGAACAAACTACATTTTGTGACCAGTTCATACATTAAATGTTAGCACCTGATGTGGTGCTCTAATACATTTGAGGGCTTGGGTTTGCGAGTCCTCGTATGATGAAATCTCTTCAATTACAAGATAGAAAGTGGAGTGCTGGACAGAAAGTGAAGTGCTCTTAGAAAGAGCACAAAAATGTACATTGAAGCAACAATTAATTCAGTATCGCTGTCAATAGACAGCAAACAGCTAGAAGCAGGTTACCCACCTACCCTTTTAATTAATGCTTGGTCGACAAAACCCATGTAACAGAGTGGTGGAAGAATGGGATCTAGGAGCTGCAGGTGAGTTGTAAACTCAGAATATGAGGAGTGTGATTCCTTATAAACTAAACAAAATTATTATTTTGTTCACAGCTCTAGATAAAAGCTCTTTATCTATTCTCATCAGAGTGCATATGGGCTATAAAGTGGGAGATTTGCATCAGGCTAGTGTAAACACCTGCTGCAAATCCCTTGTGACATTCCCGCAAGAAAGAATAATTCAGTGTGTGAGTATTGAGCTAGTCATTTAAAAGATAAACTAAGACTGGGCAACAATAAATATAATCCTCAGGAGATAACATTTGGTTCAGATCATCTACAAGGTTTTGTATAAAAAAAGCAAACATTTTGTGCATCTTGCATTTTATTTGTTATTTTGGGGGGGTGTTGAATTATCTATGGTAATGAAGGCAAATTTATATCTCAAGTTTCCCAAATGATAAGGATGATATAGTAAGACTAAGACTAAACTTTTAAGATGCAAAAATATTTCAGTGGTTATGGATTCAAGGAAGATTCCAGTGGAACATACAGGCAACTTATTTTCATTTGACTTTGCTGTTTTCAATCTGTATTTAACCCAGGAAACTACTTTGTGATGCCATGGATAAATGAATGGGAAATGGCTTTCATGTTCATATTAAATGAAAAGTACATTATATTCCTATTAGGTCAATTAATTTTACATAATTTGTGAATAATATTCAAGTATGCGTGCTTAAAGGATTTAAAGAGAAATCTTGCTGATAAATGCTGGAAATTCAACTGCTAACATTTATCCTTGTACAGGTTGAACACCGATTTTCCGGCACCCTTGGTTCTAATCCTTTCTGGATTATCCGTTTTTCTGGACCAGCAGTGATAATGAAATGACAATACACCCCTGGCCCGTTCATGACACCCCTTCCGTGACTCTAAAGCACACGGAGTGCCAGAAATTTAAATAGAACAAATATAAAACGTAAACTGAATGTGATTGGAATGACATGGCTGTTATTGTGGCTTACGTTGTAGCCTCTGGGGACAGCGATTTCTTTGGGCCGCCGCCATCACCGGCAGAACATGCTTGTTCACTGTGGGGGCTCCCGACCCTCCCACCGGCTACTATTTCTTGCTGTCACTTGAGATGGACTTGATTGTATTTATGCATGTTATATCTGATCTGCTTGAACAACATGCAAAACAAAGCTTTGCACTGTACCCTGCTACATACAATAATAATAAACCTGAATGTAAATCTAAACCTTGCATATGGTCATACAGTTGGAATTTAGAAATTATATTCATTGTTACACCTTTACAGAGTGCTGGCTAAGTCGCACTTGGAGTAGTGTACACAGTTTTGGCCTTCTTATTTAAATAATATACTATCGCGGGCAGTTTAAAGGAGATACATTGAAACATATAAGATCCTTAAAGATTAGAAATTGCGATGTTTCCATTGGAGGAAAAATCTGAAAGCAGGGGAATCTTTCGTGATAAGTGGGTGAACATTTTAAGTTCAAGTGCAAAGAAACAAAGCATGTTGAATCTCTAGGATTCTCAAGTGCAGAGAGATGTACCATCCTCTCACCAGCTATAGTGCAGTCCCGACCTCACATCTACCTCATTGGACACCTTTGAAATATCTTTAATCGGACTTTACTGGACTTTATCTTGCACTAAATGTTTCCTCTTTATCGTGCATCTGTACACTAAGGACGGCTTGATTATCATCATGTATGGACTTTTTGTTGACTGGATACCCCGGTACGCGTCACACTAAGAAATTAAATCGAACTGTATGGAATATGGAAGAAAGCTATGGTCAGCCTTGATGATGTTGAATGGGTAGGTTTGAAGGGCCAGGTGGCCTTTTTCTGCTATGGTTTGACCTGATATTCCTAGTATTAAGAATATCCCTGTGTCTTTCTACCCGTTTAGGCTGGTGTGACTGAACATTGAACAGTTCAGCACAGGAACGAGCCCTTCGACTGATAATGTTTGTGCCAAATAGTTAAACTGATCACATCTGCCCGTACATGGACTATTTCTGTACAATTTGCTGATGTGCTTAGGTATGGCAATACTCCACTGGACTGTTTGTAAGAAAATAATTTCACTGTGCATTTGTACTGTGACAGACATGTACTGTGACAATAAAGCACCATTGAACTATTGATCCATATCCCTCTATTCCCTGCACTTCCATGTGCCTATCGGCACATGGCGCAGTGGTAGAGTTGCTGCCTTACAGCGAATGCAGCGCCGGAGACTCAGGTTCGATCCTCATTACGGGCGCCGTCTGTACGGAGTTTGTACGTTCTCCCCGTGACCTGCGTGGGTTTACTCCGAGATCTTCGGTTTCCTCCCACACTCCAAAGACGTACAGGTATGTAGGTTAATTGGCTGGGCAAATGTTAACCAAAAAAAATTGTCCCTAGTGGGTGTAGGATAGTGTTAGTGTGCTGGGATCGCTGGGCGGTGCAGACCCGGTGGGCCGAAGGGCCTGTTTCTGCGCTGAATCTCTAAATCTAAAAATCTAAAAATCTATCTAAAAGCCTCTTAAATGCCACTATCATATCTGACTCCTCCACCACCACTCCTGGCAATTTGTTGCAGGCTTCCACCACTCGTTGTGTGCTCCACGCATCTTGATTGAACTCTAACCATAACCCTCTCACCTTATAGCTATGCCCTCTAATGTTGGATATTTCCACCCTGGGGAAAAAAAGGTTCTGACTTTACCCTATCTATGCCTCTCATAATTTGATGTACTTCTATCAAATATCTCCTCTTCCTCTGACATTCCAGAGAAAACAATCCAAGATGATTTTTAGACATAGACATAGAGAGACACAGCATGGAAACAGCCAGAGACCTGCCGAATCATGCTGACCATCAACCACCCATTTTCACTAATCCAACTTTATTCTCTCCATGTTAACATCAATACTCCAATATTATATCATTCATCTGCACACATGGAGAAATTGATCTACTAATCCTTCACTTTCTGTTGTGTCCTTTGAAACATTTTCTTGTATTAAAGACTGTATTTAAATTGAAGGTGGAGTTGAAAGAAAGCAGTTTTAGAGATGTTCTCAAAACCACATACACAAAAAATCTCAACAGTCTCAAAACCTCTGATAACCTCCAATTTAGGCCTCCTGCTCATTCTATTGCTGGCCATGTCCGGAGCTGCTCTAAAATTTCCTCTTTAATTTTTCTGTTTTCTATCTCTCCCTCCCTGATTTCAACATATTCCTCTCTGACCAAGCTTTGATTATCTGTCATAGCATCTGCCTGCGAGTTTTGGTATCAAATGTTCTTAATAGTGCTCCTGTAAAGCATTTTATCATACTAAAAATTAATACAAATATAAATTATTGTTCCTACTAGTAGTTCAAAAATTAAATAATGCAACAGCCCATCCCTACAGGCAGCAGCCTTTGAATAACATTCGGGTATTTGAATTCAGAAAAGCCAGATAATGATAACTCCCTGAAAAAGATGGTCTAATTATCTACCCTTAAATTTGAATGAATGAATGAATAGGTTTATTGGCCAAGTATGTACACATACAAGGAATGTGCCTTGGTGCTCCGCTCGCAAGTAACAACTTGAACATACAGTAAACAATTAAGAATAAGCATAAAACATTAAAACATTAAGAATACGTCATTATGGTTTAAACATGTGAGTGAAATTAAACCAGAGCAAAAAGAAGCTACAGACTTTTGGTTATTAAGAAAAGCTACTACTCGCGGAAAAAAGCTGTTTTTATGTCTGGCTGTGATTGCTGTGACAATCTGGAGTCGCCTTCCAGAGGGAAGAGCTTCAAAGAGTTTGTGGCCAGGGTGAGAGGGGTCAGAGATGATCTTGCCCGCTCACTTCCTGGCCCTTGCACTGTATATTATGGCATTACCATTGCCTAGAGTCATAGAGACATTGAGTCATACAGCCCGGGAACAGACCCTTAGCATTGTTAAGATGTATCTTTCATTTGTGTGTGAGAATGTAGCTCTGACAATATGGAAGAATATTCTCCACCTGGGTGATGGCAGTTACACGGATGTTGAGCAAGAAAATATTATTCGGAATACAGCAGCCAGTTAATTGGTGTTGCCTTTTGATGACCCTGAACATTCATACCCATCATCTTTGCACTGTGGCTTCAATGTGTAACATTGACAGAATGTACACAATTAGTCCAGAGTTCTTTGGCAGCAAACCTTCCAAACATTTAACCGCTAGAAGGGCAAGGGAAGCAATCGTATGAGAATACCAGCACTTGTAAATTTGCCTCCAAGGACACATCATTGTGACACACCATCAATACATATGGCTATCTCCCTTGGTATTAAACTTTTGCAACTACAGATCTATGAATAATACTGCAGCAGATCCTCATTACCACTTTTCCAAAAACAATTAATGATGACTGCTAAATTATAGACTGTGGAAGACATCCATATTCCAGGGAGTGAGTAAGAGGAAGATGAGCAAAATTCTTAAATTTTATCACAGCTCCCATCTCACCTTCCCTTTAATGCTGATCATCTAATTGCCCACTTGACAACAAAATCTAAACAATATCAACATTCAAAACCATCTGCATAAAAGACACAAAAAAAACTTTAATTGCATGCCAAAATCATGTCTTAATATAGAAGCAGCATGATTGGTACTGAATGGCCACTATCATCGTCATAATAAACTTGTGGTACAAATTTTATATGAAGCCTACATTGGGTCAAACTAATTTAAGTTTTTAATACATTGCAATTCCAGCTCATGGATTCCAACACTAAGCTAATTTTGCTTTCAATATTTATTCCAATTTTTTAACTGTTACAGATGGTTAGTATCATGAAAGCAGACACAAAATGGTCTTTCAGCGATAAAGCCATATTTGATTCAGTTGTTGTGAACAAGAGGTGATATCTCAGTGGTTGATCTGGAACATTTTCCTATTTTCTATCATCCCATACCAAAAACTAGAAAAGATACTGTAAGTGGCAAAGCTTATTTTTTCATGTCCAACATTTGCTTTTGCCAGATTTTCAGGAATACAACTTTTGTTGCACCAACAAAATGTTATTTTTATTCTCTGTGCAAGCTTCCCATATGCCCTTTGAGTGAAATTACCAGATGAACCAGTAGCTTGTGCCAAAAAGTGACTTGCAACTGCTAAAAACAGGTTTAGAGTGGAAAACCAAGCAAAAAGGAACTTTTTGTCAATTTGGACAGCAATCAAAATAAGGTACTAGAAAAATAAAGAATTTCTGAACATGTATTTATGACCCATTACACCTTTGAATGATCATGAATTTACTTTTAAACAAGAATACAGTTAAAACGTGTGTACTGTTTTGCAGTCAAACAGTAGATTGCAAAAATGCAATATGTTAGTGCTCTGATGAGAACTCTCCTTTGAGTTTCCTTTCTCGCACTTGATGGAAGCATTTCTCCTCAGTTCTTCACCCCTTCCTGCCAATATGTAGATTATGTTCTACTGTGTAGTGAGTTGATATCCAGGTCATCAATGATGCTCATGTTTTGATTTGATAAAAGTTATAGAAATCATTGCTGGGATTGGAAAAAGTTTTCATGTTTGCAACTTGGCATCAAACTCTCCCAACTGAGAAAACTGGGATTATCTGCAGAAATTCCCTGAAATGTGCTTTAAACCAATCTGGTCATTTTGGAAAACTTCCATATCTATCATTGACTTAGAGATGCCTTTTTCACTAAAATATTTCAAATCCAATTTCAGACATTGTGTAAGATGATTTAACTTATTTGATATAAATGAACAGTTGGCCTATAAATTTATTTTGCATAAACTGTTTGAGCCAATTCACTCCACAAATCTATGTAAATCCCTATATATAGATGTAAGATCTTAATTTCTGACCTAAATTTGTCACACGGAAATTGAATGTGAAACTTAATCACTTTATGATCACTCTTCCCCAGAGTACTGCTCACCATACTCATTAATCTTTCCTCATCACATATGATGAAATAGCCTACACCTGGTTAAATCTACAACTTCATTGTTTGAGGAAACGGTTGTGAATTCATTCCAGAACTTGTCCTTAAGACTGTCCTTTTCAATCATAAATGAAAAATTGAGTAATTATTACACACATCTGAAATCTCCGTGTTCTTGGTTGTTATTATTGACTGCTGACTAATATATGTCTTATTTCTCAATCCATCCATCACTGACTTGGGACCTTGAATTACCTCCCTCAAATTAAACTGATAGGTATTTTCATGTTGAAAGAAATGAATTAGTTTATTACACTTTGATATAAATAGTTAATAACACTCATCTCTTTGGTGTTCTGTTCAGAAAAGTCTGTTTGAATGCTGACTGAACAGATGTACTTCAGTTGTATTGTGTTAACCAGTCAGTTCTCAGACTCGTGACTCTTTTATCAGTGACCCTGCATAGTCACTAACTGTATGGTCTGTGTGCTTAGCAAAGCTATACTGATGCTGATTCTGGCGCCAAAGAAGTTAGAGATGAAATATGTGGAATACAGTGAGGAAAAACATTCTACTAAAGTCCTCCATAGAAAATTGCTTTTCCAATCTATATTAATTAAATCTACTAACATGTTCTCTTTTCTTTCAGAAATTGTCTACATTTTAGCCCAGTAAACCAGTCACAAACACCCTGGTGGTTTTCTCAGCCAAATGTTTACTCTTCATTGCAACATTAAAAAGTTAAATAGTATTAACAAGCTGTACAGTTAGAGGGGCTATGATGAAAGCTGAATACTCTGATCACCCAATGACATGTAAAAGCACATTTCAACAGAAACTGGATAATGATCAGCAGTGGACTCTTAGTGGACATTTATCTGGAAGGGATTGCTCAGTCTAGGAGTAATGATGGCAGATGGCTTATCAAGCCACTGCGGTTTGGGGATTCCTGTTGGTAGCATTTTAACACAGTGAGGGCTTTGGCAGATCAGCAAGGACTTTGGATGTCAGCACCACAAAACACCAGATTGGTGGTTGGCTAAGGATGAATAACGTGAAGATGGACTGAACAATATTTAGGACAAACATGGTGGACAGTGTTTATTAACAGATAGATGAATTAGTAAGCTCTTAACTCCAGAGAGCTAGATAGAACTCTTAAAGATAGCGGAGTCAGGGGGTATGGGGAGAAAGCAGGAACGGGGTACTGATTGTGAATGATCAGCCATGATCACATTGAATAGTGGTGCTGGCTCGAAGGGCCGAATGGCCTACTCCTGCACCTATTTGTCTATTGTCTAAAATAAAACGCCCTTTCCCAGCAACCAACATGGAACCTATCAAAGATTGGGTATAAAATTCATATCATAGATCATACGTCTCCAAAGACATACAGGTATGTAGGTTAATTGGCTGGGTAAATGTAAAAATTGTCCCTAGTGGGTGTAGGATAGTGTTAATGTACGGGGATCGCTGGGCGGCACGGACTTGGTGGGCCGAAAAGGCCTGTTTCCGGCTGTATGTATATGATATATGATGATATGATATTTCCAAATGAACATAAAAGGGAGACAAATTCCAAAGACAGAAACTAGCATAAAACTGCTTTAATAAACATAAATTGCACTACCGACCTCAAATAAATGTATACATATATATTTTTCAAAACAAATGGTCTATAAATGTTCATGCTTAATCTGCATTAATAAATGTGTTTTAAAAAACATGTTTAAACCCCACCTGAAATGGGTTTCTCGATTTTTCTTTCCTGGCCTTTCTGTTCAATTTTTAGATGAACAGTAACAAGATATGGCTGTCACAAAGCCCTTTTGATTTATGAATGATTATTGTAAACTAACATAGTATTTTACAATATGTCAATGTGTGTGTCTCTCCAATTTTCTGCGAAACACTATTATTAACAATTTAGAAATCTGCAACTACTGATTTTAAGTGCAAGATACTGCTTAAAGAATATTAGGACAATTTCAGGATTGTGGTCACAAACATGGAGATCATGAGGATGAATGTGCAAAAGGCAAAAGGGAAATAAATGTTCTTTACAGAGGTTGTGGTATTTTTGAGAGTAACAGCACTAAATAATTTGAAACCTAATCCCAGATCAAATGTAGGAGCATTGTTTTGATGGTGGAGGGGTATTTCCTTGCATATTCAGTACAGGAAGCAGTGCACAACAGTACTTTTTTTTAGATATACCGGAGAGGGTGATGGATCTTTAAAATACGGCTATTGAGAAAAAGTTGTGCTTTTCTGATTATTAAATATTGCTCTAATTTGTAATCAAATTTCATTGGCTGAGCATGCTGATTCAAGCATTCTTTCACATTCCCACCCCACAGTTTAGTTTATTATTGTCATGTGGGCCGAGGTACAGTGAAAAGCTTTTGTTGCGTGCTATCCAGTCAGTAGAAAGACAATACGTGATTACAATTGAGCCATTTACAATGTATGGATACGTGATAAGGGAATAAGAAAGGTTGCTGTGGGAATAGAGATTTAAGAGTTTGGAGTGAATATGAGTTTGGAGATTTGCTTCTGTTGCTTGCACGCATATAGACGCCTTGGCCTGGGTGCCGTCTTGGAAGCCCTGAACCTTTCAACACCCTTTTACTAGGAATACACCATGTATACAATACAAATTTGTATACAAGAGCACAACAGTTAATTGATGACCTGCAGCAAAATAGAAAGAAGAGGAGGAGGAATGAGGGCATGTTAGTAGAAAACAATGAAGAGCCTATCAGTTTTTGCCTCAGCAAACGAGATTTGAAGATTTGAAGATCTCACTTCACTGGTCCTGCGCTGAGGCAAAATAGATCAGCACAATCAATAAAACCAAATCATTACATCACATGGGTTTGTAGTTTCCAGTGACAAAGTATAGTGGCAATATTCCTGGGATATTGAGGAAATTGAGTAATGAATTACCAAAGAATGTCAAGGGTAGACAGCTAACTTTCTCTTGTTAAAGATTAATTGCCGGGTATTTTTTGTGATATAATTATTACTTGCCACTTATCAGCCCCTGTCCAAATATTGTCTTGTTCTTGCAGCATGCAGCTATGAACTTTTTCATTTGCTAAAGAGTTGCAAATGTAATTGAATATAGTGCAATAACTGGTGAACAAGCTTCCCTTCTGACATTATGATGGAATGAAGGTCATTACATCTATGAAATGGCTTTTTAGAGCAGCTTGTGGGAGAGCCCACTAGGGAAAAAGCAATTCTGGATTGGGTGTTGTGTCATGTACCAGATTTGATTAGGGAGCTAAAGATGAAGGAACCCCTGGGAGGCAGTGATCATAGTATGATAGAATTCAACCTGCAGTTTGAGAGGGAAAAGCTGAAATTGGACATATTGGTATTACTGTGGAATAAAGGTAACTACAGAGGCCTGAGGGGGCAGCTGGCTAAAATTGATCAGAAGGGGCCGCTAGCAGGAATGATGGTGCAACAGAAATGGCAGGCATTTCTGGGAGTAATTCTGAAAAGGCAGGATCTTTTCATCCCAAACATACCAAGGGGAGAATGAAGCGACCGTGACTAACAAGGGACTGCATAAAAATAAAATAAAAGGTAAATAATATGGTAAGATTAGTGGGAAACTAGAGGATTGGGAAGCTTTTAAAAACCAACAGAAAACAACTAATTAATAAAAAAGTATTAAGGGGAGAAAGATGAAATATGAAGATTTTTCTGATACAGAAAGAGTAAAAGAGAGACAAGAGTGGACATTGGACCGCTGAAAATGACGCTAGAGAAGTAACAATGGGGAGCAAAGACGTAGTGGCAGATGTAGTGAACAGGTTTTTTTGTGTCAATCTTCACAGTGGAAGACACCAGCAACATGCCAGAAGTTCAAGAGAGTCAAGGTGCAGAAGTGAGTGCAGTTCCTATCACGAAGGAGAAGGTGCTTGGGATGGTGAAAGGTCTGACGGTGGATAAGTCACCTGGACCAGATGGACTACACCCCAGGGTTCTGAAAGATATAACTGTAGAGATCATGGAGGCATTAGTAGGGATCTTTCAAGAATCACAAGGGTTAGGAATGATTCCAGAGGACTGGAAAGTTGCAAATGTAACCCCCATGTTTAAGAATGGAGCGAGGCAAAAGGAAGGAAATTTTCTGCCAGTTAGTCAGTGGTTGGTAACATTTTAGAGTCCATTATTAAGGATGGGGTTTCAGGATACTTGGAAGCACATGATAAAATAGGCCGAAACCCGCATGGTTTTGTTTTGTGGGGGGTGGAGGTAGAGGAGAGAAATAAGTGGGAATCCAGGTGGGGCACAAGGGATCGAGGGGATGGGGTGGGGAGGGGTGGTGGTGGGGGGGGGGGGGGGGGGGGGGGAGAGGGAAAATAATTTGTTTGTGAGAGGTTACTTAAAATTTTAGAATTCAATGTTCATACTGTTGGATTGTAAGCTCCCCAAGCGGAATATCAATGGATGTTGTTTACCTGAATTTTAAAAAGGCCTTTGATAAGGTGTTGCACATGGGGCTGTTAAATAAGATAGGAACCCATGGTATTAAAGGCTATGTGCTAGTAGCATGGATAGAAGGTTGGCTGACTGGCAGAAGACAAAGATTGGGAAAAAAGAGGGCCTTTTCTGGTTGGCTGTTGGTGACTAGTGGTGTTCCACAGGGGTTGGTGTTGTTCCACTACTTTTCACATAATATGTTAAAACTGAATAATGGAATTGATAGCTTTGTGGCCAGGTTTGCTGATGATACGAAGATGGATGGAGGGGCAGGTACTGTTGAGGAAACAGGGAGTCTGCAGAAGAACTTGGACAGGTTGGGAGAGTGGGCAACAAAATTAACAAATGGACTACATAATAGCAAAGTGTACAGTTGCGTAATTTGGTTGAAGGAATAAAGGCATAGACCCTTTTCTAAATAGGGAGAGGTTTCAGAATTCGGATGTGCAAAGTGGCTTGGGAGTGCTGGTGTAGGATTCCCAAAAGGTTAATTTGCAGTAATAAGAATGAACTGCAGATCTTTGGTTTATACCAAAGATGACACAAAATACTAGGGCATCTCTGGAGGTCAGGCAGCATCTCTGGAGAAAATGGATTGGTGATATTTCGAATCGGGACCCTTCATCGGACAGATGTTAGCATTCATTTCGAGAGGACTGTAAAATAAAAGCACGGATGTAATGCGCTGGCCACATTTGGACTATTACGAGCAGTTTTAGGCCCTATATATGAGAATGCGCTGGCGTGGGAAAGGGTCCAGAGGAGGTTTACGAGAATGACCTGTGGGAGGATTGGGTTAATGTACGAGGAGCGTTTAATGGCTCTGGGCCTCTACTTGCTGGAGTTCAGAAGATGAGGGAGTTCTTATTGAAACCTACCGAATAATGAAAGGCCTAGATAAAAAATGTTTCCAGCAGTGGAAGAGTCTAGGACCAGAGGGCGCAGCCTCCGGATAAAAGGACGTACCTTTAAAATGGAGATGTGGAGGAATTTCTTTAACCAGAGGGTAGTGAATCTGTGGAATTCATTTCCACAGGCCGCAGTGGAGGCCAAGTCATTGGATATTTTCTTGAATAGATTCTTGATTAGTAAGAGTATCAAAGGTTACAGGGAGAAAGCAGGAGAATGGGGTTGAGAGGGGAAAATAGATCAGCCATGATTGATTTATGGAGCAGACTCGATGGGCTGAATGGCCTAATTCAGCTCTTATGTCTTAAGGTCCTATGATCTTAATGAAGCAGCTGATGTTGACTGGGCCCAGGACACAGTCTTGAGGAACTCCTGTAGTAAATTCCTGGGCCTGGGATGATTGACCTCCAACAACTGCAAGTATCTTCCTTTGTGCAAGATATGACTCCAACCATTTGAGTATTTTCCCTTGATTCCCATTGACTTGGGTTTTAATGAGGTTCCTTGATGCTCCTTCAGGGTACCTACAAGCCGCTTTTTGTTACTTATTCGTTGGTGGTTGACTGTGGTCCAGCAAGGCTGCTGTCTTGACAAACAATGCAGCAATCTGGGATATAAAACAAATATGAGGGCAGTTTTGAAATACTAATGTTGGGAACATAATCCTGAGAGAAAATGGTACATCCTGATAAAAAAGGACTCAAAGTGCTGGAGTAACTCAGTGTGTCAGACATATCTGAGGAAGGGTCCCGACCAGAGCTGCTACCTGACCTGCTGAGTTACTCCAGCACTGTGTGTCTATCTTCAGCATTTCTAGCCGGCTTCCTACTGAAGTGCTGAGTCTACCCATGTAGATCGGCAATAGTTTTCTCATATAGGACCCCTTATTCTAGGTGCCATCTGAATGAGGTTTGTAATGAGTCTATGTATATTATCATATGAAATGGTCTTCCAGCATAATGTTTATTGTGTTTGGGTATAGATGGGAGAATGCAACATAAATTTCACATGATCTGTGATGCACTATGCCACGTTTAAAAGGTCGTATCTTAGTTTTTTATGCTTTTGAAATTCAGTCATCTTATACAGTATATTTCTCCTGTGTATGTAGAAATATTGAAGGAATCCTAAATTGCAACAATTTCTTAAAATTTCTGTTAAAGTTGAATAAATAGAAGCAATCGTGTTTTCAAATGTTATCTTTTTTTCTTAATTTTACCTTGGTTGAAATCTTGTCAAATTTGTAAGCAAGCGTTATACATTCATTATTCCAGTGGAATAGTGTAAAGGAAGGCATCAGTCTGAGCAGAGGCACATGGGGGCATTCCACCTCATTTATGGATAGAATTGCAATGTTTGCTATTCTTTAAATGTAAACTTCTAGGTTTGTAAATTCAAATGTTAATTTTTGCCAATCTTATCACTAATTTTAGTGAACACAACACTAGTGGACACAAGAGTGCTTCTGATCCTTTTCTCCCCACTCACGTTTGCCCGTTCATCTCTCACATCATTGATGGAATTCATTCTGCCTTTATACCAACTTCTAAGAGACTGGCCCCTTCTGTTTCACTGCACCAGTGCCCCCCTCTGACTGGCAGCTCTGATTAGTAGGAATAAATGCACTGATTGCTAGAAATTGCAGCAAGTCAGACAGCATCTGTGGAAAGAGAAACAGTTAACTTTAAGATTAAAGGGTCTTTGTCAGAGCTAGCAAAGTGAGAAAATATGTGCGTTTAAAGGTGCAAAGACTGGGATTAGATAAAGGGAACATCTCCATTAACATCAGGCAAGGTTGCTGTGGGAATAAGGTGTTATTTAAGTTATCTGGTTAATACATTGATGGGGCAGTTAGAGAGGATGTAAAAGGGCAAAACCTGGAGCGAACTTCTATTACAGTAAAACTCAGATAATCCTCTTTCCATCCATTTGGAAATCTCGATAGTTTAACACGGTTCACAACGTGATGTTTGCAATTTCCACTCCGGGTCCATAGTTTTCCATCTGCTGGCTGGGGTTTGGGTCCCCACACTTCCCCCGTTGTCAGGGCCCTGATTCCTAGACTTCCCTCCGCTCATCAGGGCACTGTGTTCCTTTAAACTCATGTGGCATGTCGGCTGAGCTCCTTTGAAAATTACAAGGTTTCCTTGGAAAATCTGCAAGTCCAGCAGTGTCTGATTAACAGAGTTTTACTGTATCATGCCATGTATCACCTGCCACCAACTCAGATTCAATTCCCGGTGTAATACAAATCAAGGAGGTGAATTCACAATTAAACTCTAAACCTAGACCAATGCACGAGTGACTTGCAAAGTGGAGAGATCACTCAACAGCATCAGTTACTAAGAAAAGCTTAGGCATCAAGTGAAAACAAAGGATGTTTATCAGAATATAAAGTCAAATACATTGTGGTAATATTTAATCAAGTGTATACGTAAATTTTAAAACCATTGTTTTGCTTTTTTTGTTGCCTCTTTTATATTGATTGTTTTTGTCTGTGCCGTTAAACATTCATTACAAACTCTGCAAGATCAATTTGTTTCAACTGAATTTCCTTTGCATTGTAGTTAAGAGAAACAAAGTGAAACGGAACTGAATCCATTGGGAATATCATCCTATTAATATTCCACTGGGTTAAATGATGGGGAAGAATTGGAGGGAGAGGATTACATACTCGTAACAAAACATGTCTGATGTTGCATCTGTTAAACTAAATAGATTGAAACTCAACATCCTCTTCCAGGTGACAATCCGCTGTGCTCCACTTCCCTCTGTATCCTGCCCAAACAATTATTTATGCCCAAGTGCAAAAGAAGAAAAATCTGCCATTTGCCCACCTGGGTTCATCTGTGGAAAATAATCACTTGAAATAGTGGACACAGCTGACCCAATGCAACAATTTCCCAATGCAACCATATCCCAATGCAATCTAACATCTTTGGGAGGGATTTGGTGGCAAAAAAATATCACAAACAGCAACAATTTTTGTAATTTAGAAAGATTCAAAGTATATTACATAAAGCCATTATCTTAGATTACCTTATCATTTTTATCTACTTTTTAATTTGCCTGAAATATTAATTTGGTAAAAATTAGGGACAATTGAATAATATTGGAGTATCATATTTGGTGGAAATGGGGCGATATGTGTAGAATTATGAAGCAGAAACAAGCCATTTAATCTAATTTTGCTCTACGAGGTTATTCTCCATGTCTGATCTTTCACACATTACCTAATCCAAGTGTATCATCTTATATTACTTTCTCTTGCATGTTCGTAATCAGCTTCCCATTACATGTATTTTTGCCTTTTGCTTCAATTACTTCATGTGATATTAAGTTTCAACTTTCTGATGAAACATTCAAAGATGGCCCCATCTGCTTTTTCAATGATTAGAAAAGGCCCATATGCACTTTTTGAAGAAAATCAAGGTAATCCCAGGTCTCCTTGACAATTTGTTTTCGCTATCAAATTAATAAAACTGATTTTGAGATCATTATCACATTGCAGCTTCTGGGATTTCTCTGGGCACAATTTTAGTTGCCACATAGCTAACATCTAACGGCACTTCAGAGGTATTGATTGTAAAACACTTGAAAGCAACACAAAGTTATTATCCAAAAGCTGGTCAGTCTGTCCATATTCTAACCAGATCATCCATGAGTGTCCTGAATGACAGAACATGACCGAGGATCTGAATTTTATACACCTTTTCCTTTGTTACTTTTGTTTCTTAATTTCCTAAACCCACCTCTAAAGTTCTCCACAATTGCTTTATGATTTTCTCTTATAGTTATGATCACTTGGACTGGATTCCCCAACCAGTGAAACGTTAAGAAGAACTTTTAAGTTATACAGCTATTTTTGTACCAACAAAATAAATGTTAAAAGAATGTTGACATGTCAAAAGCCCCTGCAAATCCATTAACTTCCAGATTTAAACCAAGTGTAACCCAAGTATACCAAAAATATTAGCATGACATTGTGATATTCCAATACTTTGGATACTTTCCAGAATCTGGAGAATTTTAGAAGATCACAACTAAAATATACACTGTCTTTTGGTCACATATTTTAACAATCAGACCCAAAAGGACTATGATTATTTTGCTGATAAGCTCTGTCACTTCTGTCACTCTTTTTGCATCATCCTTGTTCTATGTTTTGTTCTTTCACTTTAAGTTTCTTTCACTTGAGCCCACTCCCATTACGTAATTAAAAGGGCTCCTACTGTGACAGATAAGTCCCATGATCATTTGTACAATTTAATGGCACTACTGTAAATGGTCAGCTGACTATTGATGTTGAGGAGCTGGTCATAGTTATGTAGGTTTCGATGAGCTCAGTTTTACAAAGGATACATCATGGAGAACTAGCCAGGAGAATGTTTGAATATTTAAATCCAGAAATAAGAAAGGCATGGGTGAATGTCTGCAGCAGTATAACCAGGATGGACAATGCTTTGAAGGTGGAAGATGAGGGATGGGGTCATGCAACTTGAATTTAGGGATCCAGGTAAGAGATTAAAAAGCTAGAACTTTATGTTTGCAACCTCTGAGGTATTCTGATATCACATCTAGGAATAGGAAGATAGAGCATGGCTGAAGATATAGCGAAGACCTGGGTCACAGGCCCAAACTAGACAACAGAGCTGCAAAAGATCTAGTTCAGCTCCAGATAACAGCTGGGAAGGGTAACAGATTTTGGAAAGAAAATTGAGATTATGTCAGAAATAAAAGCTAGTGGCTTTCATTTTCCCAATACTTAACTGGAGGACATGTTCCCTCAGCCAGTACAGGATGGCAAGGATGGCAAGAGTGTGACAAAGTAGAATTAATGGAAATAATGAGAGAGATGCTGATGAAATAGAATTCAATGACATCAGCACAGACATAGAACCTGATATATCTTCTGAGAACAGTGTTGAATACAACTTGCAAATGATAAAAGGGAAAGGGCAATGGCAACTGGTAAAAGGGAAAATACGCTTTTAATAATATTGATTAACATAGAGGTGATGTACGAAATTTGATGATTAAAATAGCAGGAGCATTCGCTTAAAGATAAGATGAACATTAGTAGGTAATAAGGAGATCTAAAGAAAAATTGGAGAAAGATGTGGTTAAGGGAAGCAAATCAAGGAAACTCAAGGGTGGTTTGGTTCAGCTTGTAGAAGTAGGTGATCGGAAAGAAATGACAGGGAGCTGAGCAATAGTGGCGTAAAAGTTCAGAGGCTCACTGTAGTTGTTTGTAGTGAGGTTGGATGGAGATGGAGGAGAAGGCTTTTTGTATATTGTACATATCGAGAAGAAGAATTTGGGATTTTCTTTTGCATTTTAATTATGTCCTGCAATTTAGCAAAGGAGATTAAAACAAGTAAGCTTTATGTGTTCATTCCAGATGCAGTAGTGTTGACTAAATCAGTTGTTCATCATAAACATTTAACCCATGACCCTTAACTTCACAAATGTTCACTGTACTGAGATGAACAGCATCAGTGAAGAATCCCTAGAATTAGGGGGACCGAATGTTTTACTAGTAAAAAGTGCACCAAAAGTATGTTGCTGGTTTAAAAAAATGTCAATGTAATGGTATCCCCTCATTGGGTACTAATCTCTCCTTCAAATCGTGCACTATTACTTCCTCATTTTATCATTTGCATACTGTTTCTCAGCAATATATTTGAAAACACATCAGACTGCCCAGTAATGAAAGCCTACACAGCTGAGAAATTGCAAATATGTATATGCCTTGGGGCAACAGCTTTTCCAATGAGTGGATTCAGTACAAAGTGGGATTAAGAGGGACAAGTGGGTTGCGAGTGGAGACAGACAGAACGAAGAGAAACGACATGGACTTATGTGTAATTAATATGATCGAAGTAGCATGTCATACGAGATGTCATGGTTGGTGGTGGGGATGGGGTTCGCTGAGGTAAGAGGAAGCCTGAATTTTTTTTTATATAAAGAAAAACATTAATGGATAATAAGAATGTCTAGAGTTGAAATGACCAAGAATGAGTGACTTGACATACAGACTGATGAAACAATGCTGACAGCAATTTTGTGGAAAACTGGAATGGCCATTTGTTTGGGTGATAGCCAATTCAAGTTCAAATGAGGTTAGAGGTGATATAGGAACAGCAGCAGACTGTGATCAAATATTATCAACCTAACATTAACTTTGTTTCTCTCTTCCTGGAAGCTGCCCGTCATATAGCAGTATACTATTTCTAACTACAAATATACTGTTTTATGTGTTCCTAATCTTTTGGTAAAATATCATATTAACTTCCAGTGATTTGTGTGCAGAGACACCCAAATTCCATTAACTACCAACATCCTTCAGTCTCACTATTTAAAAAAATATTTATTCTTTCTGGTTTTACTACTTTGTTGATGACCTCACATTCTTCTACACTACATTCCAACTGCTATGTTCCTACACATTCACCTAGCCTTTCTTTATCCACAAAGGCACATACATCCTGACTTGAAAATATATTGCTGTTTTTTTTCAGCATCACTTGGTCAAACCCCTGCAATCCCTACTGATAGAATTGTGGAAATATAAGATGGTATCAGTTCAAGGGGGCAAATCAATCACCATCTTCTAAAGAGCAATTAAGGAAGGGTAATTAATATTGGCCGTGCTGGTGATGCACAGATTCTGAGCATTGCTATTATTGCTATTTATCAGTTATTGGTATTTATTAACTAAGTAAACGGGATAGAAAGCTAAGATGACTCAAAGGTAAGTAGCGTTGAAAACATTGTACGTGGAAGCGTAAAATTATAAATAGATGAAACATTTGGGTAATGTTTAGGCAAATGCATTCACTGTAGACAAATGTGAAGTCATCTAAAATGGAACGAAAGTGAATAGAAATTTCCTACTTTCTAAATGCTGATTAGCTGTGGCAATCTATTGAGGTTGAACACTCTACGTCTATTGATAATTAAAATTACATGGGCTGATGAAGGAAATAATAAAAACAACTAATAAAATGTGGATATTTATGTATCTACAGAACTAGAACAAAGTAGAACAAAGATTTGCATAACTGCAAAGCTTCTGTTAGACCACATGGAATTATGTGAGTAGTCCTGGGCATCATATTTAGGAAAGAAATATTGGCCTAGTAGAGAGTTCAATTTTATCAGACAGGGCTCTGAGAGTTAAAGTAGTGGGAGAGATTACACAAATTAAAGCTTTCATTGAGTGTAGATTCCAAATTTTGTTAATCATAAAGATGTAAATATTGGACATTATTGGCTTCATAATTGAGGTTATATAGTGGTAGGAAAGGTTGGAGGTACCCAACAGCCTGCTACTGTTGTAATATTCCCCTGTTCCTTACTTGTTTTGTTGTTTTCATTGAGCACATTGTTATGCATGCTTTTGGAGTTATGATCAATGTATGCGGTGTAACAGAGAAGCCTCTTTCCATTGTAATAGGACCATTGGAAGACACAGTTGAAGATGACGAGGAAGAATGTTTGTCTGAAGAAAATGATGCAATCAATGGAGGAGACTATGCACAGGAAGAAAACTTCTCAACAGAGTATGGGTCAGAACATCTCAGCTGTGAAGAAACAGAATATTACTGTGATAAAGGTAACTAGAGCTAACTTATTTTACAATAGATATTGCCATTGGTACGGTGGATTTTAGTATATTGCTGTAGAAAATAAGGTCTCTATTATCGAAGGGTATTTGGATTGTTTGCAGTTTCTTGTTTTAATATTACATAAAGCAATGGTCTATCACTAGTTCTGTTAGTTGGTGCATTGCTTCACATTCTCATGCCTGAAACCAGGCTCAGTATAACTGTTGCAATGTTTCCACGTTGTGTTCGCTATTGAGTCATTGTCAGTTTTTGGATTTTGGATGAAGTGTTTTGGATATTGCATGAATAGGAATAACTGGTAGACTTTTATTTATAATAGTCAATCATTTTCAGTAGTTTAAAAAAGTCAATGAGCTGAGAATGCTAAGATAGTGTGTGAAAATGAATGTTCCTTTCTTCCTTAAATCATTTTCTCTGGTATGTAACCCAGCTGGGCAATTACATTTTGGTAATTGTAATCTAGAATAGGAAGAAAAAGAGCACCTACATTTTGATGCCCTATTATATTTCATTTATTGGTTCGTTATATCACTGGCATCTATATCCATTTCTAATTGATCTTGAGAAGATGGGTAGCAGTCTTGAACCGATGTGGTCTTATAGTGAATGAATCTCTGCAATGCTATACTCTAAGGAGTGCCAGAATTTTGTTGAGGTGCCGAAGAAGGATTGGCAATATTTTTTCCTGTTCGGATGATTCTTGACAGAGAGGGAAACATGCAGCTTGTGTTGACTTTGTATGCTTGCGATCTTTGTCCTCCTAGGTGGCGGAATCGATGGGTCTGAGAGGCGCTGTCAGAGCAATTTTGCCTTTATGAGTAACTCCTGTGCATTTTGTATATGGTACACACTCACACTGCACAAAACAGTTAAGCAAACTGTGTTGTCCTGCATTTCGCCAAGCGAGTTGAAGGTTGATGGAGCTGCACTGATTTAGGCAGGTGGAGTGTATTCCATCACATATTTGACTTGATGATGGTGGAATGGCTTTGTGGAATCAGGAGACTGGTGATGACCAAGTCTCTGACCAGTTCTTACAGATGCAGTATTTATGTGGATGCTCCAGAGTTTGTGGTCACTGCTGACTGTGGGAATGTTGGAAGTGGGGTACCTACTCTTGCTAATGCAGTTGAATATCAAGGGAAATCTGAGCATGAATTGCTACATGTAAGCATGAACTGCTTTATTACTGAGTTGTTGCATGTGAAATTGAACATTGTATTATCATTAGCAAACCTCTGGCCTTCTGGTGCATATGCCGAAGATGGTTGGGCAAGGACACTGCCCTAAAGAGCTCCTGCAGTGATGAGGCTAATGTAATTGGCCTATAACAACCACAAAGCTTTCATGTGAGGCATGATTTCACCCAATGCTGAGAACTTGGCAGCTTCATCACCTTTGCTACTAACTTGTACCTTGCCTGCACTTTCATCTGGTCTAACTCTGACTTTTCACTTCGTTTGTTCAACTTTATTATCTTCATGTCAGGAGATAGGTTAGCAATCAATGTTTATTGCAAGTCCACAGATACCCACAGTTGCCAGGATGAGACCTCCTTCTACTTTCTGCTGTGTTAAAAATATATTGCATGCCAGAGCAACCAAAATGAATTCCTTTCTCCTCAAACATGTGTTACCCTCCACCATAGTTGATGTGAATTTCAAACGTGCCATTTCCAGAATTTCTGCTTTCAACCACGGTGGCACAGTGGCACAGCGGTAGAGTTGTCCATAGTGTGTTTAGGCTTGTGTTAATGTGCGGGGATCACTGGTTGGTGCAGACCGCTGTATCTCTAAACTAAACTTAAAAAAACTAAAGTAAACCACCCTCCTCCCACAAAGGATTGTTTGGACTTTCACCCAAGAACATCACATTCAATGGATCGTGCTCTGGGATTTCCAACACCACCAGTCACAGCTTTCCCACTGCTCCCCTTTCAGCATTCCAAAGGGACAGTTCCATCACCGATACTTTGGTTTATTCTACCATCCCGCTAATATTCGCTCCCTTTTTCACAATTTCTTCCAAAATAATCTGACGAGATGTAATGGCTACTCTTTTACCTTTCAGGATTCCCTTAACTGATAAATGAAGGATTTTTGCTTATCAAAATTACATAGTGTACGGCATTGCTGCATGTGCCTGTTGGTCTCTATATGGACATGTGGAGCTCGAGGAAGAGATTTTCAGAACTGTGCTAATGCTGTTGTGTTTTTGATAAAATTTAGTTAGGTCCCAAAGAGAAAATATTGTGGTATATGATAGAATTTCCTGACATACTGCTTTTACCAGTTGTTATAACCTAATTTGTTCTATTCGTTGTTTTGGTATTCTTAATAAAATCACATGATAACAGTGATAACATAATGACATAATTTCTGATCCACTTTTATAATATTTATAGGGTAATTGAGCTCTTTTATATAACACTGTGATTCTTTTTATATGACACTCCAGTTTGCTTTAATTCCTTGCTGCAGGTTCTTCATCTGATAGTTTTCAATGGCTCGTGTCTAACATTTTCTAATCAGGCAGCAGTTTTTGTCTAGCCTTCAAACCTTTCAGTCAATATTCTGTATTTCTTAAGCAGCTGCAATGATAGATCCCATGCCAATGTGTGAATCCTTGTAGAAGCATCAATACTCCATGCCTGTGCCTTGATCACTTTGCCTTTGTGTCGCTTAATATCAAAATCTTCAAAGCCTCTGTACATTTTTTGTGAGGATTATGAATTTGAGCTCTTTAAATTATCTTAGCGACAGAGCATATTATATTGACATTTGGAGTTCTCTTCGGACTGACAGAAGCTGGGTGCACAAAGCTGAAAAAAAGCCAATATGACTTTGTTTCTACCTTGCTCGAGGAGTTATATGTGTAAATCGCCTAAGCTTATTGACCCAAATCTTTGCCTTCTTGTGTTCTGATTTGTTTGGAACACAGACACTGATAGAGCATTGATACAGCCGATTTAGCAGCTCAGTGATTTGTTTTACAACAGATGCCTTTGGCTAGACATTATCACTCCCTCATGTCACTACTCTTTTTTTTCCTATTTGCTAAGAGTCCTAAGTCTTTCGTGGTTAAAGATGTGATCACATTCCTCCTTGTTTGATCAATTGTTTTAGCTGATCTATTTCTGAAAATAGAGTGCTATAAATACATGCTACAAATACATTAAGTTTTTTCAAATATCTACTAATACCGAATACATAAAATTTAGGCATTATTATAATTGCCGACTGAGCCAATCTGAAATGATTTACATGTTTTTTTCAGTGGTCATATTATCAAAAATATCCTTTTGCACCTTTTGTTAAACAGGATAAGTATCAGAACCCTAACGGGGAAGTTACGAGAGAGCTTCTTTTCATGTAGAAAACTTACGGGATATGTGGATACACTAACAAAATCATTCAAACTGGAAATTCAGTCACTGAGTGCCCTGTTTACAGTTTTCTTTTATGGAATTACCTTAGCATTGTATTGGCCTAGATTATTATTCCAGAAGCATGTGTTTGAATCCCATCAGCCTGCTAATTAATCAATAATGGAATAAATTTGAAATTAAAATATACCATTCTCAAGAATAAAATTAGTTAATTGTTCTATTTCCACATGATACTGGATGAAGATTTGGAGAAGATCTCCAACCCATTTGACAAGAAGCGAATGCTATTCAGATGCTGGTTGCGGATCATTGCTGCTATTTAGTCCTCAAAAAGATGAATTGGTGCTTTGAAAATCACACATGTGAGGAGAGTAAAAAAATAAGATTGGCAAGATAATGCTTCTACATTATCTTACATATTCCCAATTTTGGGCAGTGAGAGATATAGTTCCTAGGGGTAACGGAATCAAGGGATATGGGGAAAAGGCAGGATTGAGGTACTGATTTTGGATGATCAGCCATGATCATATAGAATGGCGGTGCTGGCTCGAAGGACCGAATGGCCTACTACTGCACCTATGATCTATGTTTCTATGTAATTACTTTAGGTCCCAGGGTAGTTTGAGAGGGCTCTGACTTTTAAGCTGTTCTGGGACATGCTGCTGATGGTGTTGCTGAATTTCCCGGGAATAGGAAGGAAGTAGTTGCGAAGGGCAGGAGAGTCCTACTTTTTGGATGCTAAGGCTGATGCAAGGTCTCAACCCAAAACGTTACCTATCCCCCTCTCTCCAGCGTCTTGACCTGAAATATTGACTATCACTTCACATCAAAATATGCTACATGACCCGCTAAATTCCATTTGGCCTTGAAAGTCCTTTGCTGATTCTATGAACAGGAATGGTATCAAACCCAACATTTCCTCACCTGCCCTTTAACTTATGCTTTCCTCTGTAAGAGGTTTGATTTTTAGTTCGTTACGCTCCAGAGGCAGCCCTGTGCATATGTTGTCCTTAATTTATGTTAATATATTTATAAAGTCAATGGGCAAAGATGAGAAAACATACGCTATGAGTTGACAGTACCAAGACTCTGGAGGAGGGAGGGAGGAGTGAAATGGGTAGATTGTTTTGAAAATATTATGTGTACAATATATCAGACAAGCAGAAATTCTGATGCACAGTTCTTTTCAATTAAATGTATGGTCTCCAGTTCTTGACTTGGAAAGACTTAAAGGTATTGGTGATCAAAGAATCAAGTCAAGGACAGTATAAAACTAAAAGAGAAGACGTATAACATAGCAAAGATGAGCGGGAAGCCAGAAGGTTGGGAAACTTTTAAAGAACAGAAGGTAACTAAAATGGCAATATGGGGAGAAAAGATGAAGTACGAAGGTAAGCTAGCTGAGAATATACAAGAGAATAGTAAAAGCTTCTTTAGGTATGTGAAGAGGAAAAGATTAGTTAAGACAAATTTGGGTCCCTTGAAGACAGAAACAGGTGAATTTATTATGGGGAATAAGGAAATAGCAGACGAGTTGAACAGGTTCTTTGGTTCTGTCTTCACTAAGGAATACACAAACAATCTCCCAGAAGTACTAGGGACAGAGGAACTGAAGGAAATTCACATTAGTCAGGAAATGGTGTTGGGTAGACTGATGAGACTGAAGGCTCATAAATCCCCAAGGCCTGATCGTCTGCATCCCAGGGTACTCAAGGAGGTGGTTCTAGAAATCGTGGACGCATTGGTGATCATTTTCCAATGTTCTATAGATTCTGGATCAGTTCCTGTGGATTGGAGGTTAGGTAATGTTATCCCACTTTTTAAGAAAGGAGGGAGAGAGAAAAGAGGGAATTATAGACCAGTTAGCCTGACATCGGTGGTGGAGAAGATGCTGAAGTCAATTATTAAAGATGTAATCGTGGCGCATTTGGATAGCAGTAACAGGATCGGTCCAAGTCGGCATGGATTTATGAAGGGGAAATCTTGCCTGACTAATCTTCTGGAATCTTTTGAGGATGTAACAAGTAAAATGGATAAGAGAGAGCCGGTGGATGTAGTGTACCTGTACTTTCAGAAAGCCTTTGATAAGGTCCCACACAGGAGATTAGTGTGCAAAATTAGAGCACAAGGTATTGGAGGTAGGGTATTGACATGGATAGAAAAGTGGTTGGCAGACAGGAACCAAAGAGTAGGAATTAACGGGTCCCTTTCAGAATTGCAGGCATTGACTCGTGGGGTGCCGCAAGACTCGGTGCTGGGACCGCAGCTATTTACAAGATATATTAATGATTTAGATGAAGGAATTAAAAGTAACATTGGCAAATTTGCAATGACACAAAGCTGGGTGGCAGTGTGAACTGTGTAGAAGATGCTATGAGGATGCAGGGTGACTTGGACAGGTTGGGTGAGTGGGCAGATGCATGGCAGATACAGCATACTGTGGATAAATGTGAGGTTATCCACTTTGGTGGCAAGAACAAGAAGGCAGGTTATTATCTGAATGGTGCCAGATTAGGAAAAGGGGAAGTGCAACGAGACCTGGGTATCCTTGCACATCAGTCACTGAAAGTAAGCGTGCAGGTACAGCAAGCAGTGAAGAAAGCTAATGGCATGTTGGCCTTTATAACGAGAGGATTTAAGTACAGGAACAAAGAGGTCCTTCTGCAGTTGTACAGGGCCCTGGTGAGACCACGCCTGGAGTATTGTGTGCAGTTTTGGTCTCCTAATTTGAGGAAGGACATTCTTGATATTGAGAGAGTGCAGCGTAGGCTTCACGAGGTTAATTCCCGGGATGGCGGGACTGTCATATGATGAAAGAATAGAATGACTGGGCATGTATTCACTGGAATTTAGACAGATGAGAGTGGATCTTATAGAAACATATAAAATTATTAAGGGATTGGACAAGTTAGATGCAGGGAACATGTTCTGATGTTGGGATAGTCCAGAACCAGGGGCCACAGTTTAAGAATAAGGAGTAGGCCATTTAGAACTGAGATGAGGAAAAACGTTTTCACGCAGAGAGTTGTGAATTTGTGGAGTTCTCTGCCTCAGTAGTCAGTGGAGGCCGATTCACTGGATGTATTCCAAAGAGAGTTAGATAGAACTCTTAGGGCTAGTGGAACCAAGGGGTATGGGGAGAAGGCAGGTACGGTGTACTGATTGTGGATGATCAGCCATGATCACTTTGAATGGCGGTGCTGGCTCAAAGGGCCGAATGGCCTACTCCTGCACCTATTTTCTATGTTTCTAACTAACCATAAAACAAAAATAATTGTACATTCATGGGGTTGATGTAGGAAAATGTGTTTTTGTTTGTATCTGTAAGATTTAACCTAAATTGTAATTTCAGTGAATACTTTAAAATCTCTGAGATGTTGTTTCGATATGGACTTATCAAAAAGTGATGAAGCATAAAATTGATTAAAAATTATTGGGCTATATCACTTGACCTGACTTTGCACTCCCTCTTGTACTCAGTGTGCTGTTCATTCATCATCGATGAGCCAGCAGTACACATCTGTGAATTTGACAGGCTTACCCTGTGGAAGATTCAAAGCCTCTGGATGATCATTGGCATGTGGGAGCGACACATAACAGGCACAATTTTTGTATGTGTGATGTAGCTTCCTTTTTGTGATATTATGTCTTGGCTGTGCCCATTTATGGGTGATAAGTAACCTCAATCCCACCACCATCTCAAAAAGCATACTGCTGGGAAAGTCAGAGGGTTTTCATGTCAAACAAATAAACTAGTCCCCATGAGAGCACTGAGGATGACATCTTCCATCACATTGGTGATGATTGATTGGGGGGGAGAGATGCAGTTTTAATTAGTCAGAAATGATCTGTTCTCCTTTTTGATGGACAGTTCATGTTTTTATGGTGTGAGTAGCTTTCGAATACAAGTTTTCTGACTACAGATGGGATGCATTTGGGTATCATAACTTTGCTGCATTTAGTCCTCAGCAATTCCTGGACTGAACTGGACTCTGCAATAGTGTAGTCCTCATGAGGAAATAAGTTGTGATGGATCAGCAATGTGACACTTATGCTGAAGATTGTTGCAAGTGCTTCAATCTTGGAGTTTGGTGCCTACATTTCTGTTTGTTTATTTATTTGCCTTAATCATTCATGATTCCTTGTGGCATGAGTTAAGAACATTGAGTTGATCCATTCTTTGTGGGAGTGATTGGCTTTAACTATTGCTGTTTAACATAGTAGTAGTGTTGAATTTCAGTTTAATTGTGTTGGCATCTGATTGCTGGCATCCATATTCCTCATGAAGCCAGGGTTAGCCACTGACTTGACAGTATTCGTCGTGTGAAGAACGCCCTAGGTTGATTGTGATGGAAGACTATTGTTAGTCACTAAAAGAGCCGTGTAGATGTTGAGGTTTGAACTGTAGGCTCAGTTCTTAGTCTAAATATCACAATTTCTGAACTTAAACATGAAAATTTAAATACTGTAAAGTTTTAAGGCTCTATGTAAAATAGCAAATACTTTATTAGTGATGTGATTTATGGCACTTCAAATCAACTCAATTTCAGAAGCTATGGAAGGAAACTATTAAAACTATCATTGTGTCAATAGACATTTTAGTATTTAAATTTGTGTGTAATATATATATATATATATATATATGTATCTTTTTTCCTCTTTTCCAATGTTCTTGCTGTTGAGGCTGACTTTAATAACCCAAGAGAGAGAGAATCCTGAGCTAAAACGTCACATGTCCATGTTCTCCATAGATGTTGTTTGACCTTTTGAGTTACTGCAGCACTTTGTCTCACTTTAAAAAAAAAATAACATCTGCAGTTTCTTTTATCTACATTTTGCTGCTGCACTGCAAAGTCTCAAGGTATATCTACTTTGAAGTTCTCCTTTGAGAGTCCAGACCCAAAACATCACCAATCCATATTCTCCAGAGATGTTGCCTGACCCGTTGAGTGACTTCAGCACTTTATCCAATACACCCAGGTTCCTTCCCCAGAGTCTTCCATTGGAATGCAACGTCTTCCATTGTCTCAGACACAGACTGTTAGGCTGGCTATCCAGGAGGTCCAGGATGCATTATTAGCAATTTACATTTTTAACAACTTGAAATGCAAGTTTATTACAAATTGAATGGTGAAGAAAAAAATCAAATCATAGTGGAACTTCGCAATCTCTAGGCAATGACGGGTACAATGAGTAAGCATGAGTAGTAGAAGTACGTGGCTTTGAATTGAAAGGTGATAGTGGACTAAATTACTCCTCCTCTGCTGCAATTCTTGTGATTCTATTTTATCCACTGTTATCAGTTCATTTCATCATAAAACTGGCACAAAATACATCAAATAATACAGATGTCTCACTTTTATAAGCTCCGTTTCTCTAATTGCAAAACCAGAGTGGGCAAATATCACTCAAGTGTTCTGTCACATCTAAAAAAGATTTATAATTTATGTATCTATATGATTCATGTATATGTAATAGTATTGAAAATGATGGTAGGAAATTTAGTTACTTGCAGACTGTCTGGCTTTTGTACCAGTACCTGTGTAATTAGAAATGTAGCTCTCTGCAGGTATTTAGGATTTATATGACATTTCCTCCTGAACTAAACACATGGAAGAATCCTTACACAGAGGGTGCCAATTTAAATATAAGCATTAAAGCTACACTGCTGGTTTTGAAATTCTCTTTTATTAGGAAATAAATTAAAATTAATTATTAAAAATGCGCTTATCTTTAACAGTAAATAGAAGCTATTTACCCCACGTGATAGTGATAACCCCACGTTGCAGTAAAAGTAGGGGTGAAACTGTAAACAGATTAATTAATATTCTGCAATTTATGATCTGATTTACAACCCTGCTTCTTGAAACTTTTTCCCATATTGTTATATCACTGAAAAATTTGTGACGACAATGCAAGAAGAATATAAAGTTTTGACACCAGGTATCCACTCAAAGATTTAGGACTCGTGCAAGTCTGGTAGATGCAAATTTTTAATGCTGTAGTTGATCATAATTTCTACAAATAGATTTTCTGCACTGAAAATGAACTTTTATATAGAACGAATCCCACACTTTCACCTTTACATTAAAATTGGAGACTTAATTTTTTTAAAAAAAACATTTCATGTGAGCTAAGTTCCTCTCTCCTAATTCTATTTTTTTATCACTAATATTACTTCCCATATTCAAGTTGGTGTTGAATTAACCATTCCAACTTACATATTAGGTATTATTATTGAACAGGTGGATTTAGGGCATGTTAAAAATCTTAAACCCAAGTTCATTCACCACCAATTTCAACTGTGACAAGACGATCACTTAAAATGTTACGTTTAAATTCCTTAGATTTTATCGATATTTTATGGTTGGTTGTTGGTAAGCAGTATTTCCTTGAACTGGAGAAAATTTACCTGCTCTTTGGACTGTGAATTCTTCTAGATTGCTCGCACCAAACAGGAAGCCTGAAGATAATATAAAATGAACTGCACATGCTGGTTTATACCAAAGATAGACACAAAATGCTGGAGTCAGGCAGCAACTCTGGAGAAAATGGATAGGTGACTTTTCTGGTCTGAAGAAGGGTCCAAGTATGCCAACTTGGTCGGCATGGGCAAGTTGGGCCAAAGGGTCAATGGTACTTTATTGTCACATATACCTGGATACAGTGAAATTTCTTCGGTACAGTAAAAATCTTACTCCACTTAATCACAATCATACTTAAGTACGAGAGTGTTAGAATAGTAGATTTTTCTGTGGCAGTACTCAAGAGTTGCCATATTTCTGGTGCCATCTTGTATCTTTCAATCTACAAAATGTAACCTTAATTTGGTTTTAAAGGCTTTTTGTCCTGGTAG
Organism: Rhinoraja longicauda; assembly: GCF_053455715.1. Taxonomy (NCBI): domain Eukaryota; kingdom Metazoa; phylum Chordata; class Chondrichthyes; order Rajiformes; family Arhynchobatidae; genus Rhinoraja; species Rhinoraja longicauda. Next base: position 64,309,135 of record NC_135956.1, on the reverse strand, counting down.
CAGCACTGGGTGGAAGTTGCAGGGGTCGGCCCAGTCGGGCATGGTTGTCTGTGTCCTCCATCACTGCTCCGCCACTCCATGCCACTATTTCCATGCTGTTTTGCGACAGTGCCCTCCACAATGTTTGGGACAAAGACCCATAATTTATTTATTTGCCTCTGCACGCACAATTTGAGATTAGTAATAGAAAAAAATCACATGTGGTTAAAGTGCATATTGTCAGATTTTAATAAAGGCCATTTTTATACATTTTGGTTTCACCATGTAGAAATAACAGCGGTGTTTATACAATGTGTCGTCCCCCCCCCCCCCCCCCCCCATTTCAGGGCAATATAATGTTTGGGACACATGGCTTCACAGGTGTTTGCAATTGCCCAGGTATGTTTAATTGCCTTCTTAATGCAGGTATAAGACAGCTGTCAGCACCTAGTCTTTCCTCCTCTTTCTATCACCTTTAGAAACTTTTATTGCTGTTTATCAACATGAGAACTAAAGTTGTGTCAATGAAAGTCAAAGAATCCATTATGAGAAACAAGAATAAAACTGTTAAAGACATCGGCCAAACCTTAGGCTTACCAAAATCAACTGTTTGGAACATCATTAAGAAGAAAGAGAGCATTGGTGAGCTTACTATTCGTAAAGGGACTGGCAGGCCAAGGAAGACCTCCACAGCTGATGACAGAAGAATTCTCTCTATAATAAGGAAAAATCACCAAGCACCTGTCCGACAGATCAGAAACAATCTTCAGGAGTCAGGTGTGGATTTGTCAGTGACCACTGTCTGCAGAAGATTTCATGAACAGAAATACAGAGGCTACACCGCAATATGTAAACCACTGGTTAGCCGCAAAAATAGGATGGCCAGGTTTCAGTTTGCCAATAAATACTTAAAAGAGCAACCACAGTTCTGGAAAAAGGTCTTGTGGACAGATGAGACGAAGATTAACTTATATCAGAGTGATGGCAAGAGCAAAGTATGGAAGAGAGAAGGAACTGCCCAAAATGCAAAGCAGACCACCTCATCTGTGAAACACGGTGGAGGGGGTGTTATGGCCTGGGCATGCATGGCTGCTGAAGGTACTGGCTCACTTATTGTCATTGATGATACAACTGCTGATGGTAGTAGCATAATGAATTCTGAGGTAGAAAGACACATCCTATCTGCTCAAGTTCAAAAAAATGCCTCAAAACTCATTGGCCAGCGATTCATTCTACAGCAAGAGAATGACCCCAAACATACTGCTAAAGCAACAAAGGAGTTTTTCAGAACTAAAAAATGGTAAATTTGTGAGTGGCCAAGTCAATCACCCTATCTGAACCCAATTGAGCATGCCTTTTATATGCTGAAGAGAAAACTGAAGGGGACTAGCCCCCAAAACAAGCATAAGCTAAAGATGGCTGCAATACAAGCCTGGCAGTGCATCACCAGAGAAGACAGCCAGCAACTGGTGATGTCCATGAATCGCAGACTTCAAGCAGTCATTTCATGCAAAGGATATGCAACAAAACACTAAACATGACTACTTTCATTTACATGTCATTGCTGTGTCCCAAACATTATGGTGCCCTGAAATGGGGGGACTATGTATAAACACTGCTGTAATTTCTACACGGTGAAACCAAAATGTATAAAAATGGCCTTTATTAAAATCTGACAGTGTGCACATTAACCACATGTGATTTTTTCAATTACAAATCTCAAATTGTGGAGTAAAGAGGCAAATAAATAAATTAAGGGTCTTTGTCCCAAACATTATGGAGGGCACTGTATGTGACTCTATGAGTCCCTCATCTTGAGTCACCCTGTCTCTGACTTGCTCGTGTACCTTCAGTATTTGCAAGGCCAATCCAGTTGAGTTTTCTATCTAAGATCCCATTAGTGGCCCCCACTAATGTTGACATTAATGTCCGGGGGGTGGGTGGAGGGGGTGGCAGTAGTTAATGGTAATGCTGATGAATGTTAAGGATCGATGGTTATGGTCTGAAAACGGACTCAAAAAGCTGGAGTAACACAGCGGGATAGGTAGCATGTCTGGAGAGAAGGAATTGCTGATGTTTTGGGTCGAGACCCTTCTTACCTTCTTACAGATAGTTACGGTCTCTCCTGTTAGAAATGGTCACTAGCTGACACTTTTGCAGCAGGAATGTTATTTGCGACTTATCAACTCATGTTGGGATGTTGTCTAGGTCTTGATGCATCCAGGCATGGGTTGTTTCATTTGCTGAGGAGTAATATTTATAATACTAGAAAGGCGTTTAGAGCTAGAAATTGTGAGTGAGTGAAGACTTGGCGTCTGAGTAGCACACCCTATTATGGAGATTATTTCAGGGTGAATGGGTGATCATGCCTGGAAATATCTAGCTGATGTTCTTAATAGATACAAAGTGACAGATGGTTGTTCTAGCATTTCAGTGCGGAAGAAAATAAATTTGCAATTGTGTATCATTGAAGCGACAACTTTCATAGCATCCCCATTCATACATAAGCTCAGCATATAGGTCGCAAACTAGATGTTCTAGTGAAGTTCTAGTTTAAACTAGTAAACTCGATAAAAGTAATTAAATTAAAACATTCTGAAAGCAGATCTCTGCAATGTTAAATTGCGGGAGAGTTGGCACTGATCTTGCTGGGGTGAAAAATATCTGTTTTTGGGTGATACTGAGTAGGATCACATGATCCCAATATGCATCAAATTGCTTGGGATAATACTGGATGAATTCTTTGTTCGATTTGGTTTTGTCAGGGAAGTATTTTCCATTGAAGGTTTAATCAAGCTCTGGCTGTTTACCTTGATTGTAGATTAGGAGTACCACACAAACTCTCCACAATTTGATTACTTGTAAACGGCATTACAATTTAATCTCCAATTTATTGATCAGCAATAATTCAAGGATATGTAAGCTTGTTATTGATTTTGTTCTGTTCTCAAAATGGTACAATGGATAGAATAAAAGAAAGCAGCTAATATTGTAATATATCGTGCCCAGAATTGCAACGTTTATCTAAGGACAGAATTGGCGACAAACTCTTAAAGGGATAGTGTTCCATTTATGAGAAGTTGGTGAAATTATGAAGATCATTAATATTTTTAAACCAAACTTACCATGTCATCCTTTAATTTCCATTGAATAGCATTAGATACTTTGGCACCTCAAGGCCAGAAAACAAAGACTGAGATGCATAGAGCAATACAGCACGGGGATAGACCCTTTGGCCCATGATGTCTGTACTGCACATGATGCCGTAAAACTAATCTAATCTGTCTTTATGTCATCCATACTCTCTATTCCCTTCATATCCTTCTGCCTATTCAGGAGTATCTTCAACACCACTATCGTACCTGCTTCCACCACCCCCACCCTCCACACTTCAAAAACGCTCCCCGCGATTACTCCAGCGCTCTTGTGTCTTTTTGTTTTGTAAAGCAGAGTCTGCGGTTCCTCGGCTTCCATCTCCCACCACAGCCGTAGCGGTCATAGATCGGGTTGAGGAGGTCGCACGGTGGCGCAGCAGTAGCAGTAGCACCAGAGTCCCGGGTGCGATCCCGACTACGGGTGCTGTCTGTATGGAGTTTATACGTTCTCCCCGTGACCTGCATGAGTTTTCTCCAGGATCTCCGGTTTCCTCCCACACTCCAAAGACGTAGAGGTTTCTATGATAATTGGCTTGATAATTGTAAAAATTGTCCCTGGTGGGTGTAGGATAGTGTTAGTGTGCGGGGATCGCTGGTCGGCGCGGACCCGGTGGGCCGAAGGGCCTGTTTCCGCACTGTATCTCGAAATTAAACTACACATGGCAACATATTTCAAGCGCCTATGACTGCCTGTGTATAACACTTGCCCTGCACATCTCCTTTAAACTTTCTCTCCATGATCATAAAGCTATGCCCTCTATTCTTTGACAGTTTAGTTTAGAGATACAGCGCGGAAACAGGCCCTTCAGACCACCGGGTCCGCGCCGACTGTCGATCCCCGCATATTAACGCTATCTTACACACACCAGGAACAATTTTTACATTTATCAAGCCAATTAATCTACATACCTGTACGTCTGTGGAGTGTGGGAGGAAACCGAAGATCTCGGAGAAAACCCATGCAGGTCACGAGGAGAACGTACAGACAAGTTCTTTCCTGGGAAAAAGGTTCTGTCCGTCTATGCTTCTCAAAATTTCTAGCAGATTTCAATGTTCCTCAGTTCAAGTTTCTCCAACCTTTCCTTTTAACGGATATCCCCTATTCTAGGTAATCTCTTCTCCATCCTCTCCAAAGCCTCCACATCCTTTTGTAATGAGATGAACAGAACTGCACACAATACTCCAAAGTATAAGAAAATAACTGCAGATGCTGGTACAAATCGATTGATTCACAAAATGCTGGAGTAACTCAGCAGGTCAGGCAGTATCTCGGGAGAGAAGGAATGGGTGATGTTTTGGGTCGAGACCCTTCTTCAGACACAATACTCCAAATACAGCCTAACCAAATTTTTATAAAGCTGCAACACAATTTCCTGACTTTTATACTCGATGCCCTTACCAATCTAGGCAAAGATACCATATGCACTCTATTTGTGTTGCTGCTTTCAGGGAGCTATGAAGTTGGTCTCCAAGATCGTTCTGTTATGGATTTTGCCATTGTATACTTTCCCTTTATGTTCGACCTCCCCAAGTGCAACACCTCACATTTGTTCAGATTAAACTCCATCTGCCATTTCTCCATCCATATCTGTACCTGATCTGTTATCCACTGTCTCCTTTAACAGTCTACCTCACTGTCCGCATCTCCACCAATTTTGGTGTTGTCTACACACTTATTGAATGGCTGTGCTGGCTCGAAGGGCCGAATGGCCTCCTCCTGCACCTATTGTCTATTGTCTATTATTAACCAACCCATCCACACATACATCTAATAATATATAAATAATTATATATTGTGGTGTCGGGGGTGTCGCCAGGTTTGGCAATGATCACACCAACACTTGCAGTAGGGTAAACTCACGTGATATATTGTATTTATAATGGTAAGAAATTCCAGGACCGCTTGGGGGCACAGTCCCTTACTGTCAGAGCGCATGTGCAATGACACTGGAGACACTCGAGAAGAGGGGCTGACGTTTCTTCCTGGCGGCTCAGCTTTGGACTCAAAGAGGTGATGCTGGTGGTCTCTGGATTTTCCTGACAGCCAATCTTTGCCTCTGTGTTTTTGTGTGCGGGCACAGTCCTTCATTGCCTGTGAGCAGGAAGATATTCTGCCATCTCAGGTTTACCTCGGCCACTCAGTCTTGGCCTCAGGCTTCTTTCCCAGCAGTCCAGTCTTGACCACACTCAGGTGTCAGGTCTCAGGTTTGGCCCAGTGGCTCAGTCTTCATCGAACCTGCAATGGGAACATAGCAAGAAGGGAGAGTCTCACTTTACCTTGACTCCCTTCCTCACTCTCTTCAGTCTTCTCTCATCCTCACCCTTCTCCCCTCTGGAGGGAACGCCTGGGTTTTATAGGGAGTAGGCTGACAAGGTTCAAGTGTTCAACCAATATCAGGTAATTGGATGGCCAGCCAAGGGTACGCCAATTCTGAAATCGCTGTGGGTCCCAAGCGTCTTAATCTTCTGGAACAGCATACCATGAGGGACTTCATGAAATGCCTTATTACAATCTTCAGTTTGGAAGGGCTTGCAAGAAATCACCAGCTACAAGAGGAAAACCCCACACTCCTTGGACAATCGTCAGCTGACCAACGACCTGAACGCGTATTACTGCAGGTTCGAGAAACAGAAACATAACCCTGGGACCCCCTCCCCCCACCCCCAATCACCACTTCACACGTACTCAAAGACTGACTCCAGTTTGCAAAGACTGGATCCGTCCCCACCCACTCCTCCCCAAGCAGCAATTCACGCCTACTCAGAGGCTGGCTGGAGTTTGCAAAGACTGGCCCTTTCCCTCCCCACCCCTCTGCAATCACCAATTTGCACATCCTCACAGAATGACTCCAGTTTAACAATAGAAATTGCGGAGGTGGAGAGGCTATTCAGAAAACAGAAAAGCCGGAAATTTCCAGGACCGGACAATGTTTCCCCTCCACCCTCAAGCTCTGTGCTGAACAACTGGCACCGATCTACACAGACATTTTCAACCAGTCCCTGCAAACCTGCACTGTCCCTGCCTGCTTCAAGGTCTCCACTATTGTCCCTGTACCCCAAAAGACAAGGATCACTTGTCTTCTTATTCACAAAACGCTGGAGTAACTCAGCAGGTCAGGCAGCATCTCGGGAGAGAAGGAATGGGTGACGTTTCGGGTCGAGACCCTTCTTCAGACTGATGTCGGGGGTGGGACAAAGGAAGGATATAGGTGGAGACAGGAAGATAGAGGGAGCTCTGGGAAGGAGGAGGGGAAGGGAGGGACGATCACTTGTCTTAATGACTACAGGCCTGTCGCACTTACCTCTGTAGTCCTGAAGACATTTGAAAGCCTTTGCTGGCCCAGCTGAAAAACATCACAAAATCCCCTGCTGGATCCCCTGCAGTTTACATACAGGACCAATAGATCGGAGTTTGTACGTTCTCCCCGTGACCTGCGTGGGTTTTCTCCGAGATCTTCGGTTTCCTCCCACACTCCAAAGACGTACAGGTATGTAGGTTAATTGTCTGGGTAAATGTAAAAATTGTCCCTAGTGGGTGTAGGATAGTGTTAATGTACGGGGATCACTGGGCGGCACGGACTTGGTGGGCCGAAAAGGCCTGTTTCTGGCTGTATATATATGATATGATATGATATGATATGATCGGTGGATGATGCAGTCAACCTACCTGCCTGCACGTCATCCTCCAGCACCTAGACCGCAAGTGGACCTATGCCAGGATTCTGTTTGTGGACTTTAGCTCTGCTTTTAACACCATTGTGCCAGAGCTACTACACTACAAACTCTCCCAGCTGATTGTGCCTGAACCCCTCTGTCAGTGGATCATCAACTTCCTGGCAGACAGGAAGCAGCATGTGAGGCTGGGAAAGCACATCTCGGACCCGCAGACCCTCAGCATAGGAGCTCTGCAAGGCTGCGTACTCTCCCCTCTCCTTTACTCTCTCTACACCAACGACTGCACCTCCACACACTCCTCTGTCAAGCTCCTCAAGTTTGTGGATGACACTACCGTGATTGGACTGATCCAGGATGGGGAGGAATCTGCCTACAGATGGGAAGTGACACACTTCCTGGCGTCCTGGTGCCATCGCAACAACCTGGAGCTCAATGCTCTCAAGACTGTGGAACTAATTGTAGACTTTTGAAGAGATCCCCCTCCTCTCCCCCCATTCATCATCAACAACACCATAGTCACATCTGTGGAGTCATTTAAGTTCCTTGGAACCATCTTCTCCAGGGATCTTAAATGGGGAGCCACCATCGACTCCACAGTCAAAAAGGCCCAACAGAGGATGCACTTCCTGCCGCAACTAAAGAAACACAATCTGCCACAGGCAATGATGGTCCAATTCTATACTGCTATCATTGAGTCCGTCCTCACCTTCTCCATCATGGTCCGGTTTGGCTCAGCCACCAAGCATGATATCCGGAGGCTGCAACGGATCGTTCGCACAGCTGAGAAGGTTGTTGGCTGCAACCTTCCCCCCATTGACGAACTGTACACTGCAAGGGCCAGGAAGCAAGCGGGCAAGATCATCTCTGACCCCTCTCACCCTGGCCACAAACTCTTCGAAGCACTTCCCTCTGGAAGGTGACTCCGGACTGTCAAAGCAGCCACAGCCAGACATAAAAACAGCTTTTTTCCACGAGTGATAGTTCTACTCAATAACCAAAGTCTGTAGTCTCTTTTTTGCTCTGGTTTATTTTCACCCACATGTTTAGAATGTAATGTTGTATCCTTATTTGATGTGGTTATGCTTTATTCTTCATTGTTAACTGTATGTTTGTGTTGTCATTGGTGAGCGGAGCACCAAGGCACATTCCTTGTATATGCATACTTGGCCAATAAACCTATTAATTAATTCATTCATTCATTCATTCATTTATTCATTCAAATCCAAATAGATAACATCCAACGACCTACCCTCATCAATCAACTTCGTCACTTTCTCTAAAAACAATCAAATTAGTAAGACTTGACCTGCGATAGACAAAGCAATGCTGAATGTCCCTAATTATCCCATTCTCTTCCAAATATTAGTAAATCCTATTTTGAAGAATCCTCTCCTACAGCTTCCCTGCTACTGATGTGAGGCTTACCAGCCCATGTTTCCTGGATTATCCCTACTTCCCTTCTTAAACAAATAAAAAACAATATTGACCACTCACCAGTCCTCAGGGACCTCTCCTGTGGCGAGAGAGGTCACAAAGATCTTCGGTGATCTCGGTGATCTCCACTTGTATTGCCTCGGGGATTTTCATGTGTATCAATTTAGTTTTGTTTAGTTTAGAGATACAGCACAGAAACAGGCCCACCGAGCCCGCACCGACCAGCAATCTCTGCACATTAACACTATCATACACAAACTAGAGAAGATTTACACATAGCAAGCCAATTTGCCTACATACCTGGAGTCTTTGGAGTGTCGGAGGAAACCGAAGATCTCAGAGAAAACCCATGCGGTTACGGGGAGAACATACAAACTCTGTGCAGACAGCACCCGTAGTCGGGATGGAAGCCGGGTCTCCGGCGCTGCAAGCGCTGTACGGCAACAACTCTACTGCTGCGCCACAGTGCCACGGAAGAATCCTTAAAATGTAGACCACCAAATTTTGGGTGAAGCCGAAGTGAAGTTGCATGAGATGGTGGCGCCAAGAAGTAGAAAAGGAGGCACACTCCTCCACCTGGGGGAATTTGTGCTCACAAGGGGCCTGAAATAGTTTTCTATGGTATGTGGGTTTATTTCAGATTCTCTCCCCACCTTAGTCGAGCGGCATATCCTGCGAAATCCTGAGTAATGCTAAAACTTACATCATTCTGACCTTGCAGGCATACAGAGAGCTTGTGACATGGCAAGTTTCAGTGAGGATTTTTAAAAGATCCAAATAATTTGGCAAATGTAATCCACCCTAAAACGATCAAGATAGACCTGAGAATGGCATCGGATAGAGCGAATATGGTATATATCTTCATTCTGCTGAAGTATCCGAGTGGATGTGTGACATATGATGCTCAGTCTTTGAAGAGATTGGATATCTGTGCTGCCTCTGAAATTGGAGATAGATTACATTTTTCAAAATTTATGTGTGCAGTTCCTGCAATTAGATAGTATACAAATACTTTGTCTTCCGAATTGAAAGAGATAAAAAAGAGTGGGGAAGGAATGCCTATTATCATCTGATTGTTTCAGAATAATTTTATATCAAGGATAAGCAAAACAGCTATGTTGGAAGATAATTCTCCACTTCTGCTTTATTCACTGTGGGTGCTGCAATGTTGTTTTGTATGGTTTCAATCCCTGTGTCAAAGGTGTTTGACCTATTGAATACCTCCATCAATTTGATTTATTCAGATTTCCAGCATGTGTGGCACTTTACCTTTTTCATAGTCTTGTGCAGATATCTTTGCCCAGAGACTCAGCCTTTCTTTTATTGTTCTAATCTTCAAATTGATTATGTAATTTAATCCGAGAATCTAATCCGAGAAAGTCTCCTGCCCCACTGATAGACGCTTGCCATAGAGCCAGAGTCATACAGCTTGGAAACAGGCCCTTCAGCCCAACGTGGCCATGCTGACTCATATGCCCCACCTAAGCTTGAACCTTTTGCCTGTGTTTGGCCCATATCCCTCCAAATCTTTCCTCTGCATGTACCTGTCCAAGTGTCTTGAATATGCTGTTTTTGTGCCTGGTTCAACTAACTCCTCTCGCAGCTCATTCCATTTACCCACCACTCTCTGAGTGAAAGAGTTATCCCTCGGGTTTGTATTAAACCTTGCCCATCTCACCTTAAACATATGTCCTCTTGTTTTAGGTTCCCCTACCCTGGGTAAAAGACTGTGTGTTCACTCAATCTATTCCCCTCATGAATTTAAATACCTCTATAAATTGACCTCTCAACCTCCTGCTCTCCAAGGAATAAAGTCAGAGGCTGCCAAATCTCTCCCTATAGTTCAGCCCCTGAAGTCCATGCCACATCTTTGTAAATCTCCTCTGCACTACTTCCAGCTTAATGTGCATCATTCTGAGAGCAGGATGACCAAAGCTGAACGCAGGTCTGGCCTCACCAATGTCTTGCACAACTGTAACGTAACGTCACACAATACACTGACTGATGAAGGCCAATGTACCAAAAGCCTTCTTCTCTACCATATCGACCTGTGACGCCACTTTCAGGGAACTATGTACCTGCACTTCTAGATCCCTCTGTTCTACAACACTCCCCAGGGACCTACCATTTACAATAAAGGTTCTGCCCTGGTTTGACTTCCCAAAATGGAACACCTCGCAGTTAACTGCATTAAACCCCATTAACCACTCTTCAGTCCACTTGTCCAGTTGATCATGATCCTGCTGTAATTTCGGATAACCATCTTCACTGTATAAGATACTATCCACATTCATGTCATCTGCTAACTTACTTATTAACATGCCTGGATGAAGAATTACTGGCAAGTTTGACAATGCACTATTTAATTGAACATTCCCTTGATCCTGCTTCAAAAGGTTGCCCCATCAAAGTATCATAGGGGGACTGCAACAAAACTTGCGAGGGACTTTCAAATGACTTGTGTCTTGTATCTTGTGTAATGTAGTTTCCGTTATTTAACTATCCTCTAAATGTCTTACATTGTCTGTGTCCGAGCTGAGAGCTACAAATGCAAAATTGGGTCATGGTATTTTTTTGTTACATGTGTCTGATTACTCTTCCACCATTGCTCTCCCACCATTGACTGGCTCCATTTCAATTCTTGAGTTAAAAAGAGATTGGCCCAACAATGATCCTGCTGTGTGTAGAGAGGGAGAACATGAGAAGTATGTCCTTACACCATCTGTGGCATGTAAATAATGGACTGCTGGGTGCAGGGAAAAGGAGTATTAGACGTAAGGATATTGTTATCTTTAATGTTTCAGAGCAAATACTGATCATTGCCTCAGCAGAGGCCTCTTCAGTGTTGTTGAGTCCTGCCTTTCCAATGGAATTATAATGCCTGTTGACTCCTCCTTCCTCCAATTATGAGCCTTATTTCCTTGTAATAGAAGAAAAAAGTTTCATTGGGCGATGTGCAGTGCCTTTGGGCAGATCTATCTTGTTTTCTATCTTCTCTGCCAAACTTTGGGAATATTTGGACCCTCTCTCTCCTATATTGTGTCATCACAACATGATTTTCCACAATGCCTTGCACCAGAAGCTCCAACCACAATACTCCTCAAGATTCAGAAGGGCAAAGTCACTTTAAGTATGGTAGCAGTTCACAACTTCTATATCTCTTATGAGGCAAGCAGCCATCCAACAGCACAGTTTAACATCTGCACTCAGTGCAATCTGTTTAATTAACATGTAGCACAAGGTTGGTATGTGCCTTCACTGAGTGTGATGGGTATGATCTAGTTCCGCATTGCGATGAACTAACTGTCTGTTAATTTCATAACCCCTGCATCTATCAGAGCAGTGGACCTCAAAGGTTTGAGACTGATGTGGCATTGATTTTCAGTTATGACCAGTATGGACAGAAAGCTGTCCCTCTACTGTACTAAAGTTCCCAAGATCAGCGTGTTTATTGTCTTTGGTCCGTCAAGACCTGTAGGACTAAAAAGGTAGAATTAGATTTAGTGGGCTTCTGTTCAACCAGAAAGGAGTCATTTTGCACCAATCGTACTGTCAAACCTGCTGCTTATGTTGTAGCTTAGGTGCTACATTAAAACATTCCTTCTCTCCAGAGATGCTGCCTGTCCCGCTGAGTTACTCCAGCATTTTGTGTCTATCTTCAGTTTAAACCAGCATCTGCCGTTCCTTCCTACATATATCATCTGTTCCACTGCAAAGTCTCCTCAAGGTATGTCTACTTTGAAGTGTACTCTGCCCGACGAGAGTTCTGCAACATCCTCTCTTGCTGCTCTCTCACTGTGATCCCTCCTGCTTTCTATATCTCTCTATATCACCGTCTATATCTCACGTTTCCCTTTCCCCTGACTAGTCTGAAGAAGGGTCTCGACCCGAAACATCATCCATTCATTCTCTCAAGAGATGCTGCCTGTCCCGCTGAGTTACTCCAGCATCTTGTGTATCTTTATGATAATGGAATAACGTTTTGAGAAATTAAGAAATATTGCTGTAAAACTAGAGAATTAAGAGGGTGGGGTGATTGTAATAAGTATTTGTAGACCTGCTTCTGTGGCTAGCACGCAAATAATCTCCTGGTTTGGGCGTCATCTTGTAAACAGGAGTTGGGAATAGCACCAGGCATCCTAAAAATGAGGACACTACCTCGCAAGGCAGGACAAACCATAAAATTAAAAAAATAAGCAACAAGTGATGGACAGACCCCACGGCAATGTATCAGGTCAATGTTCTGCTACCTCATTGCATCTAGTCGTGAATGGCGAGCATTTCAAAGGAGCTACACAACATAACTGCGAGAGGCTGAAGAGTCAATAATGGCGTTCAACCAGTAGCATTAAGTGGATGATCTGCTGACATCTCTACCATCACGAAATTGGCAAATGTAATTCACTCACTTAACGAGGGATCAGGAAATGGCAGAGAACCCTAGACAGAGTGAAGTTTTGCGTTGAATATATGGCTTCTTCCATCTCCATATCTTTGGTCCAAATGTTGAGCAACGTGCTGAATTTCAAAACTAAACTGAGAATGACTGCCCTTGTAAATTATGGCATCATGTGACCAAATGTGGCGCCTAGGATACCTGGGTAAAACTGAGGTCCAGGGAAATCAAGAGAAAAATACTTCAATGTTTGAAGTCATACTTTAGACAAACTGCAGCTGATTGTGATTGTTTGAGGTAAATCATATTCACCTTTGGATATCACTATAGGTGTTCATCAGAAGATATCCTAGACCTTAACATCTTCAGCTGTTCAATCAATGATCTTTCTTCCATCATAATTGCAGATGTTTTGTGATGATTGTAAAATGTTAAATTACTCTTTCAATACTCAGCATAAGAAGCAGTCCATGCTTGCATACAACAAGACCAATACAATATTTAGGCATGATCTGATTACTGGCAGATACCATTTGTGCTACACAAGTACCAAGTAATAAACACTTCCAAAAAGAAAGAATCAAACGACATGGCTTAGGCATCTAGTGACATTAGAGTCGTTGGGACCCCGCAATCAACATTCTGAGGTTACCACCGAATTGAAGCTCACACAGATTACCTCATAAATACAGCAGCAAATAAAGCAGAAGATAAGACACAAAAAGCTGGAGTAACTCAGCGGGACAGGCACCATCTCTGGAGAGAAGGAATGGGTGACGTTTCGGGTCGAGACCCTTCTTCAGATTGAACAAGGGTCTCGACCTGAAACGTCACTCATTCCTTCTCTCCAGTTCTCACAGCTTTTTGTGTCTATCTTCGGTTTAAATCAGCATCTGCAGTTCCTTCCTATGCAAGCAAATAAAGCAGGTCAGAATGATGCAACTCTTGATATGTCAAAGCCTTTCTATCATTTGCGAGGCCTATCAGGATTGTGGAGGAATACTAAACAGCACTCGAGAAACTCAGCACCATTAGCCCACTTGATTATCACCCCTTTCATTAATTCCCTCCTTCACCAGCTTAATATGGCAACAGTGCATATGATTTACATAAAGCACTGCAGTTCTCATCTAGGCTGTTCTGACTACATCTCCCACGCTATGAAATGTAAATGCAGCAGCATCATGGATAACCACTTCCTGCAGTTTTTCATCAAATCAAACATCACCCTGTCTTGGAAATTTATCACCATTACCTCATTCTGAAATTTCCTGAAATTCACCATCCACAGTGTGTGTACCTTCACCAGATAGACTGCAACAGGCAGTTCACCACCAGGTTTTTTAGGGCAATTAGGGATGCAAAATAAATGTTCATCTTGGCACTGTTACCTCCTCGATCTCATAAAATGAATTTAAACTTGGTTAGTACTTGTAGAGAAGAATTGATGGTTGTCCAAAAGGGGGATTGAGGTTGGTCGTAGAGGTGTTGAATTGGTACTTGGATTGGATCAGTGTGAGATTGGTATTTGGGCATTCGGATTGATGGTGGGGTTAGTATTTGGACGATACAGTTGGTAGTTGGGATTGGTGGTTAGGAGTTAGGTTTGGTGGTTGGAGAGTGGGACTGGTGGTTACACAGAGAGTTTTGTGATAAGTGGGTGGAAGTGGTAGTCAAGGGTTAAGGTCAGGAGCTGGGATAGACACAAAAAGCTGGAGTAACTCAGCGGGACAGGCAGCATCTCTGGAGAGAAGGAATGGGTGATGTTTCGGGTCGAGACCCTTCTTCAGACTGGGGTTTGGTTGAGCAATCAGGTAATATGATTAGTAGTTGTGTAGGAGAATGGGTAGTCAGGGGAGGTTGATAATTGGGAAGTAGAATTAGATGTCAGGATAAAATTGGTAAATGGGGAGTAGGATTGGTAGTCGGGTGTGGTTGGTGGTCATGTGGTATTTGTGGTCGAATTCTAGTTTACTGATTCCCCTCCATCAAGGGTTTCAAGGTTTGTTTATTGTCACCATAGCTACATCCTCAAAAAGCTATAATATATCTGTCGTATGAATTCACTTTTCTAAAACCATGCTGAATCTGCTTAATTGTAGTATGATTTTCTAAATGTCTAACTACTACATTCTTAATGTAGTAGTTAATGCAGAATAATCATTATTCTTACTAATAGAATCTGACATTTTCCATATGCTTGATGCCAAGCACACTGATTTATAGCTTCCTGACTTCTGTCTCCCTCCTTCTTTGAATAGAGGCATTCCATTTGCTTTTCTCCAAATTGTTGGGATTAATCCAGAATATAAGGAATTTTGGAAGATCATGAAAAATCTTTGCAGCCATTTCTTTTAAGGCCCACGGATGCAGGCATGAAACCAAGGAATTTGTTAGCCTGCTCCATTTATCTGCCATGCACGGTTTCTCTAGTGATAAAGATTGTTTTGAGTTCTTCCCTGTCTTTTCCCTTGATTTTCTGTTATTATTGTGAAATGTTTGTATCTTTAACTGTGAGGACAGATACAAAACATTTGGTCAAAATCGCTGTTTGATTCCTTATATCCTATTCTTAATTCCCCAGCATTAATCTCTAAGGGGCCAACGTTGACTTCAGCTATTTTTTTGTATGCACTTTTCAAAACTCTATCCGTCTGCATTTATATTGCTTGATTGTTTACTCTAATAATCTATTTTCTCTCTTTTTTTGTCATTCCTTGCCAGTTTCTAAAATTATAACACCAACCTACTGCAAATTTATTCAACATTAGTTTCTATTTTTTTTATTTAACACCATGACTAACTCTATAGTTAGTCACAGATGGATCATTCTTCTTATATTGCTCAATGTAATATATTTTTGAAAGTGTTGAAATATTTCCTCAAAGTGGTCCGCCCAATGTAACAACAGATTATTGAATAAAAGGAAAAGATTTATAAAGTTGCCAAAAAGACCAGTAATCCTGAGGATTTGGAAAATTTCTGAATTTAGCAAAAGAGAACCAAGGAATTGATTACAAAAACAGAGAGGGAAGGATCGGGGAGTAATTTAGTGAGAAACAATAAAACAATGATAAAAGCTTATGAAATGGGAAAAATTAATGAAGAGTTAATGTGAGTCCCTTATTGACTGAGATTGGAAAAAAAAAATAGGTGAATAAAAAAAGAGAAAAAAATGATGGAAATATTTTGGGTCTGTTTTCATGGAAGGAAGAAAACATGCTAAAATGTTCTGAAATAGTGGAGAACAATATATAGAATGGGTGTGATATTAATTAACAACACGTGGAAAAAAAAGCATTGGTGAAAATCATGCAATTGAAAGCTGATAAATCCTCCTCATCAGGGACTTGCATCCCAAGTTTTTGAAACTGGAATTGTTGGTTTTCATCTGGCAACATTCTTTATATTCCCATGTAATTTCCACAAGTTAGAAGGTAGAAAATGCATCCTCAACTTTACGAAAGGAGGGACAGAGAAAGTAAACTGTTAGCCTGACATCGGTAGTGGGGAAAAAATTAGAATCTTGTAAAGGATATGAGATAGCCCAGCTGTTGGCAGTTGTGCAGCTGAAAACAGAAATGGAAACAGAATCTCATAAAGGATTTAGAAAATAATAGTAGGATTGGGCAGAGTCAACATGGAATTTATAAGGTAAATCTTGAATGAGGCCTTTGATAAGGTGCCACGCAAGAGATTACCAACCAATATTAAAAGACATGGGATTGGGATTGGGAGTAATATACAGGCATGGATTAAGGATTAGTTAATAGATTAAAGGTGGTGATTTGGAATGTGAGTTGTTTTCACATTGGGAGATTATAATTGAGTGGGGTATTGCAGAGATCACCACTGAGGCTCGCTTTTCACAATGGTGTCAATGTTTTCGATGCAGGAACTAAGTCTAAAATTTCAAGTTTGCTGATGAAACACTACTGGATGAGAGTGTTATAAGGAGAGTGCAGACAAACTTCACGGATTCCCAGAATGATCCTGTACCCTAGGCAAAGCCGTCACATCTTTCCTGAAGTGTGGCATTTGGACCATGACTCCAGTAAACTCCAGTAAAAATCGAACGGGGTTTTATAAAATTTATCTTAACTACCCTGCTCTTGCACTTTATGCCTCCATTTATTTCATAATATTTCACTATTCTGGCACTTTCAATAAATTTTAACAAAGGTTTAAGGTGAGAGACAGGAGGTTTAGAGGGGATGTGCAAGGGGAATTTATTTAACACCGAGGATGGTTGGTATGGACTATGCTGTCTGAAGAGGTGGGGGAGCAGATACTCTCATATCATTTAAGAAGCATTGAGGCCTTAGATATATAGATTTATTCACAAAAAGCTGGAGTAACTCAGCAGGTCAGGCAGCATCTCGGGAGAGAAGGAATGGGTGACGTTTCGGGTCGAGACCCTTCTTCAGACTGAAGAAGACCTTAGATATATATGTTTCCATTTATGCCAAGAATTTTCATTTACTTTTAAACGAATGCTATGAACATTTCGATAAGAGTCTTTAAATTTGTTTTCATTTTTATCATTATTCCTCACTTTGAATGCAGCTGCGGTAATGTTTATGCTCTGACCCTTCTGATCACACTCTGGCAATCATTAATTTACACCATTGTTCTGTCCTTTCTTTCCAATTTTGTAAATTTCACCTCACCTGAATCATCACACACACTCTACAGTTTTCCTAAAGCTCTACCTAAAGTCCTAACTAATCATTTTGTCATGATCCCAGTCCAATTCAAATGAATTCTGTTCCAATGGAACAGGATTCCCAATTCCCCAGTATCGTGCCAGTGCCCAATGAATTGAAACACATTTCTTTGTTTTTGAGAAATCCAATCACCACTCTGATCTTGCTAACCTTAAGTCAACGTGCATGTGGCTCAGGTGGTAATCAAAGATTACTCTCTAAGCTTTTGTGGTTCTGCTTTTACATATGGACCTGAGCAGCTTGTAGTTTATCAGGAGAACTTATATTTTTATTCTTGCCTGCGATTGGTACCTTTTTCAATTATGTCAACTTAATCATTCTCCTCCAATTCAAGGTTCCTTTTCAATCTCATGGAGATGTCCTTAACCCTGCTGTGCTTGGCAGACCATGTCGCCTTTGGGATTCATGTCTTTGGCTGTAGAAATCAAACTCCCACTTTTCATGCCCCAAATCAATGGTGGCCTGTACTGTGGTGTTCTGGACAATGTGCTCATCTATCCAGTCCATGTCTCTAAAGTACCATGGAGTGCTTGAAACTTAAATAAAACAAAGATAAAATGTAAACTGAATGTGAATGGAATGACCTCCCACAGTCTCCCTTGCCATTTAGAGGCCTGGTTTCCGACCCCTCACCCGACTCGCAAAGTGCAGCAGCGAGCCTTTCTTTACCCACCGCATGGTCTAGTGACACAGCTGTTGTTACGGTGTACATTGCAGCCCCTGGGCACAGAGCTTTCTTCGGGCTGCCGCTGCCTCCTCCTTCTCCTCCAGTCGCCAATCTACTCCACCTTGGAAGCGACAGCAGGTGAGAGGGGAGGGAGCCCCAGGGTGACAGAGGGAGCACAATGAAGCAAGCACTGTTCCCAGGGGCTACAACGTGAGCTGCTGCAACAACTGCCTGAACCGGTGTAGAAGAGCTCGCTGGTGCAGAGCAGCAGCAACGTCACCTAGTCTTAAAGTGAAACAACACAAAGTGCGGGAGTAACTCAGCCCACCGAATCTGTCTGAGGAAGGGTTCTTCAAGACTGATGTCAGGGGAGTGGGCGGTTCAGAGATAAAATGTAGTCGGAGACAGCAAGACTGGTAGGAGAACTGGGAAGGGGGAGGGGATGGAGAGAGAGGGAAAGCAAGGGCGCTGCAAGTGCTGTAAGGCAACAACTATCGCTATGCCGCCCTTTTGTAAATCATATCCAGCTATTTTGAGGCTTATCTGTGCCCTGAGGCTGCTGATTCTCCAAATTTAATAGTTGTGGCTGGTCCCTTCCAACGTATCTCCTTTGACTTCTCCATAGGTTTCCTCCCAATTATCATAGCTTATTTCCTGCTGTTGTGAAATTTATGTCCCACAACTAATCTGCCTGCTCTTATCCTGCAGACCTCCCACACTATCGTCATTAATCTCCAATTTGTCATCTGTCTCCAACACTTTTGCAGATGATCTCCCTGATCCTTTGTAATCATTCAGGGAGATCAGCTACAAATGATTGGATAGATCGGCAACTTAAGAGTAGAATAAGAGTAGATCTTAGAGCACAACTACAAAAGATCATGAAGCTTATCTTCTTTCCTTATGCAGTTGACTTCTTTGTATCTAATACCCCGTCCTTTTCAAGCGTGCCTCCTACTACTCTGCAACTGATTTTTTTGTTCTTTTGTAGCTGACCTTCTGCTGGTTTCTCTCTGTCTATGGCCGATCTAAACTGATTTGCACTCGATCTCCTACTTTTTTTGTAACTTGTATCCTGCTCTGAAGTTGACTTCTTGCTGTATTTTATCTAATGTCACATTCCCCACTACTTTTCTACCTGATCTCAGTTTTCTGTAGTGATTTTCCACTGATTTGTAACAGGTGCTGCATTCTTTTATTAAACAATTCCCGAGTATTTTGTCAGTTATCTCTCACCCCCTCTTTGTTATCTTAAATTGCACTCCATTCCAGCTCAACTCCTGGCCAATTACTCAGCAATTTGTGCCTGATCTTTTGGTGTTATGCATCTTTTGCTGAATATCTCCTGCACTTTTGGGAAATTTCCCCTGCCTTGCTGTTTTCCTGCTGCTTGTTATTGGCCTTTTAATTGCTTGAAGCTGCCCCCCTCATGATTCATAAATCATTTCCTTTTCTATTCTAGCTGATCTTGTGCTCTCTTGTATTTAATGTTTTGCTCTTTAGTAGTTGATCTGTTTTATAGCATTATGTCTATGATTTATATGTGCTCTTTTTATCGCCTGCAATTTTGTAAATGTTTCTCCCATCTTGTGCTTGGTCTGCTGCCTTTTTATAGCCAGTTCTAGTTCATCTGTAGGTTACCTACTGCTGTATCATAACCGAGCTTCTGCTTTGATGCAGCTTATCTCCTGTTAAATTGCAGCTAATCTCCAATCTTTGTTTACCTCATCTCTATTCCATTGTCATTGTTCTTTGATTTACAGGTCTTTTTTAACTGTGCACAACCTTTCAGCTGCTCTCCCAATCTTTTGTATCTGATCTCCTGTGATGATCTAGTTGATCTCTTTTTTGGCTGATTTCCCTGCTCCAGTGTATCCATTGTTGGGATCCATTGCAGATTACTTCTGACTCATTTACAGCTGATTTACTGCTCTTCACAGCCTGGTTTTTTCATCTGTAGAAAAAAATTATGGACTTTTGCAGCTGATCTCAAATTTTTGCTATTGCAACTGAATCTCTGCACACCTCTGGCCACTCTTTTGTAGGCGATCTGCTGGTTTGCAGGCATTTCCCCTCTTTTGTAGTTGTTTCCCTGATCTTTTCCTGTTTAATTCCTGTTCAATTGTAGCTGGTATTAACTATTCTGGGTGATAAATGGTTATTTTCTTGCCAATCTTGTGTTCTTTTGTGGCTAATGTTTTCCTCTCTGGTAGTGTGTGCTATTTTGTTGATGATAGTTACTGGTATTTTGTAACTTATCTGCGCTTTTTTCTATCTTATCGTCTGAATTTTTCAAGCATTTCCCATGCTCTCTGGCTGATCTGTCTCTCTTTTGTATCCTGCTGATTTTTTTCAGCATGTCCTTGTTTTTTTTTGCTGTTGTTTTCTGTCTTGTACAATTGACTTTCCACTTGTGTATCATTATCATCGGTTCTTTGATACTTTTTAATCCTTCTCCAGATCATCTGATGATTGTTCCTCTGCATTTGATCACCCACTTTTTTGCAACTCATGAAATCCTCCATCGTAGTTGATCTACCCTTTAGTTGTTGTTGATCCATGGATTTTTGTATCTTTCATGTCCACTTTATATCATCATACTCTTTTGTATCTAAGATGTCCTCTTTTGTATTTTATATTCTTTAAGATCTAGGATGTCCTTTTTTGTATCTTACATACTTTTTCTGTATCTTATGTCCTAATTTATAGCTTACCATGTCTTTTGCAAATGTTTCACTCACCTTTCTGTTGTGATTTGATTATGTATCTCCTAATCACAAAGCACACAAGACTTAAGGTATATGAAAAAGATATATCTTCCGGGCCTGATGAGATACATTCGAGGAGGCTAGTGAAAAAATTATGGGTTGCCTGGCTGAGATGTATGAATCATCGTTGGACATGAGTAAAGTGCCAGAAGACTAATGTAATGCCTCTATTTAGTTTCGTTTAGTTTAGAGATACAGCATGGAAACGGGTCCTTCAACCCACCGAATCCACACTGACCAGCGATCACCCGAACATTAGTTGTATCCTACACACGAGGGACACCTTTTAGTCAGAGGGTGTTGAATCTGTGGAATTCATTGCCACAGATGGCTTTGGAGGCTAAGTCATTGAGTATATTAAAGACGGAGATTGACAGATTCTTGTTTAGTAAGGGTGTCGAGGGATAAGGAGAGTACACAGGAGAATGGGTTTGAGAGGTAAAGATAGATCAGCCATAATTGAATGGTGGAGTAAACTCGAAGGGCCAAATGGTTTAATTCTGTTCCTATGACTTATGAAGTTATGACAATTTACAGAAGCCAATTAAACTAAAAACCTCTTGATGGAATGTGGGAGGAACCCGGAGCGCTCAGAGAAAACCCACGCGGTCACAAGGAGAACGTGCAGCACCCGTAGTCAGAATTGAACCCGGGTCTCTGGTGTTGCAAGATAGCAACTCTACCACTGCACCACTGTGCCGCTCCAAAAAGACAGCAAGGAAAAGCCTGGGAACCACAGACCAGTGAGCCGAACATCTGTGATAGGCAAGTTACTGGAATGTATTCTGAGGGATAAGATATATATGCATTTGGATCGTCAGAGGCCGGTCAGAGATAGTCAGCATGGTTTTATACATGGGAGACTGTGTCTTATGAACCTAAAAGTAACCTAGAAGTAACCTAAAAGGTAAGAGGGGAAAGATTTATGGGAATCTGAGGGGCAACATTTTCACACAGTGGTAGCTATATGGAACGAGCTGCCAGAGGAGGTAGTTGAGGCAGATACAAAAACAACATTTAAGAGACATTTACATAGGTACATGGAGAGGAAATGTTTAGAGGGATATGAGCCAAATGCAGGCAGGTGGGACTCGTATAGATGGGGCATCTTGGATCCATGCTGTATGACTCTGACATCTGTGGCTTTCTTCCTGCTAATCTGCATCTGATATTATTTAGCATCATGATCACATACATAATGGCTGAAGGGCTTGTTCTTTAGCAGTCTGTTCTATGTTCCTTCCTGCCACACTATCAACACTAATCTTCTAAATTGTTGTTGTTGTTGGCCTCCTGTGTCAACAGCTTATCTCAGTTCCATTGTCACAGCTGTCCTTTTATATCTGATCTCTCATTCATTTTTATTGGGTATCATGGGTTTTTTGGGAGCAGTTTTACATTCGATGTTGCACTGGAATTTAGAAGGATGAGGGGGGATCTTATTGAAACATATAAGACAATTAGGGGATTGGACACATTAGAGGCAGGAAACATGTTCCCAATGTTGGGGGAGTCCAGAACAAGGGGCCACAGTTTAAGAATAAGGGGTAGGCCATTTAGAACGGAGATGAGGAAGAACTTTTTCAGTCAGAGAGTGGTGAAGGTGTGGAATTCTCTGCCTCAGAAGGCAGTGGAGGCCAGTTCGTTGGATGCTTTCAAGAGAGAGCTGGATAGAGCTCTTAAGGATAGCGGAGTGAGGGGGTATGGGGAGAAGGCAGGAACGGGGTACTGATTGAGAGTGATCAGCCATGATCGCATTGAATGGCGGTGCTGGCTCGAGGGCTGAATGGCCTACTCCTGCACCTATTGTCTATTGTCTATTTCATTGCACGTGACTTCCCATTACATTTGTAGCAACCAATCTCCTGTTTTATTTGGTACTTCCTCTGCTTTTGATCACCTGAACTTTTGTAAATAATCACCTGTTCTTTTGTAGCTTACCTTTTGGTCTCCTGTTGCTGATCCCAGCTGGTTTATACCCGATCTCCTGCTCTTTTGTAACTGATCTTCCCAACCTTTTACAGTTCTCCTGTTTCTATGATGCTGATCTCCTGTATATCTCATCCTTCGCTTTTTAAAGCTGTTTTGTAGATAATGTCACCCACAGGTTTAACAGATCCTTGGCTCTTTTGTAGCGTATTCCTTGTTCATTTCAAGGTGATTTTGCATGTTTTGTAGCAGATCTTCGGTTCTTTTGTTGCTGCCCTTGTGCTCTTTGGTAGCTGATCTGCTGTTTTGCAGCTTATTTCTTGCTCTTTCTTATCTGATCTATCCATCTTTCTCATTTATCTTGCCTTTTCTTCAGCTTTTGTAGCTTTTCTCTTGCTTTTTTGCAAGTAGCTGACGGGATTTGTTTGCAGTTGATCTCCACTTATTTCATGTGTAGGAAGGAACTGTAGATGCTGGTTTAAACCAAAGATAGACACAAAAAGCTGCAGTAACTCAGCGGGTCAGACAGCATCTCTGGAGAACAGGAATAGGTGACGTTTCTGGTCGAGACCCCTCTTCAGACTGAGAGTCAACCACATATATCAGTCTTTTATAGCTTAGCTTCATTGGAGATGATGTCCTCCCTTTTGCACTTTCTCCATAATTTTACTGTTGCTCAATAGCCCCTTTATAATCTATCCTCTGGTCTTCTGGCTTCTTATTGTGGCAGTTTTCCCCCCATCAAGACATTAATTGAAAGTTGTGCTCCATTGCCCAAGTTTGTGATCCATTACCATATTTGTTCTTTTTACCTTATCTCCTGCGGTTTTGCAGCAGGTAATCTCCTGTGGTATAACAGTTTATGTGATGTAGCTGATCACCATTCTTTTGCAAAGATCTCCCACTCTTTTTAACCAGTCCTTCCACTCCTTTGCAGCTGATCTCCTTTGTGTCTTGAGTTCACCTTCTTTGCAACCTGAGTTCACACTTTTTCATGTGTAAGCTTGTACTCTCCCGAACTTGATTTTCTGCCCATTCCTAACTTGGAAACTTTTAGCAGTTCCAGCCCTGCTTTATATGTGCATTATTGTAGCAGAGCTTCTTCTATTTTATAGATTTTCTCCTATAATGTCTTTTGAAACTGATCTCTTGCTCACATTGTTGCTATCCTCCTTCACTTTGGTAGTTGACTTCCTTTGTTATATTGAATGATACACTTCCTATGAACTGATCTTTTACTGTTTTGTACAGGATCTCTTCACCTTTTCAGGTATTTCCTCCATGTGTGTATCTTATTTATTGCTCTTCTCTCGCCATTCTTGAACTTTTTGTTATTTCAGCTAATCTTGTGCCCTTTTAAAACTGATCTTGTTTGTTCTTTTTACCTTATCTCCTGCTGTTTAGCAGCAGAACCTCTGCTCTGTGCAGCTTATCTCCTGTTCTTTGGTAGCCAATCTCCTCCTGTTCTTCTGTATATAATGACGTGTTTAATTGTAGCTGACCTACAGCTGTATTCAATCTGATCTCTTGCTCTGATGTAGCTTATCACCCATTCTGTTGCTGATCTTCAATCTTTCTCAGCTCACCTCTGCTCCAAATTTATTTCATCTTCAGTTCTTCTTTCACCATATTTCATGCTGCATTGCGGCTGGTTTCCTCTCGTTAGTTCTGATCTTCGATGTTTTGTAACTTGATTTCCCGGTCTTTTGCAGCTGACCTTCTCGTATGCTTCAAACTCAACTCCACTAGTTTGTAGCAGAGGTCAAGCTATGGTGGGTTGGTTTTAGCCACTTCAATATTCTGGCCATCAGCATTTCAGATGATCTGTCCTGGGACCAGCATGTAGACATAATAACAAAGAAGACGCAATAACAAAGAAGAAGTACCTCTACTTTCTTAGAAGTTCAAAGAGATTCAGCATCTCACTGAACAAACTTCTATAGATGCTTGTGGAAAGTATCCTGACTGATTGGGTCATTGTCTGGTATGGAAACTCCAATGCACAGGGCTGCAGGGAATGGTAGACTCAGCACAGTCTATGCCACAGGCACAGCCCCCCTCCATTGAAAATATTTACATGAGGCACTGCCTCAAGAAGATGGCATCGATCATCAAGCATCCTCACCACCCAGGCCATGCCCTCTTCTCCCTGCATCAGGCAGGAGGTATTTACTTCCTGGTATCTTATAGTTATGTTCTTTTGCAGCTTATTCTCCTGTGCTTTTGAAGATATTCTCCCACTCTTTTCAAATTGATCTCTTGCTCATTTGTGCTTATTTCCTGATTTCTCGATTCCTTTTGGTAGTTGATCTTTTGATCCTTCGCAGTTGACCTACCACTCTTTTATAGTGATCTCCTAATCTTCTCTAGTTGATCTTCCATTCTTTTACAGGTGTTTCTTCCTGAGTTTTTAATCTTATCTGCTCCACTTTGTTGCTGCTCTTTTCTCTTTAAGAGGAAAGCTCTTTTGCAGTTTATATCCTGCAACTTTGAAGCTAATCTGCTGTTCTTTTATAGTTGATCTGCTGGCAGTTTATCTTCAGTTTTGTTTCACCTTTCTCTTGCTGATCTGTTGCAGACCTACTCTTTCATAGCTGCTCTCCTATTAATTGAAAGCTGAACTCTGGCTTTTTGGAGCCCAGCTCCCATTTATTAATACGAAATCTTGAAGTATTTGTTGATATAAGCAAAAGCCATTCTTTACAAATCCTTGCAATGCCACCAAAGGTTAAAAGGCAACACATAAATAACAGTAGAGTGTCAAGGTTTGTTTACCCCTGCCCTAACGTTGCTTGACAGTGTGTCACTGGGACAAAAAGGCAATACATGAAGTGTTTAAAAACACTAATAAAACGGGACTTTTTTTCAACAGAACACTTAGGATGAATTTAATGCAATGCAATGCAAGGGAAGGTTGCGCCAATTAAGCTGTCAGTGGAGTGATTTTCCAAGTGTAAATAGTGTTTAACTGTCGTAAGCGCCGAGAATGGTACTCTGAACTTCTTATTTGCTGCGACTTTACAGGCACAATGCAACAACAGAACAAACAAATATAAAATAATAAATGATCAATAATACTAGGTAACCAGATCATGCTGTGCCATAAAAACGGCATAATAAATATTCCGTTCCTGATGCAAATGACAATTGACAAAGTTAGTAAAACTCAGGGAAAACGTTAGAACAAAAGCATTGCCAGGCTGTGCTCGATTAAAAATCACATGGAGTTAAAGAATCAGTAATATTTATAATTAACAAAAATATTTATAATTAACACAAATCACTTGCGCAGGAACTGTTGACAGAGGGGATCACCATTGCAATATTTAAGACAGGTGTATGTGAGTGTATGACATAGCTTATAGTTAAGGAATAAAGATAAAGAATGCAAAGGTCATGTCAGTGTACACTAGTTAGCAGTATTTTGCATCATATTGATGGAATTTCTTATGATATCTTATATTATATTTGTACCCTTTGCACCTATTATTTTATTTGTATTTGTTTGGCTTGAATAATTTTTTTTCCAGATTTTCAATTGTGTTGCTCAGTAAGCCTTGACTAATTTTTACCACATCTGTATGGTTTAGCTAAACCTAGAGAACAGGTATAAGAGAAGACTTTCCACACTCCTGCTCTTTTGCAGCAGTTGGCCCAATGTTTGTCTTTGATCTCCTGCTCACACATAGCTGATCTCCTGCTCTGCTGTAATTTATCTCTGTTATTTTGTTGATTATTTCACCTTCTGGTTCACCTTGTGCTCTTCTCCAGTTTTTTTCTGGTACCTGTTCTTTGTAGGAAGGAACTGCAGATGCTGGTTTACACTGAAGATAGACACAAAATGCTGGACTCAAAGTGGGACAGGCAGCATCTCTGTCTTGTCGGGTCTCAATTGCTCTTGTGTCGGCTCCCTCCTGCTCTTGGGTAGGCTCCCTCCTGCCCTTGGGTAGGCTCCCTCCTGCTCTTGGGTAGGTTCCCTCCTGCTCTTGGGTAGGCTCCCTCCTGCTCTTGGGTAGGTTCCCTCCTGCTCTTGGGTAGGCTCCCTCCTGCCCTTGGGTAGGTTCCCTCCTGTTCATTTGTAGCAGATCTCCAGCTCTTTAGTGACAGATCTCCTGCTTTTTTATAGCTGACTTGGAGGACTTCTGTAGCTGATTGCACGTTAATTTGCAGACAATTTTCCATTCTTATTGTATGCTATTTACCAATTTATCTTAAGATCTTGTGTTGCTCATCCAGTCTTTTGGTAACCAATCTCCCGCACATCGGTAGCCTAACTCCAGCCATGTTTTATCCATGTTTTATAGTTTCCCTCTATCTACCGTTTCTTACTTCTTGTGCCTTTGTAACTGATGTCTTGTTTTGGAGGATTTCTTGCTCTTTTAATGCTTACCTTCTGCTTTTTTGCACTTGATCGCTCACTTTTTTGTTGCTGAATATGCTTTTTAAAGCTTATATATTGCTGTTTGGTAGCTGATCTGATGTAATTTTATTGCTAATCTCTGTTTTGAAACTCGTCTGATATTTAATGATTGATCTTGGTTCTCCTACCACACCACTGTATCTCCTTATATCTTATATTCTGCTAATTTGATGCTTTTTTGTTGCTTTCCCCTGGTTTTATGGTATACATGGGGCTCTTACCTGCCCCTTGGCAACCAATCTGCCGTTCTGTTGCAGTCATTTTTCTGTTTTTGTGAAATATCTCCTGCTCTTTCGCAGCTCATCTACATTTAGGTGGCTGCTCCCCATTTTTTTGGTAGTTTATCTCCTGCTCTTTATACAATGTCCTCCCCAGCTTTGCTGGCTTATATTCCAATAAAGATTGTTTAGTTCCCACTATTTTATCTTCCTACTTTATCTTCCGCTCTTTTGAACGTGTCCAACTCTTTTGCAGATGATCTCCAGCCACTTTATAGTTGATCTCCTGTTCTGTTCTTTTCTTCCTTGTCTTCTACCATGTGGTAACTGTTTCCTGCATTTATGTTATCTTGTTTGTTTGCAGATGATCTTCCTATTGCTTTATGCCATATCGACTGCTCTTTTCATAGCTTTAACTGTTTTTTTGTTGTGGCCTGGATCTCCACTCTTAATGGTATTCTAATCTTTTGGAACTTTCTTTCTAATCACGTATAATCCTGATCTTTAGTTTATATTCCATTACTTTGTAGCTGATTTCACATGTTTCACATGTTTTTACCAGCTTTTTTTTATTGCTGCTGTTCTCTCATTCTTCTGCAGTCACCACTATCTTTGCCAGTTTCCTGCTATTATTGCTCCTCTGATGTTTATCTTTATTTTTGTTTGGTTGGTGATCTCCACATTTGTTGCTTATCTCAATAGACAATAGACAATAGACAATAGGTGCAGGAGTAGGCCATTCAGCCCTTCGAGCCAGCACCGCCATTCAATGCGATCATGGCTGATCACTCTCAATCAGTACCCCGTTCCTGCCTTCTCCCCATACCCCCTCACTCCGCTATCCTTAAGAGCTCTATCCAGCTCTCTCTTGAAAGCATCCAACGAACTGGCCTCCACTGCCTTCTGAGGCAGAGAATTCCACACCTTCACCACTCTCTGACTGAAAAAGTTCTTCCTCATCTCCGTTCTAAATGGCCTACCCCTTGTTCTTAAACTGTGGCCCCTTGTTCTGGACTCCCCCAACATTGGGAACATGTTTCCTGCCTCTAATGTGTCCAATCCCCTAATTATCTTATATGTTTCAATAAGATCTCCTGCTGCTCCTGCTCCTTGTAGCTGATCTTGACCTCCCTGTCGAAAGTAGCTCATCTCCTTTTTCTCATGATTGTTTGAAATTCATCAATTGTTCTAGAAAGTGTAATCCCTGGGCAGCTTGGTCCTTTATCATGTTAAGACACAAAGTGCCGAGTTACTCAGCGGGTCAGGAAGCATCTCGGGAGAACATGGATAGGTGATTTTTTTTGGGGGGTGGGGGGGAGCGGGGAGGTGTGGAAGAAAGCTAGGAGAGGAAGGGTAGGACAAAGCCTGGCAAGTGATAGGTAGCTACAGGTGAGGGGAGTATTGGATAGGCACATGATTGGACAAAGGCCAGAGATGAAAAGACTAAAGGTGCAGGATAATGATAGAAGAGTTACAAATGGTGAAGCCAGAGGAAGGAGTAAAGATGGAAAAGGAGGGCCGAAATGGGTATGACCAGGTGGGACAAACGGAAGGGAGGAGAGGGGGATAAAAAGGCGGGGGGGGGGGGCAGGTGCAAGGAAGGAGTGGGGTGGTTTTGGTAAGTTAACTAAAATTGGAGAATTCAATGTTCATACTGTTAGGTTGGAAGCTACTCAAGTGGACTATGCAGTGCTTTTCTTCCAGTTTGCATGTGACCTCAGTCTGGCATTAGAGGAGGCCCAGGACAAAAAGGTCAGTATGGGGATAGGAAGAGGAGTTAAAATGGTTTGCAGCCGCGAGATTCAATAGGCCTTGGGGGACCAAGTGAGTTTATCATGTTCTCCGGTAGTTTATCATGTGCTGCTTTGTAGCTCATCATCTGCTATGCTGTGGCTATATTGAAAATTATCTACTAATCTTTTCTATAAATCCTCTTCTCTTTTATCTCCTAATCTTTTGTGGACAACTTCATTCTTTTTAGTAAATGTTCTCCTGTGTTTGGTAAATAATATTCCAGCCTTTTGTGGCTGGTTTCCCATTCCCATGGTGCTGTTCTCCTGCACTGATACAGCTCGCATGTTCTTTTGCAGCAGCCCTCTCTGTTTTTGGTGGAATATATCCTACAGTTTTGTAACTGGTCTCCTACCCTTATGGAGCTGATCTCTTGCTCCTTGTAGCTGATCTTGTATTTGGTTGTGGCGTATCTTTCTTATTTATCTTGTGTTCTTTAGTATCTGACTTCCTGCATATTAGTAGCTTGTCTCTTGCTTCCATTGTAGATTATCTCCAGCTCTTTTGTAGCTAATCTCATACTCTTCCATTACTTATCTTCTCTGCTTTAGTGGGTTGTCTCTTGCTCTTTTGTAGTTTATCCCCTGATATTTGGTGCTTATCTTCTCTCTTATAGCCTCTGTCCTCTTGTTTTGCAGCCGAACTTCTGCTCTTTCGTACTTTATCTTCGGCTATATGGTAGCTTATCTGTTCTTTCATATATATATTGCTCTTTTGTACCTGACCATCAGCTTTTTCCAAACTTATCTTTATTTCTTTAAAGGCTGATTGCTTGTTCTGTAGTTGGATTCCCTCTCTCTTTTAGCTTGTTTTACTCTTTTACAACTGATTTCCTGCTCCTTTGCAGCATATTTGCAGTTTGCAGTGCTCATTTCTTGGTCTTCTGCGCAACGTTCCAGTCATTTGTGGCTAATTTCCTTTTAGTTTTGTTATGTTTAGAGATACAGCATGGAAACAGGGCCTGAGGCCCACTAAGTCTGTGCCGACCAGCGATCCTCATTACTCAAGCACACACTACACACTAGGGACAATTCACAATTTTTACCAATTAACCTATAAACTTGTATGTCTTTAGAGTGTGGGAGGAAACCGGAGCACCCGGGGAAAACCCACATGGTCACAGGGAGAACGTACAAACTCCGTACAGACAGCACCCATAGTCAGGATCGAACCTGGGTCTGTGGCGATGTTAGGCAGCAACTCTACCGTGCCGCCCTTCATTTTCTGTTATAGCTAAACTCCAGCTCTTTTTGAAGCTTAAATCCCTGTTTTAGCAGAGCTCTCACTGTCCATAGCAGTTCTCCTACCATTTGTAATTGATCTTTTTTCTACCGAACCTTGAGATCCTTCTTGGCGTATTCCCTGTTCTTTTGTAGCTGACATGCTGTTTCAAAGCTAATCACAAGATCTTTTGTTTCAGAAGTCATGATAGTTTGTAACTGGTTTCATGTTCTACTGTAACCTGTGTCTTGTTTACTGCCTAGGAAGGAACTGCAGATGCTGGTTTACACCAAAGATAGACACAAAATGCTGGAGTAACTCACCAGGACAGGCAGCATCTCTGGATAGATGGAATGGGTGACATTTTGGGTCGAGACCCTTCTTCAGACTTTGAAGAAGGGTCACGACCTGAAACATCACCCATTCCATCTATCCAGAGATGCTGCCTGTCCTGCTGAGTTACTTCAGCCTTTTGTGTCTATCCCCTGTTTATTGCACCTGATTTTGTGCACTTTTGTGTCCGAGCTCAATCCATAAATTTGCGGATGACACCACCTGAGTGGACCTGATATCAAATGATGATGAGACGGAGTACAGGAAGGAGATTGAGAGCTGTCACCTGGTTGCAAGACAACAACCTTTTCCTCAATGTCAGCAAGACAAAGGAGTGAAGTGGTACACATACCCCTGATGGTGCTAAAGTAGAGATGGTTGAAAGCTTCAAGTTCCTACGAGTAAATATCACCACCATTTGTCCTGGGTCTCCCATATCGAGGCAATGGCCAAGAAAGCACACCAATGCCTCAACTTCCTTAGGCTTTGGAAATTCGGCATGCCCCCAACAACTCTCACCAACATCTACAGATGCGCTGTTGAAAGCATTTTATCAGAGTGCATCACAGCATGGTTTGGGAGCAACTCTATCCAAGACCAAACAAAATTGCAGGGAATTGTGGATGCAGCCCAAACCATCATGCAAACCAACCTCCCTTACATTGACTCCATCTACACGACGCTGCCTTGGAAAGGCCACCAGCGTAATCAAAGAACGAGTCTCACCCCAGACATTCCCTCTTCTCCCTTCTCCCATCAGGCAAGTGGTACAGAAGTGTGAAAAAAAGCATATCTCCAGATTCAGTGACAGTTTCATCCGAGCTGTTACCTGGCAACTGAACCATCCTATCACCAACTCTACAGATGCGCCGTTGAAAGCATTTTATCGGATTTTATAGGATTCTGGAACTGAAACATTAATTGTTTCTCTTTCCAGGGATTCTGCCAGATGACTGGATCTGAGTGTTTCCAGTTTTCATTTTGATCTTCAGTAGCTGATCTCCATCTGCTCATGTCATCTATTCCTTTTCTCCAGAGATGCTGTCTGATCCGCTGAGTTACTCCAACTTTTTGTGTCTATCCTTATCTACTTTTATTGGATTTGTACTGATTTATGGCTGATTTTGTACTCTTCTGTATTTCATTCTCTGCTCTCTTGTCACTGACCTCTGGTCTTTGGCCGCTGGTCTGTATCTCTAAGCTTCTTAGCTGATACTCAGTATTTTTATAATTGGCCTCCAGCTTCTGAAGTTGAATTTTCCCTATTATATAATTAAGCTCTGTTTCTTTTGATACCCCAGCTCTGTTGTAGTTGAAGGCACGAGAGGCTGCAGATGCTGGAATCTTGAGCAAAATACTAACCTGTGAAGAACTCGGTGGGTTTGGCAGCTTCTTGCAATTTTGTAGCTGACCTCCTGCTCTATTTTAGTTGATGTATAGCTCTTTTGAAGTTGAACATCCAGATTTTCTTAGTGTCTCTTGTTCACTAGCTGATTTTCTTAGTGTCTCTTGTTCACTAAGTTTGCTGGTTTATAGATTGAGTCCTCTTTTTTTTGGCCGCCTACTGACTGATCTTTCATATCCTCGCACCTGGTCTTTTGTAGTCGAGCCCTTGTAACAGGTTTCCTGCAATGTATTTCTCACTGTTTTGTGACACATTTCCCCCTTCTTCATAACTGATGTCCAGGTCATTTCCAGTTGATCTCTGACTCTTTTTGAGCAGTTTTATCACTGACCGATGGCACTTATAGCCAATCCTTTCTTCTCATGTAACTGATTATTTGCTCTTTTATAGTTTTGCCTGTTTACATTCACTTTGTATCTGATTTCCTTCTATTCTGCAGCTGGTCACCCTCGTGTAAGGTAGATGATCCGGTTCTTATTTGCAGATGATCTTCTTTGAGCTCCCACATTTTGTAGTGACCTATTGTTCTTTTGTAGTTTATTTCCTGCAATTTTGTAGCTGATCCCCTGCTCGTTTGTAGGTGCTCTCCAGTTGATCAACTGTTTGCATCTGAATTCATCAACTAAAAATAGATGTGTTCACATGATTCAGTACGAATCCCCTGCTCAGTTGTCACTGACCAAGCTCTGTTTCGGTAGCTGAACTCCTGTCCCTTTGTATAAGAAAATAACTGCAGATGCTGGTACAAATCGAAGGTATTTATTCACAAAATGCTGGAGTAACTCAGCAGGTCAGGCAGCATCTCAGGAGAGAAGGAATGGGTGACGTTTCGGGTCGAGAAAGAAGGGTCTCGACCCGAAACGTCACCCATTCCTTCTCTCCTGAGATGCTGCCTGACCTGCTGAGTTACTCCAGCATTTTGTGAATAAATACCTCCTGTTCCTTTGTAGTTGATCTTGCTTTTTTTTTGCCCTACTTCCCATTCTTTTGCAGTTACATTGTACAGTTTTGCATTTTATTTCTTGTTGCTTTGTAGCTGATCACCTGTTTTTTGGTAGTACACAGATATAGCAGATGTTCCTATTAAAATTGAAGTGTTTTGAACCAGGATCAGAGTCTCAAAATAGGGGGTGCACCATTTAGAACGGAGAAGAGAAGACATATTTTCATCTGGATGAATCTTTTCATCAGGGTGAATCTTTGGAATTCACTACTCACGAGGGATGCAAGCGTTTAGTCACTAAGTGTAATCAATAGATTTTTAGAAATGAAGAGAATCAACTGATATGGGGTTAGTCCAGGAATTACCTGAGGTAAAGGTTATTGACTGGAGGGGCTGTATCTCATGTTCTTGTGTTCCCATTCTGACATTTTTGTAACTGATTTCCTACTCATTTGTACCAAAGCTCACCTTTTGTGTTAGCTGATCATCCCTCTTCTGTATCTTATATTATGTTATGTTATCATATCATATCATATACATACAGCCGGAAACAGGCCTTTTCGGCCCTCCAAGTCCGTGCCGCCCAGTGATCCCCGTACATTAACACTATCCTACACCCACTAGGGACAATTTTTACATTTACCCAGCCAATTAACCTACATACCTGTACGTCTTTGGAGTGTGGGAGGAAACCGAAGATCTCGGAGTAAACCCACGCAGGTCACGGGGAGAACGTACAAACTCCTTACAGTGCAGCACCCGTAGTCAGGATCAAACCTGAGTCTCCGGCGCTGCGTTCGCTGTAAAGCAGCAACTCTACCGCTGCGCTACCGTGCCGCCCGTACCGTTCTTTTGTATCCATCTTGTACTTCTGTGGCTACGTTTTTGGTGCTTTGTGTCTGAGTTTATAGTGTTTTGTAGTTGCTGTCCTCTTCTGTAGTTTATTCTCTGCTCTCTTGTTGATCTCTGTTCTTTGGACGCTGATCTGTCTCTCTAAGTTGGTGGCCTTTCTTAGCTGATTCTCAGCATTTTTATAACTGGTCTCCTGCTTCTTGAAGTTGAACGTTCCCTATTATATAATGAAGCTCTGATTCTTTTGTAGATGATATCCAGCTCTGCTTTATTTTCTGTTTTGTCTACATCTTCTAAAAGTTAATATTTAATTCCAAAGCTTGGTCACTGTTTAACCACAGCAGTGTAATGATTATTTTGATCAAACCCATTTATTTCTGTACATGCCATTAATTCATTTGTTTTATTAAGAATGGTATATGATTTGAGATAAAGATGTTTCAGTTTTGTCTTTGTACCATTTTTCCCTGCTCTGACTCCAATTAATTTGCTCAAATGCATTGGTCCTTCCTGATCCAATCTGCTAATTTTGTTTTGCTGTTTTGCTACAACTCTCTAAATTTCCTCTCTTGAATCCGACACCATCTCCATTCTCTCCCTACCTTTACTATTCAGTTTCAAGCCCTTTCTGCATCCCTAGTTATCTGATATAATCAGCTGGTTCCAGCCTAACCAAGTGTGGACCATCCTGATGGAAGAGTTCATTCTTTTCTCAGCACTCGTGCCAATATGCCAAATTGATACACTTCTCAGTAACAGTCTTTGACTGTGCATCCAATTCTCCGATCTTATGAGTGGCTCAGATAGAAATCCAGATTTTGGTCATCTTTGTAGTTCGGCTTTTTTAATTGAGAGCCTATATTCCTCAAACCCCCCTTCTTTGTTCTAACAATGTCCCATATAGATCTTTCCACTTCCATGAAAATCAAATACCATATGTTATTTCTTTCTGCATTTCAAGTTGCTCTCCAGCAGCGAGGAAACGTTGTTCACCAAGCTACAAGACCGATTTACATCTTCCATACCAGATTTCCCTCTCTTTTTAGTTGCTGCTCGTTAGCTGAGCTGCTCTGATCTACAACTGCTTTGTAACGGCTGTATGGCTAATTTATAGAAGTTTCTCCCGTTTTTTATCAGTGGATCATCTGCTCCTTAATAGCTGATCTCCTTGTCTTTCATAGACAGATTACATGCTTTTTCTCTGCCAATTTTCAGTTCATTTGTAGATGATCTCAGGCTCATCAGCAAGATAAAAAACCGCGGATACGGAAAAACACACTAAAACCGATTACTTTTCACTGATTTGTGGATGATAGCCTGATCCTTTTGCTGTTTTCCGTCATTTTTAAGTTATTTACCTTGCAGCCAATGTTCTGCTATTTTACAACATATTTCCTGCACTTTGGCATATCTCCTGTTTTTCTGTAAATGGCCTTCCTCATCTTTAGTTGCTGATTTCCCAGAGTTTTGAGTCTGAGGTCATTGACTTTTGCAGTCTACTTTCTTTACAATTGCAGCTCATCTTTGATTTTGGTCTGCCCTGAGCTCATATTCTTGCTTTTTCTCCTTTGCTCGTTCGTAGATGTTCTCTTGTTCTTTTGGAGGCTATCCCCATCTTTTGTAATTGATCTGCTAATCTTTTGAAGCACATGTTGTACCCTTTTGCAATTGTTGTCTTGCTCTTCTGCGGCGCATTTTCAGATTTTTAGTCACTTTTGTATGTACTGTTTATGCAGCTATTATATCTTTTTATTTTTTAATTTTTTATATAAAAAAATACTTTATTCAAATAATAAATATCATTCACAAAACATATTCTTAAACAAGCCCATCCGACATTTCCGGAGGTTACATTTGGTACAGACATTCACTTAAACATTTACTTACATTTAGACATTTACCCAGTATCCCTTATTTGGAGGGGCGTCTCTCTCCACCACACCCTGCCCCCCATGTCCAGCAGCGGAAGGACCCTAGACTGTGGTCCTCCCCCACAGGGCCTTAGCGTTGGCTGCACCAAGCTTCAGTGCGTCCCTCAGCACGTACTCCTGCAGTCTGCAGTGGGCCAGTCGGCAACATTCCTTGACGGACAGCTCGCTCCGCTGGGAGGTCAACAAGGATCGGGCAGACCAAAGAGCGTCTTTCACCGAGTTGATGACCTTCCAGCAGCACTCGATGTCAGTCTCGGAATGCGTCCCTGGGAACAGTCCGTAGAGCACAGAGTCCTCTGTGACGGAGCTGCTCGGAATGAATCGTGGCAGGGACCCCTGCAGACCTCTCCAGACTCTCTTGGCAAATCCACACTCTTTGAAGAGGTGGGCCACCGTTTCCTCTCCGTAGCAGCCGTCCCGAGGGCAGCGTGCGCTGGTAGTGAGGTTCCGGCGGTGCAGGAAGGATCTGACTGGGAGGGCTCCCCTCACCGCCAGCCAAGCCAGGTCTTGGTGCTTGTTGGTGAGTTCTGGCGACGAGGCATTTTGCCAGACAAGCTGGGCTGTCTGTTCTGGGAACCACGCCACAGGATCCATGGAGTCATTCCCCTGCAGTGCCTGCAGGACGTTCCGTGCTGACCACTGCCTGATGGACTTGTGGTCAAAGGTGTTGGTCCGGAAGAACCTGTCCACAAACGACAGATGGTTCGGCAATGTCCAGCTGACTGGCACATTGCGTGGCATCTGCGCCAGGCCCATCCTTCGCAACACCGGGGACAGGTAGAACCTCAGCAGGTAGTGGCATTTGGTGCCCACGTGCCTTGGCTCTATGCTCCGCCTGATGCAGCCACACACGAAGGTGGCCATCAGAATGAAGGCGACGTTGGGCACGCTTTTACCCCCGTTGTCTGCCGACTTGTGCATTGTGGCTCGTCGCACCCGGTCCATCGCCGACCCCCAGATGAAGCGGAAGACAATAGACAATAGACAATAGGTGCAGGAGTAGGCCATTCAGCCCTTCGAGCCAGCACCGCCATTCAATGCGATCATGGCTGATCACTCTCAATCAGTACCCCGTTCCTGCCTTCTCCCCATACCCCCTCACTCCGCTATCCTTAAGATCTCTATCCAGCTCTCTCTTGAAAGCATCCAACGAACTGGCCTCCACTGCCTTCTGAGGAAGAGAATTCCACACCTTCACCACTCTCTGACTGAAAAAGTTCTTCCTCATCTCCGTTCTAAATGGCCTACCCCTTATTCTTAAACTGTGGCCCCTTGTTCTGGACTCCCCCAACATTGGGAACATGTTATCTGCCTCTAATGTGTCCAATCCCCTAATTATCTTATATGTTTCAATAAGATCCCCCCTCATCCTTCTAAATTCCAGTGTATACAAGCCCAATCGCTCCAGCCTTTCAACATACGACAGTCCCGCCATTCCGGGAATTAACCTAGTGAACCTACGCTGCACGCCCTCCATAGCAAGAATATCCTTCCTCAAATTTGGAGACCAAAACTGCACACAGTACTCCAGGTGCGGTCTCACCAGGGCCCGGTACAACTGTAGAAGGACCTCTTTGCTCCTATACTCAACTCCTCTTTTTACGAAGGCCAACATTCCATTGGCTTTCTTCACTGCCTGCTGTACCTGCATGCTTCCTTTCATTGACTGATGCACTAGGACACCCAGATCTCGTTGAACTCCCCCTCCTCCTAACTTGACACCATTCAGATAATAATCTGCCTTTCTATTCTTACTTCCAAAGTGAATAACCTCACACTTATCTACATTAAACTGCATCTGCCATGTATCCGCCCACTCACACAACCTGTCCAAGTCACCCTGCAGCCTTATTGCATCTTTCTCACAATTCACACTACCCCCCAACTTAGTATCATCTGCAAAGACGGCCCGGGTGATCCCCTTGGCGTGGGAGGGAGGGACGGGCCACACTTGCGCCAAGTACAGCAGCCCCGAGAGCACCTCACACCTGATGACCAGGTTTTTCCCCGTGATGGAGAGGGAGCGCTGCTTCCACAGCTCCAGCTTCTTCCCCACCTTGGCTATCCGCTCCAGCCAATTCTTGTTACATGCCTCAGCCTTCCCGAACCAGATCCCCAGCACCTTCAGGAAGTCAGGCGTGAGGTGACTTCATATGCAGCTATTATATCTCAACTCCATCTCTAATGTAGCTGACCTCCTGTTCTCCATGCCCGATCTCTTGAGCATTTGTAGCTGATCTCCCTCTCATATGGAAATGATTTGTTGTTGTTTTGCGTCTATGCTCTGGTTCTAGCTGTGTAGGAAGGAACTGCAGAACCTGGTTTAAATTGAAGATGTTTTGGGTTGAGACCCTTCTTCAGATTGAAGAAGGGTGTTGACCCGAAACGTTACCCATTTCTTCGCTCCAGAGATGCTGCCTGTCCTGCTGAGTTACTCCAGCATTTTGTGTCTATCTCAGATTATAGCTGTTGCCTGTTGCTTTAGCTGCTGATTTCCAGCTCTATTGCACCTGATCTTTTGTAACGAGCTCATGCTCTTTTGTATGCGATCTCCTATCTTTTTCTTGCTCTGTTCTGTTTTATCTTCTGCTCTTTTATACTCTATTGTAGATGATTTGCTGCTCTTTTCCAGCTGATCTTCTGCTCTTTTGTAACTTTTTCTTTCGTAGCTCATTTCTTGATGTATTGCAGCTTATCTCCTTTGCAGCATAACCTTATAAAAACATATGAATAAGAAGGAGAATGCCATCTGGCTCCACCATTCATCAACATCATGGCCATCCTTCAATCTCTTCTCCATTTTCTTACACAAGCTCCATATCCCCTCATTGTCTTATTATGCTGGAATTGTCAATTTCTGTTTTGAATGTCAATTATTGAGTCCTAGAGTTCTACGGAGTAGAGGATTCTCATCTTATTCCTTTATTCTAAGACTTTGATCATTAGATCTAGACTCTTCATCCAGGAAGGGCATCCTCTCTAGATCCACCCCGTCAGGTCCTGTAAATGTCAACGATATCACTTGTCATTCTTCTAATCTTTAGAGAATGTATGGCTGGTCTATCTCTTCTCACAACAAAGAACTGGAAATAAGGCAGAGAGGAATTGGAAATTCCTTGGCACAATTAGCCTTTTTCAGAGACGGAGACCAAATTGAACCCCATTCTCCAGGTGCAGTGTCACCAGGCCATATATAATCCCTGATCTTAAATCCTCTTAGAATAAAGGCCAAACTAATTTTTGCTTCCCTAATTGTTTGCTTTACCTGCATATTCGTTTTATGAGGCATTGAGGATAATTTCTCAATACCAACATTTCCAATCTATTTCTATTTGGACAATACCTTGTTTTTCTGGTCTGTCCACCAAAATGGGTAACATTACATTTTTCCATCTTATCAACTTTTCCAATGGTATTTTCTTTACGAAGATTAATATTCTCATAAAATCCTTGATTTTCCCTAAACCCTTCATTTTCTTGTGTCTCTGAGAAATGTTTTATATCATCTTCTGTGAAGACGGGCACAACTTATTTGTTCAAGTTCTCCATCATTTCCTTATTCCTGATATCTGCAGTTCTGATCTTTTTTTTAACCTAAATTGATTAGCTGATTTCCTGTTTCTGATAGCTAATTTACTTCCATGCTTGTGTGTTCTTTTTAACCAATTTCTCTCTCTTTTGTAGCTCATCCTGTTCTTGAGCAGCTAATCTCCTACTCTTTTGGAACTGATCAATTGATCTTCAACTCTTCTCAGTGATCTCTCCCACTTTCTCAATTTCCAATTCCTCTCTGCCTTATTTCCAGTTCTTTGTTGTTGCTTTCTGTTCATTTGTAGCTGTCCCCCGCTCCTTTGAAGATGATCTCCTGCTGAACTCTTCTTTTCACATTGCTTATTTCATGCAGTTTTGTAATGGAATCTATATCTCTTGTACATTTGATCTCCCTCTGTTGTGGAACTCTTGATCATTTATATCTCATCTGTTGGTCCTTTGCACCTGATCACCAGCACTTTTATAAAAGATCATTCACTGTCTTCTCGTTAATCATCCATTCTTTAGTACCTGATCACCCATTCTGTAGTATCCGCTCCCCTGCTCTTTATTAGCTCCTCTTCCAGTATTGTATAGCAGATCTCTCATTCTTTTGAAGGTGAGTCCATGCTCACCTGGAGCTGATCTGTAGATAGACACAAAAAGCTGGAGTAACTCAGCGGGTCAGACAGCGTCTCTGAAGAAAAGGAATAGGTGATGTTTCAGGTCGAGACCCTTCTTCAGACTGAGAGTCAGAGAAAAGGGAAAGCGAGAGATATAGACGCTGATGTGGAGAGATATAGAACAAATGAATGAAAGATATGCAAAAAAGTAACGATGATAAAGGAAACAGGCCATTATTAGCAGTAGCCTCGGTGAGAACCAGAACAGAAAATGAGACTCAACAAGACGATTTTGAAGCTGGTACGACTTAGGTGGGGGAGGGATGGAGAGAGAGGGAATGCAAGGGTCTTTCCCCCATTTCCCATTTCGACATCACCTTGTGGGATCTAATCTAAAGCCTTCGAAAAGATCATATATCACATTCACTTATCATCTCTATGAGACAAATCATCAAAGTACCCCAATATATTGGACAAATAGCAACTCCCTTTCATAAAGGCACATTGACGCTGGTTAATCATATTATTATATCAAGTGCCTTTCTTTCATATTTAATATTGGAGATGCCATGCTCATTAACTTCCAGTAATATTATTTTACGAACACAGGAGTTTCCCAGATCACAGAGGACCTGACTTAAAGGAATCTGAATTTATGCAAATTCTCCCATACATTTTTCAAGCATTTTCCAAGGTAGTTATAACAATAACTTCCATGGTATTCCTTGGTAACTAGATATAGTATATCAAGTGAGGTAGGTGTCAAGAGTATTTCATTGTCACATTCACTGGGAACGGAACGGAATGTCATCTGGCTCTTCTTGGGCACTGATATTATTGATGTCCTTTTAAAGCAGATCGAGGCCATGGATTGAAACAGTGAGAGGTTGAAGATGCCCGCAAATGTCCAACCAGTTGGCCCACGCAGTTTTAAGAATGTGCCCAGATACACCATCGGGACACGGCACTTTCTGAGGGTTCACCCTCAAGTAGAATCTTCTGACAATGGCCTCAGAAATTGGGATCACTGTGTCATCGGGGAAATGAGGACTCGTGGAGTTATATCTTTGGTCTCCTTTTTATAGATGGTTCAAGAGTCAGATGGTTGTTGGGAAGAAGCTGCTCTGAACCTGGAGGTAATGGCTCTCAGGCTTCTGGACCTCAAGAGAAGTGAAAAGTGTTTAATTGCCACATGTACCGGCAACGATACAATTGAATTCTTATTTGCTTTAACGCAACATTCCCATTTATGCAATAACACACAAATAACTGTACAATAATCAATAATACAATAGATGAATAATCGGTAACCAGACAATAATATGCAAAACAGAAGTCAGCCTTGCAACCAAAACAAAGTCCATAGTAGATCATAATTGCTGAGGTAGTGGATGATGTTGTGCAGTGGTCAAGAGCCTGATGGATGCTGAGAAGATACTGTTCTGGAACCTGGATGTCATGGTGCATCACAGTAAAATCATGGTTCACGGTTTACCTTCATTGACTTTCATTTGTACTATGTGCTTGCCACATAGTTCTAGGATCTTAGGTTGCAAGATGAAGGTTTGTCATAGATAAATCAGCCATGGCAAGGTTTATAAATCTCCTCTACACTTGTGAAATTTAAATTGTCCAACGTTTTCTTGACAAAGCACAGAACAAGGGCATTCCACGATTGTTGCATAATATTTTCCACTGTTCTTTACCTAATGCTTTCCTGGTTCACCTTTCAGGTGATTGGTAAAATAACTCCACTTTGATGATCTCGAGCTCTTTTGCATCTAGTCCCCTTGATCACCTTGCGCTCACATGGCTCCTTCATAGCTGATCACATTATAGCTGCAAGAAAGAATTTTGTTGTTCTATCTCAGACATATGACAATAAAACACTCTTAATCTTGACTCTTTTGACTTGTTCTTTTGTAGTTGATCCCTGGCATTTCTGTAGTTGTAGTCTCACTCTCTTTTCTAGGTGTTCACTCTCTATTTCATGGGTGATCTCTACTGTTGTGACTGATCTCTGTCTCTAATGTAGCTCCCTTACTTTTACTTTGCAGTTGATTTCATGCCACGTTGTAGTCCTGTTTTTTTCGCTGCCCTCCTGCACTTTTGCGATTGAATTTGCATTCTTCTGATGCTTTGGTCACTTTCTTTTGTAAATATGTCCCACTCTTTTATAAACATAGCACAAAAAGTAAGGACATTTGTGTTTGGTAGATTATTTCTTTGTTGTAACAATGCTTCTTGGCAATAAATCTTATACCGTTGGAAAGCCTGTTTATTTCCCTTTTAAATGGTGCCACATTTGTAAGGAACATGCATTTGGGTTGCGCCCATGAAAAATTTGCCAAATCTTCTCTGCCAATGCCAAACAGCTTATTCTGCTGTTGCTATTGACTCTTGTTTTGAGCTTCTGCTACCCCCAGGTGCTGACAATCAGGTGCCTGATTGGTACCTGATTGGCAGCATCTGTGAGCATGGGCCCTGCTACAGTGGTCAGTAGGTGTCTGCTCCAAGAATCGGCATGCCACGTTTAACTGATCTGGATAGGGCCCGTGCGATAGGGCAACTTCAAGCAGGTGTTCTGCAAAACCAAGTTGCGGCATTATTTGGAGTGAGCCCTAGTACCATCTCCAAAGTGAAGGCCAAGTTCCATATAACGGGGGATGTCAGAGACAGGCCGCGAAGTGGGCGTCCCAAGAAGACGACACCCGAAAAAGACCGTTTCCTCACCCTGTCAGCACTTAGGAACCGTAGGCTGTCTTCTACAGATTTGCAGTCAAGGTTTGCAGGATGATATGGCCGACGGCTCTCTGCCCAGACAATTCGGAACAGACTGCACGCAGCCGATCTCCGGTCTCATAGGGCTGCCAGGAGGCCTGCCATGACTGCCCTTCACCGTCAGGCCCGTTTGCGCTGGTGTCGGCAACACGTGCACTGGAACCTGAACATGTGGAGGAACGTTATGTTCAGCGATGAGTCCAGATTCTGCCTACGGCAGTTGGATCATAGGGTCAAAGTGTGGAGAAGACGCGGAGAACGCTATGCTGATTGCTGCACCGATAGAGTAACATCTTTTGGTGGAGGCAGTGTGATGGTGTGGGGCGGCATCTCCCTCACTGGAAAAACGAGGCTTGTCATCATTGGAGGCAATCTCAATGCAGAGAGATATCGAGATGAGATTCTGCAACCAGTGGCAATCCCATATCTCCACAGTCTGGGACCGAACTCTATCCTCCAAGATGACAATGCTCGCCCCCACAGAGCAGGGTTTCTCAGAGACTACCTCCAGAATTTGGGAGTGGAGAGGATGGAATGGCCTGCCAGCAGTCCTGACCTCAACCCCATTGAACACTTGTGGGATCAGCTTGGGCGTGCTGTTCGTGCCAGAGTGACCAACACAACCACGTTGGCTGACTTGCGACAAATGCTGGTTGAAGAATGGGATGCCATCCCACAACAGTGTGTGACCAGGCTGGTGACCAGCATGAGGAGGAGGTGCCAGGCTGTTGTGGCTGTGTATGGTTCTTCCACACGCTACTGAGGCTCCTGTTTATTAAATGAATAAATTGTTAAATTGCCAATATGTCTTGTTTCTTCAGACTTCAATCATCCAATCCACCAAACAACACCGAACAAGAGTCAATGGCAGAATAAGCTGTTTGGCATTGGCAGAGAAGATTTGGCAGATTTTTCATGGGCGCAACCCACATACTCAGCTCTGCTGCTCATCCCACAAAT
The DNA here is from genome assembly GCF_053455715.1 of Rhinoraja longicauda. NCBI lineage: Eukaryota > Metazoa > Chordata > Chondrichthyes > Rajiformes > Arhynchobatidae > Rhinoraja > Rhinoraja longicauda. The sequence goes on along the minus strand of NC_135956.1, from coordinate 64,265,396 downwards.
GCATGTTCCTTACAAATGTGGCACCATTTAAAAGGGAAATAAACAGGCTTTCCAACGGTATAAGATTTATTGCCAAGAAGCATTGTTACAACAAAGAAATAATCTACCAAACACAAATTTCCTTACTTATTGTGCTATGTTTTAGTTCATCTCTGAATTGTTCCTGGCTGAGCCCATGCACTTTTGTAACTAATCTGCTTTGTGTAGCCGGACTAATGGTCTTTTAAAACTGCTTCTTGAACCTTTGTAGTTATTCCACTGTTCTTTGGTAGGTAGCCCTGCTCTTTTTGTAATTGATCTCTGCTCTTTTGAAACTCATCTGCTCACCTGTTTGAGTTCACTTCTCTTTTGCTCTGATTTGCTGTTTTATAAAGTGGATCTTGTTGGATTGAATTTCTAGATTGGTTTGGGATTTGTTCAGGCACATCGCTGTTGAATGACAGTCAGGGAGGCTCCGCACATGTTAAGAATGCTGCTTCTGCACTTATAGCCTGTAAACGGCTTTGGTCGTGTATATGTTAATGAAAATGACAATAGTCACATCTAATGGTGATCCTTGCACACTTACTGCAACTATCTGGTGTCCTCCTATATTAATTAAATGTAGGTCCTGAAATGAATATTGAGGTGTTTTTGCAACGTACATGATGTCTCTCATTGAAATTTGATCTTGTAACTTAGACATATGATACTGTACAATCCAACTTTATGGCACATATATTTTCTGTTATATTTTTGTATATGGTACCCTGTTTTATTTATGTGTTGGAGGGATGTTTCCTTATTTAGCAGCTTGCATTTTGTTTACGGGAAATTCCGTCTTTGTGGTTTTTGTGTATGAGACTTCTCATTTCATTCTATTTATATATAGCTTATTAAATCTTGTGAATTCTTCAGCTGCTCCTTTTACGTACATTCTTTCTCTTGTATGAATTACACTTTAGAAAGGGAAATTTGAATGTAAGGGAGGAGGTATAAATAGTTTTATCGATTAATCTGCAATAGTCATAGATTCAATATAATCATAGATTCAATGATTCAGCAAATAAAATTACTTGAGTTTATATTTCTTCCAGTTCAGATATTCAAGTAGCATGCAAACTTGTGACTTTAACTGCTGGAGCTGCACAAATATGCATCAATATGCTTGTCCTGAAATCTAGTTTGACTGTTATTCTATAATTTAAAATCTGTCAATTCAAACATTTACAGAAAATCCTGGAAACACTCAGCAGGTCAGGCATCATTTGTGGAAAGAGAAACAGAGGTAATGTTTCAAGTCAGATGCTGTCTGGCCTTGCAAATGTTCCGAATATTTACAGTCTTTATTTTAGATTTACAACATCTACAGATTTTTTGAATTTCATTCAACTCAATTTTTTTTTTCATAAAGCTGATAACTTTGGAATATGTTTTGCTTGAAAGACCATGTACACTGCATTTTGAAACTTACAGGTACAATAACATAATATTCATACTGTGAGCTGACTGTCATTATCTATAAATGTGTATTCTTTAAGATTACCATTTAACTTGCATGACCGGGCCGAATAGATTTAAATCATGAACTTAAATAAAAGTATTTTGATCGAGATCATTGAAATTTCAATATCCATTTTCCAACTTCATTTTTTCAGTCACTTCCGTATGTTCGGAATCAGCCACTTGGTGATCGGTGTATTCATACCAATTCAGTGTTAGTGAACAGATTAAAATGTACTGGATGAAAACATGAAAAATTTAAACAATGGTCAATGTAAGGCTGAAAGCTGCGTTACTGTTAGCAGTAGAAAGAGAATCTGCTGGAGAGATAGGTGCCGTGGCCGAGAGGTGCCTGCAAACCCTTCATGTAACTGGCGGATTCCATCACTTTGAGAAAATTCATATGTAACTGCTTTGTGGTGAAACTTCAGGACATGCAAATTTGTTCAAGCATTTGTAACAATTCCAAGAAATGTCTGCTAAAATCTTCTGCAGGTTTTACGTAGATCTTCCTGCATGTATCATACAAAAGTTGTGAGTTAAATGAGGCATAAAATTTGCTACTGGAAATTCAGATATGGCACCTGGAACTAACTTAGATTGCAGGGATTTCAGAACAACTTTAATCTCTATTTTATTAATATTTTATTATTGAGACATGTGCTATATATAGCTATACACCTTCATCCATCCCACTCATCATCCATCTTTGTGGTCAGCTAAAGGACATGGCTGCAATAACTCTCGCTGTCAAAATGTCCCTGAGAACAATAATGTAAAAGGAAAGTGAGAATTAGATGGAAGTAACTCTGGGGGTGGGGTGTGAAGGCAGTAAGTAGATGTTCACTCATGCATACTCTTATTGATTGAGTTACATTTACACATATATTAAACCACTTTCTAGCATAGATAAGTGAGCTTCAAAAGGAATTTACTCATCCGTATCCTTTAGTAAGATCAGTGCAGGGTGAGTATCAAAGTTAAACAGAAAATACTGGATAAATACAGCACACAAGGCAGCATCTGTGGAAAGAGAAACAGTGCCTGTAAGTCTTCAGCATGTTGCAGATCAAAATATGGACTATTTCTCTTCCCACAGATGCTGCCTGACTTACTGTGTTTTCCTATCATTTTTTGACTTTGAGACCAGCATTTGTAGTTTTTTTCAGCAGCCGAAAAATGAATCTGCTTCCTAATTAAAGCATTAAAGTAGCATTGTACTTTCAGCTAATGCTTTTCAAAAGTTGTAGAAGGATCATGACTGAAAATTTGCACAATAGAGTAGGTGTGCTTTTTTAATTCGAGCACAGCCTTGTATGGCAACTGGTGCATATTATTACATCCATCCATCCATAGTAATTTTGTGCAGCTACTGACACATGACCAGTAAATCAAAGGCAGCTGATAGAGATCGCTGAAACTGCAGTAACCATTTTCCAGTGTCAATTTCCACTCGTTCAGGTATGTTCTGAATCAGCATTGCTGCAGTTTGTGAAAGGTTGTGTTGTGTGAAGAATGGCAAACAAAGCAACAGGAGAAGGAAGTAAATGTGCTGGTAGGAGCCTTAAAATTCGGGTGGAAGAGATCCGCAACAGGAGAATGGCTTTTGGCACCAGGGGTTCTCGGAGGCCATCTATTACAACAACTAGACATGTCTGGCAGTAGGTGGTTCAGGAGCTTATTGCAAGAAGCTACACCCAGGAACAAGGAGCAATGCAGGAAGAAGTTCATTTACCTCAAGTGATGCTGGAAGGTGAGATCTACACCCAATATATGCTCCTGATATGTCATTAGGTCAGTTGTCGTTAGCTCCCACACAATGACCACATAGATAACAGCTCTTCCTCCCTCACGCTGACAGCCAGATGTTGAAAACCCTTTGTCCCTTCCACCCTTTCTCCACACCCACTGACAGACAGACATTGAATGACCCTCCCTTTCTTCCCCCCCCTCCCCCCTTCACAATCACCAAGAGACAGACACTGACACACATTGATGAAGCAAGACAAACATCTCATGGGTCCATCTCATTAATCTGCCTCTTTGTCTTACAGGCAAAGGCCGCATGCAACCGCCACCTGTCAGGGCAGACAGGAGGGGGGCCCTCTCAGGCTACGAGACTGACCAGTCTGGAGGAGAGGGTCCTCTTCCTCATGGACAGCCGAGCTCCATGCCCCAGTGTCAGCAGAGCAAGTTAAGAATCTGCCTGGTATGCATTTATTTCATGATTATTCAACATAACTCGCCTATTGAAATGACCTCTATGTTTGAAATGTGTGTTGGCCACTTTACACAAAGGGACAATGCATGGAGTGTTACCGTGCTATTGTTTCTGTCCTTATAATTGCAGGCTGACGAGAGAAACACCCCTCTAGTCTCGAGGCCCACGAAGAGGAAGAGGAAAAGGTGGAGGAGGAGGAGAGGTCGGAAAATGACAAGTATGCGGCTGATGGGGAGCAGGAAGGATGCCTTGCATCATTGCATGTATCCCTGCCAGGCAACAGCTCAGAAACTGACACCACCAAAGCAGATTATAGTTTAGAGGGGTGGGTTCAATGATAGGAGTCACTTAGCACAAGTGGGTTGCAGGCAGGCAGCAAGGGATAGGAGATTTAATATATTGGCTTGCTGGAAGCTAATTCCGCATATTATTACTGGAGAAATCAGCTGGGGCCAAGAAAGGGAAGCATTCCAGAGTTGGCTGGTCAGGATGTATAGCGAAATGACAGATACACCATCTGGCCTGTCACGCTGAATACAGGAGGTAACCAGGAGCATAGATGAATCTCGCTCAAATGCTTTGCAGACAGTAGTGAAGCAGCAGGGGAGCATCACTTCTACTCTGGAGGCAATACATACCTCTAGGCCAGCTACCAGCAATGTTCCAGAAATGCAATCAATGATTGAGCAGGCTTCAGCTTTGATGGAGATACAGTTATCTCAGTCCAAGTGCTTCAGAGATCTGCTAATTAACATTGATCTCTAATGTGAGCAAATTGCTATTCTTCAGGAACTGAAATGTGCTTCAAGTAGCCATTATGGAGCAACAGGGATATTCCAGGAATATGCTATCTTCAGTTGGCAGACGTCTGGTTGGCTCTTATGACAGTAAAGTGATGTGGATCACAGCAGATCTGAACGGAATTATCCTTTCAGTCGCATGAGAATCTTAGTGGCACTGAGGAAATGGAAGTCCTTTCTTTATCCCACCACCATTGGACTTAACTAGTGCTCACCACCAGATTTTCTAGATTGTTGACACTCAAAGTGGAATTCAATAATAGAAACCAGCCTTCACAGGCGTATTCTTGGAGGGTATCCATCACTGATATCTGCTTCTACTACATTGGAAAGATAGTAGCTTTCCAGTAGTTGGGCACCAAGGGAGTATGACAATGTCGTCGTAGCATTAACAACCCACTTGGAAAGCAGGCACAATTAGAAGCACTAGATATCATTAGATTATAGAATGACCAGTAGCTTTTACATATATTTTGCTCACGTTGCCTGAAGTAAAAGAACTTCAGTTTTAAATAATTATCCTCTGATGCTTAATTCTGAAAAGGTTATTTTATTTAACCTGAACATCCAATGTAAAAGGGAAGTATTTAGCTTAGCATTGACGGGAAATGCTGAAATAAATTTGACTCCTGCATTATATTCATGGGCCTTCTAGTCTAAAGAACCAGATGAAACCTTCAAACCATGGCAAGAGATGACAACTCTTGACAAACATGTGAGCAAGGTGTTTTGTTTTAATCATAATGAAAGATAAGGTTGTGATTCAACCTTGAATTGCTGCATTGTGGCCAACATCTTATCAGTGAGCATGGGTGAGGCAATGCAGTATTGTTTCTGATTGCTTGCACTCCCCATCAGAAAGGTTTTATGTACTATCCCTGATCATTTGTCTCTGTCTCCCATGGTCATAGAGACTTCCATCAAGAATGGCATGCATACCAGGCATAGGCAGATACAATCCATTCATAACATTTTGCATTTCATTTGCAGAAACTCTTACCATTGGTAAATCATGCTTGTAGAGGTCTAAGCATTAAATTAATTGCTGCACGACACCACAGTGGTATCATTCCCAACATTATTCCATCATTATGAACTTCTTGTTAGAGAAAGGTAAGGCACTCAGCTGTAGATACATTAAGAGATCCTGAGGGGAACAGACAACATCTAATTTTCCCCTTCATAGCAAGTATTTCAATAGTTGTCTCTCAGGTATAAATAAGTAACTTAAAGTGTGGAAAAGGAGGGCCGATGTTTCCAAGGCTCTAACTTTAAAGTCATCTCAGTAGTTAATGTAATCATGCAGTCTTCACTTTAAGGGATCAATATTTGCCAGTTATACTTCAGCATGGTATGTAATCCAAGAGAGAAATGATAAATCAAATTTAATTGGTTGCATATTACTTGTGAATTGACCCTGGCAATGGATCTATTGAGCCAGTTGTCTTCCACGCTTTTTAAAGATGCCACTTGGTTGATGTTTGAAAGACTAATTATTGAAGTAGCCATCTTCATGAGAGGATTGCTCCTTATGGGACAGTGTGATGCAGGTGTAATGCAGTTAATGTTGCTGTGAACTTTCAGGCAGACATCACAGAGGAGGCCACCTTGAGGCACATAAGAGGCTGGGCATGCTTGTGATGTGTGGGCTAATCTTTGAACATCAAATACTGAAATTTTAAGTCTGCTGACAGAGGCTATAGACTGGGAAAGGCAAGCCCTGCATTCAAATGTTGACCATCTCTATTGAAAAGCAGTGGACTAGATTGGTCTACTGGTGAAGACTATAAAAAAAAAACATGCTTCTAATTAATAAAGTTAAAATGGTTGTTGTTGTGATATGTGTCTATAAAAAGGCAGCAAACAATGAAACTTTGACCATCGTGTGAACTTATGATCTGTTAGATAATCCTCATGTCTTGTGAATGTTGCCAGAGATAGGCAGCTTTTCTCTCCCTTTCTTTCCTTCTGTCTTCTTGCTCCTGCTCCATCTGTCTTTCCTGTTGTTCCTCCTCTTGTTGGAAACTTACAGGGAGGGACTCTGGGCTGAATTGTATAACATCTAGCAGACAATGACATAGGAAGTCCTTTCTGACAAGTACTGGAAAGCAGCACAGAAAACACAATCTTAATCTGAGGATGCTAATGTCGTACTGGCTTCCACGCATAATGCAACAGAATTACTTGACCAACAGACAAGACACAGGTTGGACAGATGCGCCCAATGTTACCGAGGAATGGAAGGGAATTGCAGAGGTTCTTTTTGTCACAAGCTTTAAATATCTCTTAGAAGGGTCGGTGCCAAGTTAAACGATTTCAAATGATGCCCACTGGTCAAAAAGGAAGGAGTGATGAAACCCAACAATTGTAGGAGTTGGCTTAATGTTAGAAGTTAGAAATTTTTAGAGATAAAATTAAGTTTTGCTTTTGAAAATCTAGCCAGATCTGTAAAAGACAAATAGAGTTTGACCAATTTAATTGTGAATTATTTAAGAAAATAATGACATTAATGAAGATAGTGTAGTCAACATGTGCAAGAATTTTCAAATGGTATCCAATGAAATGAAATATTAAAATGTTTATTAACAAACATACCTGCATTTTTAGAGCATTTCAAAACATCAATATATCCATTTTCATTTTAAGGTCTGTGTAGTATTTCTCATTGTTGTAATTCTACAAGTATTTGGTATTTGTACATTGGTTTCAGGATGCAAACATCCACAGGCTTTGGTGTAGCAAGTGATGAATCACCATTCTCTGCATTAATTAGTGGGTCTCAGACATGGATGCATTAGGTCAAATAAAGAGCAGAGGGCAAACAGACTGGGGCAAGTAGTTGTAAGCAGGCCATATTCAAAGAGGAGGCCATTTTCAACGAGATTGTGCAGACATCCAATCCGATAGTCATAGTCACACAGCATGGAAATAGGCCCTTTGGCCTAATTTATCCACGCCGACCAAGCTGCCCCATTTACACTAGTCCACCTGCCAGTGTTTGGCCCATATGCCTCTAAACCTTCCCTGCTATGGACCTGGCCATGAGGAACAATGTGCGAAACATCTGCGCTCTGTTTGTCCTTGACATGATCTGTCCCTTGCGGTAGCCACAAACGCAACATCAGAGCAGTGCAAGAACATCGTTTCAATCTTTACATTTGACTGTGGTAACAGAATTTAATATCTCTAGCACTTACCAAGATGGAGCTGGACTTATTTGCATAGTTTTGCAGTATGCAGTCTGACACTGTATAAGAAAGATCATTGATGTCAAATATACTTCATATTTTTTTGCCAGATGCAAGTAGGTGAAGCAAATATTTGGGTTCACTATGATTATAGCCAGCTCCATGGTGCAGCAGAGTTGTAAACATTATCTTGTGAGCATTTCTGCTCTTCTGTACACCTCTGTTCTCCATCACATCTAAAATAGACTACAGCCGCTGTGTATGACTGGAGGCAGCAAACCATGTCTGCCAATCACCATTATGTTGCACAGCCATCATGAAACAACTCTTCATTCTGCAGCTGAGTCTTCACTGCAAAGCAAATGGTTACTCTCAGCAACCAGATTTTCTTTTGCCTCCAGTATGAAACCCATCAGGACATTTTCAAGCCATGAATATGTGTACACTTCTAAACTATGCTTATAATGAAAACCATGTTGCCAGATGAAATGCAACCAAGATTATGCCGATAAAATGCTTCCTCTAACTGGAGCTCAACAACATATGCTAAGACTCATGCTAGTCTGCTGCAAACTGCACAACACTGATGTCATCTGGGCGTTTACTTTCCAACAAACTGAGGCACACTAGGAAGAGTGTGGTAAAGGAAGGAAAGAAAGAAAGAGGAGCTTGGTGTGATGCTAAAAAATGCAACCCATTTTTGCTCTATCCAATGGCCAAATAGCTATCTTTCTTCTGCCTCAGGTAAAAACAAAAAGGTAAATGGTCCAAACCAACTTTATAAATGCAACCATGACATATTGCTTGCAAAAGTAAACTGACTGCCCCTTGCATAAACCATTAGTATCTGTTTTTCTAGCCCCCTTGCTACTACAAGACGGTATCTCAGTGAGTCGTATAGAGCATGGCTTGTGGTAGGTTTCTGTCTTTTCATGGAGAAGGCTGCAGATGACCTACAGAAGATGGAAAATCATTGTATCTAGAAGGTATGCTGAGAGTGACAGCATACTGGCGGAAAGTCAACACAAGGTCACTGGCAGGTGGCAGTGGTGGAAGAACAAATATCTTCTCTCCATTATAGGACAGCTGGCTTCTACATGCACACATCCAGGATAGAATCTCAGTGATAGTAATAATCTTTAGGAGGAGAGATTGCTGGACAGCTGGTATGTGACAGTAGTCTAAGTTTCCAGTACAGAATTCAGATGTTGTGCAGCTCATGATTGTTTTGCAGTGAAGTTCAAACTCAACATAATAGTTTGCCTGAGATTTGTGAATGGAGTTGTTCAGCACTTCCATGGTGAAAAGATTGGACATTAAACTCTGTGAAAAGTATTTTCCGTGATGCTTTTGAACTCTTCTTCGCCACCAAACTCTGGATTTCTGGCACCAATGCAGCAGAAATTCTGCATCAGTAAATCCATTAAAATCCTCATCTGAGTGCCACTCAGCAGAAGTCATGTGTAATCTCAATTTATGCAGGCTGCCACATGGCCCCAGCATTGGCAGCAATTTTCCTTTGAACATTTATTGGTGAAAATGTGCTAAAGGAGTACCGTGACCGAGTTTCACTGATGAGAATGGTTTGTGCAATGAAGTGTGCAATTAGAATCATGAAAGCCAGTTTCTTGCAGATTTACGTGTTAAAATCATGTACTTGTTACTTTATGTATTTAACTCTTGACTCTTGATTATATTCTGACGGATAAGATATATATTTATATGGATAGACAGGTGCTGCGTAGGGATATTCAGTATGGTTTTGTACGTGGAAGATCATATCTTATGAATCTGATTGAGGTTTTTGAAATAACAACCAAAAAGCTTGATGAGGGCAAAGCAATTGACGTTGTCTCAATGGACATCGGCAAGGCATTTGATCAGGTTCTGCATGGTATGTTGCTCTGGGAGGTTAGATCGAATGGTATCCAGGGAGAGCTAGCCGACTGGACAGAGAATTGGCTACATGGACGGAAGCAGAGGGTGGAAGGTTATTTGTTGCACTAATGGTGTGCCTCAGGGATCGGTGCAGGGCCGATTGTTTTTTGAGGTTTATATCAATGATTAGGATGAGATGTAGAAGGCATGATTAGTAAGTTCGCAGATGACATTAAAGTGGGTCATATTGTAGATTGGCAAAAATGGTTATCAAAAATGACAGCAAGATCTTCATAAAGGCAAGGGGGCTGAGGAATGGTTAATGGAGTTTAATGCAGATAAGTGCGATGTGTTGCATTTTGAGAAGTCCTACCAGGACAAGACGTTCACACTGAATGGCAGGGTCCTGGGTAGTGTTGTAGAGCAGAGGGATCTAAGAGCACAGGTACATAGTTCCTTCAAAGTGGTATCCCAGGTAGACAAGGTGGTCAAGAAGGCTTTTGGTGCATTGGCCTTCATCAGTCAGCGTATTGAATGTCGAAGTTGGGATGTTATGTTACAGTTGTACAAGAAATTGGTGCATTTGGTGTATTGTATTCATTTTTGGTCACCCTGCGATAGGAAAGATGTTGTTAAGCTGGAAAGAGTGCAGAGAAGATTTTACAAGGATGTTACCAGGACTTGAGTGCTGGAGCTATAGGGAGAGGTTGGGCAGACTAGGACTTTATTCGTTGGAGTGTAGAAGGGTGAGGGATGATCTATATAAGATGTATAAGATCATGAAGGGAATAGATAGAGAAGATGCAAAGACTTTTAACCAGAGTAGAGGAATCAAGAGCTAGACGTTGGTTTAAGGACAGAGGGGAAATATTCAATAGGAACCTGAGGGGCAACTTTTATCACACAGAAGGTGGTAGGTAGTGGTAACTGCCAGAGGAGGTAATTGAGGCAGGTATTATAACCAGAGTTATATGTGGACTGATAGGAAAGGCTGAGAGGGATATGTGCCAAGCGCAGGCAGGTGGGATTAGTGTAGATGGGGCATCTTGGTCGGCATGGGCGGGTTGGGCCGAAGGACCTGTTTCCGTGTTGTATGACTCTATGCCTCTATGATTACGTGCATTTTACAGCCCAATCTTTTGCAATGGCAGGAGCTCCGTGTGAAGGAGCGACTTTGAGGCAAATTTTCCCAAAATTGATAATGCAAGTTGATGCAAGTCTCTCAGTCTGTTGGAGATGGCAACTTGGCATAGTGACTTGACACAAAGAAGTGGTTCATGTTTTTAGCATGTGTGACTTCAAGACTCTCTGTGGAAATCCCAGGCCAAGCGGCTTAAATAGAAATCGAACCATCAGTTTATTGTGGAGTAGATGAGGTCAATACTGATTCCTGAGTTTACATGAGTGATTTCATATACATTGCATGCTGATCACTGTTTGATGCCAATGGCATAAGCCATCATACCAGCAGAAGTCTGCTGAACAATGTATCAAGAATATGTGTGCACCATTTTTTATAACTGTCAGCAATTAATTTTTATCAAAATACTAGACCACGTGTACCCGTTGGGCCCAAACCTCTCCTGCATTGGTGCAGCACCTTCTCCCTCTCCCCCTACACTACCCCTCCCCCTCCCCTCACCCTCCCCTCCTCTCTCCCCCCTCTCCCTCCTCTCTCTCCCCTCCCCTCTCTCCCCTCCCCCTCCCCTTTCCCCCTCCCCATTCCGCCTCTCCCCTCCCCCTCCCCTCTCCCTCCTCTCCCCCTCTCCCGTCTCTCCCCCCTCTCTCCCACCCTCTCCTCTCCCCCACCCTCCCCTCCTTCCCCCCTCCTCCCCAACCCCAAAACCCCCCTCCCCCCACCCATCCCCCTCAACCCCCCCTTATTCTCCCTCCCTAGGAGATAGATTTAAACTTTAAAATGTGAATAACTTAAAAAATATAACACCGATTTCAATGAAACTTCTTCCATCCGCACCAAAGGGACGACGGTGAGTAAGGTGGGCTTAAAATTGGCGCGTTATTGTGCACCGTTTTGGCTGGAGTTGAGGAACAAACAAACAACCAAGAGTTTTAGTATATAGATAAATCACTATGTGCTTAGAAATATTGCACCAAATTATAGAATTTCCCCCTCCACTCCGCCTCTCCCCTCCCCTCTCCCCCTCCCCCCACCCCTCCCTTCTCCCCTTCTCCCCACTCCCCCCTCTCTCCCCTCTCCCCCTCTCCCCCACCCTCCCCCTCCCCTCCTTCCCCCCTCCTCCCCAACCCCAAAACCCCCTCCCCCACCCATCCCCCTCAGCCCCCCTTATTCTCCCTCCCTAGGAGATAGATTTAAACTTTAAAATGTGAATAACTTTAAAAATATAACACCGATTTCAATGAAACTTCTTCCATTCGCACCAAAGGGACGATGGTGAGTAAGGTGGGCTTAAAATTGGCGCGCTATCGTGTACCGTTTTGGCTGTAGTTCATGAACAAACAAACAAACAAGAGTTTTAGTATATAGATAAATCACTATGTGCTTAGAAATATTGCACCAAATTATAGAATTTCCATTTTTTTGCCAGGTTTGCAATTCCTGATTAGCTGAAGGATACCTTTATTGTGAAAGTGGCTGGTGGTGAAGTAATAATACATGTTTGCATCGGCTAATTTGTAAGTTAGGAGACTGTAGAACTTTAAAGAAGTAGGACATAAAACTAAAATTAGATTTGGAAATAACAACATGTTTAAATGATTGGGCTCTGCTGCCAGCAACAGCCTCAGCAAGGGCTATATCAATAATGCAAGCCTTGTCTGTACCTGCTTTCCTCACTTTGCTGCATTCACTGCTGCAGCATCTAATGTAGTATCACCTTATATATAAGAGAAATGCTTCATTGCAAGTGAATGTTGTGCAGCTTGACTGTGTGATATGCAAACTATAAGTTCATAAGTCATAGGGGCAGAATTTGCCCATTTGGCCCATCGAATCTACTCTGCCATTCAGTCATGGCTGATCTATCTTTCCCTCTCAACCCCATTCTCCTGTTTTCTTTCCCTCTCAACCCCATTCTTCTGCTTTCTCCTCATATCCTTTGACACTCTTACTCATCAAGAACCTTTCAACCTCTACTTTAAAATAATGGTGAGACGGAGTTCAGGAAGGAGATTGAGAACCTTGTGTCCTGGTGTCGAGACAACAACCTTTCTTACAATGTCAGCAAGACAAACGAGATCGTGATCGACTTCAGGAAGCGAAGTGGTACACATCCCCCAGTTGGCATTGACAGCGCCAAAGTAGAGATGGTTGAAAACTTCAAATTTTGAGGAGTGACTATCAACAACAATTTATCTTGGACCCCCCATATTGAAGCAACAGCCAAGAAAGCACACAAATGCCTCTACTTCCTTAGAAGGCTTAGGAAGTTCAGGACGACTCTCACCAACAGATGCACTGTAGAAAGCATTTTATCGGGATGCATCACAGCTTGGTTTGGGAACAGCTCCATCCAAGACCACAAGAAATTGAAGAGAATTGTGGATGCAGCCCAGAACATCACACAAACCAACCTCCCTTCCATTGACTCCATTTATACCTTCCTATGCCTCAGCAAGACCAGCAGCAGAATCAAGGATGAATTGTACCCTTGGCACTCCCTCTTCTCGCCTCTCCCATTGGGCAAAAGGTATAGAAGTGTGAAAAGGTACACTGCCAGATTCAGGGACAGTTTCTTCCCAGCTGTTATCAGGCAACTGTGCCATAATATCACAACTAGAGAGCAGTCCTGAACTACTATCTACCTCTGGAGACCCTCGGACTAACTTTGATCGAACTTTATTGGCTTTATCTTGCACTAAATGTTATTTGCATTGTTCCCATTATCATGTATCTGTACAATATGAATGGCTCGATTGTAATCATGTATTGTCTTCTCGCTGACTGGTTAGCACGTAACAAAAGCTTTTCACTGTACTTCGGTAGACGTGAAAGTAAAATAAACTAAGCTAAAAATACCCAATAACTTTGCCTCCACAGCCATCTGTGGCAATGAATTTCACAAATTCACCAAAAAAACCTCCTTATTTCCTTTCTAAAGGTACGTCCTTTTATTCTGAGGCTGTGTCCTCTGGTCCTAGAATCTCCCACGAGTGGCAACCTCCTTTCCACATCCATTCTATCCAAGCCTTTCACTATTCAGTACTCACTGCAATTTAGATGGATGATGGGGAACCTCATAGATCATCGCTCATCCTTCTAAACTCCAGCGAGTACAGGCCCAGAGCCGTAAAATTGCCCAAAACTGCTCATAATACTTCAAATGTGATCTGACCAGCGCCCTTATAAATCCTCAGCAATGCATCCCTGCTTTTATATTCTAGTCCTCTTGAAATAAATGCTAACATTGCATTTTGCTTCCTTACTACCGATTCAACTTGCAAATGAGCCTTTTGGGAATCCTGTACCAGCACTCCCAAGTCCCTTTACACCGATTTCTGAATCCTCCCCCCATTTAGAAAATAATTATTCCTACCGCCAAAGTGCAGACTGCACACTTTGCTACACTGTATTCCATCTGCCACTTCTTTGGCTTCAATTCCATCATCCAAATCATTGATATGCACTGTGAAGAGTAGCGGCTTCAACACCGACCCCTGCGGAACACTGTTACTCACTGGCAGCCAAAAAAGCCCTTTTATTTGCACTCTTTGCCGTCTGCCATTCAGCCAACCTTCTATCCATGATAGTATCTTCCCTCTAATACCATGGGTCTCATCTTATTTTGCAACCGTATATGCTTATCAAAGGCCTTTTGAAAATCCAGGTAAACAACATCCACTGACTCTCCTTTGTCCACCCCTGCTATTTACTTCCTCCCAAGAATTCCAACAGATTTGTCTGGCAAAACCCATCTATAAAACGTGGATGTGAACCTAGCAGTGCTCAGCATTTGATAGTTTACGTGAGTAGGAATGAATACTGCTTGAGAGAGAATGCTGATTTGTGTGTTATGGGGCGTGGTGAAGTAAGCAGTAATTGATGTTATTGATGCAGTTGGGAGGATATCATATTGAAGATATATTCATAATTCTTGTTTTGGGAAATCATTTAATTGCTTGTGGAACATCTTGAGTTTGATTTTTTTACTATCTGCTCCCTCTTCCTTTTGTACTCTTGTTATGGGAGGCCGTCAGACAGGCAACTGATACCCTCCCTCATTATGGACCACCCCTCAGTCAAACCTTTGGTGGAACATCCATTAACCATGGATCCCTTTTTTTTCCCAAGGTTGAACTATTTTCCCAGTCAAATTCATTGCCAGCAATAAATGGAAGCATTTGGTTAGCCACCATGGACCTATTTGAGAGGTGCAGGTGAGCTTTAGATGTTATTGTTCAACCAATATTGTCTATTGTCAATACAAATGCAGTTTTCTGTCACTACACTATCAAGGGCACAGGTGAATCTCATTACAATCTAATTGTGTGAATTGTCCAATGTAAGTAATAGGAATAATATGTCAAGGCTGTGGAATAATTGAAAAGCTCTTTTAAATACTCTGCATGTGCATGTGGACTGAATAGCTTGTCAGTGCTTTTAACTTTGAGATTCTACTTGTAGGTAAAGATTCACTCTTCCAGGCTGTTGATTGATGGCTGTTAAGGTGGGAAAAAGATGCACAATGAGTTGTTGGAAAGAAAAAAAGTAGATGTATCACTCCAGGGGTTTGTGACGAAATGACACAATTCAAGTAACTCTGGAAGGAAGCTTTGGGCTGTAACTGACAATAATCACAATTCTCATACATTTAATAGTTCAATGGCCGTGCATCACCTGGCTGTCAGTACAGATGCAGTTATATGCACAGGTTGTGAAGATACCTTTCCATATCAAATGGCATTGGAAGATGAATGCAGTCTGACTGTCTCGTAACCAAACCTGCAAGGATGCCTCTTTTTATCCTTCCATTTTCTTTTCTTTGATAAGACAAAGTGAGATGATTCATTTTGTGAAATCCACTGATCCAGCATTTAGGTAGTCTGATAAATAATAGCAACATGGTGGAAGAAATAAAACCAAAACGAAAGGCAAGGAAAAAAAGATCTTAAGCAGTTATAAAGTGTATTTACAAATCATCTTTCTGTTCTCTTCAAATGTGATTTATAAAGCTGCATGCTTAAAGAATTTAACATACCCATTTAAATGAATTATTTCATAGAAACATGATTTTAATATGGTTAATTCAAGACTAGCAGGTACTTCTGGCATGGGTGTTAAAGCAACCAAAAGAAATATTTGAGTTGCGAAGCAGATGGAATTCAGTGTAAAGAATCTTCACCCCTTTTCAATTGATTTTACACACTTAGCAGGCCTGTTAACCTGCAGCAAGTAAGAATGTATTCCATTGCAAGTACATATGACCATTAAACACTCTTGACTGTCTCGTGACTTGACTTTATGCTTGTAAATTCAAAGTGTCTAAGTGACATTTTTACTTTTGTGTTCCTTTAAGCTGGTTGCATAAACCGGAAGGTAGGAAATTGCTTTAGTGTGCTGTGGAGTGTTATTTTGGGGTTTCAAGGGTTAGGCAGAAAGTTACTTAACATATATCAATCAGTACATTAAAATGTATGCTTTAATGCTCACTAGGCAAGACAACCAATAAAGTGGCAGAATCAATAATCCTGATAATCAGTTGTGAACTACAATTACAAGCCATTTAAGCAGCAGTTAACTGAGCAAAATTGATTAAGAATGGGATATTAGAGTGAGAAAAGGCAGGTTTACTTCCCAGACACAGTAAACCTTAGATCTAAAACCAAGGGAAAGAAGGAAAGCAATTAACATGATTGGTGACCTACCACAGAAGGAGAAATGACAGTTATATCAATGCCAACAGAACTAATAAGGTAACTTTAGATAGTTCCTCTGTCCCTCTCGACCTCCCCCCTTCCCAGTTCTCCCACTGTCTTCCTGTCTCCACCTATATCCTTTCTTTGTCCCGCCCCCCTGTCAGCCGTCTGAAGAAGGGTCTCGACCCGAAACCTCACCCATTCCCTCTGTCCAAGATGCTGCCTGACCTGCTGAGTTACTCCAGCATTTTGTGATACCTTTGATTTGTACCAGCATCTGCAGTTATTTTCCTGCACTAATAAGGTAACCCAATCACTTGCATAAGTGTAACTTAAATGTTGGACACGGGCAATGTGCAACGTATGGAATTCAGGCTTGTCAAAATTTTTGTACATCTACGATAACGTGCACATACAAAAGTAGATGACTGAACTCCATGAATGAATCTGTTGAAGTTGACTTCATAGTTCTCATGCTTATTTATTTGTTGAAATAACATAAGATTCAAAGTAAAATGTCAATAGTTAAAGTATTGACCATGCTATTTTAGTGGGGAAACTTTACAACATGTTTTCTTATTTTGAAGGAATAATGTTATAATAGTGTGATGTTTCTTGAATTACGAAATGACAGCATTAAAATATTTTTGCCTGTTTGTCAATGCAATTTCAAACTCCTATTCAAATTGATTAGCAACCTAGTTGGTAGAATTTACAGAGCAGACTGCGTTAGTCAATATATATGAAGAGCTACATTAAAATTATAGTTTTTTAAATTAGATATTTTTATTTGTATGTCTTGTACTTGGTATCTGAAGAGTCATCGATTATTTGCTCAATCACTTACTACGGCACAGAAGAAGACCATCGAGTTCATGCTGGCTCTCAGTTGACTAATCCTATCAGTCCCATCCCCCCTCTTATTTCCCTGTAGTCTTGCAACCAGTTCTCGCTCATGTGGCTATTAGTGTTCCTTTCTTAAAATTCTTTTGTGATTTGCTGTTCTGAAAAATAATTTATAGTAGACAATTAGTCCACAGACTTGACTTTGGGATATAGGAGGAGACTAGAGCACCAAGATGAAACCTACAGGGAAAATGTACAAATCCCACATAGACAGTACTGAAGTCACGATTAAACGCAGATCACCGGAGCAGTAAGACAGCAGGGGGAATTTCATTAAAAAATTGATTGCAGAGGCCATACTTGGGAGCCATTTTTCCACACTTCCTGTCCCTTTTAACAAGAGTTGCATTGATAAAAATCTTGAGCAAATTGGAAGATCAAGAAAGAATCTGTACTGTTCTGCACTGGCTTTGCCTGTCAACTGGTCATTGAGAGAATAGAATCTCTAGGATTATTCAGAGCACAGTACACACAACTGCCTGAATACTAGTGCATGTGTATTGGACAATCCATGAGCTCTGGAACATTCACGATACAAGTGCTGTTGATGAAGTGATTGGTGTTCTTTTGCACATCTTTGGAAAGCAGAATAGCTGATACTAGTTTTTATTAATATTTGTATAGGATGGGGGGAGGGGGGGGGGTAAATGACGAATGTAGTGATGTGCAGTTATGATGATCATATTCCTAAGGTCTGGGATCACACGTAAACCTTAAAGATGGATTTTTACATTAGTTTGAGAGTTTAATGGCCACCATTACAAATGCTAGCTCTTTGATCCAGATTGACTTAATAATTTGAATGCAATTCCCATGTGTCATAGTGGGATTTGAATGTGCTTCCCTGGATCAATTCAGGCCTTCCGATACTAGCGCTGGTAACTTAACCACATATCCTTTACTAAATATATATTTAGGGAGGTTATCCAATTATATATTAAAAAACAAGTATTTCTGGCATACTTCTTCAAAAGTTTAAATGGATTATTTGTTACAAATTGTTACAGAGCACCTTGCATTAATTTTTCTGCTCCTGACATTTGTGGTATTACTGAATGCATTGTCACTAATATAAAATAAACTTGAATTATTAGCTCAAGTATGTAAGTAGTAGCTCAATTTTGCTCTGGATATTCAGTACTAGGTCAGGTCAAGCATAGCGTCCAAATATAGAGTCGTATATTCCAAACGTACAGTTGTATATTCTTAACAAGTTATTTTATTGGCAATAACATGACTAATAACTAACACAGTTATTTTAAATGATTTAACAGGCTTTATTAATTTAGTCCACAAGTTTTGCAGTATTTCGCAAACAGACAATGATCACAAGCTAAATAGTACTCATTAAATTACGGATTAATAATCCTTCTATTACCTTAAGTAATAGGCTAAGTGCCAGCCATGGTTCCGGGCTAAAAGTGAGAGTAAACAACTGTTCTCATTAACAGCTTGTCCACAATCTTTACAAATAGCAAGGTAGTAGTTGTGCACATTCCAATGCACGTTGCAGTATTCATCAAGTAAACTGGAAGTTTACCTAGAGTCATAGAATGATACTGTGTGGAAAAAGGCCCTTCAGCCCAACTTGCCCACACTGGCCAACATGTCCCAGTTACACTAATCTCACCTGCCTGCTACTTGAGATTTTGAATTCTGATTAATTATGAACATTAATTTTGCCCTTTACAAAAATGTTGAAGTTTGGATGGAGGTTTATGATTTACTGTTAGAGTCAGAGAGTGATACAGTTTGGAAACGGGCCCTTCGACTTAACTTGCCCACACCGCCAACAGTGTCCCAGCTACACTAATCCCACTTGCCTGCGCTTGGTCCATATCCTTCCAAACCTGTCCTATCCATTACCTTCTTAACTGTTTCTTAAATGATGGGATAGTCCCAGCCTCAACTACCTCCTCTGGCAGCTTGTTCCATACATTCACCACCCTTTGTATGAAAAGGTTACCCCTCAGATTCCTATTAAATCTTTTCCTCTTCACCTTGAACCTATGTCCTCTGGTCCTCGATTCCCCTACTCTGGGCAAAAAACTGTGCATCTACCCGATCTATTCCTCTCATGATTTTGTAAACCTCTATAAGATCTACCCTCATTCTCCTGCGCTCCATGGAATAGAGACCCAGCCTACTCAACCTCTCTCCATAGCTCACACCATCTAGTCCTGGCAACATCCTTGTAAATCTTTTCTGAACCATTTCAAGCTTGATAATATCTTGCCTATAACATGGTGCCCAGAACTGAACATAATTTTGTAAATGTGGTCTCACCAACGCCTTATACAACTGCATCATGACCTCCCAACTTCTATACTCAATACTCTGACTGATGAAGACCAAAGTGCCATAAGCCTTTTTGACCACCTTATCTGTCTCTGACCTGACCTTCAAGGAACCATGCACCAGTACTCCCAGATCCGTCTGCTCGACAACACTACCCAGAGGCCTGCCATTCACTGTGTAGGTCTTGCCCTTGTTCAACGTCCCAAAATCCAACACCTCACACTTTTCTGTATTAAATTCCATGTACCATTCCTCCACCCACCTGGCCAATCGATCCACTTAAGTTTCTGATTTCAGATGGGTTGGTGCCTATTAGAGATCTTGCAGTGGCTTGCATGAACTAGGGGATAAAATCTTTTAAGATAATGGTATATTAAAACTATTAATTTTAATAGAGCTTTGCCATGTCATGCCAATTCTAAGCCAACCATACCTCTAAAAGATAATAAGTTTTCCTGCTCAATTAAAGATGGGAGAACAATGTCTTTGGCATAATTTTACTTCTTGAGCTGCATGTCTGCTGTGGAATCCAGATGAAAGAAAACAGGACCATAAATGATTACTTCACCCTATCCCTGGCATTGATTATGACCGTGACTTATACATAGAGGTTGTGCTAATTATCATTTGCAAGGATTTTATGAATGGCTTTGAATTACCTATTAACTTTGTTTCTACTTGGTAACTGATTTTTTTCTAGTCTTGCCTTGAATTAGTGAAGGGGTTTTATGCAAAAATGTTTTGTGTACTAAATGTTCCGAAACTATTGTTTCTACGGCAGATTAAAACTGATGAAAATGAACCATCTGAATTTTCCATTTGGGCCAATCAATTGACTATTTGAATGAAAGTAATTTTATCTAGTGATTGACTATTATTCTTGTTTTGCTCTGTTAAGGGACAGCTATTACAAAAGTAAATAAGATCCATGTACACTTTTATTTAGGTGATGAAGATGGCAGTCAGGAAACAGCAGAATCAGATGGAGAAAAGCCAAGGCAGTCTAATTTGGAGCGGGAAGCCTGGAATGGACCAGGTACATCTCTGCTTTCCACCATCTTTTTTTTTCTTTACTTTTGCTATTGTGGATGTTATTTCATCAGATCAAATTAAATATTGTTGCTGATAATTTTTATTTGTATCCTAAATGTGAGAAAGATGCTATTGGATTTTACTTTGTGATAATAAATTGTAAACAGAGAAGATCGTAAAGCATGCTGCATGATCCAATAAAAACAATTTAAAATAGAGGGTATTTCCCATTTGAGGAAAGGATCTTTGAATAACATATCAATTATTAAAAGAGTGAAAATAGATATCTAATTTTGAGCAAACGTGTAACTGTTCTTTGACAATTATGATGTCGCCTTTCCAAATGCAATATGAGGGATCGAGCATTGCATTTTAATATTTTTGTCACTTTTATACAAATGAGTAGGAGTTTTGCAAGAGGGAACAAAATTGTACGTGGTGAAATGGCAATTGAAAAACAAATACATAGAAATCTTTCATTCAATGTAGATCGCTGTGGCCAGGGAATTTGCCTTCAGATTTGAGCCCTCAAGATTGAGAGACTGTCTATTCCACAGCAATGGCTGAAGCCATCATAAATGCTATCACGATTGGCCCCACATCACATTATCTGCCAAAGAACAATTTAGCTTAACTCTTTTCCAACTCTAATGTTTTATTTTTTTTTAAAGCCTCTTTTCCACCTGCCCGACCCAGAATCTTTAAATTTGTTCCAATTCCATCAGTTGTAGTGAGTTGACACCCCAGGTTTTTTCATACTGAAATTACACCTTTCAACAGCTGAACGGACAGGGCCCAGAAAATCCCAGTCCAAAGCCTAACCCTTTATTTAGCTCCACAACTGAAGTTGAAGGGGAGGATCAAGGCCGTGAAACAGACTCTTCCTTATGTGTTATGGGATATCTGGATCTGGGCTAAATTTGTACCTCTTCCAATGAAATCCTTCCAAAGTTCTGTGAGGAATCATGTCAGAATACTGTGCCATTTTGAAGCTAATGGTGAAAATAAAAAATAACTGAAATTACTTGAGTACATAACTAAAAAAAGGGCAAATTTGAATGCTTTGATTTCCATTTTGCTGATAATCTTTAATTAACAGCAGCAAGGAGAAATCAATTTACCCTTAATCTTACCCTGCCAATCTTGACCTCAACACCATTTTCCCAACCCCTATTACCACTTAAGTCCTTTGCATTTCAAATTTCTTTTAGTCTCCATTTTGAATATATTCAGTAACTCCGCCTCCACAAGTCCCAGAAGTGAGTGTTGAGTGCTGAAATAGTCTGAAGCAAAGTCAGAGAAAAAGTGGAGCATGGTCTTTAATTTTCATTTTCTGTTCTGCAATGCCTTTGTCTTTTATCCCGTACCCACACTGTGCAGCTTTTACCAGCCTTTATACCAGTAACTCATGCTGTGTTGCAATACATCATCTGACATTTCCAAATACACTACAGTTCCCCATGTTTTGCTGTGAAACTCAAAATTATTTTCTAGTAACCTTGATTGCCCTCATGTACTCTAGAAGGTGTCTGGTACTCAATAGGTACTTTATTAGTTTGGAGCAGAATCCACTTCTCCAGACCCTGCTTTAGTACCACTGACTGTACTCTTCTTCTTGCGTTTGAGGCAGCAGAAATTATGTAACGCCCTCCAGGCGCTGCAGCCAGTGCAATGTGCTGTTGTCAAGGGCCGTGAGGTCAACCCCTCCACCAGGGGGACGGAGGACAGTGCAGTCGAAAATGGCGTGCTGTGCTGTTTGCTGGTCTGCTCCTCGCATGCAGGCTGCTGATGGACGCAACCCCCAACGATGCATGTTGGCATTGAACCGGCCGACCCCTGTGCGGAGCCGATTCAGGGCAACACACTCTTTGCGGGGCATGTCCGAGCCGGGTGGGGCTGTGGTGTTCGGTGCGACAGTGAATTGAGGAGGTCTCGATGTCTGATCCCAGCTGGTTCTCCATGCTCCTAGTATGTTGAAACCGGAGCCACAGAGGGTCGCTGCAAGACGGGAGAAAGGGTGACGAGATGACAGGCGTTGAGGTCCCAGTTGCTGTGAATCCTGGGTGAGGTGGTGCAAAGGATGTTTGGCGTCCAATGGGGCCTTGCACACCAGCCTATGAGTGAAGAACTCTCTGCGAAGCTTGGCGGATGCGATACTTGCGAGCACTTGCAGGAGATCCGTCGGAGTAGAGCGTAGTCAGCCGGTGATGATCCGCATGGTGTCGTTGAGGGTGGCATCTAGTTTCCTTGTATGAGCGCTGCGGCACCATGCTGGGGCGGCGTACTCAGCGGCACTGTACACAGGTGCAAGAGCACTGGTTCGAAGAGCAGATGTCCTGGCGCCCCATGATGATCCGGCCAAGCAACGCAGGAGGTTGTTCCGTGCCGAGACTTTAGCACGGAGAGCTTCAAGGTGTTGCTTGTAGGTCAGCTGCCGATCTAGTTTCACCCCGAGGTATGTAGGAAATGGGTTGTAGGGTAGGGGTGACCCATTGAGGATGACGGTTAGCTGGCGTTGAGCTTCCTTGTTGTTCAGGTGAAAGGCCGTTGTGGTGGTTTTTGCCATACTCAGTTTTAGTCTCCAGGTTACTGACTGTACTCTATTGTTGGAGACTTACAGTGCAGAACCCTAGACTATGCACTATTAATCCACTCAGTCCTCTGCTTTCTCCTGCCTAATCTGGGAAGCGGATCACAATCTGAACTGCTGGATCACAGTAGATAGTATTTCAGCACAGACTGATGTATTACTTTCTGGCATTAAACTTGAAGATTGATGCACAATATCAGTTTTGGATAATAGTCAGGGACAACAGAAGATAGTCTGTAGTGTCAGAGCACATCGTGAGGTACTGGAGTCCTTTCTCAGTTGCATATTCAGGTGTAGTGGAGCATAGTCTGGAGAAGACTTGGAGATGAGGAAAAACTTTTTTAGTCAGAGAGTTGTGAATCTGTGGAATTCTCTGCCTCAGAGGGCAGTGGAGGCCAATTCTCTGAATACATTCAAGAGAGAGCTAGATAGAGCTCTTAAGGATAGCGGAGTCAGGGGGTATGGGGAGAAAGCAGGAACGGGGTACTGAATGAGAATGATCAGCCATGATCACATTGAATGGCGGTGCTGGCTCGAATGGCCAAATGGCCTACTCCTGCACCTATTGTCTATTGACAGTTGAGCGTACAATGTGGTACTTATTGAAACGCAGGCTCAGCCTCTTTCAGCAGGATATTGCGCCCTGCCACACTGCACACATTGTTCGGGAATGGTTTGAGGAACATGATGAGGTGTTCGCAGTGTTGCTCTGGCCTCCAAATTCTCCAGATCTCAATCTGATTGAGCAACTGTGGGATGTGCTGGGTCGACATGTCTGATCCATGACGGCTCCACCTTGCAACTTACACGACTTGAAGGATCTGCTGCTAATGTTTTGGTGCCAGATACCACAGGACACCTCCAGGGGTCTTGTAGAGTCCATGCCTTGGCAGGTTGGAAGCACACTGAGGACCAACAGCATATTAGGCAGGTGGTCATAATGTTTTGGCTCATCAGTGTATACATGCATTTAAGATAGACACAAAATGCTGGAGTAACTCAGCAGGACAGGCAGCATCTTTGGATGGAAGGAATGGGTGATGTTTTGTGTTGAGACTCTTCTTCAGACTGAGAGTCAGGGGAGAGGGAGGGTCAGGGGAGAGGGAGACACAGAGACAAAGAATGTAAGGTGTGAAAATGAGACATCAAAGGGGACAAATATCAAGGAAAATGTAGAATAAATAATTGTTTGCTTGGGGACGGTGACAACAAAGATTATAAAGATAAACATTTAATCAAGGGGACAGTCAAACTGGTCAGAGAACTAGGATGGGGGAGGGATGGAGAGAGAAGGAAAGCAAGGGTTACTTGGAGTTGGAGAAGTAGATATACCGATGGGGTGTAAGCTGCCCAAGCGAATTTCGCTGTAGATGTATATATGGACTTCAGCAAAGGATTTAACATTCCACATGGTAAGCTGCTCTGGGAGGTTAGGTCACATGGGAGCCAACAGGCATAGCTAGATGGAAACAAATTTGGTTTCATTGAAGGAAGCAGAGGGTGATGTTGGAATGTTGCTTCTCGGACTGGAGGCCTTTGACTTTTAGTGTGCCTCAGGGTTCAGTGCTGGGCCCATTGCTGTTTGACATCTATATCAATGATTTGGATGAGAACGTACATGGCAAGATTAGCAAGTTTGCATATGGTACAAAAGTGGGTGGTATTGCAGATAGTGAAGATGGATGTCAAAAATTGTAACAGGATCTTGATCAGTTGGCCAGTTGGGCTAAGGAATGGTTGATGGAATTTAATACAGAGATATGTGAGGTGTTGCATTTGGAAAGTCTTGTATATTGAGTGTTGTGTTCTGTTCTGGGCACCATGTTACAGGAATGATGTCAAGTTGCAAAGGATACAGAGAAGATTTACAAGGATGTTGCCAGGACTCGAGGGGCTGAGTTACAGGGAGAGGTTGAGTAGGCTTGGACTCTATTCCTTGGAGAGCAGGAGGATGAGGTGTGATCTTAAAGGGGTGTGTAAAATCATGAGAGGAATAGATCGGGTAGACGCACAGAGTCTCTTGCGTAGAGTAGGGGAATCGAGAACCAGAGGTCATAGGTTAAAAGCGAAGGGGAAAGATGTAATAGGAATCTGAGGGGCAACGTTTTCATACAAAGGGTGGTAGGTGTATGGAACGAGCTGCCAGAGGAGTTATGAGGCAGGGACTATCGCAACATTTAAGAAGCAATTAGACTGGTACACGGATAGGACAAGTTTGGAGGGATATGGGCCAAACACAGGCAGATGGGACTCGTGTAGATGGGACATGTTGGTTGATGTGGGAAAGTTGGGCTGTATGACTCTGATTCTATCTATGACTCAAAATCAGTGGGCCAGACCTGGTGAGATATTCCATAATTTTGTGTCTGAGCAGACTTGTGCTGGTTTCAAGAAACACTTTTGCATCCATTACTGTCTTACTTGTGTACAGCAGGCTTCCCAACCTTTAGCTCGTTCTGCACCTGCATCCACACCCTCAGCCTGATTTCCCAACATCCAAACAGGTACTGCTCCGTTCCCGACTCTCGCTCAGGCCTGTTGACTCTGACCTGCAATTATTTATTGATCGGGCAGAGCTTGACAACTTCCCTAATCATCTACCTAACCATCTCCCCTCCTAAACTGCAGAGCTCTCTGCAATCCCCTGTACAATCCTTTCTATCCTATCCTGTGGTGATTGCTGCCTACTTTCAAAGGAAGAGCTTTTAATATTGTTTTTTAGCTATTTCTCCCTCCTGTGACTGTATTCCAGCTGTACTCTTATACATACACTGCCCCTTACTGTCAAAGAGTTTGATTATCAATATGCTTTTCACTGCATTTCAAAGTTTCCTTTTCTTTTCTCTTCCACATTTTGTAAATTTTTACTCGTCTGAATCCTTCATCCCCATTATTCAACCGAAAGTCAAATCTGTAGCCCTCATTATTCAATTCACCACAACACTAATCCCAGCCCATTTTGAGTGACACTCATCCCAATGCACCAGCCCCCTCTTTCTTCAGTCCTGGTGTCATTGGCCATTGATTGAAATCACTTCAAATTTTTTGAGCCATATAATTCAACTCTTGCATCTTACCAATTTGCACCTGGCTCAGATAGTAATCCAGAAATTGTTGGCTTCCTTTTTAGTTTGGACCCATGGTGTTCCTTGACCCTTTCAGGGACTTCTTAATTGTATCAATGTGCACCATGACAAGTAGATATTTTCTTTCATGCCCTAAATCAGGGGGCTCGGGTGTCAGGGTTATGAGGAGAAAGCAGGAGAATGGGGTTACGAGAGAGAGATAGATCAACCATGATGGAATGGCAGAGCAGTCTTGATGGGTCGAATGGCCTAATTATGCTCCTATAACTTAAAAGTCCCTCTCAGTTCATGTCCTTAAATCAGGCATCTGGCAAAAAAATAAAGCCTTCTGGACGTGTTTGCAATTACAGGGTCGATAACTATCTCCCAATCTAGGTTACGTCCTGTCACCACTTTTCAATCCTTGCAGTCGACTGCCCACTTGCATCGATTTGCTCATCCTCCCTGCAGTCTCTGGTCTTGTTCTTATTAAATTGACTGCACAGACTGTTGTACCAATGGGCTGAGTCTCCTTCAGTGCTGCTGTCAGGATCCTCATTCCTGGTTCTCCCATAGTGACATCCAGCCATCCCATTCCATGAACTGAATCTATAACACTTAATAAATGAGATGTGCGTGCCTTGAATAACAAAGTGTACAAAACTAACCTTTTCCCTCCTAAAACTCAGCATCTAGTTTAGCAACTCTGAGCTGGAGTTCCTTGAGCTGCACATACACTGTCTGCAGCTGTGGTTTACAATGGGCTTCACTAGTGCCAAATGGTACAACACATAATCTGTCCATTCCCATACTTCCCATTCTGTACCATTCCCATACTGACCTTTCTGTACCATTCCTATACTTTTCTATCCCATTTTAACTCTTTTTCCCATTGCCATACTGACCTGTAGGGAAAAAAAACTGCAGATGCTGATTTAAATCGAAGGTAGACACAAAATGCTGGAGTAACTCAGCGGGTCAGGCAGCATCTCGGGAGAGAAGCACTAGGTGACGTTTCGGGTTGAGATCCTTCTTCAGACATGTCAGGGGAGGGGGCGGGACAAAGATAGGATATAGTCGGAGACAGGAAGACTAGTGGGAGAACTGGGAAGGGGGAGGGAAAGAAAGGGGAAACAAGGACTACCTGAGGTTAGAGAAGTCAATGTTCATATCGCTGGGTTGTAAACTGCCCAAGCGAAATATGAGGTGCTGGTCCTCCAATTTGCGCTGGGCCTCACTCTGACAATGTAGGAGGCCCAGAACAGAAAGGTCAGATTGGGAATGGGAGGGAGAGTTGAAGTGCTGAGCCACCGGGAGATCAGGTTGGTTGAGATGGACTGAGCGGAGGTGTTCAGCGAAACAATCGCCGAGCCTGCACTTGGTCTCGCCGATGTAGAGGTTGACACCTGATCAGCGGATACAGTAGATGAGGTTGGAGGAGGTGCAGGTGAACCTCTGCCTCACCTGTAAAGACTGTTTGGGTTCTTGGATGGAGTCGAGGAGGGAGGTAAAGGGACAGGTGTTGCATCTCCAGTGGTTGCAGGGGAAAGTACCTGGGGAGGGGGTGGTTTAGGTGGGAAGGGACAAGTGGATCAGGGAGTTATGGAGGGCACGGTCTTTGCAGAATGCAGAAAGGGGAATGGGAGGGGGAGTTGAAGGGCTGAGCCACCGGGAGAGTTGGAGGTGGTGGAAATGTTTGAGGATAAATTGTTGTATACGATGGTTGATAGGGTGGAAGGTGAGGATAAGGGGGACTCTATCCTTGTTAGGAATGGGGAGAGGGGGAGCAAGAGCGGAGCTGCGGGATATAGAGGAGACGCTAGTGAGAGCCTCATCTATAATGGAAGAGGGGAACCCCCGTTTTCTAAAGAATGAGGACATCTCCAATGCCCTGGTATGGAACACCTCATCCTGGGCGGAGATGTGGTGCAGACGGAGGAATTGGGAGTAGGGGATGACGTTTTTACAGGAAACAGGGTGTGAAGAAGTGTAGTCAAGTTAGCTATACTGACCTGTCTGTCATGGGCCGCCTCCATTGCCAGAGTGAGGCCACACATAAACTGGAGAAATAACACCTCATATTCAGCTTGGGCAGCTTACAACCCAGTAGTCGGAACATTGAATTCTCCAAATACAACTGCCCCCTCCCTTATTACCCTTTACCTCTCCCTCCCTCTCCTCTTCCCTGTGCCCCATCTGGATTTGCATCTATTTCTCTCGTCCAACCTACATTTTTCATCTGGCTTCACAATTTGCAACTCTCCAATCCTTTTGTCTCACACCTTCTGTCTTTTCATCTCTGGCCTTTGTCTACCATCTGCCAATCAAAAACTTTCACCTGTATCAATCTATTACCTCAAGGTAGACACAAAATGCTGGAGTAACTCAGTGGGACGGGCAGCATCCCTGGAGAGAAGGAATAGTTCAAAGGTCAGTTTATTGTCACATGTACCAATTAAGGTACAGTGAACCTTGAATTACCATACAGCCATACTAAAAAAAAGCAACAAAACACACAACTACATAAAAGTTAACATAAACATCCACCACAGTTGATTCCCCACATTCCTCACTGTGATGGAAGGCAATAAAGTCCAATCTTCTTCCTCCTTATTCTCCCGCCATCGGGGCAGTCGAACCCTCCGCAGTCGGGGTGATCGAAGCTACCGCAGCCGGCGGTCGAAGCCCCCGCGTCGGGGCGATCGAAGCCCCCGCATCGGGGCGGTCGGAGCTCCCGCGTCGGGGCGGTCAAAGCTCCTGCGGTTTGAAGCTCCCGAAGTCGGTCTCTAACCAGGGACTGCGAGCTCCACGATGTTAAAGTCCGCAGGCTCCCGCGGTTGGAGCTCAGAGGTCGATCCCCAACAGGGATCGCAAGCACCACGATGGTAAGTCCGCAGGTTCCCGTGAATAGGTGACATGAAGAAGGGTTCGACCCGAAACATCACCCATTCCTTCTCTCCAGAGATGCTGCCTGTCCTGCTGAGTTACTCCAGCATTTTGTCTCTACCATCGATTTAAACCAGCATCTGCAGTTCTTTCCTACTCCACCATTATCTGCCAGGCTTTGTCCTCTCCCTCCTCTCTTCCAGCTTTCTTCTACCCACTCCCTCACAATCAGTGTGAAGAACGGTCCTGACTTGAAACGTCACCTATCCATGTTCTCCAGAGATATTACCTGACCCACTGAGTTACTCCATAATGTTGTGTCTTTTTTGTAAACCAATATCTGCAGTTCCTTGTCTCCACATAATCTGCCCTGCCATCCCTGCGAGAATTTAAATAGTAGCATGCACTGTAATTTAATCTAATTAATATTTCAGTATAAAGTTACCAATTTTAGTGCACCTTTTGCACTGGATCATAATGTAACAAACACATTCAAAGATGGAGAGAAAACAGACCTGCTTTTTCTGAGTATTACTGTGATGTCATACTTGATTGGTAAGAAGGCTGTTATGAGTACGTGATAATCCAGGGCTCAAATCGAGGTCAGTGCAAAAGCAAGGAGCTAGAGTTGTAAGGTCAATGATTAAGTAGTCCTGAAATATGAATCTGACTAGTGGTGGTATGTTTAATACTGAATCCTGCTATGCTGCAGTCTGATTTTTAATCATGTTTGAAATATTATTTTTCTTTGTGGTTAAAATTTTTTCCCTTCGTCAGCAGGCATCTGCAATAATCTCGCTGTATTCAGGATTTTTATTTTAAGCCTTTAAAATACTGCTCAATACTCAGCAGAAGCCAGTAGTGTTCTGCAATTCATTTGAAGTTGTGATTGAGATTGTAGGTTGACGACAACAATTTTTTGCCATCTCAAAAAACGGAGATTGGATGGGGCCTGTGCACAGAGCCATCTGAAATAAGGCGAGGTTTGACAATTGTTGTGACAGTCATGAGAGGCACATGTTTTGCTAAAGATAGGAAAACATAGAAAATAGGTGTAGGAGGAGGCCATTTGGCCCTTCGAGCCAGCCATTCATTATGATCATGGCTGATCATCCACAATCAGTAACCCGTACCTGCCTTCTCCCCATATCCCTTGATTCGGCTAGCCCCATGAGTTCTATCGAACTCTCTTTTAAATTCATCCAGTGAATTGGCCTCTACTGCCTTCTGCGGCAGAGAATTCCACAAATTCATAAAAAGAAGGCACATAGTCATTCAGGTCTTGACCATTAAGCTTCTGGATTCTGATCTACTGGCTGAAGAGTTGTTAATGATACCACGGATGATGGTGTTGAAAGATAGGGGCAAGGAATAGTGGAAGGAAAGGTAGACAATATACCAGTTCTTTGTTTATTTGGGAGAAGTATAGAGTTGTACTTGAGATCTGAATTCTTTATCTTGGTCATATCTCTGAATGGGATTTCTCTGAACATAAAACACTGGACTTAAAGCCAGACTTCAACATGAGCCTCACAGTGGTGTAAAATTGTTCATCCACTTTCCGCCTATTGCTCTCCCCCACATTCTCCATTACCTAGACTGTTTTCTCTCGTCTTTAGTTCTGATGAAGGGCCTTCTACCTGAAACATGCGCTGGTTTCTCTTGACTCCGATGCTGCTTGATTTGGAGTTCTTCCACTGTTTGAAACATAGAAACATAGAAAATAGGTGCAAGTGTAAGTCATTCAGTCCTTCGAGCCAGCACCACCATTCAATATGATCATGGCTGATCATCCAAAATCAGTACCTCGTCTGGCTTCTTCCCCATATCCCTTGATTCCCTTAGCTCTAACTCTCTCGTGCAGTTTCATTTGTCTTCCCTTCTCTGCATACAACTATTCCAAATCTTCCATTTACCACTTTCTAAAAACATAAGCTTATCAAAAAATTTAGTGCCCTTATCCTCACCTGTCCCAGGCAGAAGCAAGTTGCTATTTTAAGTGATAACTGTGAGAAGAGCCTCCAGCAATGCAGTACGCTTCAAGCAGTGAATTGGCATCCTGGATTATGTGTTCAGATCCTTGCAGTGGGATTTGAATCCACCATCTAATTTAGAATGAATATTTTTTTAGTTGAATTATACTGGTTTGATGGTACAACAGTGAAATATTTGAAATGCGCAGGAAGGAACTGCAGATGCTGGCTTAAACTGATGATAGACACAAAATGCTGAAGAAGAGACCCTTCTACCTGAAACATGCGCTGGTTTCTCTTGACTCCGATGCTGCTTGATTTGGAGTTCTTCCACTGTTTGAAACATAGAAACATAGAAAATAGGTGCAAGTGTAGGCCATTCAGTCCTTCGAGCCAGCACCACCATTCAATATGATCATGGCTGATCATCCGATGTGTTACTCCAGCATTATGTGTTACTCCAGCATTATGTGTCTATCTTTGGTGTAAACCAGCATCCGCAGTTCCTTCCTACACATAGAAATAGGCTCTTTAGCTCATTATGTCTGTGCTGACCATTAAGCACTCATGGTGAAAATGTGCCATTTTGGAATCTGTTGAAGTGATTAATGTAAGTGGGCCCACGATAGAACACGCTTTCCTAATAGGTTTATCAGCAAAGTCTTGCCTCTAGATCCTGAGGAGGAGGAGGCATAAGTAGAATGTGTGAGATTGGGGGACTAATGGTGTGGAAAGAAATGAGTTTGATGATTACTATCTTGGTGATAGTGACCAAATGTACAGTGGGAGAGTCATGGTCCACCGGGAGGTGTGAAGATCTGTCAGATACATTGTTTGCAGGATCCAAACGTCTCCAAAGACGTACAGGTATGTAGGTTAATTGGCTGGGTAAATGTTAAAAGAAAAATTGTCCCTAGTGGGTGTAGGATAGTGTTAATGTACGGGGATCGCTGGGCGGCACGGACTTGGTGGGCCGAAAAGGCCTGTTTCCGGCTGTATATATATGATATGATGATATGATGATGATCTGTGAGATGATTTGCCAAACAACAACAGAGCTGTCCTCATCAGTTGGTTAGAGGCAATGGTGGGGGTTGATCTTAGTGAACAGTGTAATGCAATTTCAGAATGGGGTAGGTGAATTATTTAGGGTGGTTGAAAAAGTGTAATGATCAGTGTTATGTCAATGATTTAATCTAGAAGGAGCAATAGTTCAGAGGTAATATATCAGTGGATTGTGAATTACAAAGAGATCAAAAAGGGCTGAAGAAGGGTCTCGACCTGAAATGTCACCCATTCCTTCTATCCAGAGATGCTGCCTGTCCCGCTGAGTTACTCCGGCATTTTATGTCAATCTTTGGTGTAAACCAGCATTTGCAGTTCCTTCCTACACATAAAGGGTCTGCATCGGTGTTGAAAACTCCTGGCCAATATCATGAGCAGAGAGGAGAAGGCAACAGAAGAAGAATGCACCATCATCTCAGGTTCAAAATTCATTGAGATGGTGATATGAGGAGATGAAGGCTGAGGACAAAATGTTCAGGATCAGAGAGTGGAAGTTCAGAAGGGATAGTGAAAGTAAAGCAAGGTATAAGATTGGATGGAAAGGGTCAAGGAAAATACAAGTAAGTGGATACCCAGAAGAATTGTAGATTTCCAAAGTTGTTAAATTTGCAATCTTTGACACCAGAAGGGAAGAAGTTGAAGTAACAAATGCAGTGAAGGAAGTGAAAGTGTGGAGCAGGACATCTTTAAGATAAGTCAGTGCTGTTGGAAAAAGAGATCAACTGCAAGCATGTGTGCCGATGCTTGGCATTAAGTATGGATTTCAGGACTGGTGAATATCTGTGATACACCTATAATCACAGGTGGAGCTGGGGACAGTCAGTGCGGAAGTGAATTGCTCAATGTCTGGTCAAATAAATGATAACATGCTAAGTGTGCAAACTATTAATCTCTTAAGTGTCATGGTTGAACCATATTTCATTCTTGATCATGAACACAATGCAAATATTAATTTATGACCCAGGATAACAATTTCAGGTTACCTCTCGCTAACCCCCTTCCCTTTCGCCCCAAAACTCCACCCGCCCACTATTGTTCCCCCCTCCATTCCCACCAGTGTGCCTCTCCAAGACCCCCACCTATTTCTCCCCTCCCTCCCCGCACTCCTGTGACATTCCTCCCACTGGCTTTCTAATCCGCAACTCTTCAAACCTGTTTTATGCCTTCTTTCCTTTCTTATCTCGGGCTTTGTTCCAACCATCTGCCTATCAACCCCACCTCACCTATGTCGCCTATTACTTGCCACGCTTTGTCCTGCCTCTCCCATTTTTCAGCTTTCTTCTCCCACCCCCTCACAATCAGTCTGAAGTAGGGCCTGACCCGCTGAGTTACTTCAGCACTTTGTGTCCTATTGCGCATTAACTTGCAAATGCAGTTATTTGTTTGTCTACTATGCATTGTTGGAGGTGGTTTACTGATGTTGAGGCCAAGGTATTCTGTTGGAACAAATCTGAGGGAGTTCTACACTACAGACATGAATACTGCACCTGATCCAGAAATGATTGATGTTGGCATTATATTCTGCTTCGAAGCACTGACTTCCTCATTTTGACAAATGTAAACAAACTTACCTCACAGTCCCTTCATGTTTCTTGCAAGTTTAAATCAATATTGCTCATTTACTATCTTTGATGGTTTTGCCCTTGGTTGTTTCTCACTGATCAAAATGCTCGGTCTCAGTAACCTATCTGTCCTAAAATATTATTTTTCCATTATAAAACCTGTCGCAGAAGTAATGTCACTCTGTCAAGCCCTTCTGCAATAGTCAACATTTTACAAAATCTAAGCCTGTTCACATCACAGAAACTGCCCGCATTCAAAAGACATTGGTTTAGAAAATAATTTCATTGCATCAAATTTATGCTTGCTGTGTGCTTTGATGTACACTTAATTTCATTTATAACCCACAATCGCAATATTGTAGGAGCCTTGCCCACCTAACAGATTGGATTACACAGTAAGTGCAGAAGTGGGTCGTGGAGTTGTCAATTATTTAATCATTGTGGTGCTTGCCAAAGATAATTGGGTGTTGTTTATACCTGCGCTGCCCTAGCAGCTGCGGCTCACCTGCAGTCTGTCTGTCTTTGTGTTTTATGTTGTTTTTTTATTGTGGTGTTTAGATGTGATGTCGTTTTTTGTGATTGTGTACTATGTGGGGGGTGGGGGGAACTGTAAAATTGTCTCTTCCGAACGGAGACCAGACCTTTTTTTTCTGGGTGGTGTCTCCGTTCCCGCTGCGGCCTACCATCGGCCAAACACCTGGAGCTGGCGGCCTCCTCCTCTAGCTTCACAATACGCAACTCTTCAATCCTTCTGTCTCACACCACTGTGTTTTCATCTCTGGCCTTTGCCCAACTATCTGCCCATGAACCCCCGCCCCCACCTCCCCTCACCTGTATCCACCGATAACCTGCCTGGTTTTGCCCTGCTCCTCCTCTCCGCTAGCTTTCTCCCCCTGCCCACCCTCCACTACAATCAGTCTGAAGAAGGGTTCAGACCCAAAATGTCACCTATTTGTTCTCTCGAGATGCAGCTTGACCCGCTGAGATATTCCAGTACCTTGTGTCTGTAAAATTGTGTATGCCTTAGTCTGTAGAAAACCCATCCTCATCTAAGCTTTGCGTTGCAAAGCTGCCATACATCTTTAACGTTATGTGTCCAGCATATCCTACTTGTACAAACTATATTCTAATATTGTTTACAGAATGCAGGTATTTGAGCTAGAAAGTGTTGTACCAAATAGACTTGAGTCTGAAGAATGGTCTCGACCAGAAACATCACCTATTCCTTTTCTCCAGAGATGCTGCCTGACTGGCTTCGTTACTCCAGCATTTTGTGTCAAACTTCATCAGTTCCTGGCTATCTGAAATCAGAAGATCAGAGGGTTAGGATTATGATAAAACTAGTACGGTGGAAGGGGTATGTAAAAATGCGCTTGCATCTCATAAGTTGGAAGAGATGTTGGATGAGGGAGAACAGGGATATTAGAATGAGAGTTGTACAAAAACGTACCATCATTTTTATTTTCAGTGCTTTTGTCGTCTTTGCAGTGGCAGCTCCAACAATAGTGAGCACTCCATGGTCCAAAGGAATGAAATGCTGCTGCCCCTGTCTCCCATCAGTCTGCTGCAGTTGCTGACGGTTGTGTGCTACTTTGAGAGAAGTTTATCAATGAACTACAAGCATTGCATTTGGCTTATGTCTCTGCCATGATTGAAGAGAAGGCTATTTGTACATGCTGAGAAATGTAGTGGTAAATGTGGTGGGACACGAGAATGTTACATCTGACTAATGCAACTGATGCAGGCACATTATTTAAACAATATAGAACATAGAACAGTATAACACTGGAACAGGCCATACACCCCATCAATGCTGTTAAGGGTCTTGCCATTAACGATTTGCTTTCTCCTTACATTCAACTTCATGCTGAACATGATATCAAGATAATCTATTCTGCCTGCATGTGATCCATATCCCTCCATTCGTCTATATTCACCTGCCTATCTTAAAGCATCTCAAAAATTTCACTATGTATCTGCTTCAACCACCACCCTTTGCAGTGTGTTCCAGGCACCCTGTTCTGTGTATAAAATTGCTTTGTCCGCATATCTCCTTTAAACTTTATCCCTCTGACCTTAAAGCTATGCTTTCCAGTTTTACATTTTCACCCTTGGAAAAGGGTCTGACGGTCTACTCTAACTCTCTGCCCCTCATAATTTTATAGACTTCTATCAGATCTCCCCTCAACCTCTGGCGCACCAGTGAAAACAAAGTTTGTTCAACCACTCCTTATAGCTAATATCCTCTAATCCAGGCAGCATTCTGCTAAGCGTCTTCTTCACCCCCCCCAAAGCCCCCATATCCTTCCTGCAATGGGGTGACCAGTATTGCACATAATACTCCAAATGTGGCCCAACTAAAGTTTTGTAAAGCTGCAGCATGATTTCCTGACTCGATGCTTTGACCGTTGAAGGCAAGGACATCATATGCCGCCTTGACCACTTGGTCTACTTGTGTTGTCACTTTCTGGGGCCTATGGACTTTGACCCTAAGATCCGTCTGTTATGCTGTTAAGGGTCTTGCCAATAACTTTCCCCTTAGATTCAACCTCCCAAAGTGCAAAACCTCACACTTGCTTGGATTAAGCTCCATCAGCCATTTCTTTGCCCATACCTGTAAGTAATCTAAATCTCACTGGATCCTTTCATATGAAGCTTCTGCATGGTGTGTAGGTGTGTGGCCTGGGTGAAGCATGTATTACGGACCTCCATCATTTATATGTGTTCATGGGAGGTGGAGCTGCTGCCTCACAGCGCCAGGGACCCAGATTCAATCCCGACTACAAGTGCTGTCCGTGTGGAGTTTGTACGTCTTCTCTGTGATTGCCTGGGTTTTCTCTGGGTGCTTCAGTTTCCTCCAACATACCAAAGACATGCGGGTTTGTAGGTTAATTGGCTTCTGTAAATTGCCCCTAATATGTAGGATGTGAAAGAAGAATTACATAGAACTAGTGTATGGGTGATCGACGGCTGGTGTGGAATCGGTGGGCTGAAGATCCTGTCTCCATGCTGTATCTCTAAACTAAACTAAACTAAACTGAACATTTTCTGTACTGGGTTCAGGGTGGTGGAATTGAATCGTAGCATTCACTTCCAACATGAACATTAATACTGCAGATTCCTGCCCTACCAAGTCAACCATCAGGTGTTCAATCATCAAATCAAACAAATGGTGATGGAGGTTGCCTGCCGTTAGCCATGGCGTCTGCTCGTTTGTCTCTGCTCGCAGAGATGCTGCCTGTCCCGCTGAGTTACTCCAGCTTTTTGTGTCTATCTTTGGTTTAAACCAGCATCTGCAGTTTCTTCCTACACAAATGGTGATTCTTCATTATCTTTCCTAGAGATTTCCAATCTGTGGCATGATCGTTGTGACCATTTGCAAACACACTGCACCTTTTAATAATGGCAGGACTATGGTTATTGCAGTCTGGCTCCTGTTGTTGCTGGGAACTTCTGATCTTTGGCTGCACTTGTTAGTCCCAAATGTTGTCAGCAGCACATTTAACTCTGGCAGAGCAGTCCAGCCATGAAAATAAGATCTGAACATGGAATTCCAGAGTGACCTCCTGTAGTTCAAGTCTTGAAGCTGTGCAGACTGATCACAAGCTGCAATTCACATTCCCATTTTTCAGTGTTATCCAGATTCTTCCCATAGAATCCTACATTACCAATGGATATCTTTCAAGAAACACTTGATACATGTTAAAAGTTCACAAGAAGTTTACATTTGCCATTAGAGATTTTTTTTAATTTCCAATGTAATCTTGCAAATATTCTTTTACATTTGAATAAAGCCTCGGCATGCAGACAATTTTCAACATAAATAACAACACCGTGGCTGTATATCTACAGGTGAGTTTTGAATGGTTTTTGTTCACCAAAGATAGCCACTGCTTTGTTTTTGAAATGTAATTTTCAACTTAATTACTGTAATTTATTTTATTCTATAGTCATTTCTCAGGACTCTGTGAATATTAGACTTTCATTCCCTTTATCTGTATAATTAAGTCTTGCATCTAGTGTATGTCATTCCAATAAATATATACATCATCCTCAGCATAATACAGTTATAATTCTTCAGATTTTAAATTAGGGCATAGTTGAGGTAAAGCTATCATAAACAATTAATTGGGTGCCAGCTAAATTTACACAATGTACCAATTGAACAACATACACTTTTCATTTTAAAAAAAGCAATTAAAAACTTGCTAAATGTCAGCCATGAGATCGAAGTAATGTTCTTATCTTGAATAAGAAGAGTGTGACGCTCAAATCCTATTTCAAGATTTAACCACATAAATGGAAGTGACACTTTGGTACTGTAAGTATTACTAGAGGTGCTGTTCAAAGTACTAACCTGAAATCTTCTCCAAGATTTAGAAATCTTCTAAATCTTCTAAATCTTCTCATGGGCAAGTATGATGTTGTAGGGATCACTGAGACATGGCTACAAGAGGACCAGGGCTGGGAACTGAATATTCAGGGGTACACAACGTATAGAAAAGACAGACAGGTGGGCAGAGGGGGTGGGGTTGCTTTGCTGGTAAGGAATGATATTCATTCCCTTGCAAGGGGTGACATAGAATCAGGAGATGTTGAATCAGTATGGATAGAAATGAGGAATTGTAAGGGTAAAAAGACCCTAATGGGAGTTATCTATAGGCCCCCAAACAGTAGCGTCGACATAGGGTGCAAGTTGAATCAGGAGATAAAATTGGCGTGTCACAAATGTAATGCTACGGTGGTTATGGGAGATTTCAACATGCAGGTAGACTGGGAAAATCAGGTTGGAAATGGACCCCAGGAAAGAGAGTTTGTAGAGTGCCTTCAAGATGGATTCTTAGAACAGCTTGTACTGGAGCCTACCAGGGAGAAGGCAATTCTGGATTTAGTGTTGTGTAATGATCCTGATCTGATAAGGGGACTAGAGGTAAAAGAGCAATTAGGAGGCAGTGATCACAACATGATAAGTTTTACTCTGCAAATGGAAAGGCAGAAGGGAAAATCGGAAGTGTCAGTATTACAGTATAGCAAAGGGGATTACAGAGGCATGAGGCAGGAGCTGGCCAAAATTGACTGGAAGGAGGCCCTAGCAGGGAAGACGGTAGAACAGCAATGGCAGGTATTCCTGGGAATAATGCAGAGGTTGCAGGTTCAATTTATCCCAAAGAGGCGGAAAGACTCTAAGGGGAGTAAGAGACACCTGTGGCTGACAAGGGAAGTCAAGGACAGCATAAAAATTAAGGAGAGGAAGTATAACATAGCAAAGAAGAGTGGGAAGACAGAGGATTGGGACTCTTTTAAAGTGCAACAAAAGTTAACTAAAAAGGCAATACAGGGAGAAAAGATGAGGTACGAGGGTAAACTAGCCAATAATATAAAGGAGGATAGCAAAAGTTTTTTTAGGTACGTGAAGAGGAAAAAAATAGTCAAGGCAAATGTAGGTCCCTTGAAGACAGAAGCAGGGGAATTTATTATGGGGAACAAAGAAATGGCAGACGAGTTAAACCGTTACTTTGGATCTGTCTTCACTGAGGAAGATACACACAATCTCCCAAATGTTCTAGGGGCCGGAGAACCTAGGGTGATGGAGGAACTGAAATTGCGGAGCATTTGGATAGCAGTAACAGGATCATTCCGAGTCAGCATGGATTTACGAAGGGGAAATCATGCTTGACAAATCTACTGGAATTTTTTGAGGATGTAACTAGGAAAATTGACAGGGGAGAGTCAGTGGATGTGGTGTACCTCGACTTTCAGAAAGCCTTCGACAAGGTCCCACATAGGAGATTAGTGGGAAAAATTAGAGCACATGGTATTGGGGGTAGGGTACTGACATGGATAGAAAATTGGTTGACAGACAGAAAGCAAAGAGTGGGGATAAATGGGTCCCTTTCGGAATGGCAGGCAGTGACCAGTGGGGTACCGCAAGGTTCGGTGCTGGGACCCCAGCTATTTACGATATACATTAATGACTTAGACGAAGGGATTAAAAGTACCATTAGCAAATTTGCAGATGATACTAAGCTGGGGGGAAGTGTGAATTGTGAGGAAGATGCAATAAGGCTGCAGGGTGACTTGGACAGGTTGTGTGAGTGGGCGGATACATGGCAGATGCAGTTTAATGTAGATAAGTGTGAGGTTATTCACTTTGGAAGTAAGAATAGAAAGGCAAATTATTATCTGAATGGTGTCAAGTAAGGAAGAGGGGATGTTCAACGAGATCTGGGTGTCCTAGTGCATCAGTCACTGAAAGGAAGTATGCAGGTACAGCAGGCAGTGAAAAAAACCAATGGAATATCATATCATATCATATATATACAGCCGGAAACAGGCCTTTTCGGCCCTCCAAGTCCGTGCCGCCCAGTGATCCCTGTACATTAACACTATCCTACACCCACTAGGGACAATTTTTACATTTACCCAGCCAATTAACCTACATACCTGTACGTCTTTGGAGTTGGCCTTCATAACAAGAGGAGTTGAGTATAGGTGCAAAGAGGTCCTTCTACGGTTGTACCGGGCCCTGGTGAGACCGCACCTGGCGTACTGTGTGCAGTTTTGGTCTCCAAATTTGAGGAAGGATATTCTTGCTATTGAGGGCGTGCAGCGTAGGTTCACTAGGTTAATTCCCGGAATGGCGGGACTGTCGTATGTTGAAAGGCTGGAGCAATTAGGCTTGTATACACTGGAATTTAGAAGGATGAGGGGGGATGAGGGGAGATGAGGAAGAACTTTTTCAGTCAGAGATTGGTGAAGGTGTGGAATTCTCTGCCTCAGAAGGCAGTGGAGGCCAGTTCGTTGGATGCTTTCAAGAGAGAGCTGGATAGAGCTCTTAAGGATAGCGGAGTGAGGGGGTATGGGGAGAAGGCAGGAACGGGGTGCTGATTGAGAGTGATCAGCCATGATCGCATTGAATGGCGGTGCTGGCTTGAAGGGCTGAATGGCCTACTCCTGCACCTATTGTCTATTGTCTATTGTCTTTAGTGCATGTAAAGTTTGTGATTCTATTATAAACAATAGTCATTCTCTGTGACCTGACTAAAATCTATCATGAACACAAAACATTCACAATCAGAAATGCTTTTAAACAAACTCAATGTACACTTTCAACATTCACCTGTGATTCTTGTATTATAGTCATAGTATCACAGAGCTATGCAGCCCATACCTACCAAGTTGCCTAACCGATCTTGCTCCACATGCCTGTGCCTGGCTAGTATTCCTCCAACCTATCCATTCCATGTCCTTATCCAAGTATTAATTAAATCTCGCAAATGTATCACATCATCTGGCAGTTCGTTCCATATACCCACCACCTCTCTGTGACAAAGTATCGGGTTTATTCTTGAAAGATAGCCATGAATAATATTGGCTTCGGAGGGTTAGAATTTGGATAACACTGAAAAATGGGGATGTGAAATGCAGTTTACGATCAGCCTGCACAGTTTCACAATTTCAGCTGCTGAACGGCACTCCGGAAATTCACGCTAACTGAAAAGGTTTATGGAAGTGATTTTGTTGTAATTTTAAAAAGGATATGGAATCCATATATAAAAAGGTAAGTTTTACAGGGATGAAAAAGAATGGGTGATGGAAACTATTAGGATACCTTAGGCAGGTTTGGCTTTCAGTGAGATATGATTATGAACATATGAACAAAGATGTCTTCATGACCTCCTTGATCCATGTCACATTCTTCCTATTTTATAGTTTATCGTTTGATTTATTTTTATTGGACTGTAATCACTGGAATTTCATATAGCTTTTTTTTTTTTAAGTATCCTCTTGACCTTCTAAAAAACTAAGCACATATCTTATTTGTGTATCCTTTGCAGATTTATTCTACAGAAGCCAACACTCCAGTTGTTAATAAATCAAGCGACAGTAATTATTTTGTGCAACGTACTGTTTCTGAGTACTGCACTGATCTAAAACCCAATCACCAAAGCTGATCTGATCCTTTATGTGCGAGTCTGCTTTGAATTTACCACAGAGACAGAATGTTGACAAACTAGATGCAAGGCGCTTTTTGATTTGCACAAAATTAATTTGACCATCAGAGGCACATGATTAGAGTTGCCTCTCACATAGATGTAGGCCTTAGGCTGTTGTTGTGCTTTTGTGAACAGGGAAAGCCTTATTGCTACATGGCCTGTCAAATAATTTTGCTAGGTGTTCTCAACCTTTACCTTCTGTGCTGATGCTGCTTGGTTTCTGAATCACATTTTCATTCCTGCAAGCCACCTGCCAGTTCTTTCCCACCGGGTACCCATTGCTTCCCACCGGGTGCCCAAGGCCCAATCATGTCTCTGATTTTCATCCATCACTCTCCTCTGCCCAGGGACCTGGGTCCAATTTGTAGCATCGGTCCCTGTCATATGTACTTGTTCTGATGCCTTCTCCATTACCTAATAACACATCCAACGATGGGACCAGCCTTGTCAGCTCCACTATTCCATTACATGTGTTGTGGCATCTACTGATATTTCTCAATGCCCTTTCCTTGATGTTACCACCAACAATGTATCCTCTTTTGATGTTGCTTATTTCCATGCTACCATGGGTTAGGATAGCCTAATTCCCATTCCAAGCTACCCTATTTTTTCTTGTCCTCCATCAATTCACCACTTTTCTTCCATCCATTCAGCTTCTGCTAGCTCCCGATGACAGACCTAGCAGTGGAATTTTTTTTCTGCATGTTTTCACATGCCTTTTGCATTTATTGTCTTGAGCTTCTTGCTTGACAGAAAATTGCTGGAAAATACCTTCTGTGCTGTCAAATTCAGAGAACTGTCAAAAGATTCTGAGCTTAGTGCTGGTTAGTGCAGCTTGGAATGACATTTTTCGGAGGGTGCAATTTATTTTTATTTTTGATTGCACATTCTGTAAAAGCTTTAATTTGTGCTTATTAAATTGTAGCAGAGACCAGAATATTCTATAAAATATAGTAAGATTTCTTCTCGACCAAAATCTCCTTGACATTTCCATACTAGGAATTCAGGGTCAGACTGTATAGAGGGATTTTCCTTAGAGTACATTCTTAGATGGACAAAACTCACACTTGTAAAGAAACCTGTCTGAACTTTTTCCACTTTGATCAATCTGACTTAACTGATTTCCAGTACTTGTTGCACAGCCTAATATACTCACATGCAAACTCAGGAAACCTCTATTATTTATACTGTGCACAATTGTCGAACTACTACACTGGAATGGGTTTTGTTCATTAAATTTAGAAAATGAATTGTCAAATTAGTTTCCAGAATTTCATCCATGTATATATCTGGCATACTTCTTCATCATTACCATTTAATTATGATATTTTCAAGTTAATTATAATCAAAATTTCCTATATTTATATCTTAATAGAAATTAATTGAATCTTTGCATTGTCAGCTTTTTTTTTGGTTTGACATACCAAACATCATCTCTGTTATCAAAAAGATATTGAACTAGGATTAGAATGGATTAAAATAATTGCAGCTGGACAGATCATGCCAATGCTATTTGTTAGAAGTTTATCAGTTTAAATTATGCCCATGAAAGTTTATCATACAGCTGGTCACGGTAACTTTGTTCATCACAATACACTCTTCTCAGTCCTGGTGCTGGAAAGCAGTGAAATAATTTCCTCTTTAGGAGGGGGTATGACACAGAAAATCTTTGATGAGGAAATCCATTAATGTGAATTATAGAAACAATGGGTTTAATTGTAAATGTTATAACTATTAGATCTATGTTTTAAATCATAGGATACATTGTTATATAATAACAAAGTGTTATACTGTTCACTGCACAATGTATTAATAGGATTGGGAGTGTGCATGTTTAGGGACGTTTCATAATAGATGCAAAATGGACTGTCCTGAGGAAGGCAGTTCTACACAATTGTATTTTCTATCTGGCTTTTCATTTAAGGCCATAACATTCGACTGGATCGGAACATTGCATATTACTGTAAATTGGTATATTCTGAGGCTGCGTGCATTAGTTATACATAAATGTCTATTACTTGGGGATGTTTGTTCATAAAATAAAACATCGCAAAACAGCAATCGAACTCACCCTTTGACTGAGTAAGAGGAAATGACTCGTTGGCCTCTTGATGCTTTAAGTAATCTTCAAGTCCTCCTCCTGGGGGAAAGTTAGGTAATCAAGGTCTGAAAGAACAGCAGATGACTAGCTTCCTTTTCCTTTTTTTTAAAATGTCATTTGATGTGTGATATATGCACACT
This sequence comes from Rhinoraja longicauda, assembly GCF_053455715.1. Classification (NCBI taxonomy): domain Eukaryota; kingdom Metazoa; phylum Chordata; class Chondrichthyes; order Rajiformes; family Arhynchobatidae; genus Rhinoraja; species Rhinoraja longicauda. The sequence goes on along the minus strand of NC_135956.1, from coordinate 64,221,378 downwards.
GAATTGTAAGCCTTTAAAATATGGAAATTCAGATTAATGTTTTCTAGTATTCAGTGATTAATTTGTGCGAATGTGGTAAAAGATACCATATAATTACCTCTACTGAGATGACTTGCTGTCCTGAACATACTTTAAATACAAAACATTAAAAAAACCATATTTTATTAAAAGGTAGAGTTAAGTGTTTGTTAATGACACAGAGGAGAATCTGGTGCAATGCAAAAATGGTCCCTATGATTTTTAATAATTGTATATTGTGTGTGTGTGGTTCCTTTGGTACTGTTAATTCATTGATTCACTAATTTTAAAAGCCCATTTCATTATTTCTCAGTTCGTAATAACCAACAATTTATAATTTTCCAAACATATTATTTTAATAGCCAGTGCAGTGTCCAGTTTTTATTTTAGAAACATGGTTACATGTAGTCAATAATTAATTGTCACTCTGCTCAGTAGTTGCACAGTTTAATGCAATTTTTCATGTAAATTCTTGTTAAGTGTGGTTTCCTGATAAGTGTATAAAATTTCATGGCAAATAGGTTTTACACTTAAGAGGAACTGACTGTAGTACAGAAGATTGATACAATCAGGAAAATCAAATTCCATATTTATCATTAATTTTCACATTTACTTTTAAATCTGTAGAAGTGCATGATAAATTGGAAGGAAATTACCATCGCAGGATAAAGATAAGAGCTGTTTTATGTTAGTCGGCAGAGAGGAGAACAGGCAGCCTGTTCAGGCTCGAATAAAAATGTAGAAAAGGACTGTATTGGAGCATATTTAAGTTTGCATTGAAAAATTATCAGAAGTATTTTTTAATTTACATTGCAAGGAATGTTACAACAAAATCATGGTTTATACATATGGACAAAAGTATTTTCGGGGCATATTTGCCGGTCGGTAGCTGGCAATCCAGTGTATAACCACCAAGCAGCTGGACATCTGTGTGTGTGCACTGCGGTGCTAGAGCTCTGGGTGTGCTGGTAGTCAAGTATGGGACACCTGACCCCTTGCACCACCCTTAGAATTACTATCTACTAAGAGTATTCTGCACCCTACTTTGTACCAGCCCCTTCAGTTTTATGTTTGCCAAAGCTGTTGCATTCAGTGGCCAATCTGCATTAAAACAAAGTTTTTTTCGACAAGGAACTGCAGATGGTGGAATCATGAGCAAAAAACTCAGTGCTGGAGTAACACAGCAGGTCAGGCAGCATTTCTGGGGAACATCGATAAGAGACATTTTGATTCAGAACTCTTCTCCCAACCCGTAACGTTGCCTATCTATGTTCTCCTGAGATGCTGCTTGACCCACTGAGTTACTTACTCTAACACTTTTTTTTGTGAAATAGTTTTTTAGTTTAATTTCCATTAACTTGCAGTGCAAAATCATGATTAATCATAGAGAAGTAAAGCACAGAAATGGGTCTTTTGGCCCATCTTCATCTATGCTAAACCTGATGCCTTCTGCAATAATCCCATTTGCCTGCATTAGGGCCGTCACACCCTCAATGCCCTTCCCATCGATGTGCCTGTCCAAATGCTTTTTAAACATTGCAATTGTATCGGCCTCCACCACCTCCCCCAGCAGCTTGTTCCATTTCATCATTGTTCTCCGTGTGAAAAACCTATCTCTCAGATTTTCTTTAAATTTCTACCCCTCAACGTAAACCTGTGTCTGGTAGTTCTAGACTCCCCTGCTCTAGGAAGTAAAGATTCTGATAATCTACCCTCTTTGTGCCCCTCATAATTTTATAAAACTTTATATTGGTGCCCCTTGTAACAGTGAGAATAATAGTTTCTTTTTTTTTTTACTATCACATGTAAATAGGTTCAGCAAAATTCCTTTTTTGCATACAGTTCAGTAAAAATCTTGCTGTGCATATCACAGAAACACACCTTTTAGTGCAAGAGTGTAAGAATAGCGTTAGAGTGTAGGAATACACTGAGGCAGTACACAAGAGTCACCACGTTTCCGGCACCATCTTGTATCCTTCAAGCTTAATCTTGTTAAAAATGTCGAGCCTGAATTTAACCAGTGTCCTTGTGGTGGCACAGGTTGGAATTACAAAGGGCGGCCTGGCCAGGAGATGTTGTTGATTTCCACCACCGCCTCTCCGTCACTCCTTGCTGTTACAGGCCGATCCATGCGTCCGGCCTCTTGGAGCGGTGCCTGATCCAATCGAGGCCAGCATATCCAATCTCTCCTTCCAAAAACAACTCTCAGGCAATATACGGGTGAATTTCCTCTTCCCTCTCTCTTTGTTGCTATATCCTTCTTGTAGAGTAGCGACCAGAACTGTGCAAATATATAAATGTGTTTTAATCAATGTCTCAACCAATACTCAATGCTTCGATCGGTGAAGTCACTTATATCCAATGCCCTTTTCAGTCTTGCAACCCAAGGTCTCTACTACTAAATTCCCTGCCACTTGCTCTAATGTCCAGACGAGAAGCTGGTGTGACTTGGGTGGGGGAGGGATAGAGAGAGAGAAGAAATAGACAATAGGTGCAGGAGTAGGCCATTCGGCCCTTTGCGTCAGCACCGTCATTCAATGTGATCATGGCTGATCATCCACAATCAGTACCCCGTTCCTGCCTTCTCCCCATATCCCTTGACTCCGCTATCTTTAAGAGCTCTATCTAACTCTCTTTTAAATTCATCCAGAGAATTGGCCTCTATTGCCTTCTGAGGCAGAGAATTCAACAGATTCACAACTCCCTAAGTGAAAAATGTTCTTGCTCATCTCTGTTCTAAATGGCCTAACCCTTATTCTTAAACTGTGGGCTCTGGTTCTGCCGGGGTTACTTGAAGTTAGAGAAATCAATATATATTATATATTCATGGGTCTGGTACTGGAACCCCAGAGACGCACATGGTATAATTTATCAAAAAAAAAAATCTTACTGTGACATGACTAAACAATAAATGGTACTTCCATCATGACTGGTAAAGATATGTGTCATTCAGTTCATATGCCATAAAATATGTTTGTGTCCATGACACTGCTGGAATTTAGAAACTTACAAGGCGGGTAACATATATGTCGATGACACTTATTATTTCATTGATCTCAATCAAGTAAGTTTCAATGCAAACATCGCTAGCAGGGAATAAGATATAGAAGATGGATAATAAGAGGTGTGATAGGAATTGATCTAGTTTGCAATACATCTACAGATTCATTTTTTATTTATTATTTTTTCCTCTTAAATCTTCTCATTGTATGTTTCAAGTAACTGTGATCTTTGACATTATAAATTCTGTTCTGTATAACTATGAAAGCTATCCAAATCAAAGTTACAATTCCCTACAGAAGTGTCGGGTCTCTACATGGTCATTTCCCTTGATCTACTGTTGAGTGGAAAAGTGGAGACATTTCTCAGCTAAGGATTTGTGGACTCTAGTTACAAACTATAAAAAACTGGTGATTGAAACCATCTAATATGTTTTTACCTATTTTATTTTAAATGTTATCTAATGCAGTCATAGTCAGTGTGGAAACAGGCCCTTCAGCCCAACTTGCTCACACCGGCCAACACGTCCCAGCTACACTAGTCCCACCTGTCTACGTTTGGTCCATATCCTTCCAAACCTGGCCTATCCATATATAGTTTCTGCAGTACAGTACAGTTAATCATGTTTAGAGAATGGATTCAATGGATCAAAACTAAAACAATTGAAGTTAGTTTAAGTATATCAAGAATATATCCACCAGTTCCACTGCAACTTTATTACATTCTGTCTTGAAGATCCAACTTGCTCATCAATAAATCTTTATTTAACCTTGAGCTTAAGCCCAATATTGTTTAAGATATTGTTTTTCTTTTGGTGCATCATAGCAAGTAGAAGTGAAATTTATATCAAGATATATCAGTATCCAAACTGAAATTTGCAAATTGCTAATGTTATACTTTAGCCTCATTTATATTTCTAGCTTCTAAATTCTGCTAGGTCATTATGACTCAAACTAAGTGTGATCCCTCAGTATTTAACACAGGGGAAAGCCTTGAGGTAATTGATGAACCAGGAGACCTTAAATTACATGAATGGCAAATGCGATTCACTTTTGATTTCCAACACAAGTTGGCAAGAGATTCACTTTAGCCATTTAGCGCGAGGCTAATGTGAATACCCTTTCTCAGCAGTCAGGTCTGAGATATTTTTAAATTCTGTGATGCAGCTGAATGGTAAAACTACACATGTTTATATTCAAACAGTTGGTAAAATTCTTCTTCAAATTAACCATGGAAATGATTTGCAGAACAAGGGTCATTTTGAGCTTATCCGTTTCCTTGCTATGACCTACATCTGCTTAACTTAACGTGCTAATTTTAGTTACAGTTTCTAAAGACTCATTTCCTCCAATTGTGTTCCAGTGAGCACTAAGCATTTGTTTGGGACTGTGATTTCAGAACTGATAATTCTCCAGATTGTTATCTTATTTGTTATTGTCAATCAGAAACATTAAGTAATAATTATTCCACATTAACTCCATTTACATCTGCAGCTCTGGGCAATGTTCCCTTTGCTCTCATTCTCCTAATGAGCAACTATAGCAACAAGCTATTAATGGAGTGGATTTACGAAGAAGAGGATGCAACAGTAAGGCCAACAAGAAAAAGTATTAAATAAGGTCAAAGCTTAAAGCTTGTTTAAAGCTTACTGCATCTTGGGCCATATAGCACATTATCCACAGCTGAGGAAGTGGGTTACTATCCTGTTTTAAATCTTGAGTGATATTCTGCAACATACAAGGCTCTTTATTAAGGTACCATGCCAAAAAATGGAAGCCAAACCAATGGAATACTTGGGAGGTTAGTTAAAAGGTTTTTATGAAATGTGCGATTGTAAATATTAATTTAAACAAAGTTGGAGAGGAAGAGGATTTTTAAAGAGGAAATGTCCAAGTATGAGCTAAGCATTTGAAGGCACAACAGCTGATGGAGGGTGAAAGAAGGAGGCATTAACCCCAAACCAGAGGAAAGGTGACTGAAGGGAACTGGCATTGTTTGCAGGAGGGCGAAAATCATATTGATCCGAATGAGCAGAGAGTGCAAGTTTAGTAAACAGGGCAGCAGAAGCATGGCAAATAGAGAGGGAAGACCAGTGGATTAAAATGCATTTATTTTAATGCAAGAGGCTTAACAGGAAAGTCTGTTGAATGCAGGGTGTGCCCTGAGGATTGGCTGAGGAGATTAGGATATTATAGCCATGACAGAAACATGATGAGAGAAGGTCAGGACTGGCAGTTGAATGTTCTAGACTGCAGATTCCATGCCTTTTTGATGAGGGAGAACTTACCAACAGTGCTTGGGGAGGATATATTTGGGGATCGTCTAGTAAGGCTATATACGTAAAACTTAGCAGCAAGAAGTGGATGATCATTTTGATAACAAAAATTCTTTATCATTTTGATAGATCTGTCCATCCCCACACACACACATACATGCCCTCGTAGTCAGCCGGAATTAGAGGAGAAGATGTGCAGATAGGTCACAGAAAGCTGTAAGAATAATAGAGTAATAGAAATGGGAGATTTATCTTCCCTAATGTTGATGGGGCCACCCATAGTGCAAAGGTCTTGGATGAAGTGGAATTTGTTAACTATGTCTGAGGAAGCAATTTATGGAATTTGGAGGAGTCCTTAAGTCTATAATTTGCAACTTGAGTCTATGTTTACAGATGATGTTGTCAAAGGGGAACATGTAGATGAACAGTGTGGGAGAAAATTATATATTCGTGTGGCCTTCTGGAGGCAGCATTGATGGTGCTGGTGGTTGCTAATGGTGAGTGCTGTCCCACCCAGAGATAAACAAAGAACTGCAGGTTCACCAAGGAAAAATGCAAAATGCTGGAGTAACTCAGCGGATCAGGCAGCATCCCTGGAGAATATCTATAGGTGATGTTTCGGGTCGGGATCCTTCTTCAGACTCTGTGTAAAATGGTAGAGAGTTATTGGACGAAAATGATGCAATTAATTGCATCAAATCCACAAATTATTTGAAAAGGAGGAGGAGCACTGATAGTGTGTAGGAAGGAACTGCAGATGCTGGTTTAAACCGAAGATAGACACAAAAAGCTGGAGTAACTCAGCGGGACTGGCAGCATCTCTGGAGAGAAGGAATGGGTGACGTTTCTGGTCAAGACCCTTCTTCAGACCCGAAACATCACCCTTTCCTTCTCTCCAGAGATGCTGTCTGTCCCGCTGAGTTACTCCAGCATTTTGGGTCTATTTTCATTAATTTTACCTACGCTTTTCAGAATAATAGTGAAAGTGAGACTATAGGTCTACTTAAATAGGATGTACATTTTTTAACTTCATTATTTGTTCAGGGGATTTGGTGTCAAATATAAGGACTGCTTTTGACGCCCAGTCTTATTTTCTTTGAGAAGATACCTGTGAACTATCTTCTTGAACAGCAGTGATGAAGATAGTCCTACAATACTTATTGGGTGGTGATTTTTAGGATTTATAGTTTGTGACAATGATGAAGCAATGATATATTTAGAAGTGAGTGAGGGATCTTAAGTAACATGGAGGTTAGAGGATTGCAGGTTTGAGAAATGCTGTGGAAGAAGCCTGCAAATTGCTGTAACACATTTGTAGATGCCATGCACCGTAGTCAAGAGGTCCACTTTGCCTGGTTGGTGTCAAGCTTATTCGTAAAGCTGCTTTGCAGTTTACTGGAAAATATTCCATCACACTTCTGACTTGCTGTATAGATTGTGGAAACACTTATGTGTCTGACCTGTTCTTGAAGCTTATCAACATGGCTGATCCATCAGGAGAGTATGATGGATAGTTCAGTGGTGATAATGCCTTTGAAGGCAAAGGTCAGATTATTAGACTTTTAATAAAATATTCACTGAAAGAGATTTGGCAAAGTCTTTAAATATCTTGTGTATATGACACTCATCTGTGGAAGATGTCACTTGTGTGAATGTCACCTATCAGCCCATGTACGAATATAATCCAAATCTTTATTTCAAGCAACCACCGAAGTAGATTTGTTCCAGATGCTCATCAAAGTTAGAAACATAAAACAGAGATTCTGGCCACACATTTTAAATGCTTCTTTTATAAGAAAATTGCATTGGGAAAATGACAAGATCATGTATTTTAGAAAGAGATAATCAAAAGCTGAAATATTGGAAATATACTAAAGTCTGTGGATAAATTGAGAAACAAAGACTTAAATAGATCATGTACTGAAAAAAGGAGTAGGAAGGAACTACAGTGCTGGCAAATAAATCAATAACTGGACACTGGAAATGTGTTTATAAGTAGGGAAGGGGTGGGGTGGACAAAAAAGTGAAATGAAAGTGGTTTTGATCCAAACATTTTTGAGGCCAAAATTAGACTCCCGCATGAAGGCTTGGGTTGTTATTATAGAATAGATATTAAAGCTATTCAGTGGCTTCAGTATAGACTCACCAGGGTAATGTTATTACCATATTTAGGAAAACACTTTGAGATAATAGAAATATTTGATCTGAATCAAGTTGCCCAAGTTTGTCCTGCCCACAAAAAAGTAGAGGACAACCTCGGGCTGATGAATGATATCACCATTACACTTTTTGCAGTAATGACCACAATTATGTTCTGTATATTAACACTGCGATGAAGGGATATTTACCAATAACCTAGTCAATTTAGGTTTCACCAAGACCACTCGTGCTCAGCCACCATTACAAACTTACTACTGACATAGACAAATCAGCGCAACTATAGTGGTGAGATAAAAATGAAAACACTGAAGATGAAGGCAGGATCTGAGTCAGTGGGGCATGAAGGAGGAGCCTCAACAAACAAGCCAGTGGGGAACTGAGCAATATTTCTCTCCTGGCGAGAACATTGAAGGTTCGTTAGAAACTTGTCAGTATCTTTGTTGGACTAAATATTGTAGACAAAGGTAAATGATTGTCAATTATCTCAGTTGCAGGACACCATTGCGGAAAGTGCTTGCGTTAATGTCTGAAACCTTATCATTTTCTGCAGCTTCATCAACAACCTTGCCTCCATCATGAGGTCAGAAGTTGGATAATTTCACTAATGTTCTTTTCCATTTCCAGTTTACAGTGTCAGTTATTAAAGCATCCAATTTCTGTATTCAATAAGAACTGAGTATCTAGTTATGGATTTGTTGCAAAGAGCATTGCTGCCTCATGTGCAAGGGAATGATTAACTTCAGCAATAGAAGGTCTGACCACTTAGCCTTGACATTCAAAGGTTCTGCCACCTCCAAGACCTCTTAATATCAACATCCAGTGTTCACTATTTCAAAGAAACTTGGCGTAACCAACCACAAAAATACCATAACATAACTGAGAACTATTCAAAGGGCTGTTTAGCAACTTACCTTCTGATTCACCATTACTTTTCCACCATCGCTGAGACACAAGTCAAGAGTGTGATGGAATATTCTTCACTTGCCCTAATAAAAACATGTTCAGTAACACTCAAGAAGCTTTAAGCTGTTGAGGAAACATGACTATCTAGTCTGGCACAGAACACCCCAGGTAAGAGCAAGGATCATGAGCCAAAAGGATTGCTAGCATGGACGTTACTCAACATGTTCCTTGTCATCAAACGGCATGCAAAGCTCATTTGATTTCTTTGACGCAAAATTCTACTGCATGTATAATTTCTACAAGAATACTGAAGCGGACCCTAAGGGCATGAGACATTAAGTGGCATCAGTTTGAAAACTTCCACTCCAACTCAAAAGACTTGAGGTATACAACTACATCTAGATAGGTGCCTTCCTCATTCCAATCATCTGCTAGTCCATCGACTTACGCACATCATTTGCACAACTATCCCCTCACCTTCTCATCTATGAATACCTGAGGTATAGAGACCAGAGAAGTCACAATTCTGCCTAATTTGTGCTGAAGGAAGTAGTTGCAGCAGGTTTTGCAATTGGTCAAATCATCTCCGTATTATGGATCTGCCCGTTCGTCCCTTTTCAGCAGAGCCTTGATCCTTGTAATCCTGTTCTCCCTGCCTTACCCCAGCAGCCCTCTCTCCCATTCCTCATTACCAATGTATAATCATCCTTCTCCACTTCACTCCATTACCAGTGGTCATCCCTGTGATTTCCTTCTTCCATATTTCTGCAAGGCAGAAAGATCACATGTCAAGTACCACAGTGAAGGATGCCTTTGGAACTATGGGTGAGTAGAACATGAGGCCCTGTAAAGAGCCAGTCCAAGTATCACCACATGGAAATGAGTCCAGACCTCCCTGACGTTGAAGGACAAAGCAGCACAATGTGCAAATTTCACTCCCAAATACTGCACTTTTGTGACTTGCTAATACATTGCTGCCCATTGCCTTCTAAATTTACAATGATCACTTAAAAAAGTAAAAATTAAAGGAATATGAAGAAATGCTACCATGAATTTCTTTACACGGGATTTTCTGTAACGTTGACCATTTCATCTCTGGGAATGTTTGAAGCAGAGAACAAGACATCTTTTGAGGGAAATCGGATAAATATTTAAAGCAAACAGTACAGTGTTTCGGAAACTGCAGAGTAGGGTAATGATGTTGAATTGTTCTTACAAAAAACATGCGTGGTGTGTCAAATGAAATGTTTCCATGAGTTGAATGCTGCTAGTGAAATGGAATGTAAAGGCAATGGATTTCGTTTTTGGAAAACACCGGGGTTGTGATTAACAAAGTTTAGAGAGTAGATCAAATGAATATTTCTGAAACATCTACGAGGTGTCACAATAATATGAACATGTTGATTGGGTGATGTAATTAATTGAAATCTGAATAATCACATAGTAGGTTTTGTTTCCGATTATACTAATTGTGAATAACTGTCATCTGGGCTTTTGTGGGGAAAATTTCAAGTATGATGTTAAGGACTCATTTCCTTTAAAAGGAAATTAAATGATCAGTATGATTCTCTCTGATTGTGTTCCTATACTGGGCGAGTGAGCTTATGCATGAATGCCTGAGGTGTAGAGACCAGAAGAGTCACAATTTTGCCTAATTTGTGCTGAGTTATTTTCAGCGTGTTTTACAATTGATCAAATCATCCCATCAGATCATGGTCACTTTCATAAATGACAAAAGCACTCAAGGAGGGGACCCTTCTTCATGAAAAAATATATTTGTGATAAAAGTACAGAGTAAAGTCAAATGATTTGGGAGATTAAACGTTGTTGTTCAATTTACTGGAATTCTTATAACCTGATAATCATAAGTCCCATGAAACAATGGTAGAGGAATAGAAAGAGCCAGGAGTGCAAGTCTACAGATGCATGAAGGTAGCAAAATATGGAGATAGGGGAGTTAGCTAGGCATTGTTGGACTAGACATAACATATAATAGCAGGGAAATGTAATCATCACTGTTCAAACATCAGTTAAGCCTCACCTGGAGTATAGCATGCCATCTGGTCACCGCATTGTAGAAAGGAGATGATAGGAATGAAGGCAGTGCAGAAGAAATTTATTAGAAGTTTGCCAAGGCTGGTAAAACCACACGAGGTAAGAAATGAAAGCAGGATTAGGATATTCAACTCCTCGCGCCTCCCTGCCACTCAGTTAGATCATGACTAATCTTTTCTGTCCCTCTTTCCTGCAGCGACTCCATGTCACTTGATTCCTTTATTAAGTAACTTCCATCACCCTCTATGACACAGCTTCTGTATGCCTAGTTATTTTGCCATGTCCCAAAATAGATAGCATGTCATTCCCTCTAAACAACTCGTTGCTTCTGCTGTACAATTTCATGTGACTAAGCAACTCGAAAAAGCCTTGAAAGCCACCGAAAACTCAAAATTACAATAGTAGTGAGAGGTAAACGAGAAACTAAATTTAAACAGTGTATGATCCCTTTAACTGGTAGCGGTTGGGGGAAGGATAATTTATGCCACAGAATATTGTCAGCTTTATGTGCTTAAGAGGGTATAAGTGCAACAGTTGAGCTCCAAATTGATATTGTTGCCATCAGGTCAGTGTTGCTTTCCTAATGATTCCATAAACTTCCTACTCTGCATATTTCCACTAGATTTCCTAGCATGTAGGCTAACAAATATGGCATCTTGTGCATTATGTGCCTGGCAAAGATGTAATTCCAGATGTCAGTGACAGCGATGGTGCCCAAAAATGGATGTTATGTTTTTTAAATAATCCAATGAAAAATCAATTGGAAACCTTCAATTGGAAGTACTCAGTGGACCAGGCACCATCTGTGGACCGAGAAACAATTTAAATGTCAGATTTAAGACCTTTCATCAGAACTGAGAAATGCTAAAATCAAACCTGTAATTAGGTGCATCGAAGGTGGAGATTCCAAAGGGAATGTCTGTGATCCGAGAGGAGACCTAATGGGTCAAATGTAAATCTCTTATTTTGCTTCATTCTCTTATGTTTAATTAATTTATTAAATATTGCAGCTGTTCCAAATGCTTTGCAGTGTATCATAGTATATATTTGTTTCTATATCTGAAAATCTGACTATTGCATCAGTGTAGAGAAACCGCGACCACAATTGTGATGATCGTAATATAACAAATGCTGAGAACTTTAACTATTGCAGTTAGCTAGAACTGCCACTTTTGCAAGGTTGAAGTCCTTAGTGTGCAACAAATGGGTCTTGAGATGATAATCTTTTTATATTGATACTGTTCAAGAGGTGAAAAGGTATGATTGCTGGTAGATACAAGCTTAATAATTACAGCTGTGAATTAATGTTAAACATATGTCATGTTACATTTTTCAGTGATTATTGTACTCTGCAATCATAACTGAATTAGAAGCAGATGAACCTATTAATTTTGAAGAACAAAAAATCAGAGCACTCGCCAGACAGTGGCATAAACCTGCAGAGTTCCTCTCATTACATGCAATTTCTTGTTTCATTAAAAGTACATCAACATGGGTGTTCTGGGAAGGAGGTGACTGATGAAACAAGTTAAACAGACAAACCAAGCGTATAGATGCAGATTATGCTTCAGAAGATGAGGGCGTAAAAGGGATTTAATGGTAGGATGGATTATAGAAATCCTTGTAACAATGTTAAATAATTATAGTTCCAGCAGAGATCAAAGCAACATTGATTGAACCCCCAAGCATATAACATACAGTATCTTGGAAACCAAAGATTGGTCGACTTGTACTGAATCTTCTCCAGTTATATGCACTAAATAGGATTGGAAATTGTAGCTCTGTGATGTAGTATGCCACAAATCTAAGTTTCATACATTTTGTTACTTGCGAAATAACTAATTCCAGCCAAGAGTTTTTTTTTGTCTTTGCTCATCACTGCTAGGTTTTTTTTCCAAGCCCTTTTGGATCAAGGTCACTTGCAAAAGCCTGAATATCTCGAACAGCAGAATAAGATTGCTTCAAACTCCCTCATAATTCAACCTCCGTTTTGATAACACTACAGTTGTTTGTGCAAGAAAGGACAAATCACACTGAAATGGTGGCACAAACCTTTTTTTTAGATTTAAATTTTTTTTTGGAGGGACATAATTTAGTATTATCCACATTTCAAAAGAACGATTTCCAAGCTTAAGCGTAAGGGGAAAAACACATGTGCTTTTATGATTCTGTGAGTTTGTCGTATTCAATTATGCAATTTTCATTGGCATATTAATCATCTTTTCAACAAACAAGCAGGCTTTAATTAACCAAACCATGGATAAAGACATGTTGCTGGATCATCATTTGGTTTATCACAAGGCGCAGCCAGTCGTTAAGGAAATTCTGGATTGTGAGATGAATTTAAATGTTTTTTTTTCCTTTTTTGTTGCGGTTTGAAAAACTCATCATAAACACCCTGATTTGGAGTGGAGGGATTAATTCATTTATAATTTGATGGACCTGCTTCATTCCGACTGATGGCATTGGGCTATCATGCAGCAAACCTTTTTTTAATTCTTGCAGAGGTCACATGAGAAACCCAAATGTGCGTTAAGGCACACATATAATGTTAAAATCAATATTAAATAATAAGTTTAGTTGTGATGAAAAAAACCCTCAAGATTACAAATACAACCAAAGTCTCGTAACAATTTAAACTTTCCTGACAAAGCCAAAGATTATGGTTGAGAATCAAAATGGACAGCTGCATAACAGAAGGTGGATGGTTGGATCAAATCTGTTGCCTGGTCAGTTTATCCTCCTTAACATGTCATATTCGATATGAACCTATCTGCTGCAGTCTCCTTGCAAATTTGCTTTTTACCTGATTTTAAATTTTGGAGCCATCTAATTCCAGTAATTATGTATAAACAGCATGTTGCTGTTTTGCTTATCACTTTTAAATGAATGTTATTTTTGACCAGTTCTTGAATAACTTTAAAGTGAGGTAGACAAGCTCATTGCTCATGTTGTTCCAGAGAAAGCCTCTGTAAAGTACAATTAACAATTTTAGTTAATTATTAATGGAACTTTGAAGCAGAGGCAAAAAAAACCCCATAATTTATTGATTTGAAAATATGTGTTATAATAAATTTGCAGATAATTGCTTAGGGTTGGAATGACTTGCTTCCATTCTAGGCCTTTTGTTTATGAGGGGGCTGAAGAGACCATTATAGGATTTACAAACTTTGTTCCAGGTGGAATGGAAGGTGTATGAGTGGGCAGGTGGGTGGGTAGAGTCAGACATGGTGTGCGCCTGAACATTTTCTCTGCATATTCCTGACAAAGAAACTCACTGTTCATTCAGGATGATCCTGTTTAAATTAAGAAATAGTAAGGAGTCATTAAGGATGGTGCACTTTTTAAAATAGCCTTTGAGAATATCCATAAAATGTTTTCTTTCCCCTGTATTGTAATTTCTTGCCATGATGGAGTTCAGATTAGAGTTTATGTTTTAGGAGTCTGGTATTAGGAAAAAATAAGTGATGTGGTTTGCTTGAGGCAAAGAAAAAGGATCTGAAGAAGGGTCTCAACCCGAAACGTCACACATTCCTTCTTTCCAGAGACGCTGTCTGCCCCGCTAAGTTACTCCAGCATTTTGTGTCTATCTTTGGTTTGCCTGAGAGCTGGCTGGGGGCAATTTGAGCTGTGATGCTGAGGATGTTGTCACAGGAGAGGGTGCTGATCTTGGTTCACTCATCATCACAGTGAATTTGGAGAATTATGTGTATCCCAAAACAGTGGCGAGACATTAGTGATGTCTCTCATTGCTTTGGGATGCCGACAGTAGGGAATCCATGTTTCGGCATTGTACAGGAAGTCAGGGGTCATTGATGTTCATTAAATATAATGGAATGTCTAATCCAAGAATAACATGCATATGTGGTTAATTAACTCCTACATCTCCTGATCATTAACATCAAATTAATTCTGGGGTGTCTGGAAGAGACGCCTCGGTTCTTTGCGCACATGCTGATTATGTGCCCTTCAGGCCAGGCCAAATATTGTTGACACTCCAAGGCCTCTGTTGAAAGTTGTCATGTTTGCCTCAGGTACTGATGTAATGAGTTATCTTTGTGTTGTCCATGAGACTTCGGACATTGATCTTCTTGCAGCATTATTTGCACACATAATTTCTAACCAGTTCACGAGGCAAGAGTGTTTAATTGATATGTTCACCAGCAATGGGGAAAAATGTAATTCTTATATGCTTTAGCTATGCAGGCACATTAACGCAAAGGACGCAAATAAATATATCATAATCAATAATACTAAATTAATAGTCGGTACAACTAGGTAACCAGACCATAATAGTACAAAACCAAAGTCCTGAATGCAATCAAAATAATCTCCATATTAAATTATAGTTGCTGGGGTATTAGTTGATGTTGTGCAGTGGCTTAAGAGCTTGTGTGTTGCTGGGAAGAAGTTGTTCTTGAACCCAGAGGTCAAGGTTTTCAGGCTGCTGCACCTGTTGAGTTCACTTCCAAAAATGCCTGGTGCTTACAGTGGTTATACCAAAGATTCTAGGCTCCAACAACTTATTAGCTGTAGTGCTGAAGAATGCTGCAGATAGGTCTTTTGCCATCTTGTTCCAGTACAATTACAATTTTGGGCATTGAAGAGACAAAGTGGAAGGTTGTTCATTTTTGTACGTACCTGGTGGAAGGTTTGAGGAAAGTCAAGAGTGAAATGCCTCACAAAAATATACTCATCTCTGACCTCCCCTTGGAGACCTCCCATATGGTGTGTCCAGTTAACTGCTGGTCCAGTTAAGTTTCTAGTACATGGTGATTCCCACAATTTTGTTGTGGGAGGATTTGTAGAGCTAATGTCTTTAAATGTAAAGGAGATATTATTAGCCACACTTTCTTATGGGATAAGGTTATTACCTGACATTTTTGTAACAAGAGTGTTACTTCCTATATAAGGTCACAAGGTCATAAGTGATAGGAGCAGAATTTGGCCATTCAACCCATCAAGTCTACTCTGCCATTCAATCATTGCTGATCTATCTCTCCCTCCTAACCCCATTCTCCTGCCTTCCCCCCATAACCCCTGACACCCGTACTAATCAAAGTAATATCAAGTTGAGCTTGAATTTAGTCTAAGTGTACAGAGATTTATTTTATTATTTGAGGAGCTATGATTGTACTGGACCATATTCATTCAGCAGTAAACTTTATTAAATTCAGACCACACTTTGGAGGAAAGATCTTTCATGACCAGCTGTGGACAGTTGTGCCCAGGACTGAGAGAAGTAGCGATTTTTGATGCAGTGGGTGGTGAATCTTTGGAATTCCCTATCCTGGGGATCTGTAGAGTCAGGGAGGACACTCAAAATAAAGATAAATGTATTTCTAGATACAAAGGGAATCGTGAGATTTGGGAATAGTACAGAACATCCGTGGAGCTGATTTCAATAGCCAAATAGCCTTCTCCTGATTCTATTTCTCGTGTCTTTGTGATACTGTCTTTGCAATGAGCCTTGTACCTGAATATCCCTAGTGAAAGGTGCAAAATGTCTGTGAGTACGTGGTGTCTAACAGCAATAATTGCAACATTGTCTATCGCATCCTTAATTATATGGGATAAATTAATTAGAAATAATTGGCTAGATTAGATTTGATTTGCATTGTGCAATCCCAAAAAGTTCACTATCATCTCCCCAGATAATTTCACCTGATTGGCACCCAATTATCATTTTAAACATTCATTTCCACGTTCACTAGCAACTCCAAGATACTGGGAAAGTTTGTCATTAGCTGTCAGGGAGAATTGTTCGCTGGCTTGAGTCGTGCCGAGCAAAAAGGACATTTTTTAATGTTGGAAGATTGCATTGCATCTGTAAGATTCCTTCAACAGGTTTTCACAATCATATAACCTCAACCATCCAGATGGACAATGCTAGCAAATATATGTAACACTTCCACTTCTATGCTTCCTTTTAATTTCATAGCTTTTTGGCTCAAAAAAGTATTTCATAGTCATTTGGTAAAAATCTTAAAATTTGTTACCTAACATATCCAAAATAGTAGTTGTTTAAGATGGCAGAACAATGCCTCCCGAAGATCTGTTGGAAATGTGATTCCAGTGTAGCCTTATCGGCAATGCCCACATCTCAAGGATGAATTTTAAAATATTGCCGAAGACTGTAGCCAAACAATTAATTGTTTGACTGATTAAGATACAGGTCTCTTACTGTATCAACAAAACATGACCATTGTATTAAAAGGGAGATCCCCGTTCAAAAGAATTTTAACATTTCTGAATGTTTTAATCCAATATTAAAATTAACATGAGCAGAACATTTATCTCAAAAATATTGCTCAAAAATTTTTTAGGAACAAAATTATTTTTACAAACTGTATATTACTGAAAGAAAATTGAGGTTGTGTTTTGCAATGTCTTTCTCCCAGGTGCATTTACAATAAAGATGTTTCCAATGCCTATAATGAAATATGTAAAGGTTTTAGAGAATCACTTAACATAATTGGATTAATTGTGCAGAAAAATGAGGCCTTTATTAGCAAGCAGATGGTAAAGAACCCCTAACAGTTTAATACTGTTTGAATGTCGTCAGCTAACAACATTTTGCAGATATAACTTCTCTTATGGGAGTGAAGGTAAATCGCAAGCACAGACTGCATTGTGAATGAGGAGCTGCCCGCCTCCGCAGTCAAAGACCAGATGCACCTCCGTATCCTAATCTGTAAACGACTTAGAGGACCGTTATCTCAGGGCTCTTCTGCTTCATTTCATGCTTGATTTGCTTTAATTTGTCTGATAGGACACCAGGATTTTGAAATGGCCCATCTTTCTGCTGAAAATGTTCTGATTTTTTTCCGTTATTGTTATGCAGGGTTTTGACTTTTTTTTTTGTATAGCGAAAAAATCTTGCTCCAGTGTAATGGTTTGTTTGTGTGAATTTGACATCTAAAGCATGTTCTGATGGTGAAGTCATGCTTGGTACTGTTGGCTGTACTCAATAAGTTGCCCTAACTTCCTTTTTTGTTAAATGTCTACTTATTATATTTATTTATGTTTGGCAAATATTTAATAAAAGGTGGTGATTTCTGACACATAAGCATCAATGCTCACTATAAAGGAATTATCATTGTTATATCCCACACAGTTTGGAATAAGGGACAACTAAGAGAAGGTTCTGCAGGAGTAAAATAGTTAATGGGATTGGGAAGCTATCACAAAGCATATGAGCAAACCCTGTGTAATTTACATACATAATATAATGCTCAATTCTATTAATTTACACCTGCTGCTTTCATGTGCCACTGTATTTGTAGAGAGGGCCCAAAGACGAGTCACCAGAATAGTTGCAGGGATGAGATGCGTACGTTTACTTGCCGGTATTAAGTGTTGCTGCACTGTTCTTGCAAAGAGCTGGTGCAGATTCAAAGGATTGAATGGCTTTTTGTGCTTTTACCGTTCTATGATCCCCTGTTTGTTTGAAAATATATTTTCCCACTGGTATTTTTTTTTCTTCCCGTGACACTATTCCTCAGTCCATAGAGGCTGCTGGAGCTTGTCTGCAAGGATTAATGCCAAAAATGCAAGCAGGGCTGTTGTCAATACAATCGCAGGTGTGAATTTGATTTGGTCTAATATAGTGCATCAATATGGCAACTAGTTAGTTACTCCATGTCATCTGCTTTTGCTGGCTGGGTAACCTTGGCAATATTTTTCATAATTAATATAGTAATATCCTAGTTTCTTGCTGTTACTAACAAGGCTATCTGAACTAATTTGGGAAGGGGAGGGGATATTTTAAGCTTACGATGATGAGAGAGAAGAATAATCAGTTTTAGCAAAGACACCATGTGCATTTTGCTATATTATGTCATAACACAATTTATTTCTGTTAGATAAGTTAAACATTACAACGGTTTAAAATATATATTTATTTTGCTGAACATCCCCCCAAAAAATGATTAATAATTTTGTTCAGAAGTGAAAACTGTGAGTGGAAAAGAAATTATCCAGTTCTGTCTTATGTCATCTGAGAAACAGGATTTTGAAATAATGGCCCAGAAATTCCATTGTGTAATGCTATGTTTTGCAGGATCATGCCACTGAAAATCTATATTTCTACAAAGAGAACAAACACTTCTTGGTTGTTTTAAGTCAGTCCAGATATTCGACCGACGCTTCCCATTACGAGCCACCATTGTTTACCCAACTCAGTTCTCCAAACTATTTTGCACATAAATTGATGCCATTCTCTGTGCCACAACCTCTTTGGAGTATTGCAAGCGACTTAGACTAGGTTTTCCTGGGAGCAACCATAATAGATCACTCTAATGCCATTTGCCATGCATACCCCATCATCCCCTGCCAAACCTAAAATCTCATTGCCATCGCAATAAGCTCGCGTTTGACTCTCTGAATCCTGTAAATCTCAGATCCTCAAACCCCCTGATCTCATGATGTTGTTGTCCTCTGAAGCTCTTCCTGCCTTCCTGACCACAGCTCCTGCTGCCTCTAACAACACACGTTTTCTATTCTGAAAAGTCTGCACTTCCTTCCAATAATGCACAATACCTGAGGCTTTGGATGCCCACCAAGCATTTTGGAATTTCTAGTCCACTGTAACTATTTGCTATCGTTAACCCATAACTATTCATGTTAATTTAATTCAATTGCTGCCCCAATTCTGCCTAACAAGAATATGGATCAGAGAATTGAATGTGGAAGTCATCATAACTATTTTGCATATTTTCTGGAGATTAATTTTAATGAACTTTTGAATTAATCACAATGATTAATTTTAATGGCCCGTAGACCGTGAGTATCACAAATCATCTGCATCGACTTTTTGCCCGCTTCTCTAATTTGTGCTCCTATTGAAAGAGGTATTGAGCATGGGTTGATAACATTGGTGACCTAAATGATCAGGTAAGGTTTCTGTTTCAAAAGGGCCATAGAAGTCTGTTAAGCCATTAATTACACTGCACCATCAATGCGTTTAGCAGATGTCACTAAAGGGTTTACACATTCATGTGATGTGGAAATACTTGACGCATTTTTCATATTATTATGGTGGCAAAGCTATCGTAAGTTATAAAAGGCCTAGAAAATGTCGCAGATTTCAATTCCGCAACCGAATGCTGTATTTTGATTCAGAGGGAAATTATTTAAGTAAAACATAGGGTATATCTATAATTTTATTAGCAAAATAATAGAATTTTCAAGTGGCTTCTGTCACAGCTTTGGTGAAAGAAGGGTAGCTAACATTATTTTCTTCAAAAAATCCGACTGCTTTTTGTTGCACAAACCTAAAAAGATTATCCATTTTAAGTCCCATTGGCTTTCTTTACAATCAATTAAACTAGTATTGATTACAAATGGTGGTGATTCTTTTTGATTCATTAAACTTGTCAATGTTCTGTGGTAATGTCAGACTCTGTATTATATTCCCATGCTTGATAACTAGATGAATGCCAAATAGATTTTCATTTTCCTTCAAAGAATGTTTTGTTTCCTACTAAGTTACTTGTAAGATAAAACGAGTTGCATTAAATTTACCTTTTATTTATTTATTTGTGTTAATGTTTTCCAGCTACCGCATTGAGAGTTATTAATGCTGCAAGGCACAGTGGTTTACACTTCAGTCACTTGGGAGTGAATTAGCTTTATTAGATACAAACTAACACTGCCCTTGCTCTCTTTTATACTATGCCAGCTCCAAACTCAGAAGGTTTAATATCAGCTCTCCCTGGAATGATTGAGGTTTATTTATTTGTAAAATGTAGTGTAACAGTACACCATTTTTTTTGCAGCCTAATTATTACATTATTATTTAAGTCTTTTAATTAATGCATTGTACGGCACAGGAACCATCTATGCTGTAATTGTGACAAATGCTCAGACTAATCAGTGACATATGTCTTTCTAAACTATTTGTCTTCATTTGACAATGATATAGATAGATGAACAAAAGCTCCCTGAGGTTAACCATTCCCAAAGAATACATGATTGAATTATACTGGTTCTGGGATGAACTTTACCCACATTTTGGGTTAGGACTGCCATTTGATTTTTTAAAATATTGTGGACAACATTCATAATAAAATTCAGATCTAATTGTGTGTATCTGTGAAATGCTTCTTGCTTTGTTCTAGGTACTTGTTAAAGACTTAACTAAGTTGTCCAAATATTTGACTGAGAGATAACCTTCATTCACAACCACAAGTTCTTTAATAAATTCTATTTACATAGAGAGCATGAAAGTGTGTTGATTTTACAGGATGGTTTCTATATAAATAGGGGTTTATGTCAGCTTAATAAAATTAGATATTTTGGTCAGTTCATAGATACAGGAATATTTACGTGCAAAGTGTCTGAAATGTTTCATCATGTTGGTTCAATTTTTCGTTAAGTGGTGCAGTACAAGAAAACTTAAATGAATTTTATGGGTTTTGGCACTGCTTGCATATGATTTTCATATGTGTTTTCACCTGGTGCAAGGGTTTGTGCGATGATGACTGTGAATTGTAATCTATTTTGCATTTAAGTATAGTAAGTATGACCAATTTCAGAGGTCTCATGCACCAGCTGTGCAAATAAAGTCTATGCCAGCATCCTTTAAACGAGTTGTGATTGCTGATTGTAATTATTGTGGAGTTTTGGTGACAAGACAGGGAGTACAGATACAACATGAAGCATGAAAATCAAAAGTACTGCAGACCCTGGAAATGTGAAATCTGTGACAGGAGAAACAGAGTTAACAATTCAGGTCTGAAACCCTTTATCAGAACCTTAATGTGATGCCTGATCTGTTGAGTGATTCCAGCGTTTTCCGTTTTATTGTAGCAAACGTAACTGAACACAAAATTCAGGTTGAAGAGGCAGATACCTGGAAAGAGATCCTAAATACTTGGGTGCTCAAAATGCCTTCCAAGATGGAAAGTAAAGGGGAATGGATTGTCAGGGTGACTGTACACCCAGTGAAACTCTGGAGACATGGTTGTAATATAGTTAGAAGTTTAATGATGTCAGATGTGTGGTCAAGTTCAACGCGTGTAGTAACAAAGTAATCTATCTACAATTTACTAAACTCACCAATTACTATTTATATCAGACCTCCATCATTTACCTACTAACAATTCTACCAATCGTTCACCTACCGAAATGCAATCACACATTTACCGACATTCCAATACTTAAGTGTATGGCTCCACATCCACGAGAACTATGTACCGTTCAATGCTACCAATAATGCAATGAACAAATGCATCCATAGCAGGTAGGGTAGTGAGTATTTCAAATGGGGTATCCATCACATGTACAGATTCTTAACCATCCAGTAACCCATGCAGTTGTACCATAACAGCGACATTCAATGAGAAAAATGATAAAACCAGAAGGACAACTGTGCATCAACCTTGGTATTAAATTAAGATATGATATAGCCATTGCCAGCTGAAATGATGTGGTCAGTCCTCTTCATAAGCATCTGGACTCTGTATCTAAATTGTGCGTCAGACAATGTATCAAACACTATAATACAATACAATACAAACTTTATTGTCATTGTGCAGTGTACAAGTACAGAGACAACGAAATGCAGTTAGCATCTTAACCAGAGTGCATGCGATGGAATAGTAAAACATATAATATATACAGTAATTCAGTAGCGGTAGTGGAAATTCCGGTGAGCGAGATCAGTCACTGATGGGAGGAGTGCCCGAGGGGGGGTTGGGGGGGGGGGGGGGGGTGGCAGCAATCACCGAGGCGCAGAATTAAGTAAGGTAACGACTGCAAGAAAGAGGCTGTTCCTGAACCTGCAGGTCCGGGAACGGAGAGATCTGTAGCGCCTCCCAGATGGGAGGAGGGTAAACAATCTGTGGTTGGGGTGAGAGCTGTCCTTGACGATGCAGCGCACCCTTCGCAGACATCACCTACTCTGGATAGACTCAATGGAGGGGATTGAGGAACAGGTGATGCGTTGGGCAGTTTTCACCACCCTCTGCAGTGCTTTCCGGTCGGAGACAGAGCAGTTGCCATACCATACTGTGATACAGTTAGTAAGGATGCTCTCGATAGGGCAGCGGTAGAAGTTCACCAGAATCTGAGGAGACAGATGGACCTTCTTTAGTCTCCTCAGGAAGAAGAGACGCTGGTGAGCCTTCTTGATCAGTGTTGAGGTATTGTGGGTGCAAGGGAGGTCATCAGAAATGTTGACACCCAAGAACCTGAAACTGGAAACACGCTCCACCTCCGTCCCGTTAATATGGATGGGGGTGTGCGTACCACCCCTAGTCCTTCTGTAGTCCACAATGAGCTCCTTGGTCTTCTTGGTGTTAAGGACCAGGTTGTTGTCAGCGCACCACGTTGCAAGTAGCTGGACCTCCTCCCTATAGGCCGACTCATCGTTGTCGCTGATGAGGCCAATCACCGTTGTATCATCTGCAAACTTAATAATGGTGTTAGAACCATGTACAGGTGTGCAGTTGTAGGTGAAAAGGGAGTAGAGGAGAGGGCTCAGCACACAGCCCTGTGGAACGCCGGTGTTCAGGGTGATGGTTGAGGAGGTGTCGTTGTCTAATCTAACAGACTGGGGTCTGTTGGTTAGAAAATCCAATATCCAATTGCAGAGGGAGGGGTTGATGCTCAGGTCGTTGAGTTTGGCAATCAGTTTGGAAGGGATGATGGTGTTGAATGCTGAGCTGAAATCGATAAACAGCATTCTCACGTAGGTATCTCTGTTGTCAAGGTGGGAGAGGGCGGAGTGAAGTGCCGTGGAGATGGCATCCTCCGTACTCCTGTTCTGGCGGTAGGCGAACTGATAGGGGTCCAGTGTGGGAGGTAGGCAGCCTTTGAGGTGTGCCAAGACCAGCCTCTCGAAGCACTTAGTGACGATGGGAGTAAGTGCAACTGGGCTGAAGCTACATCATAATCCCTGCTGGTTGCTGCCCAACCAACAAGACAGATCTACTGGGGGACGTGGCACAAGTGTCATGGATGAACCTTTTCACTCATAAGAAAGTGATGGTCTGTCTCTTCATTTGGTAATCATCCACCAGCTCAGCTCTTGGGAGCTTGTGCATACTGATGGGGAAATCAGGGGTTGAGTCTGTTCTCAGTAGACACAAGGTATGAGCTGAATACACCAAAGGCATGAAAGAAGGAGAGTTTGAATCGCAGATCCCTAGAAGGGAAGATTGCACACCAACTCTGCTCTAGTGAAGTGCACTTAAATGAGTAGCATGAATAGTAATCTGTAGACTGATGCGCCTGCACATGGAAATGCTCGTGGTGTTTATTGACCTGCGTGTGCTGTCCAGGAACAAGGTCCTTGCCCCTCACTTCCGTCTGGTAGGCCTGACTCACCCGCGGAAGAACCGCAACGCAGACCGAAACCTGCTCAGTAGGCCCGACTCGCTCTCACAAACTTCCCAGGAAGCCGCAGAGAAGCTGGGCAATGAAGCCAGCCTGGGCCGATGGGGCCTCGGCGACGGTGGTGGAGCCTTGCGGGTCGATGAGGGTGCGGGGTAACCACTGTGAGGTGGGGAGGGGGAAGAATAATGGAGGACCCGATGTGTGGGGGGGGGGACACAAAGGAGGAGCCGGCGGGGCTACTTTGTAACTTTTGTCAGCGCTGTTTATGCGGCGAATGAAGCTAAGAATTTTTGGATCACCTCAAATTCAGCAGCAGTGTCTTCCTTGCTAGAACATGTCAAAGACTTTTCAAAGTGATGGGGAGCAAGGTTTAAGTTTCCTTCCATTTTGTACAAGGTGCAAACTGTTGGCATCACAGTGAAAGTTCAAAATGGGGTCCGCAACTGAAAGGGCCTCATTGTCCTGAATGAGTTAACCCTTCTTTACCATCTTTGGAACTGTACTTACAGAGGTTAAGTGGAAAACATTGGTCAGTGTGTTTGGAGCTGTGGAGAATTTCCTCTGCAAATCTTATTTGTATTTTGTAATTTTTTTTAAGCCAGGAGGTCAGTCCTTCTATGTAGACAATGCAGTTTATCCGGATGTGCAACCAAACTAGTTAAGTGGTCCATGTTAGTTTCTGGTCATTGGTAAGCCTTTTGATGTAATTGATTTGGGAATGGACAACAGTAATGCTATCAAGAGTAACTGGAGGTAGAGTAATTCCTCGTTTTAACGGATCCCTTTATAACAGATTCGGATATAGCAAACTGATCTGCCGATGCCACTATCGCTCGCACCGCATCCCTGGCTGCTTGGAGCCCCACCTTCCGACGTCAGCCCTAACTCGCAAGGTACACCAGCGAGCCCTTCTTCACCCCTTTGCATGGTTGTTGTGGCTCATGTTGTCACCTTGGTGGACAGAGCTTTCCAAAGGTTGTCACCACCAACAGGACGCGCTTGGTCATCATGGGGCTCCCACCTCTCCCAACTGCTGCTGCCTCTTCCTGAAGGGCGTCGCTTTGTCCGCTTCCTGTTCGACCGCTGTTCCTCCCCCCCCCCCTTTCTCCTGTCGCTCTGTCCATTCGGCCTCTCCACCAACCCCTTTCCCTCCACTGCCGCCTCCACCTGCTTCTCCCCTGGAGTCGTCACCAAACTAGACCTGGGAAGCAACAGCAGGAGGGAGGGGAGGGAGCCCCATGGTGACCTGTCGATGGCAGCGGCCTGAAGTAAGTAATGTCTCCAAGGGCTACAATGTGACCCTCAACAACAGCCTTGTCACCGGACCATGCGGTGGGTGAAGAAGGGCTCGCTGGTGCAGACCAGTGGCATCAGCCCTTAGTTTTAAGGTGAAACGACACAAAGTGCTGGAGTAACTCAGCAGACTGAATCAGTCTGACCACGTGTCCCGACGTCAGCTATCCATGTTCTCTAGCGATGCTACCTGACCCAATGAGTTACTCCAGCACTTTATGTCCTTTTGTGTATTAACCATCATCTGCAGTTCTTTGTCTTAACTACATACAATGATAATCCCTTACTCAGTTATAGCGGACAATTGGCCATAACAGGCACCATTCCACCCCGTGGTCCTTTATAATAAGAGTTTACTGTACAGTGATGCAGTATACTATGTATATTGGCCCATCCTTAGTACCTAATCAGATGTACAGCACTTTGGTCAACGTGGGTTGTTTTTAAATGTGCTATACAAATAAAATTGACTTGACTTGACTTGATAACCACCTAAATCTTTCCTATCCATATTCCTGTAAATTCAGTTAAAGAATAAGGGGTAGGCCATTTACGATTGAGAGGAGGAACAACGTTTTCACCCAGAGAGTCGTGAATCTGTAGAATTCTCTGCCACAGAAGGCAGTGGAGGCCAATTCACTTGATGTATTCAAGAGAGAGTTGGATATAGCTCTTAGGGCTAACGGAATCAAGGGATATGGGGAAAAAGCAGGAACGGGATACTGATTCTGGATGATCAGCCATGATCATATTGAATGGCGGTGCTGGCTCAAAGGGTCAAATGGCCTACTGCACCTATTTTCTATGTTTCTATGTAAATGTTTTTAAATTATACCAGTCTCTACCACTTCCTCTGACAGTTCATTCCATTCTTATCGCAATCTGTGTGGAAAAAGTAACCCTACTGGTCCCCTTTACATCTTTCCATCTCGCCTTAAATCTATAGCCTTTATTTAAAGACTCAACCTTTTCTCTCAACAACTTACTTAAAATCAAAAAGAACAGCAGGAACTAATGTCAATAGTGGGGATGTTATTGGGAAATATTCAGATGAACAAAAATTAATCTATATTTGGAAAGACAGGGATTAATCAAAGATAGTCAGCAAGGCTTTATTAGGGGGAGATCATGTATGACCAATTTTAATTAATTTTTTTAAGTAGTAACAAAATATTGATGAGAGCAGTGTGGTTGATATAGTCCACAAGGATTTTAACAAGGCCTTTGACAATATCCTATATAGGAAATTAGTACAGAAGGTTAGAGTCCATGGGTACCAATACAAGTTTGATGAACAGGGTAATATACTGGTGTGCAAATCTAAGAATGGCTGAAAGTAGCAGCACAGGTAAAAAGATGATGAAGAAGGCAAATGGGATTTAATTAGGCTTGGCGTAGATGGTAAGGACAGAGAGCTTCTGGTGCGACCTAATAATACTTTGTTTCGGCCATGGTTGGAGTACTGGTTGTCAAATTGGATAAAGGAGGTGATTGCACTGGAGTGAGTTTGGAGGATATTCATCAACTTGTTGCCTGGAAGAGTTTGGTTCAGATATGAAGGAAGATTGGAAAGGCTAGTTTGTTCTCCCTGGAGCAGAGGAGTCTGAGGAAGCAGATAAAGGTGTGCAAAATTATGAGGGAATAACTACGATAAATAGCAGGAAGGTTTATCCCAAAGTAAAGCTATCAAAAACTAGAGATTATGGGTTTAGATTGAGAGGTTTAGAGGGGATCTCAGATTTTTTTCCCCCAGATACGGTGGTTAGAAGCTGGAGAACACAGGTAGGTACTTGCACAATATTTTAAGTATCAACATGAACACTTGAATTGCTATAAATGCATGATAGCTACTGACCAAGATCTAGTGAATGGGTAAAACATTTTGTTGAACAGAGTGACATTGAGGTTTAAGTTCAAGGTTCCCTGAAAGTGGCAACACAAGTGGATAGGTTGGTGAAGAAGGCATGTTTACGGCATTGTTCAGCCTATGGAATATAAGAGTTGGGATGTTATGTCGCAACTTTACAAAATAATAGTTCAGCCACATTTGGAGTATTGTGTATGTTTTGGGTTGCCACGCTATAGGAAGGCTGTGGTTGCACTTGAGATTCACCAGATATGGCCTGGATAGGGGGGTTATAGTTATAGGGAGAGACTAGACCAAGTGGACCCGTTGGGCCCAAACCTCTCCTGCATTGGTGCAGCACCCTCTCCTCCCTGCCCTCCCCTCCCCTCCCCTCCCCTCCCCCTCCCCCTTCCCCATCCCCCCTCCCCCTCCCTCCCTCCCCCCCTCCCTCCCTCCCCCTCTCCCTCCCCCCACCCCCTCCCCTTCCCCCCCATCTCCCCCCCCTCCCCTCCCCCCCTGTAGTTCAGGAACAAACAAACAAGAGTTTTAGTACATAGATTGCATATACTAGGCTTGTTTTCTTAGTGAAAGAACCTGATGGCTGACTTCATAGAGGTATATAAATTTGTAAGAGGCATTGAGATATTTTAGACAAGCACTGAAATAGACAAGACATAAAAGGTTACAGATCTAATGTGGGCAAATAAGATTAGTGTAGATGGGCAAAGCAATTGGGCTTGCTGGCCGAATGACCCATTTCTGTGTTGTATAACTCTATGGTTCTTCCCAGTTATAGTTGACAGAGCCCTTGGTTCTACATATTCATTTTCCTGCACTTCTGCTTTCACCTCTTCTCTCTGTTCTAAAAATCTGGACAGGTTTCAATCTCCATGTTATTTCTGTTCAATGCATCACTCTCCACCATTTATTTCACTTCCAAAGAGATGCTGCGGCTGGCCAGTCTAATATTCCCCTGTTCTGTCATTATTCCAAAGGGATCTTTATCTTTGGGAAGCATTGGTTTATACTTCTATTTCCACGTGTATCCTCTGCAACAGATCTTGCAGTGTGACTATAGGAAATGCAGTACCAGCCCTTTTACATCCTGCCTTCCCTCAATCCAGGGCCCCAAGCAATCTTTTATTTAATTTTTTTCCTATCAATTGCGCAGTATCGGATGCTCACTGGCAATGGTGCTTTTAACCCTGTACTTGGACCAGTGAGAAGGGCCATCCTTCTACATATATTGCAGTTTACTTTAATGAAATAAGGTTTGCTAAGACTTTGGTATTCCAGCCTACTTTGTGCCAATGTGCCATTCATCACATATTAAATTCTGAACATCATACAATAATATCTGAATAATAGAGGAGATTCTCTGGAAGGAGTATCTCGCACTGGCTGAAACTCAGACTGATGTGCATTGGGACATTTAAAGATGCTAGTATTGATAGGGAAGTGGATAGCAATAGGTATCTGGGCAACAGGGGGATATTTTTAAGTCTGTATGGATTGTGAACGCTGCTATGTTCCTTGAACATTCATGATTTATTATTGAAATGAACACACATGGCTAAATGTTGTCAATAAAAAATATATGATCCAAACTTCAATTTGATGCAATTAGATTTTTTGAAGAATGAAAGGTAACCCATTTTAGCAGAACGATTTCTATTTGTTTCATGAAATAACTTGCCATTTATCTTTATATTTGTGATCGCCATGGAGTAGGAGCATTATTGTCAGATTCAGTTGGTTAAAGTGCTCCATTAACAAAGGTCAGAGTTTAGTAGAATTTAGGAGCAGCAGTAAATCTTGCGGCTTACAAGGAAAGACAAAGGAAACCAAAATCTCATCACCTTTCTATTGAATACAATTCCTTCAAAATTCCTTCACATTAAAAATGTGAAGAATATTTAATATGGGGTGTTGAAGAAAATAAATTGTGCCATACAGAATCACTACCATGAAAATGGTCTTATTATGGTCTCACAGCTTATACTAAAGCACCTTCAGAATCATGAAGAGAGCGACACGCCAATATCCCAGAATTTAGTAATTACAGAGAAAATGAGCGGAAAACCACAATTAAAGAATCATATTTGTGAACCCTGTTTTCTTTAAAAGTATTCATAAGATGAAGTTTGAATCTTTCCTCCAGGTGGTCGCTTTATCAGTTTATAAAATGATCTGTGATTTCAGAATCAAAAGCACTTTTGTGCTGTTTGCTGTACCCTATAACACTTTACCATTTCTCCAAATGTCCTTATGTTTTAACTACCAATGACTTCTTATTGAGTAGAGCCAATACAAAGCAGTAGCGAACAGTCTGGTACGTGCATGGCAGTTGAGCACCAGAACTGTGAATTATCATGGATCATTAGCTCGTGCTGAAAAGTAATGACTTAGCAAAGTTAAGGGCATCAATCACAGCCTACTTCTAAAAAAAGTTGTTGTGTGAGAGCATAATCAGTGATGTGTTGTGGATACTAATGCATATACACGGGCAGATTAGCATTTTCATGATTGCTGTGGATTTTGCCATATAACAACATTGAGTGGTGCAACTCCAGAGCTACCTTCACTTCATGATGATGCTTTATGCTGTCACTGCGTAAATATCATACATGTTTAAGATCTATAATTCACAGATGATTTTCTAAATCCGAAATTTTACTGGTACCAATGCAGAAATGCCAATTGCCTGGCTTCATAGATAATGTTTTAATTAAAGGCTTTGTATTTATCCACACTGGTGATAAAGAGAATGACGCATCAACACTCTAAATTGTTAGGTAGTCTGGTCACCCCACATTTTAAATAGAGTGCCCCATTCAAATTATTGACAACGGCTCCAATGCAGTGTTGAGACAAGATATGAAACTATAATAGACAATAGACAATAGGTGCAGGAGTAGGCCATTCAGCCCTTCGAGCCAGCACCGCCATTCAATGCGATCATGGCTGATCACGCTGCTCCAATGCAGTGCTGAGACAAGATATGAAACTATATTAAGATGAAAAACTGAAAAAAAAGTATTTTTGAGTCAGGAAAAGAAGCAGCTGAAAAGTATCATTTAGTTTGTAATGAAATAGCAAGTGAGAAAGGTAAAGTGAATAATAGGAAAAGAAAACAAGATTAAAGTGTAGAGCAGTGCTTAAAAACACAAGTTTAAACTGGTAATTATTAGTTAACAGGAAATTTTTCTTTATGCAAAGACTGATCAATGTCGACTAAACTTTTAGATATATGGCACACTGCTTTAGGATTTATCTGGATTGATGGATCACGGCATGGAAATAGCCTTCCTCATCAGTAATTATCTTGAGATTTGTGCTTAGGCACAGTATTTCAAATACAATATAGCAGATACTGAGCATAGTGCCCTGATGTAAACTTGGCAGTGTGATTCAGTGGCGTGTTATCAAAACAAACTGACTTTCAGTTCCATAGAATTGAATAGATATGAAAATTGAGTGGTTTCTAGAACAGATGGCTGATGTGCAATGCCAGTTTTACACACAAGTGTTAAGTTGAAAATCTATCCCTTAATATTAACAACTCTAATAAATGTGAGAAAGCTAACTCAAATTAAAAGCTGCTTTTACTAAGGTTTAGATGAAAGATTCCTTCATGACAACATTTTTTTAATATATTTATTCACCACTGCTTACCCCAAAGACAATAATCAGTTATACTGAGATACCTTTTCTTGGCTGCTCTGCTTTACCTTTGACAGTGAGTCAGAATCACACTGTGCTGAGAACAATGATTCACACAGCAACTTCAACATATTTTGCTCGTGGTGTACCTTGACACAACAGCAGCTGAAACTGGAGAAATGGCAGAAAGTTGTTATTCTGGGCTACAGGTATTGATAATTTGGTGTAATAGTTCCTGTAGATTATTTATGCAGTAGAATTCGCCAGTTAATAAAATATTGGGACAAATACATCACCTTATTTTTGGTACATAGTTATGGTTAAGCTACATGGTTAACAAGCAGTATGAATAATTGTCATTTTTGATATAAAAAACATTTGTGTGGTGGCCTGGAAACTTTGTCCACAAGTGTGTCAACTTTATTTCAAAAATGAAAAGATTGAGCCTCACTGTCAGCCTTAGTCCCAAAGAAAAAGGTCTTTATGTGTTTAAAAACGAGTGTCTAGCCAGTGCTACAGGTTATAAATGATGCATTTTGTTCACTACAGCTTCGTAATAGCATCAGGAAAAAAGTTCATCGCTCTCTTATCAAAAAAGGTTGACATTTCCTTCTCAACTGTGAGAACATATGCCTCCTGCTTTAAATCTAACCAAACTAACCTGTTAGTTAAAAACTACTTAATGATGTTTTTTTGTGGAAGTAAAGAGAGCAACACCCCAGCATTTCTCCTTTTTTTGGCATATGGAGCAAAACAAACAGACAGGGGACGGAGTGGCTTTGTGTTATCTGAGCTGCATCTGTTCACAATGGGACATTTATCAGGGCTGCTGAGTGTCCTCGGAGAGATGCCGCAGACCCCAGAGTCTTGCAGCAGATGATGATCTTATCAAAAAGCCCTCTTCATTCACATCATCAGTTTGTTGCTGCCAAATCTGTGGCATTTTGTGCTGTATGTTTTGGAGCATTAACTTGCAGAGAGAAAAAAATATTTAGTTGAGCTGATTCCCACTGCCCTGATTTTATTGAGCAGTTCTTCTCTCGTGAGTGGGCGGCACGGTAGCGCAGCGGTAGAGTTGCTGCTTTACAGCGAATGCAGCGCCGGAGACTCAGGTTCGATCCTGACTACGGGTGCTGCACTGTAAGGAGTTTGTACGTTCTCCCCGTGACCTGCGTGGGTTTTCTCCGAGATCTTCGGTTTCCTCCCACACTCCAAAGACGTACAGGTATGTAGGTTAATTGGCTGGGTAAATGTAAAAATTGTCCCTAGTGGGTGTAGGATAGTGTTAATGTACGGGGATCACTGGGCGGCACGGACTTGGAGGGCCGAAAAGGCCTGTTTCCGGCTGTATATATATGATATGGTATGATATGAAATTGGATGTTTCAAATTGTACAGCTTTACATATAATTGTAAACATAATTTATCAATATATCTAACAAATATATGTCAGCCCTTAGACATACACAGCGCAAGTGCTTTCATTGTTCATTTTGTGCAACCAAGTAGATCGGACATAAATGAGGATATACTCACCACACCACACCGACTTGAGACTATCTAATCATTCATTTATTTATTTAGTTGATTATTTTATTTATTTGGGAGATCAACATTGTCCATACAGTTCCTCTATTTAGATAAGAAGCCAGAAAATAACCTTATAACATGCTGTAAGAATGACTTTTTATAACAATCTGTTGTGCTCAGGCATGAAAATGTTGATAACCCAATCAGAGTTAGTCGAACGAGTGAGGAGTGTTAGCTTTCTTCTGTTTTTCAACTGCAAAAATAAAACATATGCCACATAAATCATCACACAACATGCCACATAAATCTAAATGCATTCAAGAGAGAGCTAGATAGAGCTCTTAAGGATAGCGGAGTCAGGGGGTATGGGGAGAAGGCAGGAACGGGGTACTGATTGAGAATGATCAGCCATGATCACATTGAATGGCGGTGCTGGCTCGAAGAGCCGAATGGCCTCCTCCTGCACCTATTGTCTATTGTCTATTGTCTAAATCATCACACAACATGCCACATAAATCATCCCACTCATATTTGTAATTGTCGATTTGGTGGGCTTTGAAGTACAGTGAGGGTCTATATTTTATTATCTCCCCAAAACTAATGGGAGGAACACAATATATGGTTATTTTTTGCCAGTTGCTTCTGTGACAACTTGTGCTATCTGCGACTTCATATGGTTATAGCCAACTCTGTGCAATCTTGACTGGGACCACACCTCAACAGGAAGCCAATTAGTGCTTAGCGCCAGTTAAAGCTGGCCTGCTCCACGTGAAGCCAGCCTGTGACTATTATAGGGAGTGGAGAAAAGTTAAGTTGGGTGCTGGGAGTCATTCTGGAGTTTATTATGACCTGGAAGTCGTGTTGCCAACTGTTCCGTATTAGCCAGGACATCCCGTATTTTGGGCTACATTGGTTTGTCCCGTACGGGACCGCCCTTGTTCCATATTAGGCCTGGACGGCGCTGTAGGCCCGGACACTGTAGGCCAGACACTGTAGTCCACATAAATATTATACTTTTCATTCTTCCTCATTAAAATGGTCAATTTCACCCTCCAACCTTTCATTTTCCTCAGTTTGTCAGATCTTTGTCCATATATTTTAATTTAATTTAGTTTAGAGATACAACGCAGAAACAGGCCCTCCGACTTCCATGCCGACCAGTGATTGCCTCTGTTTCTTACTGGTTAGTCAATCTCCTGTCAATGTTTGCACTAAACCTTAGTGCATCATACTATCAAACCTCTTCTGGAAATCTAACAGTAGTACATCCATTGGTTTTCCCCCAATTACATCTTACTCAGGGCCAAAGAGCTTTCCAGCACAAAACAGTTCCTTTGGCCCACTTGTCCATGCCGACCAAGATGCTCCATCTAAGCTAGCCCCATTTGCCTGCATTTGTTCTATATGACTCAAAACATTTCATACATTTTCGTGTCCAAGTGCCTTTTAGCTGCTGTTATAATATCAGCCTCCACTATCTCCTCTGACAGCACGTTTCATATAAATACCATCTCTGAGTGAAAGAAATTGCCCCTCAGGTTCCTAAGAAATCTTTCCCCTCTTACCTTAAACCTATGTCCTCTGATTCTTGATTCCCCTACCCTGGGTAAAAGATTCTGTGCATTCAACCTATTAACTCTCCTCATGATTTTAGACAACTCTAAAAGGTCATCCCTCAGCCTCCTATGCTGCAAGGAATAAAGTCCTACTGTGTCCAACCTCTCCCTATTTAATCAGGCCCGTGTCATAACAACATCCTCATAAATCTGCTCTGCACTATTTCCAGATTAATGATATTCTTCCTATAGCGGGTGAGAACCTGATACAACATTCTAGATGCAGCCTCACCATCATCTTCTATAACTGTACATAATGTCCCAACTTCTGTGCTCAATACCCAGACGGATGAAGGCTAATGTACCAAAAGCCTTCTTTAACATCCCATGACACCACTGTGACACCACTTTCGGGGAACTATGAATCAGTACGCCTTGAACCTTGTGTTCTAACCCGATGGCTCTCCCATTCACTGTGTAGGTCCTGCCCTAGTGCCTCTCTCCAAAATGCACCAACTCGCACTTAACTGTATTACACACCATTATCCATTCCTCCGCCCACTTGCCAAGCTGATCAAGATCCTACTGTACTTTTTGATAACCATCTACATTGTCTACAATACTACCTACTTTAGTGTCATCTGCAAAATTACCAATCGTGACTTGTACATTCTCATCGAAATCGTTGATTGAAACGACAAACAGCAATTGGCCCAGTACCGATCCCTAATGCACACCACTAGTTACAGGCCTCTCATCTGATAAGAAACCTTCCACCACCCCCCTCTGTTTCCTAGCATGAAGCTTGAGTTAATTGTTTAAAATTAAGGGGTTATGCACTTGAGACAGAGATTATGAGAATTTATTTCTTGCAGTCTTTGGAACTCATTTCCTCATAGGAAAACAGAAACAATATATTTGAATACTATTAAAGTAGAATTTCTTCAGTAATGGGATAACTCTAAGTAAAAGAACATGCAGAGTTGAGGTTATACTGAGATCAGTCATTATCTCCTAACATTCCCAGTTTCTATTACTCAGTTAGGGATAATTTACAGTTGCCCATTAACCTA
Source organism: Rhinoraja longicauda (assembly GCF_053455715.1). Taxonomy (NCBI): domain Eukaryota; kingdom Metazoa; phylum Chordata; class Chondrichthyes; order Rajiformes; family Arhynchobatidae; genus Rhinoraja; species Rhinoraja longicauda. The sequence goes on along the minus strand of NC_135956.1, from coordinate 64,186,665 downwards.
CCAACCTGCAAGTTCTTGAAATGTGTGAGGAAACCGGAGCACCGGAGGGAAACCCGCAGGGAGAACATACAATCTCCACATGGACAGTACCAGTGATCAGGATCAAACCCGGGCTGCTGGAACTATGAGGCAATAGCTGTACTAGTTATGCCACTGTACGGTCCTGAGCTGAACTTAAAATTTAAAACCACAAATGGTTTAAACATGCACCTTTTCTGTTTCACGCAACTTGTAACATTACCCTTGTACCTTTTTTACTAGATGTCCAGTAGCTAATGCAGACAGGTGAAAAAAGCAGGAAGACACTGATCAAACAGGAATGCTATTACCTGACTTTGCATTCCTGGTCATTAACTAATTTCAGGACATTTATGTGTTATCTAAGGGTAGATTAGAGGCTGGATTTGACCACAGAGCAAAATTATTTTCAGCCAGGATTGGGCAAAATGGCCATGGACAAGATTGCACATGTTCCTCAGTGAAGGTCTTCAATTAGCACTTTGGTGTGTCAAGTCAAGTCAAGTTTATTTGTCACATACACATACACGATGTGCAGTGAAATGAAAGTGGCAATGCCTGCGGATTGTGCACAAAAAAGAATTACAGTTACAGCATATAAATAAAGTTAATAAGTTACTATAGTGTAGACAAAAATTTAGTCTCTGGAGTTATAAAAGTTGACAGTCCTGATGGCCTGTGGGAAGAAACTCCGTCTCATCCTCTCCGTTTTCACAGCGTGACAGCGGAGGCATTTGCCTGATCGTAGCATCTGGGGTGGCAGGGGTCCCTCATGATCTTGCTTGCTCTGGATCTGCACCTCCTGATGTATAGGTCCTGCAGGGGGACGAGTGTAGTTCCCATGGTGCGTTCTGCCGAACGCACTACTCTCCGCAGAGCCTTCCTGTCCTGGGCAGAGTTGTTCCCAAACCAGACTGTAATGTTGCCGGACAGGATGCTCTCTACAGCCCCAGAGTAGAAGCAATGAAGGATCCTCAGAGACACTCTGAATTTCCTCAGCTGTCTTAGGTGGTAAAGGCGCTGTTTTGCCTTACCCACCAGTGCGGCAATGTGCGTTGCCCATGTCAGATCCTCTGTGATGCGGACTCCCAAGTATTTAAAACTCACCCTATCCACAGTAGACCCATTTATCTCCAGTGGCGTGTACGTCCTTGGATGTTTAGCCCTTCTGAAGTCCACAATCAGCTCCTTCGTTTTAGTGACATTCAAGAGGAGGCTATTGTCCTGACACCTTGCGACTGATGACTATTCTTGGGCAGACACCATGAAATATGATGCATTGATAGACTTGCTAGAAAATCTGCAAGCAGTCTCGAGGAGCGTGGATGTGCCTTATGTGACCTGTGACTACACTACATGTTGGCACTTCGCAAATCCTGGCAGAACCCCTCTGGAGCGAACCAAGTAGCAGAAGATTTGTTTCAGCAGGCCAAGTATCTGCTCTATCACATTTTGTGTGAGTTGTGCACGTTAAACCTGTGTCACATGTTGTTCTGATTGTGTGGTGGAAGCATCAGGCTCAGTGTCAGTCTTTTAATTGCTGCATAACAAAGAATTCTAAAGAGTGAGGAGGTCCACACGTCGTGTAAACAGAGTGTTTAATCATTAACCGAATACAGGTCCGTCCCTCACCCGGTCCACACGAGAGTTCGAAGGTTCGATACCAAAGTGGCTTGGCCCGCCACAAGAGCATCAAATTCTGTAAGGATTTTCAAGGGACAAATATTTCAGTGGCTAATTAGAAAATAGTTGATGATCTACGTTAAAAAAGTCAGAGTCTTGGCTGCTGCTAAATGTGTGTTCATTGTATCGGGTTGGAGAGGATGTTAAACCTCCAACATGGTGTGCTTTGGAACTGACCTACAGCCTGTAGCACCCAAAATAAAGTCTTTTTCCCAGAGTAGGGAAATCAAAATTTAATAGGAATCTGAGGGGCAACTTTTTCTCATACTTTAGGTGGTAGGTATATGGAACGAACTGCCAGAGGAAGTAGTTGTGGGATATAACATCATTTAAAAGACGTTTAGAAGGTATATTGATAGGAAAGGTTCAAAGGGCCAAGCATCGGGATATGGGACCAGCTGAGATAGGGTATCTTGGTCAGCATGGATGATTTGGGCCAAAGGGAATGTTTCCATGCTACATGACTGTCTTCTTCACTTATCACCTCCACCCTTCTCTTTTCAACCAGACTCTTCTGCCAGTCAACTCCTGCTCACCTAGATTAACCTATCACTTGGCAAATCTTGCCCATCCCATCCTCTCACCTCTTTCTACCAGCGATATCCCCAATATATCAATATACCTTTGAAATTCTCAATCCCGAAAAGCTGTGGAGGATGGATAGGCAGGAGGGAGGGCTGAACAAATAAATCTCTGGCTATAATCATGGCTGAAATAGAGTTTTGGCCTATAAGGGAGTCAAGGGTCACATGGAACAGGTTAGCAAATGGAGGCCAAGATCAGAGCAGAGAAGGGAAGAGGAGTCACATGCCATATTCTGGCTCTTGTTTTTATATTCTTATATTGTTGTGATATATTCTTGTATCTTCAGTGTAAAGCAATCACATTGAAATGAATCATTCAATTTGTCCATGTGCTTGGTTTATTCTGGAAATTTGTTTGACGTCAATTTAATCAGTAGTGGTGCCCACTCACATACAAAATATAAGCGTATATTTCATTAAATGTTCCGTTTAGTAAAGGTATAAAAGAATATAGTGCTCACGAAAGACACTACAGATACTCTACTACTTCATGAAGAGTATGCATCTGTTGATGTATTCAAAAGGGAGTTAGATATAGCTCTTAAGGCTAATGGAATCAAGGGTTATGGGGGAAAAAGCAGGAATGGGGCACTGATTTTGGATGATCAGCCATGATCATATTGAATGGCGGTGTTGGCTCGAAGGGCCGAATAGCCTGCTCCTGCATCTATTTTCTATGTTTAGAATAGGTATGGTATTGGGATCCAAGGCAACCTAAAATTTCATCAGAAAGTGTTTGGAAGAGATAGCACATATTCTGCAGTCGATCCTACTCTCATTGTGTAACAAGAGAAATGTGCAGTGGCACACAGTAAAGGAGACTGAATAAATCCACAGATTATCCCAGCATGGTAAAACTCATTTGCATCATAAAGAATACTCTTGCCATTGCATTTTCTGGAAAAGATTCAGTGCTGATTGAAGAAAAGGAAGAAAGTTGAGATTTGCAGTACTTGTTTGTTTTATGAATACACGCAGCTGTGAGACATTCAGTTGACTATATATTTAAACTAAATACCTTCATATCAGTAACTCCCCCCCCCCCCCCCCCCCCCCCCCCCCCCCCCGCCTCTAGCTTTCATTCCTTTTCCAATCAAATTACATTTGTGCTTAACTAGACCATTGTGACAATAGCCCAGCTGAGAAATGTTTTTGCAAATAAATTTATAAAAGTCCCAGTGGTAAGTGGTTGTTCTTCTATGTTGGCCTCTTTCTATGTTTTAAAATTGAAAGAATATTAGTTAAATAGATTCTGGATGAAAGGACATTAAAATGGTGATGTGCTTGAAATGTAAAGGAAATGACTTAAGGTTCTGAAGACAGAAATTACAGAACTGTAAGTGTAGAGGATTTTCCATGGATAAGGACTTAAGAAATGTGGCTAATCATTGGTGGTGAGTTTTGGACAGTGGTCAGCTAGTGAGCAGATACATAGAGTTGGGCAGGTGGCTGCCGTAAAGGAGGACAAGCTGGTGGAGGGACATGAATGAAAGGACATTGACATTGACATAGAAGGACACAAGATCCAGTGTGCTGAAAAATGGAATGAATTAAATGTGTGACAGTAAACAAAGATGCATGTGAATAACATAACATGAAATTTAGATTAGTCATCATCAGCTAGAAAATGGATTTCACCCTCTCATTTAGCATTATATCTACCATTCTAATCCCCAGAAAAAATGGAGAAATCAAACAAACAAAAAACATTAAAAGCAGCACTACAGTGATATGCAGAAAGCATCTCGTGGTTAAGTGGGACCTGTATGGGTCTGTTGGGAGCTGCATGAAGAACAGCCACTTACCACTGGGACTTATCATTGGGACTCTGATCACTAGCAAGTGCAACAGCCCTTAAAGTACTCGTCTCATGGCTGCCACAGGACAGCTGCATAAAAGACTCCCACAGAAATGCAAGAAAGTGCAGGCTGGGAAAAGATATTTTGGATCGGGATCATTCTCAGACTAATTGTAGTAGAAGGGAGAAAGCTGGTGAAGAGGTAGTGGGGAGGGACAAAGCCGGCAGGTGATGAATGGATGCAGGTGAGGGTGGTTTTGATTGGCAGATGGGTGGACAAAGACTAGAGATGAAAAGAAGGTAAGAGGCTGTAAGATAAGGAGAGAAGAAGAATAAAATGTGAAGCCAGAGGAAGGGATATGAGGGAATGGGACAGTTTAGTTTCAGAGATACAGAATGGAAATGGGACATTTGGTCCACTGACTCCACAATGACCATCATTTGTACTAGTCTTATATAACCCCACTTATATCATTCACTTCTTAAAAAACAGGGGCAATGTATCTCTTTCACCAGAACTCCTGTGCCACAGAAAATGGTGTTTTCTTCATGCTCCACACAACTTCTCTCTCCCAAGTGACAACCTCAGTACATGTGCCGTGTTGTCTGGCCGCTACGGGACGTTTGGTTTTCATGGCTGATGCCCTTCTCTGATTGCTATGTAGCCAAACAGCAACACTGCAAGAAACTGCACGATGAGAGTGTTTCCATTGTGACCCATGTTGGTCATAATTTAACATCTATTTAGGTGGAAATTTATTATGTTTATATATTTAACCACATCCGTCTTGAAAGCTGTAATCGAATCTGCATTCACCACATTTTCAGCCAGTTCATTCCAAATCTTAATTACTGCTGCTTCAAAAGGCTTTTCCTTACTCTTGGAACTTTCCCAAACAGTTTAATTCTGGACAACAACACCTCTTATTTTCTCTGTTTACCCTATTTTGAAACCTGATTGAGAAGGAAAGATAAAAATCAGAAATGCAACAAGTGAAACAGAGAGGGGTAGAAGTTAGGAGAAAAGTCTTTGCAATCTATATACTATAACTCTCATTTGTTTGTTTGTTTGTTCCTGAACAACAGCCAAAACGATACACGATAGTGCAACAATTTTAGGCCCACCTTACTCACCGTCGTCCCTTTCGTGCTAATGGAAGAAGTTTCATTGAAATCGGTGTTATATTTTTTAAGTTATTCACATTTTAAAGTTTAAATCTATCTCCAAGGGAGGGAGGGGGAGCGAGGGATGGAGGGAATGGGGTGGAGGGTGGGGGGAGGGAGGGGGGAGGATGGAGGATAAGGGGGTTGAGTGGAATGGAGTGGGGGGGAGGGGAAGGGGTGGATGAGGAGGGGAGGGGGAATGGAGGGAGGAGGGAGGGGGAGGGGAGGGGAGGGGGGGAGGTGGAGATGAGGGTGCTGCACCAATGCAGGAGAGGTTTGGGCCCAACGGGTCCACTTGGTCTAGTCTGTACTAAAGTAGGAAGCAGCACAAATTCTGGTGCGAAATAATTCAATATTCATGATTAATCTAAGCTGGTTAGGTCCAGAAAACTAAAAAGTGTAAATGATTTGTACATCTCTATGAATGCTCCCTCAACCTTCTCTGCTCCATGGTGAACACCACCAGATTCTCTGTTTTTTCCTCATAACTTAGAGCCCTCATTCTTGGAACTATTGCAGTGAATCTTTTCTCCATCCTTTAGTGGGCCTTTCCTAAAGTATGGTGACCACAATTGAATTCAATAACTGACATTGTTAATCACTTTTTTGTAAAGTAAAATCAGAAAATGCTCAGAGTAATCAATAAGCCAGGTAGCATCGTTCGGGGGAAATAAAACTGGGGATAATGATTTGGACCCTTGTCACTAAATATCTCTGAAAATGAAGGTAGAGAAGTTGAAAAGGGGAGAGAAGAATCAGAGATAGAACCAAGTGAAATTGAGAGCTGAGTGTACGTCAGGGGTAGAGGTCTTGACCCTGGTATTTACGAGGAAGCAGCACCTAGCAACTCGCAATATAATTTTACTTGACTGTTGTGGTTGGAGAACACATTAGAGGCACAGGATCGACTTCATTTACCAGGATCTATCCCTTTGGGCATTGCCATAATGCAGATTCCCCGTGGAAGAAAGAGTCGGGTTTGCTTTCTGAAATGTGGTACATACTATCAGAAAATTCTTCTTATGATCCACAGCCACTTGCATATCGAGAGAGGTAGGCTAAGACATTAGGCCAAGCCATGGACACATGCTGTGCTTTCAATGGCGCTTCTCTTTCATGGGAAGCCAGCAATGCTGGCAGATCGAAGTGCCCAAAATAGAGCATTTCCTTGTTGAAATCACTGTAAATGAGATGGTTTCTTCATGAGTACGCTCCTTGAGTGATTTCCCTGAGGCAGCATTGAGCAGCAGATTGGGAGATGGCAAATATTTGTTCAATTATAAATGCTGATAGGTATGCTAAGATCAAAGTTCAGAATATTTTCATATGATTATATTTATTTATGTTTAGGAGATCTGTTCACAAACCAAGATTTTAATTTTTTGTAATGCAAACCTTAAATAAATAGGAAATAATGTGACTGCAATGTATTGGGTTGACTCGTGAATCAAAAATCCATAGAAAATGAGGATAACTGTAAACTTATTGAGTATGAAAAATATGTGTGTTATGAAAATCTCTCTGTAGTCCTTAACTTGTAGAGAAATAAATTTGTCTTTGAAATTTGTGCTGGAACATACATACTTGCATACTATGTAATTACTCAACTTTGAAAATTCAGTTCCATTAAATTCAAATATATTGTGCATTTGCCCATTTGTTGCAAGGAACTGAGCAAGAATTTCTCCCTCAAAGGTCCCATTGTGCAGTGAAGCAACCATGGTCGGCTATTGATGTGAGACACAGCATCAGACGAAAGGAAAAGGTTCAAACTCATAAATGCATGTATGAGTGGAAAGCCAACAGACAGGAAGACCTATGAAAATAACAAGTGAACACAGAGAAGTTAATCAGAGGAGGCAGAAAGAAAATAAAAAGAAATAAGTTGAAAGGAGGGCTTTTTAGCCATATGAAAACAGGAATATGGGCCATGAGTAATAATGCATGTAAAGTACCAATGGATAGTAAGGAAATTGCAGACTCGTACATTGAATATTTTGGATTAGTTTCCAAAGTGGTGAAGATATCGACAGTACAATGCATCATGCATGTACTGTACTATCTCTTCAGTTGTGCTATCCATTTTGTCCCATTGCTATGACTTTACCCATGAGTCCTGCACTATCCACCTTTAAAATATGTATTCATTTCACTTTCATGAGTTACTCTACTCTACCTTCCTTTCAGGTACTGTATTTTGTATCGTAAAACCATACCGTGTAAAAATAATGCATGTCACCTCTGATTCCATTGATAACCGCTTCAACTTTATGTGCAAACACAAAAGTTCTGGAGTAACTCAGCAGCGCTTGGCAGATGCAGTATAATATAGATAAATGTGAGGTTATCCACTTTGGCGGCAAAAACAAGGAGGCATATTATTATCTCAATGGTGTCAGGTTAGGTAAGGGGGAAGTGCAGCGAGACCTGGGTGTCCTTGTCACTGAAAGTTGGCGTGCAGGTACAGCAGGCAGTGAAGAAAGCTAATGGCATGTTGGCCTTCATGATGAGAGGATTTCAGTACAGGAGTAAAGAGGTTCTTCTGCAGTTGTATAGGGCCCTGGTAAGACCACATCTGGAGTATTGTGTGCAGTTTTGGTCTCCTAATTTGAGGAAGGACATCCTTGTAATTGAGGCAGTGGTTCATGAGATTGGTCTCTGGGAAGGCGGGACTGTCATATGAGGAAAGATTGAAAAGACTATGCTTGTATTCACTGGAGTTTAGAAGGATGAGAGGGGATCTTATAGAGACATATAAAATTATAAAAGGACTGGACAAGCTAGAGGCAGGAAAAATGTTCCCAATGTTGGGGGAGTCCAGAACCAGTGGCCACAGTCTTAGAATAAAGGGGAGGCCATTTAAAACTGAGGTGAGAAAGAACTATTTCACCCAGAGAGTTGTGAATTTGTGGAATTCTCTGCCACAGAGGGCAGTGGAGGCCAAATTGCTGGATGAATTTAAGAGAGAGTTAGATAGAGCTCTGGGGGCTAGTGGAATCAAGAGATATGGGGAGAAGTTGGGCACAGGTTACTGATTGTGGATGATCAGCCATGATCACAATGAATGGCGGTGCTGGCTCGAAGGGCTGAATGACCTCCTCCTGCACCTATTTTTTATGTTTCTATGTCAGACAGCATCTGTGCAGGGAATATATAAGTGATGTTTTGGGTCGGGACCAGTCTAAAGCAGGATCCTGGCTCAAAATTTCAGCTATCGCTTCCCTCCACAGATGCTGACCCGCTAAGCTACTTTAGCACTTTGTGCTTTGCTCAGGATTCCAGCATCTGCTGTTCCTTGTGTCTCAAATTTATGTAGATTAGTTATCTACCCGTTATTTGAAACAATTTATGCTTATTTACTCCAAGAAATTAATTCAACGTTGTGAATACATCTAAACTACTCGCAAACTTCTCTGCCCTGTGAGAAATATCCCGATAATCTTGAGAGTGGACTAACAGTCTCGAGACAGATTCTGCCAGAGCAGGATTCAAATTCAGATAAAAAGATCAAATCAACTGATTAAACTGGAATTTAAAAGAATAGAAACTGGCAGATTATTGTAAAAACACATCTGTTCTTTGGGTCAGGAAATCTGATCCGGCGTACCGCACACAGTTTTGGTCCCCTCACCTAAGAAAGGCTGTTGTAGGGTTTGAGGCAGAACAGAGGAGATCTATCAGGCTAATTCCTGGGCTGAGAGGATTGTCCCATCAAGCGAGGCTAAGAGAAATCGAGTGAAGTCTGTATTTTTTTAAAATTTAGTAGTATGAGAAGTGATTTTATTGAAACATATAAGTTCCGAAGAGAACTTGACAGGGTAGATGTTGAGAAGTTTTTCACCAGTGGAGAATTGCAAATGTGGGATCTCAAAAGAGTCCATGTTTTTAAACCAAGGTGCATGGAAATTATTTTTGTTGAGGGTAGTTTAATCGCTGCAATGTGGAGTCTCGATTCTTAGATGTATTTAAAGTGAAGGTAGATCAGTTTTTGAAAGATCAGTAAATAAGGGAAAAGTAACAAACAAAGGGAAAAGTAAGAACTACGGCCTAGGATAGATCCACCGTGATCATATTGAATGTCAAGGCAGATTTGAGGGGTCAGGTGGCCTACTCCTGCTCATATTTTCTCGTGCTCTTGTGTCTTGGCTTATATGTGACCATACCCAGTGTGATCTGCCCTCTGAAATGGACTTTTATTAATTTTATTAATTACTTATATTAATTTGCTACTTAGTGTAGCAATGGTTATCTAAGCCAACCATAGATAAAACCAGATAAAATAATCTACAATTGACGGAGGCATTGGATTAGGATTTGGTAAAGTCATACATCTTGGCATTCATAGCAGGAGGATTTGAGTTTAGGAGCAGGGAGGTTCTGCTGCAGTTGTACAGGGCCTTGGTGAGACCGCACCTGGAGTATTGTGTGCAGTTTTGGTCTCCTAACCTGAGGAAAGACGTTCTTGCCTTAGAGGGAGTACAGAGAAGGTTCACCAGATTGACCCCTGGGATGGCGGGACTTTCATATGAGGAAAGACTGGATAGACTGGGCTTGTACTCGCTGGAATTTAGAAGACTGAGGGGGGATCTTATAGAAACATATAAAATTCTTAAGGGGTTGGAGAGGCTAGATGCGGGAAGATTGTTCCCGATGTTGGGGGAGTCCAGAACCAGGGGTCACAGCTTAAGGATAAGGGGGAAGTCTTTTAGGACCGAGATGAGAAAACATTTCTTCACACAGAGAGTGGTGAGTCTGTGGAATTCTCTGCCACAGAAGGTAGTTGAGGCCAGTTCATTGGCTATATTTAAGAGGGAGTTAGATGTGGCCCTTTTTGCTAAAGGGATCAGGGGGTATGGAGAGAAGGCAGGTACAGGCTACTGAGCTGGATGATCAGCCATGATCATATTGAATGGCGGTGCAGGCTCGAAGGGCCGAATGGCCTACTCCTGCACCTATTTTCTATGTTTCTATAGCCTTGCAAACTATTCATTTCAGACAATCTGGGCGTCAGTGTCTAAAATTGGAGAGAAGTCCCACAAACCATTCAAGCAATATCCTCACACACATCTGCTCATCTTTCAGCCAATATACCAGTCTCCACCATCACATTCCCTGGACACATCTTGGCAAGGACTCCCGTGATTTCTTTTTCAGTGGTATACAGGCAGGAAGCACTGATCGTGGTAATACTCAACTTTTATTCCAACTCCACAAAGTCTCATGAATCAGATCAAATATGAACTAGAAAATCTCCTACTAATTGTCACAGACTATCTGCTGCTGAATCATTTATTCTTCATGTTGGACAATATGTAGAAGACACTTTTACAATAAGAGCACAAAAAGCATTCTTGGTGGGCATCACATTGCTCTTGGAACCACCAACCAAGCTGGCTGAGTCCTAAAGAATACAATGACCCCCTCAACAGGTGGTGAGCACACTAACACGTAGAGTAAACATACTTCATGTCATATTCACTGATCTACGTGTTGTTGGCACATCAATCCAGGACAACCATCGTAGGAATGAGTCACCATACAATCACCACAACCTCCAGTGAATCGTGTAGCATCAATCTTCCATTAAATTGAATGGATTCAGAATACCTTGGCAACTCAAGACTAAGCAAACATGAAGCACTAGAAAGGTTATAAGCGGCATTTCTAATGCGTGCATCTGAATCATAATCTCATGGTTCAGGTTGTCCGGAATTGGGTTGGAGGATCAACCCTGCTTCAGTGAAGAAAGTAAACCAGTATGCTGAAAGTAGTATCGGGAAATCTAAAATGGAGATCCAACAAAGGACAATACATGTGCATAACAAAATAAGCAGCATGCAACTGGCAAGGGTTAAACAATCACGCATCTAATTGATCAAGTAGAAGCTCTGCAGCTTTGCTATATTTAGTTATGAATAGTTGTGGGCAACCTGTGGACGTAGGATACCACAAGAACATTAGGACTTTCACATTTCCAGATTCTTATCAGTAATTTTCTATTACTGATAATAGTATCAGTATTCCTCCTGAATACTGAGGTTCCTCCTGAAGTTCAGAAACAGAACAGCTTCCTCCTTTAACTTCCAATAAATAGCTGCTTTGGGAAAGTCGCTCGTTATTAGAACTGGGACAGGTTCACGGACTCCTTTCTTTCCATTGAAACAAAAGGCTGCAGGGGAGAATAGTGCACTGGGTAATTTAGACTTACTGAATTAATTGATTTTTAATAAATATATTTGAGACAATTATGAGCCATCGTAAACCTGATGGGGCAAAATGGCTCCCTATTTTGTAAGCATAGTCAGAGAGTTGTAAATCTGTGGCATTCACTGCCTCAGAAGGCAGTGGAGGCCAAGTCTCTGAATGCATTCAAGAGAGAACTAGATAGAGCTCTTAAGATAGCAGAGTCAGGGGGTATGGGGAGAAGGCAGGAACGGGGTACTGATTGAGAATGATTAGCCATGATCACATTGAATGGTGGTGCTGGCTTGAAGGGCCGAATGGCCTACAACTGCACCTATTATCTATTGTCTAACTGGGATATAGAAACTGTTGTGTTTTAAAATGCTGCTTTTAAACTGTGTGATTAATCAATAGTTTTCCAATATTTATGATTATTATGAATGAATTCAATAATTTCAGCTAATGGGCATTTCCAGTAGTTTTATTTTAGTTTTCCAACTTGCACAATATTTCCTTTTGCATGGATGTTTCGTTAAATTTGATTGGGTGTCACGTGGCTATGGTACAATTTTTTTTCTTCATACCCCAGGAACACATTGGCAAGCTGCAACTGAATTTTCTTTCTCTATTTCTCTCTCTCTGCAAATACCATTTTACCTGCTGAGTATTTACAGGATTTTCAGGTTGTATCTTAGATTTCCATCATCTGCAGTTTTTTTTCTTTCACTGAACAGATTTGGAGCTGAGTTTTCCAATTGGATGCAAAAATAATGCAATAAAACTGTGATAATCTGGCACCCCAAGGACTTTCATGGTCCCATCACAGCAGATCTTCTGGATTATTGGGTGCTATTTGTATTATCCCTGCACGTTTTATTTCACTTTTCTTACATTCTACACAGTAGCTTAAGAAAAATACATGATGAGCTTAAAAGGAACAGGAAACTGAGTCCAGGTGCGTGTAAAGGGTATAGGAAACTGAGAAAATAGTTACTTGAAGTTAGAGAAATCAATTCTCATACCACTGGGCTGTAAACTGCCCAAGCAAAATATGAGATGCTGTTCCTCCAATTTGTGATTAGCCTCACTCTGACAATGGAGGAGGCCAAGGGCAGAAAGGTCGGTGTGGGTTTGGGAAGGGGAAATAAAGTGTTTGGCAACCGGAAGATCAGGTAGGTTCAGGTGGACTGAGTGAATGTGTTCAGCGAAATGATCGCCCAGTCTATGTTTTAGCTCACTGATGTATAAGAATCCACATATTGAACAACGGATAAAATAGATGTGTTACTTGAAGTTAGAGAAACTGAGTCCAGGTGAATTTAAAGGGAAGCATGGATGAGTTTTAGCTTGTACGTTTCAGTTTATCAAACAAGATATAATATACATGTCCTCCAGACCCAATACTCCAGTTCTGGCTAGATGCTCTGGTTTCCTCCCACATTGTAGTAATGTCCCTACTGTGTAGGATAGAACTAGTGTGTGGGGATCGCTGGTAGGCGTTGACTCGGTGAGCTGAAGGGCCTGTTTCCATGTTATATCTCTAAACTAAATTAAACTAAACTAAACTAAAATGAATGAATAATAATGAATAATAAATTGTGAAAATATTATTGCAGATGCAAAACATCAGAAATGAAATTCAAAACCCAATGTACATCAATTCCTGCTTTAACTGTTCTAAATCTGCTATGTACCTTTTCAAATCTGTAGCAAACATGAGAGAGAACAGAATGGGAATGCATGAGATAAATGTATGTGCAGTTGAAGACTGCTTTCAAACCTGTGCCTGCATCGCTTCAAAAGAACTTGAGTTATTCTGCCAAATTGAGATTCCAGAAATAAGTTTCCATGTTCCAGATATGCTTACAAAATAGAAGGGGGCTCTTTTGTCCCATCGGGATTACTATGGCTCACAGAGCTTACCGTCTCCTCCTAATTTTCCTTGTAACAATTTTTCCTTGCATTCCCATCATCTCCCCACGCCCACCCCATCCCAAGAATCTCTTCCACTCACCAACATTCTAGAGCAACTTATAATGGCCAATTAACCAAATAGCCCCAAGTGCATGGGGAGTGGATGAGAAAGTGGGATAACATAGACCTAGTGTGCACAAGTGATCGATGGTTGGCAGGGCTTATTGGGTCATAAGGTCATAAGTGATATGAGCAGAATTAAGCCATTAGGCCCATCAAGTCTACCCCGCCATTCAATCATGGCTGATCTATCTCCCTCCTAACCCCATACTCCTGCCTTCTCCCCATAACCCTTGACACTCGCACAATTCAAGGTGGGTGGAAGGGTTCGTGTCTATGTTATTTTTTATAAACTAAAAAGAACTAAACTAATCAGGATCAAAGCCAGATATCCAGGACCTGGAGCTGAAATATCAACAGCTCTGTTATTTGCATTCTGTCCTGCTGGTTCTTGGGCTTACATCCCAGTTCTGCGCTCGGCAGAGATTAATGGCACTAATGAGAATTTTCATCTTGGATTTCCCCCACTTATCCGATATAACATTTAGTATTTTTTATTCCATCATTACCATCACCGTCATCAATTTTGTGGGATGAATACCTGGTTTGAACCTTTCATGCATTATATAGTCAACCCTAACTCATATACGATACGATACAAAATAACTTTATTTTTCCCAGGAGGGAAATTGATCTGCCAAAGGTCATAAAAACCACAAAATACGTGAAACATGAAATTAAAGTGATGAATGGAAAGGCTTGGGGGATGTGCAAAGATTGGGGGGAGGGGGATATGGGTATCAGTCTCAGTTTACCCCACGACAGAAGGGGGAGGAGTTGTAAAGTTTGACAGCCTCAGGGAAGCAGGATCTCCTGTGGCTTTTTGTCCTGCATCTTGCTGTATCCAGTCTGTTGCTGAAGGTTCTCCTCAGGTTGACCAGTGTGCCATGGAGGTGGTGAGATGTGCTGTCCAGGATGCTCTGCAGTTTGAGGAGCATCTTCCCCCCACAAGCTCACCTCCCATGAATCCAACTCCGCCCCCAGTTCAGAGCCAGCCTTCCTGATTAGTTTGTTAATCCTATTGGCATCCACAACCTTCGCCCTGCTGCCCCAGCACACGGCAGCGAAGAAGATGGCACTGGCTACCACCGATTGGTAGAACATCTGCAGCATCTCACTGCAGATGTTGAAGGAGCGGAGCCTTCTCAAAAAGTACAGATGGCTCTCTCCCTTCTTGTACAGGGCCTCAGTGTTCCTGGACCAGTCCCAGTTTACTGTCCAGGTACACTCCCAGGTATTTGTACATCCACACCATTGATGTAGATTAATGCTAAAACTGCAATGACACACAGCGGTCAACACTCGGTGGACATAACAACTTCTACATACGTTTCAGCTTGTACATTTCAACTTGTCAAAAGAAGCTGAAATGTACAAGCTGGAATGTATAAGCTGACACCAGGACTGTCCGCATACCTGGCCTACTGTTCAGACCTTGTCTCAGGCAGTAAACCTTCTCTTGTTCCTGACAGTGGTGTAACCAGCCCAGTTTCTGGCTGCAGATCCTGTAGTATCGCTTCCAGTAAATCTTTGCAAACATGGCCAGTATGCAGACCTGAATATAACAAATCTGCAGATAAGGGCCCGCGGAGAATTGTTTCAGAAACAAATGTACTGAGCAATTTAGGAGTAGTAAACTCGACCTGACTTAACGAGTATTTTGCATGAGTGTAGACTTACTGTTAGAGTTAATCCACATAATACTGGGAAGGATTATTTTGCTTATCTCTCATCATTCTAGAGAATGTTTTTGTATTAACGATGTAATATTGGTGTTGCACCAGGTAGGATGATAGTTTGAAGAATTTGATAATAGTCTGACGAAGACTCCCGACATGAAACATCACCTATCCATGTTCTTCAGAGATGCTGCCTAATCCACTGAGTTACTCCAGCACTTTGTGTCCTTTTAGGATGATAGTTTCACTTCTCCGAAGGACATAAATAAACAGCCGAGATCCTGAAGCAACTCTTATCCTGACTTTTTTTTGGTAGGACATAAAATACCAGATTTATCGAGTTTATTTAAGCAAACTGATGGTATCTTCAGGTAAGACAGGGTATTTACACCAATAAATTTCAGTATGATCCAAAATAGAGTAGTTTGAATGTCCATCATAAATATTGTTCTGGATCATGGTTTTTAGAAGTTTGTAAGTTTGTATTTTTTCTGTATTTTTAAAAGATATAAAATGTAAATGGGCGTTTGATGGTTGGTACAGACTCAATGAACCTACATCAAATAGCCCTTGTTTTCCCTCTCCATTCCCACCCCTTCCCAGTTCTCCCACCAGTATTACTGTGTCCGACTACATTCTATCGTTGTCCTGCCCACTCCCTGACATCAGTCTGAAGAGGGTCTCGACCCAAAATGTCACCCATTCCTTCTCTCCAGAGATGTTGCCTGAGTTACTCGAGCGTTTTGTGCCTACCTTCAATGAGCCCAATACTGTATACTGTTCAATACTGTATGTTTCTATGACTTTTAAATGACAAAGCATTTGTCAATTTGTTTCTATCCGCAGTAAGTCAAGCACGAGGAGACATTGGCACAGAATAATATTGCTGGTGTAACTCAGCGGGACAGGCAGCATCTCTGGAGAGAAGGAATGGGTGACTTTTCGGGTCGAGACCCTTCTACAGGTCTCGACCCGAAACGTCACCCATTCCTTCTCTCCAGAGATGCTGCCTGTCCCGCTGAGTTACTCCAGCATTTTGTGTCTATCTTCGGTTTAAACCAGCATCTGCAGTACTTACCTACACATAATATTGCTGGAATTCCGCTTATTACTCCAGATAATTTACCATTTTTCTCACAAGATGTCTGAATCTCACAAATTCACTTCATTTCAATTTAAAAAGTGTTTAAACACTTGAATTTTTTTTCATATTTTGAATGTTTTGAATTATGAATGAAATGACACAGGAAAAGTAGTTTTATATACAATATAAAGACCATTCGTTGAAGATTCTGCATAAAATAGAATTCACCAAATAACTTAGTGAATTAACTTCAGTGAGTATCTGAACGCAAATTATTTAAGTTCCCCATTCAATCATTGGTCAGTGCTGAAATCAATGGTTTCACGAAGGAAGGTTGTCAATGTTGCAATTAGATGCAAGGCGAAAAACATCCAGGCTCATTCATTAGTTCATAGGTTCATATGTCACAGGAGCAGAATGAGGCCATTCCGCCCATCCAGTCTACTCCGCCATTCAATCATGGCTGATCTATCTTTCCCGCTCAACCCCATTTTCTCCTGCTTTCTCCCCATCACCATTAACACACTTACTAGTCAACAATCTGTGAAAGAAACTTTAAAAATACCCAATTGACTTGCCCTCCACAGCCAACAAAGGCAATGAATCCCACAGATTCACCACCTTCTGGCTAAATAAATTCCTCCTCATCTCTTTTCTAAAGGTACATTTTATTGTGAGGCTGTGCCCTCTGGTCCTAGACTCTTCCACTTGTGGAAACATTGTCTCCACATCCACTCTATCCAGGCCCTTCACTATTCGGTAAGTTTCAATGAGATCCTCCCTCATCCTTCTAAACTCTACCAAGTAGAAGCCCAGAGCCATCAAACGTTCATCCTACGCTAACTCAATCATCTCCAGGATAATTCTCGTAAGCCACCTCTGGATCCGATCCCTCCTCAGATATGGGGCCCAACAAGTGCTGACAATACTCCGAATGTGGTCTGAACAGCTCCTTATAAAGCCTCAACATTACATCCCTGCTTTTATAATTTAGTTCTCTTGAAATGAATGCTAACATTGCATTTGCCTTCCTTACTACCAATTCAACCTGCAAATTAACATTTTGGGAATCCTGCACCAACACTCCCAAGTCCCTTTGCACTTCAGATTTCTGAATCCTGTCCCCATTTGGAAAATAGTCTATCCCTTTATTCCTATTCCCAAACTGCATGACCGTACACTGTTCTACATTGTATTCCAACTGCCACATCTTTGCCCTCTCTCCCAATCTGACCAAGTCTTTCTGCGGACTCCCAGCTTCCCCTACACTACCTGTCCTCCACCTATCTTTGTATCATCTGCAAACATGACTACAAAGCCATCAATTCCCTCATCCAAATCATTAATATACAATGTGAAGAGTAGCAGACAATACACCTACCCCTGGGGAGCACCACTAGTCACCGGCAGCCAACCAGGTAAAGCTTGACTATGATTGACTCCCTTTATTGCCACTCTGCCTTCTGCCATTCAGACAACCTTCTATCCATGCTAGTCGCCTCCCTCTAATACCATGGGCTTTCATCTTGTTTAGCAGATCATGTGTGGCACTTTATCAAAGGCCTTCTGAAAATCCAAGTAAACAACATCCACTGACTCTCGTTTGTCTATTCCGTTATTTACTTCAAATAATGTAGTGTACCTTGACTTTCAGAAAGCCTTTGACAAGGTCCCACATAGGAGATTAGTGGGCAAAATTAGAGCACATGGTATTGGGGGTAGGGTACTGACATGGATAGAAAATTGGTTGGCAGACAGATAGCAAAGAGTGGGGATAAATGGGTCTCTTTCAGAATGGCAGGCAGTGACTAGTGGGGTACCGCAAGGCTCGGTGCTGGGACCGCAGCTATTTACAATATACATTAATGACTTGGATGAAGGGATTAATAGTAACATTAGCAAATTTGCAGATGACACAAAGCTGGGTGGCAGTGTGAACCGTGAGGAAGATGCTATGAGGTTGCAGGGTGACTTGGACAGGTTGTGTGAGTGGGCAGATGCATAGCAGATGCAGTTTAATGTGGATAAGTGTGAGGTTATCCACTTTGGTGGTAAGAATAGGAAGGCAGATTATTATCTGAATGGTGTCAAGTTAGGAAAAGGGGACATACAACGAGATCTGGGTGTCCCAATGCATCAGTCACTGAAAGGAAGCATGCAGGTACAGCAGGCAGTGAAGAAAGCCAATGGAATGTTGGCCTTCATAACAAGAGGAGTTGAGTATAGGAGCAAAGAGGTCCTTCTGCAGTTGTACAGGGCCCTAGTGAGACCACACCTGGAGTACTGTGTGCAGTTTTGTTCTCTACAAATTTGAGGAAGGATATTCTTGCTATTGAGGGCGTGCAGCGTAGGTTCACTAGGTTAATTCCCGGAATGGCGGGACTGTCGTATGTTGAAAGACTGGAGCGACTAGGCTTGTATACACTGGAATTTAGAAGGATGAGAGGGGATCTTCTTGAAACATATAAGATTATTAAGGGATTGGACACGTTAGAGGCAGGAAACATGTTCCCAATGTTGGGGGAGTCCAGAACCAGGGGCCACAGTTTAAGAATAAGGGGTAGGCCATTTAGAACGGAGATGAGGAAAAACTTTTTCAGTCAGAGTGTTGTAAATCTGTGGAATTCTCTGCCTCAGAAGGCAGTGGAGGCCAATTCTCTGAATGCATTCAAGAGAGAGCTTGATATAGCTCTTAAGGATAGTGTAGTCAGGGGGTATGGGGAGAAGGCAGGAACGGGGTACTGATTGAGAATGATCAGCCATGATCACACTGAATGGTGGTGCTGGCTCGAAGGGCCGAATGGCCTACTCCTGCACCTATTGTCTATTGTCTATCCCTCTGTTTATAACTTTTGGACATTTGCCCTCTAATCTTTCCTTTCTTGCACAATATAATAATAATAATAATGCATTTTATTTATATAGCGCTTTTCATATACTCAAAGACGCTTTACAGAGATTTTGAGAACATAGGGAAATTAATAAATAGATAAATAAGTAAATAAATAAATGAACAGAGAAAGGAGACAGAAGGTGAGGTGACCTTCAGTGGTTGAAGGCAGTACTGAACAGGTGAGACTTCAGTGATGTTTTGAATGTGGTGAGTGTGGAGGAGTCTCTAACGGTTTGGGGTAGTGAGTTCCATAGGGTGGGAGCAGCGATGGAGAAAGCCCTGTTCCCCCAGGATCTGAGTTTGGTCCGGATGTGGGGGGATAGGAGATTGGCAGCGGCAGAGCGGAGGGTGCAGGTGGGAGTGTGCCTGTGGAGGAGGTCGGTCAGGTAGGATGGGGCCAGGTTATGGAGGGCTTTGTATGTTATGAGGAGGATTTTGTACTGGATTCTCTGGGGGATGGGGAGCCAGTGGAGTTTATAAAGGACGGGGGTGATATGGTCACGGATCGAGGTGTGTGTGAGTAGACGGGCAGCGGAGTTTTGAATGTATTGAAGTTTATTGATGATTTTTGAGGGTGCGCCATAGAGGAGGCTGTTGCAGTAGTCCAGACGGGAGGTGATGAAGGCGTGGATGAGGGTTTCTGCAGCTGTGGAGGAGAGGGATGGACGGAGACGGGCAATGTTTTTGAGGTGGAAGAAGGCTGTCTTTGTGATGTGTTTGATGTGTTTGTCGAAGGAGAGGGTTTGATCAAGGATGATTCCAAGATTCCGGAATACAATATAGACATAAAATAACTAGGTAACCCTTTCAATGTTGAATGTGCTTCTTTTCAGCACCACTGTTATCTCTTGAGAGATATGGATAATCTCCTCAAATTTGCCGTTGTCCTTCAGTTGTCCTCTCCCACAGAATTTTGAAGTGATTTCTAGTTTTGACTCTCCAGTGTTTTATTTTGTTATTGTTGCATGATTGGTACCTGGTTTAAGAGTTTGCAGAAGTATCTATTCTATTTAAATTGGACTGTGAGTAAGATGGTGAAAGAATTCCTTGAATATGTTATCAGGGCTTGTCATCTTGACAAGATTTACATAGGCTCATTTTAATTTCGCAATGATAATCCATGCCAAACAACTTGAACTTTTCTCTTTTTGTGAACTTAGCCAAATGTGTGCATCAGGAATACATATTATTTTTGCTTCAGTGTGTTTGCTTTTGCAAGCTGTGACTGTGACTAAGAGATAGTTCTAAGTTTATTAGCATATTAATTTAGTATAAAAATAATAGTATATAGACAGGTGGTTGTAACAGTAGCACTTGTTTGAATTAGTCGGCTAAAATATGAGATTATAAGAGGCAAAGGTAGGGTAGACAGAATCTTTTTCCCATTGGTGAGCATAATTTTAAGAATTAAATGTGAATTGAGGGAAAAGTTATTTTATACTAAGTGTGGTTCAGACCCTGAACGTTGCCAAAGGGGATGATGGTTTAAGAAATATTTAGACAGGCACTTAAATACATACCAAGCATGTTCCTATTACTTATGAAGTACTGTAGGAAAATGTGATTAATGTAGATGGTTAAAATGGTTAAAATTACATGTTGGGCAGAAGGACCATTTCTGTGTGGCACAACTCTATGACTCTTTAAGATGATTCCAACTATGAAAACTACAAAAAACATGAAAAACCGACAAACTGATTGTAAAATCTACAAGAAGATGGGATGAGAAATAATTGTCTTTTCACGAAACTGTACCTGAACAAAAATGTTCTATTCTGCACACTAGTTCAGTGCTGAAAATGAATATTATGATTTTAACAATAGCAAATGCAAACATTGCCATTTATTTGGAAAATAAAGAATTTAACAATTTCTGGCTAGAGTTGAAATATTACTTTTTGAAGAGTAAAAATATCAAAATAAATGATCCAAAATATGCAAATGAATATATGTATTTACCATCTCCAATGTAAATGCAAAAAATGTTGCTTTGAAAATGTGTTGAGGTATGTTCCTCCACTGATTAGACTGAGAAATGCTGTGAAAATGAACAGCACAGTCCATCCACATGGAAGACTGGGAATCTAAAGTTTGGGATGAGCATCCAAAGGAAAATGCATCCTTGGGCCTCTACTTTCTGAGCCACATCTCTTATTGAATCAAATCTATGAAGCTCAACTTGTGACATTGTGCAGTTTGTCTGGGATTAAATCAAATCTGTCGTCGTTATATAAAAAAGTAAATGTTATTGATTTCTCCTCCTGCTGAGAACTTCAGGTAATGAGATCTCGATAAGATAAAGGATCTTGTTTCTTGACTGGTCTCACAATGGTTTGAGATTTGAGTGGGGCAGGGTAGGTAATATCAATACTTTTTGCCCTCAGGTTCTGCTCTCCAGAATTGTAAGATATCTGACTCATTTATTAATTGCAGACAATTGATGGCAGAGATAGTGGACAAAGCTTTGAAAAAAAACAGGTCCTCAAGGTGTACAGGTATCCACTGACAGTGATTCATTTTACATTATTGTGTCAAGTTCACACAGAAAATGTCCAAACACTGATTTGCCTTTCTAAAGAATTAGAATATGATAATTGCCAAATTAAAATTCGATTAAGTATCTTATTAAACATCTTACCTCACAAAGGCATTTTCAGTCTACCTTAATTCATCAAATATACTAAACTTTAAAAATATATGCCAATATCCAAAAGGGCTTTAAGGATATATCTGCTTCTGCACAATATAGTTTTTAATTTTTTTAATATATTTTATTTGAACTAAAGGTATAAACAACTTTTTTTAACAGCAATTATGAACTCAAATATAACATTATGCTGTTAACTAATCACAATATTGTACTGTAAAGGACTTTAAAGGGACTTTGTTATCATTTTAATGTTTTTATAATCTAAATTATGAAACCTAGTAAAAAATGTCACAATCACCTGTCTTGTTCGTTTTATCATTGTGTGGCGAGATCAGACAAGTGCCGAGAAATTGCTTTACTGCATTTTTGTTGAGATGTATCCCAACGTACTTTGTTTTTCAAAGTTTCACTTAGAATACAGTCTTTACATTTTGAGATTTCTGGAACAGCATTCTTCTAATGCTGCTCTGTGAGAGCATTGATCTACTGCAATTTCAGCTGCAGTCATTCAGACTAGCAGCTGCAACTGTGGCAACTGGCTCTTAAAGATACATGCTTAAAAACAAGCCACACTCTTCCAGACACTGGGGATTATTGCTGCTTGGAGAATCAATGCTGTGGTGATGAGACTTAGGGAACAGAAGGATACTCCCATGGGGGTCACAAAGACCTGGGTCAAGCTAATGCAGTGCAATCCCCCCATGAGTTATATTCTTTACACAACTGACTTATGAAGATTCTCCAAGGCCATAGCCATGCACTCCTCACATGAAATTATCATTAACTGCAAGCAGTATTATTAAGTGAGTGCATTCTATGCATGCCTGCACTTTGGGGAAGTCCGAAAATCCCTTTTGCTTGCTCCGATGATAACGTGTTTTCAATGGTGTTCCAAACCATTGCCTATTAAGTACTTTAGCAAATCTTGCACTTGGGATCACTACAGAGGCATGTTACACACTCGGGAAATTCCTGTTGCAGGCTGCTCCTAAAAATACCTGAATGTCGCCTACTAGGAAGCTTTTTGTGAGATCAATTTAAATTTATGAGATTAATTCATCTTTTCTATGTGATTCACTTCATTAATTCTTGACCCTATTCTCAAGGAATACTGGCCATTCAACTTTCCATCCTGACTGCCACATTAACTAAAAGTGGTGTCACTGACCACAGCCCTTCAAATTTATCTTGATCACCCCTCTTATCAGAGAGCCCACTTTAATCCATCTGTTCACAGAGTGTGCTACAACTGACAATGAGTGTTTATGCTGGCTTTAGCTGCTGCGCTACTCGTTCTATGGCTGACTCCATGTTGACTCTGCTGGCACCTCTTCATTACTGGGGTCTTTAGCAGAGTCACGCCAGGCTATTAAAAGGTGTCGGGGCAAGGGCCAAAGGCATAGCAATACGGGAAGGGCCCATGTCTCAGATACACCATTCCCTTTCCAATGTCCAATGTACTCACAATCTCAGATATTCAAAGCGTTTCATGAAAGAGATATTTGATATCCTGCTGGATGGTCTTCAACCATGCTCTAAGGAGTCAAGTGACAGTGACTCTCAGCTTCCTCACCATTCGGTCAATCAAAGCAGCAACAGAAGGTCTGGCTCCTTATACCCAGAGGAGTGTCTTCATTTATTTTAATTTCCCTGAGGATTAGGTCTCGATTACTAAGATTTATCACCATTGATGGCATTTATAAGCGTATGCAGCTAATTGTGTGTTCTCAAGGACTGCCATTCATCAGACTTTTTCATCAGTGTAAAGGATTTCCAATCCCTCAATATGCAACTGGCCAAAGTTCACGAGAAGCATTTCTTATTGTTCAATACCATGCTTCCCATGACTCCTCGGGAATGTTGCACTGTTGGACATGTTCAGTGATGAACATTGCCTGGAACACCAGACCTTGGGAGGTGAGAACTACTCTATCCTGATGGAGAGTCTTGACCTGAAACATTGATCAACCTATTTTCTCCATGGATGCTGCCTGACCCACTGTACTTCCAACAATTTGTTTTTTGCATCCAGATTCCAACATCTGCAGTCTTTCGTGTCTCCATTCTTACTTTACTTCCATGACTCCTTAGAGCGGGCATTCTTAGTCACGTGTGTGACCATAAATTGTGGAATACATCTCTTCTAATTCTGAAAGCATTACAGGTATATTGTTTTGTACTGCATATATGACTTATATTTGTCGAAGTTTATCAAGTGAAATTTTTATATGTTATGCTGACAATGTTTGTTTAGGGTCAGAAGTCAAATATGACTGGTCATGTGTGTGACCTCACATGGTTCCGGTTCACCTGTTCAGGTAACGGAAATTCATTTTTACAGGATTAACAAATCATTTCCAAAAAACCTTGAGACACAGACCAAAAATTCACTCAAAACTGAGACTACATACATTTAGCCAGTACCCTCTACAATTTATGGTCAATGCTGCAGCATACCTGGTAATGATGGTGTTTACTGTTGACCGATTGAAAAAGGAGGTGGTCATGACGGTAAACCATTATTAGTGGGCAAGCCTGTCAGATCCCATTTACTCTGTGGTCCAGAAATATTTGCAGGTTTCTTGACCCTGGACTTTGAGGCCACAGTGGCGCAGCAGTAGAGTTGCTGCCGTACAGTGCTTGCAGCGCTGGAGACCCGGGTTCGATCTCGACTACGGGTGATGTCTGTACGGAGTTTGTACGTTCTCACCGTGACCGCGTAGGTTTTCTCCAAGATCTTTGGTTTTCTTCCACACCCCAAAGACATACAGGTATGTGGTAAATTGGCTTGGTGCATGTGTAAATTCTCCTTTGTGCGTGTGTGTAGAATAGTGTTAATGTGCAGGGATCGCTGGTCGGTGCGGACTCGGTGGGCCAAAGGGCCTGTTTCCGTGCTGTATTACTAAACTAAATGAAACTAAATTAAATAAATAGCCTGGAGGGGCAAAGTACTCACAAAGACTTCCCACTTAAATCCTCCTTGTTTTAGCTCAATGGAGGATTTTGAGTGACCTTTTCGATATCCTGCCTTTGGAGGCTTGACATCAGCTTGGAGAATGGAATGGGTAAATTGTCTGCAGTGGAGTGGGACTAGTGTATGGAGAAGGAGCATGTGCGTAATGTGGATGGGGTGATTAACAGCTTTAGAGTTGTGTGTGGGTATCTGGATAGGCATGTCTGTGTAAGGGAGCTGTCTTTTCATTGCTGTGAAATTCACTTTGACATATTTTGTGAGGTCATGAAACTTCATGTGACATTGTTGTGTGAGAATTCTCATACCTGGAGGTGACATTGCTCGCTTTCTCGTGCCAAGCACGATCTGGCAGGTCCCTTACCCATCTGCTAACACAAGACTGCTATACTCAGGCATCTTAGTATGTCTCAGTGAACCTGAAAACTCTCACCCTCTCCCATGCAGCTTCTCTCTCTCTCTCTCTCTCTCTCTCTCTCTCTCTCTCTCTCTCTCTGCTCATAGAGGTATATAATGTGAGGTGCTGCTGTCTGGTTGTCACAGGTGTCACAATGCCTTTAAATGTTTATATACTTCAGTGAAGTTTGCACAGCAAGATATAGTTACATAGAACCGAGTAAGGTCTCATTGGAAAATACAGAAACCTTTCTTAGTGCTTCTCTCTCTCGATGTGAATCACCTTAACATTTCTCATCTGTTTGACCAATTTCTTTTTTTTTTTTTGTGAAGGGACCCGATTTTGTATTAGTGCTAAATGTAACTATGTTTTAGCGGCCAAAAGCAGGTGAAATTCAGTTTATAGGCAAATGTGACTTTGGTGTATAATTATTTCCTAAAGATATGAGATTCCTAAGAAGGAGTGACTACATATATGGAGTGACCAAAGCTCACACAGCTTTTTGACCTGAGGGTCATAACAAGTTATTTGATTTGGCCTGGGAAGAGATTTGGACCCAGTGAAAGTGATGCACAAATTGCCAGAATTGGTGAAACAGAAATTGGCGAGAGAATGATTTAAACCTGTGGGAAATTACATGGATAGCAATGGTAAAAAGACATGGAGCCATTGAAAGACGAGGTCAAGTAGTTTATAGTCATGAACTTGTAATTACTGTGGCATTTCCTCATTTAGTCTCAGTAACACAGGATCTTTCTTCAGCATTCTTTAAGTAATCTGGAGATTGTGAAGATATGATACATAAGCTTGTATTCTCTATCTACTTCACTTGTCTCAGCCTCATAATGTCCCTTTGTTCATTATGGTAAGGTGGTAGGCAAAGTTTTGTTCCTACTACTGTGGCGTAGACAAAGTTTTGTTCCTACTACTGTGGCTCCAGTGATTCCTGGGTTGCTGGAATTAATTTCCCTTGCCGTTGTTAACTAGATGGGATAAATATATGAAATATAAATTGAGATTTTAAAATAGTAAGTGATTTTTAATCCAATTTTTGATTAAACATAATTTCTTTGTGGCACAATAATTTAACCTGTATTGAATGATGCAGCCATTCTAATGCTGAACACTACGGGAGTGAACTGACTTCAGACCTGTTCCTGTTGCAACTCTGTACGAGGAGCTCAATGTATAGATAATCACAAATGTAAGGTCATAATTTACTGCTCTATTATTTGAATTATTTTTTCTGATGCACTTGATTAGATTCTTTTCTTAAAGTATCTTTCTTTTAATTCTTTAAAGCTCAAAGTATAGGTGCAGAAGGAAAACATGTAATTTGACAGGTTAGATTACATGTTTTTTTTTAACTTAACCAAGTGCAACCTGCTCTTTCTACCTAATTAACTTAATCTCTGAAGGAATGATAAAAAGATCTTCCCCAGTTCTACATATATTCAGCAGACCTTCAGTTTACTCATTTAGCCTCAAATGCCACATTTCAATGTTATATTCCTAGAATTGATCTTTCCATAAACTAGGCTTCTTGTGCAAGGATTTCACATTGTTCATTCATCCTTCCCAGTTTTCATTATCAAGATCTTTAATCTTGGTTTTCTGCAGATATCAAATGATATGTGGAAAGGAAAGTGATTCTAATCATGCTGCCTTGGAGGGGTTCTTCATTCCTTTGATAGCATTGACACACACTGTGATGCACTATTAAGCATAATGGCACTTTCTATCACATCAATAGACAATAGACAATAGGTGCAGGAGTAGGCCATTCGGCCCTTCGAGCCAGCACCGCCATTCAATGTGATCATGGCTGATCATTCTCAATCAGTACCCCGTTCCTGCTTTCTCCCCATACCCCCTGACTCCGCTATCCTTAAGAGCTCTATCTAGTTCTCTCTTGAATGTATTCAGAGAATTGGCCTCCACTGTCTTCTGAGACAGAGAATTCCACAGATTCACAACTCTCTGACTGAAAAAGTTTTTCCTCATCTCTGTTCTAAATGGCCTACCCCTTATTCTTAAACTGTGGCCCCTGGTTCTGGACTCCCCCAACATTGGGAACATGTTTCCTGCCTCTAACATGTCCAACCCCTTAATAATCTTATACGTTTCGATAAGATCCCCTCTCATCCTTCTAAATTCCAGTGTATACAAGCCTAGTCACTCCAGTCTTTCAACATATGACAGTCCCGCCATTCCGGGAATTAACCTAGTAAACCTACGCTGCAGTAGCCCTTCTGCACTCTGAGCCTGAGAAGTAAGAATCAACAAAGTTATTACAACCAAGCCTAACCCCACTCTCACCTGATATCCCTGTACACCCTTCTGAACAAAGCTTGTGAAATAACTGAAGAATTATGTGTAAGTTGCCCAGTATCATCAGGACAGTTGTCCTTATTCAGTTTAGGTAACATAAATCAACCCTTGAACTTGGAAAGTGTGTGAAATTCTGGCACATCAATATGGGTACACTAAGTCATCAGTGAAGTAATATGTGATTTCTGACGTGGTTACAGTTCTAACTACAATGCCAGGCAAGGTTCTGCACACGGAGCACAGTGTTGTCAAATTTGTCCCTTTATCCTCATGTTAGAAGGCAAAGGAAGTCCTCAAACAAAGTTACGACAAATGCTGTAATTCTGAAATAAAACAAAAAAATACTCAGCAGGTCAAGCAACATCATTAGATAGAAAATCAGGGTTAACCTTTTGAACCTAATGATGAATGTCACAGACCTGAGACATTGACTCTATGTTGCCCTGCTAAGTATTTTAAGCATTTTCTGTTTTTAATCTATGAATGAATCCTAACAAATTTTGTATTGAATTTGTGTTGTCGACGATTAGGCAATCTTATTGAACCGTGATTATCATTCTTTACTGTTGTGAAAGGAGAAACAGTCATCATGTTCATTTTGGCAATACCCTACACCAGCAGGCTTAGAGTAGTGCCTTGCCATCTGTCTCCTTTTAATCGTCCATCTAAGTTTACCACCCTTATCTTTCCCACCTCCCTAATTCGTGCAGAGTTAAATCCATATATACTCAGGACATGTTTGTTTCATGCGCAAGCATTTATCACAACAAGCAATGGAATCAGATTTACAGAGAATTCATTTACCCAGTAAAAACTGTTTTGTTGTCGACAATTGTTGGTTCATTGCAGCGGAGTGTGTGATGATTCTAACAACTTGTAAAATTCCCACTACTGGCTTTGCCAAGGTGCATAATCAAGGATAAAAGAATCCAAGCAGCCAGAAGAATAGGTGGCAGGGTGGGTGGTGTTTAGCTCCTTGTCCTTTCAGCTACGGCGCAGGGTGAACTAAATAGAGGATTAAGAAGAAAAATGAAAAGCACAGGATGCAGCATAACGAGGGCCAGGCCAAGGAGAGCACTGATTTCTTTTGAGGTAAAACAGTGACAGATTGCAGACCAACTGGAACAAAATAGGGCTATTTTATTTTCACAACCAAAAAGAATGCATCACTGAAAATAAGTAATCTCAACAGGTCCAGGAAAATCATTATGATCTTTACAGAAGGCTTTACTGAGATGTGTGTCCAAATGTGGCGAACACCAACATGGTTTGAAATCTTCAATAATGTGAAAGGAAATTCTTCGAGGAGAAGGAAACATTCTGTCACCTAACATCAAATACAAATAATTCAGTTTGAAATTCAATGTAAGGCTCTCATGGGAATGATGCTTCCTCAGCAGGGAAAACGAAAGCACATTCGCTATTTCACGATGCCACATTTTATCTTAATTTATCTAAACCTGCATATGATGTGAAGTTAAAAAAGTAGAAGAATAAAGACAATCTAGAAATGATTATGAGTACTATTTTACTGAAATACTGAACAGACCATTAATATATTCTCTGCAAGTTCCGAAAGGATTTGTTTTATCGACAGGTCAGTGGTTAGACTTCAAAGATTACTGTAAATCCAGAAAGGAAATCCATGTTAATCCGAATTAAGTTATTTCGATCAGTTGGGCCAGAAAATAGTCTCGCTTGCTTGTGGCTTGGATAAGGTCAGGTGTAATTTTCAATGTCAGTTCTCTTTTTAAAGCCTGGATTCAAACTCTTAGTGGGTGGAACATGGAAGCAGAAATTATCTTTTCTTTCTGTTCATTTTGAGAAAAATGATAAATAGCTTTTGTCCCATTTTAAAAAAAGGGTTGTTCTGTACAGCAGCATCATGTAATTTTTCCTTTGAAACTCGCTGAAAAAAATGGGCATGATTGTTGAAATGTTGAACATGTTTTGTTAAAGAAGATTGGTATAGATGTTCCTCCCACTAAAACTTAACAGTAATTAACTCCTTGCAGTGCATTTATTATCCGGGGCAGAATTTAGGCCAGTCTGCCTTGACTGTATATTACAAAGTGCAGATGATAATAATCCAAATGTCAAGCAGGTTGTGGTGAATTCCCTGTAGATTTGCACTTTTTACTCCTCCCCTTTTGAGAGAGTGGTCACTTAAACAATATCATCATTCCACAGACCCTGCATTCTCATGCTCATATCGTGTGGCCCAGACATTGAGAGTATTTTTCAGTGCCACAGGAGCCCTCAGAGTTCCAATATGAAGTGCAAAACACCTGCTTGGGGGCCAATTATATATTGCCACATTGGTGAAGGAGTCAGTGCATTAACAGGGAACATCATGTAACACTGATTAAAGTCAGGATTTTTTACTCTGGAGCCTGCATTCTAGCTAGCTCTCTCTCCTAACCTCTGACAACTGAATGAAAGTTCAGCAGCAGGAATCATCATTACTTACATTCTGGATGATTTATTCCGATGGTTGCCATAATTCTACAAGTCTTTGGTGCTTCGCTGAGTTATTTCTTGTAGGTAATGTCCAAAGGGTTATGTGTGCCAGCTTTAATGATTTAAAGGCTGCAAAACAAATCGATTACTCCCAAAATGATTCATAACTAGAGTTCAGTTTAGTTTATTGTCACGTGTACCAAGGTACAGTGGAAAAAGCTTGTGTTGCGTGCTAACCAGTCAGCAGAAAGAAAATACATAATTCCAATCGATCCATTTACAGTGTACAGATACATGATAAGGGAGAAATGTTTAGTGCAAGGTAAAGCCAGCAAAGTTCGATCAAGGATAGTCCAAGTGTCACCAAAGAGGTAGATCGTAGTTCAGCACTGCTCTCTGGTTGTGGTAGGATGATTCAATTGTGATTCAGGGTGTTCTAACTGCTCAAAATGTTCATACAGCAATTCTCTTACCTGAACCTCAGCAGGTAACTTTGTGTGATTATGTATCCATTTATACAAATAACCTCATTTAAATCTGCCACAGGGCAACCTGTTACTTCATACATGGTATTTCAATGCCAGCACTGGCATTTAGTGATGATTTTTAAAAATGTTGTGGTGTTCTTCCAAGATGGAAATGATGATATCTGCAATAACCAGTAATTTACTCACCATAACTCTCTTCCTCAAAGATCCTCTCCCCAATACTTATTAGAACAAGTGGATGGTGTAACCAAATGGCTCAACTGATACTGTAATCTTTCATGTGGGTGCAGGATGCCGTTGGCAAGTATGCACACTGATTTGTGAGGTTCATACGTTAACTCTTAATCATACAGCAGTACAGAATGTACAGCTCACTCCCTCTGTGTGTAGGAAAGAACTGCAGATACTGGTTTAAATCGAAGGTAGACACAAAATGCTGGAGTAACTCAGCGGGTCAGGCAACATTTCTGGAGAGAAGGAATGGGTGATGTTTCGAGTCAAAACCCTTCTTCGGACTGATGTCAGGGGAGAGCTTCCTTTAGCAGATAAAGACTACTCTCTGAGTGAAGAAGTCAGCTGAACACAGTGCAGGTTTACCTGAATGTTGCCCGAATTAGACGGTGTTCGTTACAGGGAAAGGTTAGACAAACTTGTATTGTTTTCGCTGGAACGTTAAAGGCTATTTCCCTCATAGCTGTTGAAGTCTTTGAATTAATCTTTTTCCAATGGCATTTTTAACTTCCCAACGGAATTCATATGCATTGAGCATTGCGAGGTGTGTTTTAAAATGTTTACCAATATTTATCGCCCAGCAAACCTTTCCCTCTAATTTCCCAACCCGCATTACCCAATTCAACCCTCACACCTAATGGGTTTCTTTAAAATTCAAGATTATTTTCCAATTTAATTTCTCTCTCAAAATTCTGAGAAATTATGGTTACTTTTCCCTAAAAGATCCCTTACCACAAGCTTTCTGTGGGGTTGCAAAGGTTATTTGAGTATAATCTGAGTGGAATCTTGCTGTGCATTGCAGGGGAGGGGGATGTGGGGGGTCTGACTGATTCTGGGGGATGAGTAGGGTGCTAGACCAATGCAGGAGAGGTTTGGAGCCGATTGGGGTTGTGGTTCAAATGCAAGGGTTATTTAAGTATAAACTGTGGGATCTTGCTGTGCATAACAGGGGAGGGGGATGTGGGGGATCTGGGGAGGGTGCTAGACCAATGCAGGAGAGCCGATTGGGGTTGTGGTTTCAATGCAAGGGTTAGTTAAGTATAAACTGGGATCTTCTTGTAGACTATAGACAATAGGTGCAGGAGTAGGCCATTCGGCCCTTTGAACCAGCTTCGCCATTCAATGTGATCATGGCTGATCATTCACAATCAGTACCCCGTTCCTTCCTTCTCCCCATACCCCCTGACTCCGCTATCATTAAGAGCTCTATTTAGCTCTCTCTTGAAAGCATCCAGAGAATTGGCCTCCACTGCCTTCTGAGGCAGAGAATTCCACAGATTTACAACTCTCTGAATGAAAATGTTTTTCCTCATCTCCGTTCTAAATGGCCTACCCCTTATTCTTAAATTCTGGTTCTGGACCCCCAACATTGGGAACATGTTTCCTGCCTCTAACGTGTCCAATCCCTTAATAATCTTATATGTTTCAATAAGATCCCCTCTCATCCTTCAAAATTCCAGTGTATACAAGCCCAGTCGCTCCAGTCTTTCAACATACGACAGTCCCGCCATTGCAGGGGAGGGGGGCCTGACTGATTATGTGGGAGGGGGAGTCTGGAAATAATTACATTTGTAATATCTCGCCAGCGCCATGGAGCTGTAGACGCTGGCCCACGGCGGCCTGGTTGGTGGAGGCCGCAACCGGCCGCCGCACAGCCCACTCCGCCTGCTGCTCAGTTACGAAAGAACCTTTAGTAACAACAGGACCCAATGGGTTGTCTAGTTTCCTTTAAACCTTTCCACACCACCTTAAAGCTATGCCCTTTAGACTCTACAACACTCCCCAGAACCCTGCCATTCAATGTGAAGATCTTGATTTGACTTCCCAAAATGCAACAGAAGCCAATTAACCTACAAACCTGTATGTCTTTGGAGTGTGGAAGGAAACCAGTGCACTCATAGAAAACACATGCAGTCACAGGGTGTTTGTACAAACTCTGTACAGACAGCACCCCTGGTCAGGATCGAACTCTGGTCTCTGGCGCTGTAAGGCAGCAACTCTACCGTTGCGCCACTGTGCCACCCAAAACAGGAGGTGCTGGCGGTCTCAGGCTTGTCCCGTTAGCTCAGCCTTCCTCCAAGCCTGCAAAAGGAAAACACAGCTGGTAGGAAGACACTCCACTTTCTCACCCCTCCTCTTTGTCTTCGTCTTCGTCTTCCCCTTCCCCTTCCCCTTCCTCTTCCTCTTCCTCTTCCTCTTCCTCTCCTTCCCTCTCTCCGCTGACTGGAATTGCTTTGGTTTTTTGAGGCGGAGGGTGATGAGTTGCAGGGGGGCCAATCCAATAACAGCTAATTGGACACAGCTGTTGCTCTTTTGGCTGTGGCCTCGGCTCAGTCCAGAGCATTGTCCAGAGCCACTGACAGGCAGGCACTGCCCACTGTGCTGGTTTACTGTTCCTGCTGGCTTGCCTGCCGTTAACTGGGATCAGAGCGGCATACAAGGGAAGAGGCACCGTCACACTGGATAACTATCCAGATTATAAGGTGTCATGACATCTCGGAAAACTGTTGAGGACGAGGTAAAGAATCACCTCCAATTTTGTTAAGTGACAGGACAGAGTTGAGGAGCATTGGGGCCACTCCCTGTAACCGCTTACTTTGTAATGTTGTGACATTCTGTGGCCTTTTTAATAGAGTTCAAATATGTTGGAACCTACTCAATTAAAAAAATTCCCGGTACAGATTCACTTCCTGCATCTAAGATCAGCTGTTTCAGAAAAATGCAGCTCCCCAATAAAAGGCAAAACTAGAAAATACCGGAAATATTCATCAAGACAGGTGGCAACCGAGTGTAGATGCTACAGGTTTAACAATATCCGTTATTTTTTTTCCTTTCTGTTCCTCTATAATACGCCTATGTTGGCTTTTGCAGTGCAGCTTAGCTTTACAGAGCTTTAGTTGAATGACCACCCAATGAATGGTAAGGTTCATGCTAGCAAGACTTGGAAATCGTTCAAATGACACCTGCACTGCAATCAGTGGGTGCGAGTTCATCATGCATTGAGAGGCCTGTGACATTTTCAGGGCCTTTCAAATTTAATTGCTATAAATCCAGTGTCATCATCTAGCAGTAAACTCTGCCCGCCTGTGTTACAATTCTGACTGTCCATCTATTTAGCTCCATGTTGACAGTACTCCAAAAATTAACCTATATCTCAAAACTACAGGAAAACAACGTATCAATTTTCAACATTTTGAACATAATGTAAGTTATTTATCTGGTTGCCAGAAGTGCTTGAGGCAAAGTCATAATTTTCAATAGCTCTATGGGGGGGCTTTGGCATGATAAGGTATCACAGAAGGAAATATTGTTTGTTGGCAAATATATAATCCTCACATTTGAAACTGTGATATACTGATTGAGAACATGACTACACATGATGAGATCTGCAGTGGTTGTCAGATCCAAATGTAGGATCTGCCAACAGATTGTAATATTTTCTTTCATTAACATTTTTTTTTCACAAACTCTGAACTGGATGTTTTATTTCAAAATGTCATCATGGCCATTTGTTACCCTTACAAATTAGCATAAGCAGTCAAATCAGGATTCATAATTAAAGTAGAACTTTTAGAGTAAAACAGATTTATTCTCAACCTACCTTCTTCCACCCTTCTTACCGTTCACGTTATTTGTCTGTTTTAATAAGGTAGTACCTCCCTCCATTGGTTTCATTTTGCAAATTAAAAGTAATTTTATAAGTATATTGCAACAAAATATTCGATGGTTCTTTTTTATTCTGATGCAGAAGAAAATTCATTTACAAAAAATATTTTAAAAACAGTATAGTAATTGTAAAATATGTGAATCATATTGTCAGCAAATTCTAAAGTACAAATCTTGCCTTTCAACACTGATTTAAGCCTATGGCATGAAAAACCTTTGTAGTTTTGTGTCTAGTCTGAATTTTAAGTTACTTGAAATGTGTACTTTTTTATTGTGATAATCATAGAGATCTTACCTGACAGAACACTTCAGCTAACCCATGACTTGAATCCTGCCTGTTGGAAGCACATACATTTTCATTTCTTT
Organism: Rhinoraja longicauda; assembly: GCF_053455715.1. Classification (NCBI taxonomy): domain Eukaryota; kingdom Metazoa; phylum Chordata; class Chondrichthyes; order Rajiformes; family Arhynchobatidae; genus Rhinoraja; species Rhinoraja longicauda. Next base: position 64,151,985 of record NC_135956.1, on the reverse strand, counting down.
CTTACCCATTCCTGTCAGAAGATGGCTATGGGATCCAACTATGGTCTATTGTCTACTTCGTTGGCAAAGTTTAAGGTGATAATAGCATATGTGTCAATTGCAATATTGGTAACATACTATTTTTGAGGTACGCTCTAATCTTGGAACATTGTTTTGTACAGAGGCTTCCATACATTTGTTTGCTCATGTGAACTATGTACTCAGTAGAAATGTTGCCCTTATTCTCTACAAATTCTTTTATGAATGAAATAAATTTTCAGCTATCTTTAAATGGGATTGAGAAAGATATTGGGTCATTCGTGACGTTAAAGTTGATCCATTAGGTTTATTCAATTTATTTTCTCCAATTTAGTTGAGTAGTTTAGTCCCACTCTTCCATGTGGTGCACATACCTATCCATATTTCTATTTTACGAACAAATCTGCCATGCAACAATGCTACCACTTTAAATCATCATGTATTGCAACTAGATTTTAAATATGCATATATGATTTAGTTCATGTTTTAATATTGCCATAGGATTTGTGGGGGACTGTTTTACAATCTGACTATTCTGTGCAACGATATTTTCCATCTTTCCCATTGATTATTTTTATGTTTAACTTAAATTTATGCCCTTTGGTTACTGTTCTGCTGTGCAGTGGAAATAATCTATTACTTTTTGCTTTATTATTAATTTTCATCATCCTGGAGGTAGCTTTCCGGCATATCTAAGCCGTGTCAGCAATAATGGTTATAGTGCAGAGTCAAGTGTATTTAATTATCATATGCACCAGAAACAGAACAAAGAAATTCTTACTTGCTTCATCTTTACTGGCATATTAATACAGCAACACAACAAATATACAATAATCAATAATGCAAAAGATTATCGGTAATAGTACGGAACCAGACCATGACACAAACTAAAATATGTAATGCAACCTAAACAGATTCCATGGTAGATCACTGCAGTCCCTATTAGGGTTGTGCAGTGTGGTTCAAGTGCTTGATGGTAGATGGGAAGAAGCTGTTATTGAACCTGGATTTAATGGTTCTCAGGCTGTTATACCATATTCCTGATGGTAGCAGTGAGATAAGAAAGTGGCCAAGGACGTATGTAAATCTTTGATGATATTAGTTGTCTTTTCGAGGCAGTGTTTCTTATAAATCCCTTCAGTGGGGGAAGAATCAAAACCTGTGATGAACCAGGTCATGTCCACCACTTTCCACAGCCTTCTACGTATTTGTGAGAATTTAGTCTGAGCTTCTCTGGCATTCTCATAAATGTAACAGTTCACCCGGTTAATCTAGTGATTCTGAAGTGAACCTTTTCCATTTCTCTAATGCTTTTACCAGAATACTCTAATTTATTGAAATGCAGTAAATGGGACAAGGACAGTGTAATTTACCCAATCCTAATTACATTTGGTGGTGACCTGCCTTCGGAACCAATGCAATCCTTCAAGTGAAGATACTTCAATTGGGCTGATACTTAGCCAGACCTAAAGTTTTCACCCAGCAATGAAGAAGGAGTGGTGGGATATTTCCAAGTCAGAGTTGTGTGCTATTTGAAGGCACTTTCAGGTGGCATTATTCCCAGGTGACAGCGGCCCTTGTTGTTTTTGGTTGGATGTAATTTGAATTTGCGCATTATGGCTTGGCATGTTGTGGCTATGCATCATGGTACACGTACCATGGAGTGTGGGTGATGGATGAAATACCATCTTTAGGGTAGCAGATATAGCGCCAGGCAAGGTGGAAATGTGTTGAGAAGGTTTCAGGAGATAAGCTATTTGTACCTCGTTGTTGAAAATCCAACTCTTGGTCTTAAAGCACAGTATTTATGTGTCAGATCCAGTTGAATTTAAGTTATTGTTGAATCTAAAGATAATGCTTTACTCAACATGGTGATTGTGGGGATTTAGTGATGGCAGTGGAATTGAATGTCAGGGAAAGTTGTTTGGACTTGATGTGATTGGAGGTGGTCAGAGGCACTGACTTGTGTGATGTTAATTTTAGTTGCTACTTATCAATCCCAGTCTGAATATTGTTCCTAAAATCATACACTAAATTTCCAAATATCTTCATATAAGTAAAATCCAAACCCAATATTTCATTTTCTGCAGGGTTACAGATGAAATCATGATGTGGAAATGTATTGATAAAACAGCTAATGATGGTTAGTATACAATAACCACAATAAATGTTCTTTGCAGCTTGTGGAGGGGCTTATCACTTTGACAACTTTATTGACCTGTTAGTTTGCACACCAGTGTCTTTTAGCAATCAGGTGTTGCCATTTAAATTGTATTTCATTATCTACATGTTTTATATCAATACCAATGTTCACTGATAACCTTCTCTACAGGTCTGAGGATATTTGCTTTTTGCTTTTCCATGTTTTCCCTCAACTTATATCAATGATAATGTTCTTTCTGATTAATAGTACTGCTCCTTCTTTCTTTTCTTACTCTCTTGAAGGATTTTTAGCTTTGATCTTATTACCTACTGTACTTTAGTTAAATATCCTATTTTTCAATTCTTCTAATCCCAGAATGTTTCTAAATATATAATACATATATCCATGCATACATAAAACATTTATCAATAAGAATCCTGCATTTTTCTTATTAAAATCTTTCTCTGGGTAACCCCTTTACATCTTTTTTATTATCTTTATGGAATTCTTCTGAGCTTTGGTTAATTTTGTGCTGAGGTTCTTGAACCCAGCAATATTAAAGTGAATTACAACCTACTGGTAACTCTCAGCTCTGCTCAGGAGAGAGCTGATGCCCATCATCCCATGTTCCTCAATATTTTTGCCTTCTAAATCTTTCCAAACTGGTAAAAAAAAATAGCTTTGGTAATATTCTGGAAATGATTTGTTGTCCTGCCTCTCAATATATTGTGTCATTGTCGGAATTTATTTTACAGCCCTGAATCTTATTCTTTTGAGTTGGTCACATTTTGAAACTTGACTTTGACTGTATGACTGACTCTTCACTTCAACACTTCATTATCTTCCTCACTCTGGCACCTGCGAGGAAATGCAGCATTTGGAAATTATATTTTAAATTGGAGAAACACTTGGCCTCAGCTTCACTCGCCCACCTGATCCACATATTGCTAGATTACCTTAAAATTACAAAAATCTATTATACAAACTTAAATATCATATCATATCATATCATATCATATCATATATATACAGCCGGAAACAGGTCTTTTCGGCCCACCAAGTCCGTGCCGCCCAGCGATCCCCGCACATTAACACTATCCTACACCCACTAGGGACAATTTTTACATTTACCCAGCCAATTAACCTACATACCTGTACGTCTTTGGAGTGTGGGAGGAAACCGAAGATCTCGGAGAAAACCCACGCAGGTCACGGGGAGAACGTACAAACTCCTTACAGTGCAGCAACCGTAGTCAGGATCGAACCTGAGTCTCCGGCGCTGCATTCGCTGTAAAGCAGCAACTCTACCGCTGCGCTACCGTGCAGTCAACAGTCAACAATCTAGGATTTACAGCTCTCTGACATGTAGAATTCTGAAATGAAACATATCGGTAGGACAAATGGAGAGAGGAAATACAAGGTATACAATTGTAAAATAACTGCAGGAACTAGCCACACTTTATACAGGCCAGGACAGGTTGACAAAGCAGTTAAACATGTAGACAATCCTAACAAGGTACAATAGGTAAGATTTTAAATTAAACTGGGGTAAGTGTGGACGACTTAGATGCAGAGAAATATATAAAAGTAATGAGAATGTGACAGTGCAGGGTACTGAACATGTCAGGGAGGGGCAAAATGTAGTGGATTGACCGCATAATAGAAATAAATACGTAGAATCGAATAGTTAGTAATGGTAGATACGAAATGCCGGAGTAACTCAGCGAGGCAGGCAGCATCTCTGGAGAGAAGGAATGGGTGATATATGGGGTCGAGACCCTTCTTCTGACCCTACTCCAGCATTTTGTGTCTACCTTCGATTTAAACCAGCATTCTGCAGTTCTGTCCTACACAGTTAGTAACAGTGACGAGGTTGAAAATGATCAAGACTGGGAATTAAACATTCCAAGATAGTTAACTTTTAGAAGAGACTAGCACAAGTGTGCCCGTTGGGCCCGTCCTCGTAGGGTTTCCATTGTAACCGGGAGGGGAGTGGGGGGTAGGGAAGGGGGAGGGAGGGAGGAGGGGAGGGGGAGGGAGGGGGGGGAGGGGGGAAGGGGGAGGGAGGGGGGTAGGGGGGGAGGGGGAGGGAGGGGGGAGGGGGAGGGAGGGTGGAGGGAGGGGTGAGGGGAGGGGGGAAGGAGGGAGGGGGACCTCCCCTTTTCCCAGTACCCCTCTTTCCCCGTTGGGCCCGTCCTCGTAGGGTTTCCATTGTAACCGGGAGGCGGGGAGGGAGGGGGGAGGGAGGAGGGGAGGGGGATGGAGGGGGGGAGGGGTGGGAGGGGGGAAGGGGGGGAGGGGAGGGGGAAAGGGGGGGAAGGGGGGAGGTGGAGGGAGGGGGGAAGGGGGAGGGAAGGGGGAGGGAGGGGGACCTCCCCTTTTCCCAGTACCCCTCTTTCCCCGTTGGGCCCGTCCTCGTAGGGTTTCCATTGTAACCGGGAGGCGGGGAGGGAGGGGGGAGGAGGGAGGTGTGGAGGGAGGAGGGGAGGGAAGGGGGGAGGGGAGGGGGGAAAGGGGGGAGGTGGAGGGAGGGGGAGGGAGGGGGAAGGGGCGAGGGAGGGAGACCTCCCCTTTTCCCAGTTGGGCCCGTCCTCGTAGGGTTTCCATTGTAACCGGGAGGCGGGGAGGGAGGGGGGAGGGAGGGAGGAGGGGAGGGGGATGGAGGGGGGGGAGGGGAGGGGGGAAGGGGTGGGAGGGGAGGGGGAAAGGGGGGAAGGGGGGGAGGTGGAGGGAGGGGGGAGGAAGGGGGGAGGGAGGGGGACCTCCCCTTTTCCCAGTACCCCTCTTTGCCCGTTGGGCCCGTCCCCGAGGGGTGAGGGAGGTGGGGAGGGATGGGGAGGGAGTTGGGGAGGAGGGGGGGAGGGAGTGGGGATGGAGATGGGAAGGAGTGGGGAGGAAGGGGTTGAGGAGGGAAGGGGGACCTCCCCTTTCTTTTTTCGCAACACTTGCCCCCGGTGGCCCACGAGCATAGGGGCCCCATGCTGATCTGTGTATGTTAAGTGACTTGCAATAAAAAACACAACTTTTGCTTTTCGCAACAAAGTAGCACCCATCTCAGACAAGCATTGTGACGTCACAAGCTGAAGACCTTGAAAAAAAAGGTTAAAAATAAAAAAATGTAAATTTGTAAAGATTAGACACCCAATAGCAGCTGCTTGTCCATTGTGACATCACACGCTGAAGGGGGGTCAGCTCGAGCCCATCTCACAGTGGCATTCTAAATCCGCACCGCAGCGCCCCCTATAAAGCCTTCAATAAACCAGGGGGGGGGGGGGAGCGCTTTAAAACATCTGTAACTTTAAAAATATACGATCAAATTAAACGAAAATATCACGGCCGGTCGACCGGGAGATTGTCGATTAAGGCGGTGCAAAAACCGTGGCGCTACGGTTTACCGTTTTTCTGAAATCACTGTTATGTACACGAAGCATGAAACATACGTAACATATATTCATAAGATCTGAGTTTTAGTAGTATAATAGATGGGTAAAATGGGAATGAAATCCCATCCTTTATTATCCATGATACCAAGAATTACTGCATGAGAAAAGACTCAAGAAAAGGCAGGCAACCCTAGATCTTCAAGAAGCGACCAAACAGCCAGGAACCACAGCCTGGACCCTCATCCCAGATATCCTCTGCTGTCCTACTTCCCAATGCTGCTGTGACTTGTTGCTCTTTTACATTAATCTTTCTTTGAATTTATGTTATTCATTATATAGTTCAATATTCTACATTGTACATTAATTAATAAAGATACCTTAATGTACACCAGACTGTTTATTATTACCCCTATTCCACATGCACAATATGATGTAAAGTTCTATATATTTCTCACGTAAAAAAAAAATTATCAGGACAGCTTCTCTATTTATGTTATGTTATAACAACCCCTTGGAGTACTATTTCGTTTAGCGTTCCATTTTCTAGGAATGTATCGAGAGCGCTAATCGACATATTATTGTATTGTCAAGAAAAATAGTTATTTTGAATGGCAATGAGAAATGGCAAGGGACAGAAAATATTGGGTGGGAATGGAATGTTAATCTCCAATCAATAATTAGTGATAATGTAAACCATAGAAAAATCAGAAATTTTAAAGTGCATGTATCAAGGGTAAATCAGAAACATCGCATATGAGCTTGGTTCTGGAAGCTGTTCCATTCGTGCAATTTTACATGAATTGGATTTTGTCGGATCCATTTGCATGTTTCCTATTTTGTATTTTGATGGTAGTAGATTATATTTTATGTACTGCATTTATTGTGCAATAAAATATTTTATAACGTACGGTTAAATGCACTCTAGAAATAAAATAAAAACTTAAAGATTAATTAGTAGGTGGTTTAACATTGATGTTATATGCCTTATTTTCCATTGTTGGCTCGCTTGAAGGTGGTAGCACATTGGCTAATTAATTAGATGAGGAAGGGAGGAGGAGGAGGACGGGCTGGGAATGGTGTTGCCTGTGCAGCCAAATGTGACCGTGCTGGTGACCATTCAAACTACTTTCTAAATCTTTTCAAGGAGAACTCCAGTATGGCCCTATTTTTAGCATAGATGGCCCGGTTGCAAGATAACCCATCGTGGATGATTTGATTGTCTTTTGTGAACCTGAGGTTCCTTCTTCTCAGTCCTCCATCAGCATACCTGTCATGTGAATATCACGTCTTTTGCTGGGAATGTTGGCCTTCATAACAAGAGGAGTTGAGTATAGGTGCAAAGAGGTCCTTCTGTAGTTGTACAAGGCCCTAGTGAGACCGCACCTGGAGTACGGTGTGCAGTTTTGGTCTCCAAATTTGAGGAAGAATATTCTTGCTATTGAGGGCGTGCAGCGTAGGTTTACTAGGTTAATTCCCGGAATGGCGGGACTGTCATATGTTGAAAGACTGGAGCGACTAGGCTTGTATACACTGGAATTTAGAAGGATGAGAGGGGATCTTATCGAAACGTATAAGATTATTAAAGGGTTGGACACGTTAGAGGCAGGAAACATGTTCCCAATGTTGGGGGAGTCCAGAACAAGGGGCCACAGTTTAAGAATAAGGGGTAGGCCATTTGGAACTGAGATGAGGAAAATCGTTTTCAGTCAGAGAGTTGTGAATCTGTGGAATTCGCTGCCTCAGAAGGCAGTGGAGGCCAATTCTCTGAATGCATTCAAGAGAGAGCTGGATAGAGCTCTTAAGGATAGCGGAGTCAGGGGGTATGGGGAGAAGGCAGGAACGGGGTACTGATTGTAAATGATCAGCCATGATCACATTGAATGGTGGTGCTGGCTGGAAGGGCCGAATGGCCTCCTCCTGCACCTATTGTCTATTGTCTAATATTTTTCTCAGATCAACCCTGGTAAATTATCTGCTTGGATTTCTTTAGTGACTTTTCACACCAACTCCATTAAGTTATCAAAACAGGAAAACCTCTCGCTTTGCATTTTGAAACTTAACATTCCTTTGTTTATGTTCACAAATACTTTTTTAAAATCCAATGACAATTTCTTTCATCTCCTCATTCTCTCTAGACCAATTGTTCTCCACTATCTCTCCAATTCCAATTCATTATAATTATAATCCAACATAATTTCTTCTGTTTTATTCTGGAAGGAGTACAGTATAATTTTTGCGAATATTTTCTTTCTTAGTTAATTATAGCAGCTTTTACAGTTTGTTTCAAAGCCTTTTTGCTCAGTTCCTCTCATATTCTGTCGATAATGGTATTGGTTTGTTATTGTCACATGTAGCAAGATACAGTGAAAAGGTTAGTTTGTGGGTTATCCAGTCAAATTATATTGTATGTGAGTACAATCAAGCCATGCACAAGTACAACAGCAAAGCGAAAAATACCAGCATGTAGAATACGGTGTTACAACGTTATAGCATTATAGGTACAGAGAAAATACCCAAGATCTGCAATGAGGTAGGTTGGAAGGTCGGAACAACACCCTAGTTTATGGGAGGCCCATTCAGTAGTCTGATAACATCTTGGATAAAGCAGTTCCTGAATTTGGTGGTATGTGTTTTCAAGTTTTTATATCTTCTGTTAGACAAGAAAGGGTAGAAGAGGTAAAAAATGTTCTTCATTATGTTGGCTGCTTTTCCAGTGTAGAATAAATTGTAGATGGTGGGAGGCTGGTCTTTGTGATGTTATGCATTACATAGAGGCTATGTTAACAACTCTGCAATACCTTGCAGTCTTTGGCTGAGATGTTGCTGAACCAAGCTGTGATATGATGCTTTCTAGGCTGCATCTGTGGAAGTTGTTAAGACATCCTGAGCTCATTGGAGAAATGCCTATTTTCCTTAATCTTCTGAGGAAAGTGAGGCATTGGTGTGCTTTCTTGACCGTAGTTTCAATGTCCAGGAAAAATTGTTAGCGATATTTTCACCTACGAACTTGAATCTCTCAAACATCTTCACTTTGGCACCATTGATACTGAATGGGGCAAGTACATCATCTTGCTTCCTAAAGTCAATGATTAGCTCCTTTGTCTTGCGGACATTACGGAAAGGTTGTTGACTTGACACTGTTACAAAGCTCTCTATCTCCTTCCCATACTCCGTCTTGTCTTTGTTCAATATCCAGCCCAGGACAGTGGTGTCATCTACAAACTTGCAAATGGAGTTGGAGCAGAAATTGGTCACACAACCATGAATGTATAGGGAGTGTAGTAAGGGGCTGGAAATGCACCATTTTGGACCAAGGGGTGTTGTTATCGTGGAGCATGTTTGGTCATCTATCCTCATTGATTGTGATCTATGGGTTAGGAAGTCAATGGCAGAGGTGGTTGCTGACTCCTAGATCCAGGAGTTAGGAGATGAGTTTGGTTGTGTTGTAGTGTTGAAGGCAGAGCAATAATGCATAAATATGAGTCTGACGTAGGTGTCCTTGCTATCTAGATGTTCCAGCGATTAATATAGAACCAGGAAGATGGCATTTGTCTTATTCCATTTACATTTCTCAAATTCTTGTTTTCCAGAGTCATAGAGTGATACAGTGTGGAAACAGGCCCTTTGGCCCAACTTGCCCACACCGGCCAACATGTCCCAGCTGCACTAATCCCACCTGCCATGGTCCATATCCTTCCAAACCTGTCCTATCCATGTACCTGTCTAACTGTTTCTTAAACGTTGGGATAGTCCCAGCCTCAACTACCTCCTATGGCAACTTGTTCCATACACCCACCACCCTTTGTGTGAAAAAGTTACCCCTCAGATTCCTATTAAATCTTTTCCCCTTCACCTTGAACCAATGTCCTCTGATCCTCGATTCCCCTTCTTTGGGCAAGAGTCTCTGTGCATCTACCCGATCTATTCCTTTCATGATTTTATACACCTTTATAAGATCACTCCTCATCCTCCTGCACTCCAAGGAATAGAGACCCAGCCTACACAACCTCTCCCTCAGGTTATAGCTCAGACCTTCTAAACCTGGTAACATCCTCGTAAATCTTCTCTGAACACTTTCTAGCTTGACAATATCTTTTCTGTAACATGGCGCCCAGAACTGAACACAATATTCTAAATGCAATCTCACCAACATCTTATACAACTGCAACATGACCTCCCAACTTCTATACTCAATACTCTGTCTGATGAAGGCCAATGTGCCAAAAGCCTTTTTGACCACCTTATCTACCTGCGACTCGGCCTTCAAGGAACCATGTACCTGCACTCCTAGATCCCTCTGCTCCACAACACTCCCCAGAGGCCTACCGTTCACTGTGTAGGTCCTGCCCTTGTTAGACATCCCAAAATGCAACACCTCACATTTCTCTGTATTAAATTCCATCAACCGTTCCTCAGCCCACCTGACCAATCGATCAAGATCCTGCTGCAATCTTTCACAACCATCTTCACTATCTGCAAAACCAGCCACTTGTATCATCAGCAAACTTGCTAATCTTGCCCTCTGTGTTCTCATCCAAATCATTGATGTAGATGACAGTAACGGGCCCAGCACCGAACCCTGAGGCACACCACTAGTCACAGGCCTCCAATCCGAGAAGCAACCTTCCACCATCACCCTCTGCTTCCTTCCATGAAGCCAATTTGCTACCCATTCAACTATCTCAGAGCAGCCTACCATGCAGAACCTTGTTGAACGCCTTACTGGAATGCATGTATACAACATCAACAGCTCTGCTCTCATCGACCTTATTGGTCAAAAAAATCAATCAGATTTGTGAGGCACGACCTCCCACGTACAAAACCATGCTGACTATCTCTAATCAGCCCTTGCCCAACCAAATGTCTGTATAACCTATCCCTCAGAATACTCTCTAGTAACTTTCCAACTACAGATGTTAAGCTCACCGGCCTATAGATATTTAATTGTCCAGACTGACTTTTGTCATAATTTGCCTATTGCAAATGTGTTACATTTTCTCGGTGAGCTGCAGGCTGCTGTTTAGCATTGTTAGTCATTTGCAATACACAGGCCTTACTGATGTGCACAGCAATGAATAGTGCAGTAATTGCTGGCCGCACATAACAAAATTTAAAAGAGGCAGCACAGATTTAGTTTACTGCACACAATTCATTCATTGGGCACAGGTTAATTGCACATTGTGATACCAGTGCCAATTTTTGAGGGTAAACCTATTTTTTCCCCTGTGTAATTTTGTTCAATACTCCTTTACAAAATGAATAGATGCAGTTCAGGATGAACTATGATACTGGCAACAATTGGTAATCAGCAGAGTCTGTACCTTTAAGATAATGGTACTGCACTTTACACCTTAGTCAGTGGGACAGGTTGCTGGGAATTTTCAGTGCCATGAATGCATGATAACATTTGTTTTTTAATTGCACTATGAAGGTATGTTTACTATCTGTACTTCAAACATTACTGATGCCAGGAGCTGAAATGATAACTAACTGTATACCAACTCATAAAATGAAGCCACCTTACTTAATGTTCTTGCTTTTGTTTATTATAATATAATGTGCCTCAGGGTTTCATGTAATATTATTGAATATGCAAGATTTGTTTAATCTCTTGCAACGCACTCCAAATCTTTTTTTTTCTTTGTAGTCCATAGTCTCAGCAAACCAAGAATTTAATTTTTACCCTAAAATTATATTGAAGTAATATGCTGTCAAAATTGTTTATTAATTGTAACAATTTATTATTATACAATATTCCCATTGCAAAAGCAACCTCATCTACTATATCCGCTGTTCTAGGTGTGGACTCCAATACATTGGCGAGACCAAATGCAGAATGGGCGATCGTTTCGCTGAACACCTTTGCTCAGTCTGCCTGGGCCTACGCGATCTCCCTTTTGCTAAACACTTTAACTTCCCCTCCCATTCCCGTACTGACCTTTCTGTCCTGGGCCACCTCCACTGTCAGAGAGAGGCCAGACGCAAATTGGAGAAACAGCACCTCATATTTTGCTTGGGCAGCTTACGACCCAGTGGTATGAATATTGATTGCCCTAACTTCAAGTAAACCTTGCTTTCCTCTCTCTCTCCGTCCCTCCCCCACCCTAGTTCTACTAGTTTCACTGCCCTACTGGTTAATTTTACTGTTTGTATGCCTTGTTGTCATCTTCCCCTCAGCCAACAATGTATTGATATTGGTGTATTATTGTCATGTGTTCCGAGATAGAGTGAAATTGTTTTTTGTGCAATTCAAGTGGAACATACTATGCAATATTGCTATCATGCTATACATGAGTTCTACAGGGAAAAAAAAGAAAATAAAGAGTACTAGACCAAGTGGACCCGTTGGGCCCAAACCTTTCCTGCATTGGTGCTCCCCCTCCCCACTCCCCCCTCCCTCCCTCCCCCTCCCTCCACTCCCTTCCTCCCTCCCTCCCTCCTTCCCTAGGAGATAGATTTAAACCTTAAAATGTGAATAACATAAAAAATATAACACCGATTTCAATGAAACCTCTTCCACTAGCACCAAAGAGATGACGGTAAGTAAGGTGGGCCTAAAATTGTCATGCTGTCGTGTACCGTTTTGGCTGTAGTTCAGGAACAAACAAACAAACAAACGGCAGTTGTAGTATATAGATATAAAGTAAAGAGTGAGAATATAGCATTATCGCAGCATAGAAAGTGAACATAAAAATGTGCAGTTGGGTGCAACGAGATAGGTGGGAAGATCGGGAATACATCCTCAGCATTTGAGAAGTCTTTTCAAGAGTCAAAGAACAGAAAGAGGGAAGAAGCTGTTATTCAGTACATGCTTTCAAGCTTTTGTTTATTCTGCATAATGGGAGAATGGAGAAGAGGGAATGACTGGGTGTGAGTGGTCCTTGATTATGTTGTAGAAACGAGGACGGCAGATGCTGGTTTGTAATAAAATGTCAAAATGTAGAAACAAGGAAGGGTCCTGACCCTAAATGTCATCTATCCATGTTCTCAAGGGATGCTGCCTGACCTGCTGTGTTACTCCAGCACTTCGTATCTATTTCCTTGATTATGTTGGTTGCTTTTCTTAGGCAACGTGAAGTGTAGATGCAGTCGATGGGGTGGATGTTGGTTTGTGTGATGCACTGGGCTGTGTCTACAAATCTCTGCAGTTTTTTGCCGTCTTGGGCTGAGCAGTTGTCATACCAACATATGATAGGAAGGTTTCTAAAATGCATCTGTAGAAATTGGTAAGAGTCACTGGAGACATGCCAAATTTCCTTAGTTGTCTGAGGGCCAAGAGGTATCGGTGTGTTTTCAAGGCCGTATCATCGATGTGGTTGGACCTCATTTAAGAACTTGAAGTTCTCGAATATCAGCTCCTTTGATGCAGACCCACTTCCTGAAGTTCATGACCAACCCCTTCATTTTACTGATATTGAGGGAGATAGACACAAAATGCGGGAGTAACTCAGTGGGACAGGCAGCATCTCTGGAGAGAAGGAATGGGTGACGTTTTGGGTTGAGACCCTTCTTCTGGGAGATCTTGTTGTTTTGACATCATACTACTAATCTCTCTCTCTCCTTCCTATACTCTATCTCAATATTATTTGAAATCCAACCATCCAGCCCACTGGTGTTATCTGCAAACTTGTAAATAGAGTAAGAGCAACATTTGGCTGCACAGTCATGAGTATATTGGTATATATAAAGGAGCTTTTATCATGTGACTTAACCTTGTTTGGGGCACTTTTTCAAATGCCTTCTAGAGTCCAAATAGAAAAGTTTTCTGGTTTCTCTCCATCCACTCTAATCTTTTTATTCTAAAATACTTCAATAACTTTGTCAGACATAGTCACATGGCAGTAGAGTTGCTGCCTTACTGCATCAGAGTCCCGGGTTCGATCCTAACTGTGGGTGCTGCCTGTATGGAATTTCTACGTTCTCCCTATGACTGCGTGGGATTTCTCTAGGTGCTCCAGTTTCCTCCCACATTCCAACGACATGCTTCTGTAAATTGTCCCTAGTGTGCGGGATAGAACTAGTATACAGGTGATGGTTGGTTGGCACAGACTAGGTGGGCAAAAGGGTCTGTTTCCATGCTCTGTCTCTAAACTAAACTAAACATAGTTCCCCTTCGTGAAACTTGATTAGATTATGTTTTTTGCCAAATGTTCTATTACTTTATTCATAATTGATTGTGATGTTTTTGCAATAATAGGTGTTAGCAGTGATGGAAATGGGTTTTAGGAACTAGGGGTACTCTAAGGTCCGTGAGGCTGAGGTTGGGAAGGAAGGGGGGGGGATTTTTTTATGTGCGGTCATACCCATGTAAGAGTACAAGAATGCATAACTTGTTTATTGTGTATTTATAATATAGTTTATTGTGTATTATATGTCATATCTGCTTTCTGGCCTCTCTCTCTCTCTCTGTGTTTACATTACAAAATGTTCCATAATGGTATATAATCTCCATTTTTTTCTGTCACCTCTTTCTTTCTGCATGCCGTTTCTTCAGCACGCCTTCTGCCACTAAGAAGCCATGTCCTCACATATTCTTCGGGGTTGCATTTTGACAGAGGAGGTCCCACCAACTTAATAAATAGAAGAGTTGAGAGATGATCAGTTTGAAGTCTTGTACGTTGTGGTGACATGCAGAAATTCATGCCACTGAAGCTTCTTTCACATTCTGCTGTTGATACCGGAATTGTATTTACAGCCGTTATCAGCTGCTGAAAATCTGCAAAAACTATCTTCCCTTTAGATTCCTTAAATTCTCTGAAGGCTCTGACACAAAGCTGACCATTTAAGCCAAATTGTTCTGCCATTTCTTCTACATCATTATCCCCAAAGGTAAAAAGTGAATCTTCTGGAATATTGTTAATATCTAAATATTTTGACTTGTTAATTAACTTTTTACATTTATCATTGGAAGCTGTTGTAGATTCAAGCAGCCTGGATTTCATATTATTGACCAAACTCCTCAAAAACTGTTGTCTATGTATAGTAGGTACTTTACCAGCGCTCAAATTTATTCCATTAAATATCATCTGGCTTGTTGCTTTCTCCACTTGAGTATAAAATTTTCCTGGCTTCTCTATTTGACATTCAGGAACCTTGATAGTTCGTTTAATTTCCACATGTGCTTTACTAAGTGTACAATTTCGGTTCTGCAGTTCAAGTGACAGTTCAGACAACTCTAGCAAACTGTCCATCAACAAGCCTAAATTATTTACGAAAGCTGATGACTCTAATACTTTTATCAGCCCCTCATAGTTTGCTCTCTCTGCACTAGATCTTGAAGCATCACAGCGTGCTTTTCCAAAATGCTCCCAAATAGATTTATAAGACTGCCACATTGCCTTTACAGTTCGGTAAGTCGAAGCAACCCATCTCACACTGAAAACACGACCAATTTTCAACAGTTGACAGTGAAGAGCCTCAGCACATGCAGTTAACTCATCCTGATTCTTAGGAGACCTATGATATAAGGAATACAATTTATCACAAAATATCTGAAAATGATTCAAACCTGCAACTTCATTTACAGCATCACCTACACTGAGTTCAAGCCTGTGACTGGCACAGTGCCAAACAGTTGCATTAGGGAAATCATCAAGAAATAGTTTTGCAACCCCTGCATTTCATCATAACATTACTGATGCACCATCAGTTACAAGTGATATCACATTTTCTTTTATCTGTATTGAAAAACCACCTCTTTGTAAGCAGCTTAGAAGCCCATCATATATAGACCTTGCATTTGCACCAAGTTTCATATGTTCTAAGTCAAAATAGAATGATATAGGTTGGGAAGATTCACCAACTGCTGCTCTCAAGCAGACTACTAGAACAGTTTTCCCATTAATAGTAGTAGATTCATCAATCATAATAGACATTTTAGATTGTTTTGAAATTATATATTCCACCACTGTTTTTCGCACCTGGTTCCCTATGTGGTGAGAAACATCTGCACATGACTTACGAGAGTGTAGAACGTACCCTAAGTCGATGCCGTTTCTTTCTTGCAATTCAATATCAGAAGACATATCTGTGTAGGGCCTACCTTTGTGTACAATATTATGTACAGTTCTGAAAACTCGACCTGTTTTTGCTTCGTCCTTTTTCAGTGACATATACACTGCATTTTCGATTGCTTTTTTTTCAGCTGTTTCATTGATTTTTTGGCATCTGATATGAGCTTCACTATTTTCGTGCTTAAAAATCTTTTTTCTTAAACTCATTAACTGTTTTGCTTTGTCATCACTCACTCCTATTACATTAATACTGCACCACTCACGAGACAAATGAATTCGTTGTGTTCGTTCAAGTCCAAGATGACACTTGCTGCATACTACTACATCCTAGTTTTCTGTTTTTAACAATTAGCCAGGGATATTCTTTCTTTTTGTTTAAGTACATTTCTTGTGTCCAACAGTCTGGAAGATTACATTTTTCAATATCTTTTGAAATGTCTTCACATGCAGCAGCATCAGGCGAAACAGCTGCATCAGTTACATTATCATTTTCAAGTAATTTTGCCTTCTTTTCTGGCTGAGTGTTTTCATTATCATTTATTTCTTCATCAATCTGAAGACACTGTCTTTCAAAGTATCTCAGTATGCTCATTTTCATAGGGGTCCATAAATCTGAACTTTATAGATATTTGATAGTGATATATAATAAAATTTGATAGTGATATATAATAAAATATTTCCCCTTGCACTATTGTTTTGCTAAATAAAACCACCCACAATAAAATATTCACCACTCACGATTTAGGTTGGAAAAAACTATTGGTACTACTTATTTAATTTTCTCCCCATCTGGGTGTTTTCTCCCCACTACTGACTGTTAACAAGTGTTAACAGTGGCAGTTAACAAATCGTTTTCGTCTGTGTTGAATAAAGTGATAAACGACTGGAATCTTTCTGCAGTACTCATTAAACCAGAGCTGGAAATTGAAAACTAGGGGAACGCTGTCCCCCTGCGTACCCCCCCCCCCCCATTTCCATCACTGGGAGTTAGATTCTCCTCTCCCCTATTTTTCCTGTTGGTATTTTTCCAACCCCTCTAATAATAGTCCAGAATTGGAAGATTGCAACCAATGCATTCACTTTTTTGATTAATACTATTTTTAGGACCTGGGATCTGAGCGAGCGATCTTTTTGGTCTTTAGACCCATGAGTGGCACAATGCTATTTCTCCAGTGACCACAATGGTATTTAATTCACCGCAAGCATTATTCGGTATTAATGGGATGCTTGTAGTATCTTCTACCATAAACACTGATGCAAAATATTAATATAATTCCTCTGCCATTTGCTTGTTCTCTATAACTATTTCCGTGCCTTATTCTCTGAAGGACCTCTGTTCACTTTGACCTCTCACTTTTTATATATTTAACTAAACTCTTTTTGTCTACACCAGGATGATTAAAACTATTATATTTTAACGCAATCTTGGCTGTTTGGAAAATCAACTAAACACAACCTAGGATAATCTTTCTCTATACCATAGCTGTTGGTTAATTTAGCAATTGATCTATTTGGGGCGATCCCAATATTTCATTTTATCTGTGATAAATGGCATTGCATTGCTGATCAAAGTTACTAATAATATGATATTTTAGTGGCACATGGTCTCCAACTTAGCTTCACTAAGTTTGATGGACATGTTAAGCAGAAGTAAATCTTATCTGCATTGCAGTGAACTCAGGAGTTTATTGGCAGCATTATATGATGTTTATACTGGACCTTATAGTGTTGCTCCCAACATCCCCACAAACTCTACTCTCCAACTCCAATGTCCTAAATTGAGCTCACAACTTCAGTAGAGTTTTTCTCAATTTGAGGCTTCTTGCCATTTACCATTTGCTGGATCACAGGAAGAGGGGGCCACTCACACCCCCACTTTCAAAGTACAAATTAAAAACATCGTGAGGAAATAGCGGGAACTTACTCACCAGTTGACCTTTCACCAGGCATATTGGGTTTTTACGTTGTTGCGATTGATCATTTAACGCATCAAATATGGAGGCATTTTGAATAGTCTGTGCTGTTAATGTATGCAAAATGCAGTTTGAGAAACCAGGCAATGGTTTTGTTAATTTAAACTAGCAGCAAATTGCAATTTTACAAAGCCAAATGACTGTAAAAGTAGCTGCCAAACAGTGTAGCACATCCTATTGCCACTCTAATAGTTATCTACTTTTTTTGCTCCAGATGAGCTTGAAATATTCCAGAGAAATGGAGTGCGAAAGATTCGCAGCCGACAACAAATACCTGGTGGAACAACCTGGGGACCTTTTGACGGCAGTATCGGAGTGACTGACAGCAGTTCTTCGGTATGTCAATGTTTCATTTGGTTAGAGAGTTGAATACATCTACTTATCTACTGGGGTTTATTTAAAAAACTTAATATTTGTCACATTGAGATTTATTTAAAAATGCAACAGTTACTACTTATTTTTGGAACTGTTTATCTATTATTATTATTATAATGTGGGACATTTTGTGCAAAGTTCTTAATTTTCTATGCAAATGAGAGTTGATTATTAAGGCTCGAAAATGAGTCAATGTTTGCCAGCAACATTCCTTGAATTTACTAATTTGATAAAGTAACAAAAAGTATATCAGGGTTTCACTCTTGGATGGGTCAGTGGTGAACTGCTAAGGTATGTTGATGTTTGGCGGAGATCAGAAACATTCCAAGTTCACTCCCTAGATATATTGAATTTTCTGATTGTGGCTTAGATGGTGGGAGAGAAATTCAAGGATATTTGGTAAATGTAATAAATATTTTTATTGTGGTAAATGATAATATGGTTAAATAGAATAATTTACTTTTGGATTTCAAACTGTCATTTTGGGAAACTAAATCAATATCGACGTACCAAAATCCTGAAAATACTTAATGGGCAAGAAGCACCTGTGGAGCTTGGAACGGAATGAATGTTTCAACGTGCGAACGTTTTAACTCTGTGACCCGAAAATCAAGTTCTGGCATTGGTCTGTGTGGACCGTCTCCTGAATCCCCACAGCTTCTACATATCTGCAGGGTGCAAGTCAGGAATGTGATGTTATTCCCTCCATTTGCCTGGAGAAGTGTAGCTGCAACAGCACTCAAAACGCTAATGCTATCGATGAATAAGCATGCCTCTTGAATGGAATCCCGTTCACTACCTAAAACATTCATTCCCTCCACCACTGCTGCACCATGGCTGCATTGTGTACCAGCTACCAATTGCACAGCTGTCACTCAAGATAAAGGCTTCAGATGCATGGGAATGTCGTTACTTGCAAATTCTTCTCCAAGTTGTTCATAACTTAATCTTGGAAATATACTGCTTTTACTTTGCTCCCACGAAGTTTAAATCCTGGAATTGACAACCCAACAATCCTGTGGGAGTGCCTTCACCAAAAGAACATTGGGTGGAGTGTGGGGGGGGGGGGGGGGGGAGAGGGGCAGGTCAAGATGGCAGCATAACCCATTTTACCAAGATCATTTACAGATCGACATCAAATGCTACCCTTGCTAACTATTCCCACACCCCCACACAAGAATAATTTTTAAAGTGTTGGCCGATGTACAATTCCAACAGACAATGCATGATAGTGAGGGAAAGTTTGGGGGGGTGGGAGAATTGTTTATACTTAGCCAGCATTCTGCCTAGAATTTGTTACTTGCTCCTGTAATTGGCAGTCAGGTTATAGACATGCAGAACTGAAATGCGGACATTGCAGAGTGCTGATATACCTTCAGCAACAAATGTCTGCTGGAGGAACTCAGCGGGTTGAACAACATCTGCAGGGGGAATGGAATTGTCGACATTTCGGATTGAAACGCTGCATCAGGACGGTCCTTTTCCCCTGGTTGCTCGAACTGCTGAGTTTCTCTGCTATATTGTGGCTCAAGATTCTGCAGTCTCTTCTGTCTCTACTGCTACACCTGAGTTAGACAAAACATAATGCTGACAGTTAACTGGCCGAAATTTAGACAATGCATAGTGCTGAAAACAATATGACATCAACCGGCATTCTGCACCAACAGTTGTAAGGCCGGGAAATACCCAATTATGATTGATGCCCAGATCAGAAAATGCCCATGCCTAGCTTTGGGACCAGCAAAATACTGCACTAACTTTCACAAGATCAGACAATACCCAGTATTAAAATAGACAACACTAATTTTAACCATTGCAAATTAGACAATGCTCAGTGCTAACCATCACAAAACGCCAGCTCTAATGTCATCACATCAACTATTCCAGTATGATAACTTATGGCATGACAAAATACCATGTCCTGCACTGATAAGATCAGAATACAATGAGCCATGGAATTAGATCATTGCCAAGAAATTCTAGCCACCATGGAATATCAAAATTGTGAAGCAGTTGGCAACACTTGATAATCTTAGCTCCAAGCCTCTGGTTGTACCAATTTTGTGCTGCACACTTCCCTTGACGAAAGAATGTTACACAATACTCCATATCCTGGATCAGGTTCTATAATGCATTCAGCAGAGGAGGTAGTGGCTGGTTATCAAAGCCCAGCATTTTGCAATGAGAAGTGTTGGATTAAAAGCGTCAGTCGGTTGCGTTTTGAGTAGTGGAAAATTGGGAGGCAGGTATAAAAACTGGAGAATTGTTGCAGAGGCTTTTGCATTTTGTGAGAATGGCACGGAAAACAGAGGCTGGAATTTTGATAAGTATTGAGGGCAATAGATCCTCACAGCGCTGGAGACCCGGGTCCCATCCTGACCTCGGGTGCTGTCCGTGTGGAGTTTGAACATTCTTTCTGTGGCCACGTGGTGTCCTCTGGACACTGTGACTTGGGATGTGGGCTGGCACATTTCCTGGGGGTGGCATTTGCAAGTTTGGTAGATTATTTTACACTAACAATCCAAACCTTTTTGGAACCCACATTTTCATTTAAAATATATATATATTTTAAATTCTATAGTACTCTTTCGTAATCATTAATAAATATGAGTTTGTGGCAGCTGAATAGTGGGATCACCAATCGAGCTTCCCAACTGTGAGAGAGTGAGGGACAAACTCAGCAAGCCAAACTACACAAATTCAAAAATAACAAAAAAGTAAGTAAAACGGAGCCAGAATGATTAGTTCAGATTCAGACACAGAAAGGAAGAATGAGTAACCTGAAATTGGAGAACTCATTATTGAATCTGGAAGGTTGCAAAATGCCAAGGCCGAAAGTGATATGTTCCTTCTCTTGTTTGTGTTGAGCCTCCTTGAAACAAGACAACAGAAACAGATAATGGGAGCATCAGGGGGAATTAAAGTGGCAGGCAATCAGAAAATGAAGTTCATTCAGGGGAGTGAATAGAGGTCCTTTACAAAGTGATCACCCATTCATTGTTTGGTTTCTGTTGTGTAGAGGGAGCCACATTGTAGACAGCAAATGCAGCACACTAGATTGGATGAAATGGCTGTTGGTCATTTGGTTAAATGTGTGGATGGTTAAGTCCAGTGTTGGAATAGTATAAACAATAATTTCTAAACTATTATATTTTTAAATTACAAGTGGATAAAGTTATGAAATTTCCAAAGTGGTCAAAGTTATCTCAAATTATAGGTTTGTATGATACATTTCATAAATTATAAAGTCAACAGTACCTCAAACAAGTTGTCTTTCATTCCAGATAGTGTATAAATGATTTGACATCAGGTAGTATGAGAGCAGTACAGGGAAATGGTCATGATGTTTCAGCACTTTTGAATACAAGCATCTTGTTCCTTGAATTAATGTGTAAATGATACACAACTGCAAGATTCATTGGCGTTCTGTGTGTTTTTTAACATCTTCTATATTTAATGGATTTACTACTGCTATATGTCATGTACAGTGTGGAAACACAGTTCGGCCCAACTTGCCCACACAGTTGCCAACATGTCCCAACTACACTAGTCCCACCTGCCAGCATTTGGTCCATATCCCTCCAAACCTGTCCTATCCATGTACCTGTCTAACTGCTTCTTAAATGTTGGGATAGTCCCTGCCTCAACTACCTCTTCTGCCAGCTTGTTCCATACATCCTCCACCCTTTGTGTGAAATGGTTACCCCTCAGAATCCTATTAAATCTTTTGCCCTTCACCTTAAACCTATGTCCTCCGCTCTTCGATTCACCTATTCTGGGCAAGAGACTCTGTGCATCCACATGATCTATTCCTCTCATGAATCTCTATAAGATCACCCTATTAAAAAAATATTGGTATTTGTAAGAAAACGGTGCAATCAGTTGAAATTGGGATTTAAAAATTTAAGAAACTCACTCCACAAATTAGCAAACATAACAACTTGAATAATATATAATAATATACTTGAAAAAGAAAATATCACAGCAATTGGAAAAGATCGGGGAGATGAGACTAATTGAGTAGGATGTTCCAAGTTCTTGTACAGTCATTATGGCTTGAAGATTTCCTTTCTATTAAAAATTATGTTTTGACAGAAAAAAGCTTAGCAATATTGTGAGTACAGGAAGCACAGTTTGTGAAGAGGAAGTGTGTGCTTAAGATTTTTAAAATTAATTTGTAGTTCTCAGGGAACAACATTATCTTGCGTATGTCTATGGCTATTTTTTTTTTTGCCAGTGAATAATTTAAACACAAAGTTTTCCCACCACCACACCTTTCCGAGCCATCCCAAGAGACATCAAACAGTCAACATTCGCCTCTCAAAGAAATGAGAACTGCAGTGAATACAAGGGTCAACATCTTCAAAGAAATAATGGCTGACTAAGGCAGCAGGATTTCCTTGCCACAGAATCTCATGGGACTTAAGGGCTCTCTACCTCTTCATGGAAAGAAAGGATCTTCAGTTAATTAATACTCTGCTGGTACTGACCACAGATACATTGTTTGTACATTGACTAGTATTATCCAGGAAGCAACCATCTTGATCCTATTATGCTTAGTATATGATTCCACCATTATTTGAAGGATAAGAAATTCAAACAATTGGTCTGGCTTTCTTCTAAACTGATTGATTCCAGTGAATAATGCCATAACAGCAATGGAACAGCTGGGCTTGCAATGTTTTGTTTGCTATCTTCACCAACCAGGCCCATGCTCTAAATCCATGCTCTATGGCTTTGGTACAATAGAAGGCATCATTGAAATGTTCGTTTGTACCTCATGGGCGATGCTTCAGTGTACACTTCCAGCTCTACCTGCTGGCCCCCAAGAAAGGGCGCAGAAGTGAAGAAGGCATCAATAAGAAATTGATACCCATTTCCCAGTCCATTGTGGCTATTAACTTCCCCACCATCGGACGGATCTACAGGAAGCACTTCCTCAAGAAAGTAGCAAATATCATTAAAGACCCACACTACCCTGGCCAATCTTTCACCTTGTTGTTACCTACAGGAAAGAGATAGAGGTACCTGAGAACCATTACCTCCATGTTCAAGAACAGCTTCTTTACATCAACCACCAGGCTCTTGAACCATCCTGCACAATACTAACCACAATCCTACCTCAGCACCAAATCACTATGGGCTTTGTATAACGTTGCACTACACACTTAAGCTTGCACCCTTATGGTCTGGTTATCTAGTCTATCTGTCAATTTTTTGTTTTATTGTTTATTGTACATTTATTTGTTGTATTATGTTAATGTGCCTGTAAAACGGCAGCAAGTAAAAATATCATTGTTCTGTTCCCAGCGTGTGTTATAATTAAACACTTTGACTTGACTTGATGTTTACTTAGTTTCCTCATTTCTAGTCAGGTATGAGAGTAGTGGAGCTTATCCTTTGCAGCTTGTTCGAGAACATGAAGCTTGTCGTTGCAGAGCATGTTGAAGACATTGCTGATTGGATCCAATTTCGGAAACATTTCAGACAGACATTCTTTCCGACAGTAGGAGTATTTAGCTCGCATCCACAGAGTTGAAATATATAGTGAAGTTTATCATTGCAGGGACCATTTTTATTTCAAGAATCATTTTGGGTTATTTAGTAGGCCTCACTATAGCACCCTAGACAAGCCTCCACATTTTTTACCAAACTTCACTTGGGATGAATTTGGATAGTATGGAAGTAAGATGCTTCTGGTTCATACCTGTGAATGGTTAACCTGTGGGCATTGTCCTCTACCTGTGTTCTGGTGCCTATGAAAATGTGTCTGTTTTTGAATGTCAGTGTTGAATGCTGTACAGCTACTTTAACTGGCCTATATTAAAATTACGCCTTCAGACAAACCTATTTACTTTTTGGCTTATGATATGTAATGCTGGTGTGCACTCCAGTAGTGTAGTTCCATCTGTTTTCATGCAGATCTGTCCAAAGTGCCTCTGGATCCAACAGGTTAGGATAGCAGAAAAGTTCAAAATTGAAACTTGCATGTGTGTATGTATATATATATATATATATATATATATATATATATATATATAAATATAGACAAAAACATTTATAAATCAATTTAGGACTAATTTATGACTAAAACAGAAAATAAATTCAGGCAAGGATACCTTTCTAATTTACTCTTCTCTAAAATGTTTTTAAAAAATGATTATGTTTTTTTCCAATGAAGATATGAAAAATAACTTTAGGAGCCACATGAAAAATTATCATTCCATGATAATGGTCATGAAATAAGATGAGTATCTCTTGGAAGATATCAATTGCTGTTCAATAACATTATACGAGAGAAGTAGCATGTACGGTAGAAATTTAAAATTTATTTTACCATGACAAATGAAAAAGAAAAGTTCAAATCTGTTAATCTTTTTTTTTTCCTGCCTCATCATTCAAAGGGAATGAATGTGCTATATAAACGAAAGTATTTCTTTGTCATTTAGAAAACCTTGTGAAAGGCCTCCATCTTTCAGATTACCAACTAATGGAGAAAATAAACTTGGAAAGTTACAGAAGGATAGCATTGTGCTTGGATTTTAAGTGAAAGCAACTTTTATAGCTACTGTGGCTGCATCCTGCAGACATGAGAGCCCAGAGGTAAAGGACTGTGAGCAAAATGTCCTTTCTGCAGATATTCTGGAAAATCTGGGATACAAGTTCTATTTTCAACTCATTGAAAAAATGTATTGGCTGATGTCCACACATAGTAGAAAAATGTGAAAAGAAAAAAAATTTGCTTTAAATTAATTAAGTTGCCACGTTGAAATTCTGCTTTGGCTCAGGGTGTAACCAATATCTAAACTGTAATAACAAAATTGCCATTGCTTTTTTTGTACAGTGAGTAAAGAATTTAAATGTTTACATTTGATAGAGGACAGTAAAAATTATAAACTGTGGCAGGTTGTAGTAATTAATCCAAATTATTCACTGATAGTCCTACATGATAAGTGGAGTAGAAAATCCTGCACTAAAATTAAAGTGGCCCTTGTCATTATTCATTAATCAAACGGAGACATTCTGAAAGATGTTTTGTTTTGCATGCGGCTATCTATTTTCTCGCTAATCTGAGCCCGTGGCAGGGTTTTCTGAAGCAAATGTTGAGCAGCGGTATCAGAGTCCATTGTTGTAGCCCCTGTCAGGAGGAGGAAAAGATGATGCAGGCCTGTGTTAGCCTGATAAGAAAGAGAGGATTCAAAAGAGAGAGAGAGAGAGAGAGGGAGAGGGAGAGGGAGAGGGAGAGAGACTGAGAGTCAAATCCAGAGTTTTAGGAAGGAAATAGAATATTGGCAGGATAATGAAACTTAAGTCACTGGGGAAAAAAACCTCTCACTATCTGCAAGTTGATAAACTATCAGGACTGCAAAGCATTCATTCCCAGAATCCTTCTTCCTGTACCACACAAGGCAAATCTCTGTCAGATCATAACTGATTAGAGCTTTGATGGATGAACAACAGAATATTAAAATATTTAGAAAAAATGTAGATTTGGCAAGTGTTTGTGTCTCATATCAGTTCTAAAGTTGATAAAAAATCCTGATAAGGTATTAGGAGAAAGTGGTCTGGAATATGTCTAGTAGAAGTAAATCAATCCTGGTGGTCCTTTATAGTTTGTGAAGTAAATGAGACTGTGAACGCCAAACATACCAAAATATCAAACCTTTTCTGCTAAGCTAATTGGGATCAAAAACCATTCACTCTGCTTCATTCCTTGCCATTTTCAGTCACGATAAAGTTGATAAGATATGATTCATTAAAAGTGACAGCAACTTTTTGTCAGCCTTCAGCAGTTTGGATTTTGCACCGAGAAGTGACCAGCTCAGCCTGTTAAAATATGTTCAGATTTTTAGTTTGTACAGGGCAGTGCTGAATCACAAGTCTGGCTAGTTTCCAGGAGCTGTGTATGTTTCAGTGCTCCAACCTTTGGTTTGCAATTAAATTGTGGTTTGTGGTAACTCTTGTGTCGTTACACAAGAGTTGTTTATTTTTCTTCATCAAAGAAAAGTTCTAAATGCTGTCTCCAATGGTTACAAATTGAAACCTTTTGCCATCTGCTCAGTTGTAGTCTTGGTTAATATTCAGGAAGGTGTTGCTGTTAAGTATCCATTCAGAAATATGTTTGATTATTAGAATGTTGTGCTACACATTAAGAGGATGTTGGACTTCCTGCTGCAATATTTTTACAGAATATAAATAACTTACCAATATTTCCAAACAAAATGTTTTGCAATTTAAGACGATTTAGAGATTCAACTATTCCACTTTCATTCGGAAAGAGTGTATGTTGCACTCAAATTTTTTTTAAGTGCTCACTATCACAAATACTAATGTAAAGCAAATTCAGTTCTTCATACAATATCAAAAATGGTTGATGAATGGAGCAAAAGCTATGAAGCTTGACAACAACCTGTTAATTAAACCAATGCCTCAAGCTCAGACAAACCGGTATAGTTACAACACTTTCATTTACCGAACAATTTAATAGATGAGATGAAAAATATAACCCAACCAATTACCATTGTATCAGAACATTCCTAATTTTTCTTCTACGTATTCATGGTTTGGAATCTGGGCATCAGTAACAAGACCAGCATTTATTGCCCATCCCTAATTTTCCTGAGAAGTTGGTGGTGAGCCACACTGAATCACTGCAGGGCCTTTGATGAAGGTACTCATGTAATGCTGTTATTGAGTGAAATCCAACACTTAGTAACCAAAAAAGTTGATGAAGGCAGGGTCGTAGACTTAGTCTATATGGATTTTAGCAAGGCCTTTGATGTTCTTCATGGCAGGCTGCTCTGGAAGGTTAGATTGCATAGGATCCTGGGAGAGCCTGCTGACAGGATGCAGAGTTGACTTCATGGTAGGAAGCAGAGGGTGATGGTCGAAGATTGTTTTACAGCCTGAAGGCATGTGTCCAGTGGTGTGCCTCATGGATCAGTGCTGGGTCCATTGCTGCTCATCATCAATATCAATAATTTAAATGAGAATGTACAAGGCATGAAGAAAAAGTTTGTAGATGATACTAAAGTAGGTGATATCATAGCCAGTGCAGATAGTTATCAAGAATTACAGTGAGATCTTGAAGAGCTGGGCATGTTTGCAGAGGAATGGCAAATTGAGTCTAATTCAGTTAAGTGTGACGTGTTGCATTTTGGGAAGTCGAACTAGGGTAGGATCATCACAGTGACCAGTAGGGCCCTTGAGAATGTGTAGAGCAGAGGATCTAGGAAAACATAGTTCCCCGAGGTTGGCGTCACACATAGATAGAGTGGTGAAGATGACTTTTGGCGCATTGGCTTTCATCAGACAAGGAATTAAGTGTGGACGTTGAGACGTTCTGTTTCAGTTGTACAAAATGTTGCTGAGGCCATGCTTGGAGTATTGTGTTCAGTTTTGTTCACCCTGCTATAAGCTGGAAAGGGTGTGGAAAAGATTTACAAGGATGATGCCAAGACTCGAGGCCAGGTTAGCATTCTATTCCTTGAAGTGCAGAAGGCTGAATGGTAATCGCATGGAGATGTACAGAATCATGAGGGGGAATAGAAATGGTGAACATGTGGAGACCTTTTTCCCAGAGTAGGGGAATCAAGAACTCGAGGGCATAAAGCTTAACTAGAGAGAGGAAAGATTTGATAGGAACCTGAAGAGCAACTTTTTCACACAGATGACAATAGACAATAGACAATAGACAATTGGCCATTCAGCCCTTCGAGCCAGCACCGCCATTCAATGCGATCATGGCTGATCACTCTCAATCAGTACCCCGTTCCTGCCTTCTCCCCATGCCCCCTCACTCCGCTATCCTTAAGAGCTCTATCCAGCTCTCTCTTGAAAGCATCCATCGAACTGGCCTCCACTGCCTTCTGAGGCAGAGAATTCCACACCTTCACCACTCTCTGACTGAAAAAGTTCTTCCTCATCTCCGTTCTAAATGGCCTACCCATTATTCTTAAACTGTATATGGAACGAACTGCCCTCCATAATGTTTGGGACAAAGACCCATCATTTATTTATTTGCCTCTGTATTCCATAATTTGAGATTTGTAATAGAAAAATCACGATAAAGTGCACATTGTCAGATTTTATTGAAGGCCGTTTTTATACATTTTGGTTTCACCATGTAGAAATTACAGCTGTGTTTATACATAGTCCCCCCATTTCAGGGCACCATAATGTTTGGGACACATGGTTTCACAGACATTTGTAATTGCTCAGGTGTGTTTAAATGCTTCCTTAATGCAGGTATAAGAGAGCTCTCAACACCCAGTCTTTCCTCCAGTCTTTCCATCACATTTGGAAACATTTATTGCTGTTTATCAACATGAGGACCAAAGTTGTGCCAATGAAAGTCAAAGAAGCCATTATGAGACTGAGAAACAAGAATAAAACTGTTAGAGACATCAGCCAAACCTTAGGCTTACCAAAATCAACTGTTTGGAACATCTTTTAGAAGAAAGAGAGCACTGGTGAGCTTACTAATCGCAAATGGACTGGCAGGCCAAGAAAGACCTCCACAGCTGATGACAGAAGAATTCTCTCTATAATAAAGAAAAATCCCCAAACACCCGTCCGACAGATCAGAAACACTCTTCAGGAGTCAGGTGTGGATTTGTCAATGACCACTGTCCGCAAAAGGCTTCATGAACAGAAATACAGAGGCGGCACTGCAAGATGCAAACCACTGGTTAGCCACAAAAATAGGATGGCCAGGTTACAGTTTGCCAAGAACTACTTAAAAGAGCAACCACAGTTCTGAAAAAATGTCTTGTGAACAGATGAGACGAAGATTAATTTATATCAGAGTGATGGCAAGAGCAAAGTATGGAGGAGAGAAGGAACTGCCCAAGATCCTAAGCATACCACCTCATCTGTGAAACATGGTGGTGGGGGTGTTATGGCCTGGGCATGTATGGCTATTGAAGGTACTGGCTCACTTATCTTCATTGATGATACAACTGCTGATGGTAGTAGCATAATGAATTATGAAGTGTATAGACACATCCTATCTGCTCAAGTTCAAACAAATGCCTCAAAACTCATTGGTCTGCAGTTCATTCTACAGCAAGACAATGATCTCAAACATACTGCTAAAGCAACAAAGGAGTTTTTCAAAGCTAAAAACTGGTCAATTCTTGAGTGGCCACGTCAATCACCTGATCTGAACCCAATTGAGCATGCCTTTTATATGCTGAAGAGAAAACTGAAGGGGACTAGCCCCCAAAACAAGCATAAGCTAAAGATGGCTGCAATACAGGCCTGGCAGAGCATCACCAGAGAAGACACCCAGCAACTGGTGATGTCCATGAATCGCAGACTTCAAGCAGTCATTTCATGCAAAGGATATGCAACAAAATACTAAACATGACTACTTTCATTTACATGACAGTGTTGTATTCCAAACATTATGGTGCCCCGAAATGGGGGGACTATGTATAAACTGCTGTAATTTCTACATGGTGAAACCAAAATGTATAAAAATGGACTTTATTAAAATCTGACAATGTGCACTTTAACCACATGTGATTTTTTTTCTATTACAAATCTTAAATTGTGGAGTACAGAGGCAAATAAATAAATGATGGGTCTTTGTCCCAAACATTATAGAGGGCACTGTAGTTGAGACACATACAATAACAACATTTAAAATACATTTAGACTGGTGCATGATTACGAAGGTTTAGAAGGATATGGGCAAAACGGTAGGACCAGCTTAGATGAGGCATCTTGGTTGGCATGGACGAGTTGGGCCAAAGGGCATGTTTCCGCGCTGTATGATTCTATGACTCTTTAACAAGAATGCAAGAAAATAGATCACCTGGTCACTCAGAATTGCCCATTCTTTCAATATGATCTTGCTACTTCTATTGCAAGCCTTAACTCCTCCTATATTAGTTAGACCCCAGGACAATAGAGTAACGGTGATATAAATTAGTTGCAAATTAGAAAGATATGCATCATGGCGGGGAACTTGCAGATGGGAGTGTTGCTGCACTTTCTGAGGGTAAGAGGCTGCAGGTTTCAGAGGTGCTGGAGCAGCTTAGGTTGGATTTATTTTGCAGATGATACACTGTCCACCTGTGTGAAGAAAACAAATATATTGGCTGGCAGATGAGGTATCTGTCAAATGTGCTTCATTGCCCTGATTGAGCCGTGTGAGAGTTATTAATTAAGGCAAGTGTCAAGTATTCTACCTCACTCCTGGCTTATGCCTTGTATACGGCAGAATGACTTTAGGATATCAAGAGTTGAATCACTTGCCACAGTACTTACTCAGCCTCTGACTTGCTATCTCAGTCACAATATTTATGTAGTATGGTCCAGTTATGTTTCTAATTAATGGTAATGCCCAGTAAATTGACGGTGAGGGACTCGGCAATTGTAGTGCCACTGGCAATAAAATAGGTTGTTCTAATGTATCTGCCAAAGGAGAAAATTACCTCAAAGGAGAACATATTAGTGGAATGAGTGCAACTTACTAACTTAGTACCTGTGTCTCTATGTTGAACAGGTCATTCTATGGGTAAGAATAGACTGGTTCATTTGCTTAGGAGTTGCAAAGAAACTGAACATTGTACAATCATCAGAAACATCTGACTTTGTGATGAAAGAAATGGGCTGAGTTTGAACTCGCGTGCACA
The DNA here is from genome assembly GCF_053455715.1 of Rhinoraja longicauda. Lineage (NCBI taxonomy): Eukaryota > Metazoa > Chordata > Chondrichthyes > Rajiformes > Arhynchobatidae > Rhinoraja > Rhinoraja longicauda. The sequence goes on along the minus strand of NC_135956.1, from coordinate 64,121,436 downwards.
TTAAACCACCTCCCTCCGCTCAATTGTTCCACCCACACAAAGAGTAATTTTTTGTCGCAAATCATCCTACCAATATGCACATCTTTAGGATGTGGGAAGGGACAGGAGCTTCGAGGGATAAGACATCTGAGTCTAAGGGAGAACTTGTAAACTCCACAGACTGCACCAGATGTCAGTTAGAGCCCAGGTCATTGGTGTTGAGACACACCAACACTTCCTGCACTGCCACTGTACCGCCATGAAGTTCAAGGTCATTATTCATCATTGCCCCTAGTGTGTAGGATGCAAAACCAGGATAATGTAGAACTAGTGTACAGATGATCATTAGCAGAGGTTTCTGGTTTGGATATTTGGTGAGTATTCTGCGATTCCCTATTTAACAGCATTGTAGGCACATTTTCACTGCAGTGAATGAAGAAAATGACCCACTTTCTGAGGGTAACTGCAGATGACCAAACATCGCTGGCCTTGCCAATAATGCCCAGCCACCAAGAAAGGGGAATTTTTTTGTCATGTGTTGCTGTCAGTAAACATGTGCAAGAGCATCATATACTGGTTTTTGACATCAAAGTCTATGGAACTGTAAATCTTTTTCATGCAGGTATGGCTTAATGTTTACAGGTTAGCATTATGCTGGAAGTTTTTCCTTCACAAACCTTTCATTATTAATAATATTATTTTATTCTTAGACCATTAGAAAACATGCTGGGGTTATTTTGAATCTAGACAGAATGCATTAAACGGCATCTTTTGACCCTAAAACAGCATATATTTCTGAATCACTTTAGTAAATGCATTGACAAATTCCGTTGCATATCTTTGCAGTTGTGCCATGGTTTGCACAGCTGGTTCAGTTTGCATTCAGATTCACGTGAATGTCAGTGTTTTAATCCAAAATAATCTGAACTATTTTTGACTATTTTAATGCATGTTCAAATGTTCCCTTTGTTCCTTGTGCAGCTAGTGTTGTAGGAAAGGTAAATAGGTTGTATTGTAAATTGCAGTCAAAACAAATGTCTTTTTACAGCATGCAAACAAATAGATTGTGTTCAAGGACAAGTCATTGGTGTGGTCACATTTAGAGTATTGTGTTCAGTTTTGGTCACCCTGTGAGAGGAAAAATGGTGCTAAGCTGGAAAGTGTGCATAAAAAACTTACGAGGATGTTGCCAGGACTCGAGGGCCTGAGCTAGAGGGAGAGGTTGACCAGGCTAGGACTTTATTCCTTGGAGCACAGGAGAATGAGGGATGATCTTTCAGAGATTTATAAGATCATAAGAGGAATAGATACGGTAAATGCATAGTCTTTTATCCAGAGTAGGAGAATCAAGAAACAGAGGACATAGATTTAAGGTGAGGTGGGAAAGATTTAACAGGAACCTAAGGGGCACTTTTTTATACAGAAATGGTGGTAGGTATATGGAATGAGCTGTCGGAGAAGGTAGTTGAGGGAGGCACTATCACATTGTTTAAAAAAAAGCATTTGGATAGATACATGGATAGGATAGGTTTAGAAGGATATAGGCCAAATGCAGGCAGGTGGGACTTGTGTAGAAGGGGCATGTTGGTCAGAGTGGGCAAGTTGGGCCGAAGGACCTGTTTCCACACATTTTTGACTCTATGACTCTAAATAGGAAAGATGTATGCACTTTATTCCACTCAAATAGGCGAGGCATTTCTTAAGTCCCTCCAAAAGATGTGAAATCTACAAAGGTGTAAAATTGCCCTCCTCACCTATTCTTTCAGTGATTTTAAGTGGACGCTTGGTAAAGTGCAGCATCATAATTATTTCCACAAAGTTTTATTTACAACAAATGTTGCATGTCACGTTTGATCTCAACAAATATTGCAACTCACATATGATTTGGCTTAAACTGATGTGAACAGATGCATATCTAATTCCCTGTTTTACATATTTTCCATTTTACATATTTAGTTATGTTGTGTTTTCAAAAATGTTTCAATGATAGATGGAGTGACCCAAGTGAAAGGTGATTTTATACTATACTAGACCAAGTGGACCCGTTGGGCCCAAACCTCTCCTGCATTGGTGCAGCACCCTGTCCTCCCCCCCTCCCCTCTCTCCTCAACCCCCCTCCCCTCTCCCTTCTCCCCCACTCCCCCTCCCTCCCTCCTCCCCTCCCCTCCCCTCCTTTTAAACTTTAAAATGTGAATAACTTAAAAAATATAAGACCGATTTCAATAAAACTACTTGCATTATCACTAAAGTGACAATGGTAAGTAAGGCGGGCCTAAAATTGTCACGCTATCGTGTACCGTTTTGGCTGAAGTTCAGTCACAAACAAGATAACAAACGAGAGTTTTAGTATATAGATTATCAAGCCTGCATTAAACAGGGAGAAGGTAGAGTTAATTAAAAAGTAGGAGCTGGGTTACGCCAAGCTTGGTCCTATAGATTGTGAAACACTTTAGGCAGTAGTCTGTATGTGCCTTCAGACCTCAAAAGCTCATCAGAGTCTTGTTGGTACTCTGATGAGAGAGCTCCCAGTAATACCAGGTGATGTAGGTATTATGCAGGAGGAGATGGGCAACACAAGATAACTCATTCCAAGAACATGATGCAATGTACGATGCCTCATCAAAGGAGTTCCAGTGGCCAGGGTGGACTTGGGACCAACTGATTTAAGATTGAGAAAGATTTGAGTGAAATAGGTATTATTAAACACAGATACTATCAAAACATTTTGTATTGGGTTATCAGAGTTTAAACCCAGTGACAAAGATAAGTATTCTAAATTAATAAAGGACAAGAGACCTAAGTTTCAAAGGTCACTGAGCATAATACAGTGAATAAGGTTTGGAACGTTTTAATGGAGAGGGTGATGGGAGGGTGAAGATCAGAATATTAGACAATAAATATTGATAACTTAAAAAAGGCAAGTGTTTGCAAATATATGGGTTTCCAAAGGACTTTGGGCAGATATCAAAGATAGTAGGGGTGTGGTTTTGTGGCTTCAGCCATTCATTAAGTGAAATTACTGTGCGGAGGCAGGTTTGGCACTCTAGGCATGGGGCAAAGGATAGTACAGGAAACCCTTGGTTTAACGGACCTCTTTATAATGGATTGCGGTTACAGCGGATGGACCTACCGACCGCTGTCGAGGCCACCCCCGGTTTGCATCACCTCCCCTGTCGCTTCCAGGCTGCGCCTGCTGCCGCCACTGCTGGCTTGCACTGCCTTCCCTACCACTTCCAGGCCGCGCCTGCCACTGCCTCCTACCTGTGCTCTGGCTGCCTGCAGGCCACGACCATTGATTCCGCCAATCCTCGCCTCTCCCCCGGCCGCCAGCAGGTCATGACCATCAACTCACCAGGATTCCAGGCCCAGTTCCAGACCGAGAGTCTGAAGAAGGGTCTGGACCCAAAATGTCACCTATCATGGTCTCCAGAGATGCTACCTGACCTGTTGAGTTACTCCAGCAATTTGTGTCCTTTTGAGTATTAACCAGCAACTGCAGCTGTTTGTTTCTACTACATGTACAATGTACCATTAGTCTGAAGAAGGGTCTCGACCCAAAACGTCACCCATTCCCTCTCTCCTAGATGCTGCCTGACCTGCTGAGTTACTCCAGCATTTTGTGATACCTTTGATTTGTATCAGCATCTGCAGTTATTTTCCTACACATATACAATGATAATACCTTACTCGGTTATAGTGGACCCTTGACAATAATGGACACCATTCTCCTCCAGGTCACAGTCACAGAGCACTGCAAAGTAAGTATGGTTGTTCCAATAAGTGAGCAATGACGGCACATCCTTGGGACAGCAACATGAGGAATTATAACATATTTTGCACAACTAAATGAAAATCTGGAAATAGCATCAAGTATGTGCACATGACTCAGACTGAGATTTTCCAAGATTAATTTCTAGATTAATGCATAACAATCTGGAACTGGTGTCTGACTATCTATTCTCTTTTTTTTGTTGCATATCCCTCCTTAGAGTTTTTAGTCTTAGAGATACAGCTCAGAAATAGGCCCTTCAGCTCACAGAATCCACGCCGACCAGCGATCCCTGCACATTAACACTATCCCACATACCAGGGACAATTTACATTTACACCAAGCCAATTAACCTACAAACTTCGAGGGCTAAGACATCCAAGTCTAAGGGAGAACTGCACCAGATGTCAGGTTAGAACCCAGGTCACTGCTGTTGAAACACACCAACATTTCCTGCTCGCTCTGCCACTGCACCGCCGTGAAGTTCAAGGTCATTATTCATCAAGTTGCAGAGGTTTCTAGTTTGGACATCCGGTCAGTATTCTGCGATTCCCTATTTAACAGCATTGTAGGCACATTTTCACTGCAGTGAATGAAGAAAATGACCCACTTTCTGAGGGAAATTGCAGATGATCAAACATCGCTGGCCTTGCCAATAATGCCCAGCCACCAAGAATGTGTGTTTGTTAAATGCTTATGAAGATGACTAAAAAAATGGTTAAATATAAATATATAAATGTATTTTTAATTACTTTTGGCAATGTGTCCAATAGTGAGCATCAAATAATTTGAGTTTTGTTATGGTTGAAAATATGCCAGAGATGAAAATCTGATTAATGATGAATAATACAGTAGCATAGCGGAAGAGTTGCTGCCTTACAATGCCAGAGACCTAAGTTCGATCCTGACTATGGGTGTTGTCTGCACGGGTGTTGTTTGTATGTTCTCTTTGTGGTCGCGTGGGTTTTCTCCGGGTGCACTGGTTTGCTCTCACATTCCAAAGATGTGCAGATTTGTAGGTTAATTGAATTCTGTAAATTGCTCCTATTGTGTAGGATGCGAAACTGGGATAATGTAGAACTAGTGTACAGATGATCATTGGTCGGCGTGGCATGTACAACCCTGTACTTCTTTGGAGTGTGGGAGGAAACCGATGATCTCGGAGAAAACTCACACAGGTCACTGGGAGAACATACAAACTCCGTCCAGACAAGCACCCGTAGTCAGGACCGAACCAGGGTCTCTGGCGCTGTAAGGCAGTAGCTTTACCCTACGCCACCATGCCGATACTCTCTAACTATTTTGTATCTCTCTCATTTCCAGTTCTAACAAAGAATCCTGAACCAAAAATGTGAATTTTCTTTCTTTGTTCTTGTGAATCCTACACCTGATCTGTGCCTTTACTTCATAATTTTGACAATGTGGGATAAAATGGAGGTTGTGCCTTTAAAAAAAAATCTTATATTCTTTATTTTGTGTGTATTTTTCTATTTATTTCATCATCTTTGAAAGAAAATTAGAAATTAATCTTTGCAATCTTTTCTTCTTATCTGCCCCAGTCTTAGAGGTTGTGAGGTGGGATGTATGTTAGGGGTGGGAAGGGGCGGGGGTGGGGGTGGGGGGTGGGGGATTGCAGGTGGACGTGGATAAGAGGGTGGTGAAGAGGATGATAAAATGCGCCAAAATGTGTGTGGTATGTTTCCTGCCAACATATGGATGTCTTTGAAAAGCTGGGTAATTAAAAAGTGATAATGGAGAGGCAAGCTGCACAGGGACTATAGAATTTTTTTTAGTGCATTCTCACAGTGACAGGTATCTTACTTTTTTGCTGCTCAGCTTGCATTTTCGTTTCCTTTCTCAGGCTATTTGGAAATGCAGGCGTGATTAGAGCAATTGGTTTAATTTTGCATCATCAGAAGCCTGCAGTTCATGATAAGTGTATATAATCTACAAAATAATAAATTGTCCAAATGTATTTCCCATTTAGTTAAATATTCAGTTGGCTGATAACAGAGGCAGCAAAGAAATGACAATCTCCCTTTCATTCTTTGAGCTTTTTTTAAACTTTTGCTTACACCAGACTTCTGCTGTAAAACAGTCAAGGAGAAATCATTAGCTTCTAGTTTCTGTGAAACCCAAGGTTGGAACTCTGTATGTCACCAGTCAGTTTCTTTACCTCCTTGAGCTGATCAGAGGATCAGAGTATCAAGAAAGGATTAGTACCAACTTGGGATTTGTGTGATTGGTTAATTTATTGCGGTGATGGCAAGCCTTTCATCTACAGCAACATTTAATCAGGACAGGCACGGAGGCTATTACAGGTTGGCTCTTTTCTCAACTTAGGCTGCCTGCACCATCAGCTCTATCACAATTCCCCTGAAATTTCCAAATTATCTGGAACAGGGTTTATCCTCTCAGTAATAAAAATTAGAACAGATTTCTGATAGGGATGATGGCAGGGCTTTTTGCTTGCACAGGGCATAATAGTGCAATCACGTGCTTCAAAAAAAATCATCTGGGTCTAAAGATGCGCAGGATTTATCACACTCTACCCTGATCCAAATCCACATGGCCGAAAATTTATATTAGATTTTATCAGGGAGGCCTAAGTCTAAAAAAATCAATGGAGGTTATCTTTTATGTAACAGCAACTTGTGGAAATATTGATTTTCATTTTATAGGGAATCTGCAGCATGAGTTTGTAATCACTGTCTCGCTGACTACTATGTTTTTTTCTCTTTGTATCAGAGTTACAGAATTTTTGTAGCTTAAAGCCTAGAAATTCAGATAATTTACTACAGATTTAGCTCCTGGTCAGATGCAAATGTTTGCTAAATTTCATTTGAATGCTTCACTGCTTTATTTTTTGATTTTATTAAAGACAGTTACTGTATTGACAGTGAAAGATTATTTTTTAAATGTAATTGTATCAGCATTAGAAACCAGAGGTTAGCACAACTACTTATTTGGAAGCATCCATTTACTGCACAATTCGTGACGAAGAAGAAAATAATTCAAAACCAACATAAACGCATCAAAAATTAAAAAGGCACTATATTTGTACATTATGAATTATTCTCTTAAAAAAAACACAACAGAATAAAAATTCTTGACTAAAATAAGAAGTGTGCAGTGCAATCTCGTTGTCAGGATTGTAAAAAAGCCTAAGGTACACAGAGAGTCATAGAGTCATACAGAATGGAAACATGCCTTTCGGCCCATCTTGTCCAGGCTGACCAAGATGCCCAATCTAAGCTAGCCCCATTTGCCCACATTTGACCCATATACAGTGCATTCAGAAAGTATTCAGACCCCTTCACTTTTCCACATTTTGTAATAAGCAAAAGCAGCCATGAAGACGAAGGAATTGTCCGTAGACTTCCGAGACAGGATTGTGGCGAGACACAGATCTGGGGAAGGGTATAAAACAATTTCTGCAGCATTGCAGGTCCCGAAGAACACAGTGGCCTCCATCATTCTTAAATGGAAGAACTTTGGAACCACCAGGACTGTTCATAGAGCTGGCTGCCCGGCCAAACTGAGCAATCGGGGGAGAAGGGCCTTGGTCAGGGAGGTGACCAAGAACCCGATGGTCACTCTGACAGAGCTCCAGAGTTAAGATGGGAGAACCTTCCAGAAGGACAACTATATCTGCAGCACTCCACCAATCAGGCCTTTATGGTAGAGTGGCCAGATGGAAGCCACTCCTCAGAAAAAGGCACATGACAGCCCGCTTGGAGTTTGCCAAAAGGCACCTAAAGGACTCTCAGACCATGAGAAACAAGATTCTCTGGTCTGATGAAACCAAGATTGAACTCTTTGGCCTGAATGCCAAGTGGCACTGCTCATCATCTGGCCAATACCATACCTACGGTGAGGCATGGTGGTGGCAGCATCATGCTGTGGGGATGTTTTTCAGTGGCAGGAACTGAGAGACTAGTCAAGATTGAGGGAAAGATGAATGGAGCAAAGTACAGAGAGATCCTTGATGAAAACCTGCTCCAGAGCGTTCTGGACCTCAGACTGGGGCAGAGGTTCACGTTCCAACAGGACAATGACCCTAATCACACAGCCAAGACTACGCAGGAGTGGCTTCGTGACAAGTCTGTCAATGTCATATCATATCATCATATCATATATATACATACAGCCGGAAACAGGCCTTTTCGGCCCTCCAAGTCCGTGCCGCCCAGTGATCCCCGTACATTAACACTATCCTACACCCACTAGGGACAATTTTTACATTTACCCAGCCAATTAACCTACATACCTGTACGTCTTTGGAGTGTGGGAGGAAACCGAAGATCTCGGAGAAAACCCACGCAGGTCACGGGGAGAACGTACAAACTCCTTACAGTGCAGCACCCGTAGTCAGGATCGAACCTGAGTCTCCGGCGCTGCATTCGCTGTAAAGCAGCAACTCTACCGCTGCGCTACCTTGAGTGGCCCAGCCTGAGCCCAGACTTGAACCCGATCGAACAGCTCTGGAGGGACCTGAAAATAGCTGTGCATCGACGCTCCCCATCCAACCAGTTAGAGCGTGAGAGGATCTGCAGAGAAGAATGGGGGAAATTACCCAAATACAGAGGTGCCAAGCTTGTAGCGTCATACCCAAGAAGACTTGAGGCTGTAATCACTGCCAAAGGTGCCTCAACAAAGTACTGAGTAAAGGGTCTGAATACTTATGTAAATGTGATATTTCAGTTATTTATTTTTAATTACTTTGCAAAAATGTCTAAACACCTGTTTTCACTTTTTTATTATGGGGCATTGTGTGTAGATTGATAATTTTTTTAAAGGAATTTAAAATAAGGTTGTAACGTAACAAAATGTGGAAAAAGTGAAGGGGTCTGAATACTTTTTGAATGCACTGTACCTCTAAACCTTTCCTATCCAAGTATCTGTCCAAGTGTCTTTTAAATGCTGTTATAGTACCTGCCTCAACTTCCTCCCATGACAGCTCATTCCATGTACCTAGCCCCTAGTGCAGCACTGTGGCACAGCTGGTAGAGCTACTGCCTCAGAATGCAAGAGACCCGAACCCGAATGCAAGAGACCCGAACCCGAATAGGTATCATTTTCATTGGCCTTTCAGAATTTTAAACAACTCAATTAAATCTCATCACAGCTTCATTAATTCCAACACAGCCCAATCTATTCCTTCTTGTGCTCTCATACCCTCCCTGAAATCTGGAAGTAAAACCCATGAACAGCTGTGCCTAACTAGTGATATGTATGTTTCTAGCCATGACAAATTACTATTATGTTAAGTTCTGAACTGCCTTATCTCTCTGCTCTAATATCTTCTGGGTATCTCTGGACATTTACTTCCACGTCTCTGCATCTGTATAATTTTAGCTTCCTATAGCTTATTGTACATTTTCTTGCCTTCCTTTTACCCCCAACTGATTGAGTTACATTTGCTGCTTTCCTGTCCAAGATCTTTGGTAACTTCCTGATCTGTACCATTTTTCTCCACTTTCAGCCACACTGCCAAATGTACGTTTTCTGCAGTCTTCCTAATTCTTGCTCTTATATTGGTCATTCATTCATTCTTATAAGTCACTAATATATGCTCTGACAAGCCAAAGAACTCACAGAACTCCTTTGCTAACAGTCTTCCAGCCACTAAAACACTCATTGGCCATTAACCTTTGCTTTCTGTCACCATAATTTCAGTATCTAGTCTTACCTTCCTTTGAATCTTTTGCTGTTTTACTTTTCTAAGCTGTCCACCCTGGAATCTTGTTAAATTTTACAGAAAAGGGCACAAAATGCTGGAGTAACTCAGCGGATCAGGCAGCATCTCTGGAGAATGTGGATAAGTGACGTTTCGGGTCAGGATCCTCTTCAGACTGATTGCAGGAGGATTTGGGGGAGAACAAAGCTGGAAGAGAGGAGCAGGATAAAGCCTGGCAGGTGATAGGTGGATACAGGTAAAGGGGGTTTTGATAGGTAGATGGTAGGACAAAGGCCAGAAATGAAAAGACAAAAGATGTGAGATAAGGATTGAAGAGTTGTGAATTGTGAAGCTATGGGAAATAATGCAGGTATAAGGGGAGAAATAGGTGTGAGTCCAGCTGGGGCACAGGGGAGTGAGAGAGGGGTGGGGAGGCATAAAACAATGTGGTGGGGGGGGGGGGGGGGGGGGGGGGGGAGGTGTGGTGAGTAACCTAAAATTGAAGAATTCAATGTTCATACAATTGGGTTGTAAGCTAATCAAGTGGAATATGAGGTGTTGTTCCTCCAGTTTATGTATGGCCTCACTTTGGACAGTAAGGCCAGCATGGGAATGGGAAGATGAGTTAAAATGGTTAGCAACCGGGAGATTCATGTGAAATTTAACACGGTCACAGGGCAGACCGATTCAAAAAGTAAAACTGCAAAAACTCCAAAGGAAGGTAAGACTAGATACCAAAATAATGATGAGAGGAAGGCTTTGGCGTACAGAGTGCAAGTCACCTATACTACATTTGCTCTCACCGATATCAGGGAGGCTAATCAATTGTGTCAAATGCAGTATGTTTATTGGACCTCCCTGTTGCTCGTTTAAAAAGTAATTTGAATCCTTCAGATTGGGTCTTTCTTGAACAAATCTGTACCAGGTAGCCTTAATTAACCTGTGCCTTGTCAATTGACAAGCTTTGTTGTTGCACATTTATTCCAATAATCTGTCAAAGACCAAATTTGGGTCAACTGGCTTGCAACAACTATCCCTCTGAAAATAAAAAATATCCTGCAATTTCTGTTCTTCTCAAACAAAAACAGAAAATGTTGGAAGTACTTGACAGGCCAGGATGCATCTGTGGGAAGTGAAACGGAGTAAACATTTCAGCTTGAAGACCATCTGTCAGAACTGAATAGGAAACAAAAGATGCTTGTGAAGCTGAAAGAGGATGGTCAGAAAGGGAGGAGTGGTGCCTCTCATAGCTGAAATCACGGATGACAATGGGGAAAAACTGTAAATAAAGTTATTTGGCCAATGAGTCAACGGGGAGCAGTTGCAAAGCAGGAACATTGACAAGAGAACATGAATTGCAATGTGCAAAGCAGAAGGACATGCGCGACAGGTTAGGCTGAATATGTCCTCCGCTCCCAGACAGAGGGAAAATAAACAATCTGAGCTAATATTGCAGGTGGATGGATGACTGATACAGACCAAGAAATCTAGTTACTTAAGTTGCAGAAAGCAAATGAGTCCAGAAGATCACAATGAGCCAAGATGAAAGATGAGTTGCTGTTCCTCAATCTTGTGTTGGGCTGCAGTGTGACAATGCAGGAGGCCACTGACAAATAGGTCAAAATGGGTATGTGACAGGAAACCAGAAGCTCAGGGTCACCCCTGCACATTTAAAGCAAAGTGATCACTCGATCTGTGACTGATTTCTCCACTGTAAAAGAGACCACATTGTGACCACTAAATGCAGTACACAAGACTGGAAGGAGTTCAAGTGAACTTCACCTGCAAAGTCTATTTTGGTCCCAGGATGGTGGAAACGCAAGAGGTGAAAGCGGCAGTACTGCGTTTTCTGTGGTTTTAAGGTTTGAGAAGAAGGTGGGTGGTTGACGGGTGTGGAAGAGAACCAAAGAGTTATGAAAATAACAGACATTGCAAAATGATGAAAGGAGAGAAGAGGAGAAGATGTGTGTGGTGCGGAATTCCTTTGAAAGTAGCAGAAATTATGCAGAGAATAATCTGTTAAATGCAGATGTCGGTGGGTTAAAGGTGAGGACTAGGGAACTCTATGTTTGTTCTGTCCTGGAGGAGTGGGGGCGAGAGCAGAGGCTGGGGAAATGGATGAGTTTGTCCTGATCACCCCATTTTTACCATATCAGCGAAAGCCCCTCCTCTACGTCCCTGAAGCTCTCTGTTGTCGATACAGATGATAATTAAATACTCTTGACTCTTGAACATTTATTTTCTTCCTTTCAGTTCTGAGACAGGGTTTCCAACCTGAAACGTTGACTGTTTCTCTCCCCGTAGACGGAGACTATCCTGCTGAATATTTCCAGGATTTTCTGTTTTTGCATCTGTCACTTTGTCTTTTCTCCAGTAATCTAGACCAACAAGAATAGTGAAAAAAACTTGGTCAAAGTCCCCATCATTTTCTCCCTTACTTCTCTGAATAGCCTGGGATATTAATTAGATTTTGCAATTCAAATATTCTTACAAATGTTAAGCTCCTTGATATTTCTTCATATTTTCTCCCGCTGCATTTTTTAATCGAAAGTAATTTTTCATACACTTCAAGACCACTACATTTCCCCCTTTCACCTGCAAAGCTTCATTCCCAAACCTAAAGCTATAATTGATCCAGAATTTTGGGGCTTGCTACCTTCTAATTAATAAAGGCTTCAAATGGTTTTTATGTATCCGCAGCTTTTTTCTTTTTTACACAATTTCCGATCCACTTCATGTTTCAGTCATTGAAATCTCCTAATTTACTGCCATATTATTTTTGTACTTCTCAGAAATTTGCTCTTCTATCTCCTGCTGACTGTTTGAGAGTCTATAGTATACTCCCTGCCGTGTGATCCTTTTATGTTCGCAGTTCAATGCAAAGGCCCTATTTTTGATCTCCCTAGCAAACACTCTATGTCTCAATTACAGCTTTGCAGTGGCATATCATCATCTCCTCAGAGCTGTAATTGCTTCCTTAACCAATATTACTACCTCGACCCTCCCTTTTTATTCCTTTCTCTATCTTGCATGGAAGCCCTCTTACCAAGACTTTTGAACTGACATTCCTATCCTTCTTTAAACCAAATTTCTGTCTGTGGCTTAGGTTATTGGGTTTATAATCTATATTCCTTGCATTGAATTGTGCCCGAGACTTCTTTATCACAAACAGGAAGAAAGAAAGACATTCCCAGGCAACTCAATAATCCCCAAAATGCCTCAATGCTAGGACCCCATGCTGCAGAATGGAGCTCTCACACAAACCTGGAAAAGTTTGAATTGACCCTTCAGGCCACAGTGACTTCAATTTAATATTTTTGGGACAAATTTGGAGATTCTCTAGCTGCTGTTTTGGATACGACATTATGTAATGCATGCACACTCTAGATATTGTGGGCCTAGAAATTAATATTCTGCAAAATCAAATCTTATTTTTTTAACGTATGTAGTTTGTATGTAGTGGTAATGTAAGTTTGTTGTGGTGCCAAAGGATCTCAGTCATCATTTTTCATCATCATGCAGCAGTGCAGGCATAATCTTTGTGAAGCATAATCTTTTTTGGCCTCTGGCAGTCACTGCAGTTTCACAACTTCGCAACTCGTATTTCTACGAGTTACGCATTCACAATTCTCAACTTTTCAATCCTATCTCACTCCTTCCTCTTTCACTTCCGGCATTTGTTCCAACTATCTGCCTGTCAAAACCCTCCTCCACCTGAACTGCGAACATAAAAGGATCACCTGCCATGCTTTGTATTGCCTCTCATCTCTTCCAGCTTTCCCCACCCTAACCCCCCTCTACAATCAGTCTGAAGAAGGGTCACGATCTGAAACATCAGCTATCCATGTTCTCCAGAGATGCCGCCTGACCCGCTGAGTTACTCCAGCACTTCTCGGCCTTTAGAATAATTTCAGAACTTGGGTGCTACTTGCAATGACCTACTTCAAACAGACCACTAGCATCCCGGTGCCGAAGAAAAGTAAGATCTCATGCCTTATTGACTACCATCTAGTGGCTTCAACATCTACCATCACAAAGGGCTTTGAGAGGATGGTGAGAGAATTTATTAAATCCTATTTATCAAGCAACCTTGACAGTGCAATTCGTCTACCGCCACAACAGATGGTATCTCTCTGGCCCTACACGTGTACGTAGGCCCTGAAACACCTGGACAAGACAGACACCTACGTCAGACTTCTATTCATAGACCACAGCTTTGCTTTTAATACCATTATCCCACCCTAATTCATCAAACTCGTGGAACCTGCAGTCAGTACTCATCATTGCAACTGGATCCTTGACTTCCTGACCAACAGACCACAATCAGTGAGGATAGGTGACAAAGCATCCTCTAAGATAATCTTCAACACTGGTTCTCTCGCAAGGATATGTTCGCAGCCCCCTTTTAAAAAAAATCCTTATACACCCTTGACTGTGCAGTCAAATACAAATGCAACTCAATTTATAAATTTGCAGATGACATCTCCATTAACCTGTTGTCAAGACAGTGTTTCCCCCAGTATCAGCAAGATAAAGGAGATTGTGATCAACTTTAGGAGGTGAAGCTGTACACAGCATGGTTTGAGAACAACTCCATCCAAGGCTGCAAGAAATTGCTGAGAATTGTGGACATAACCCAGAACATCAGACACACCAACTCCCTTCCATTGACTTCATCTGCACTTCACACTGCCTCAGCAAGGATGACTCTCACCCCAGGCACTCCTCTTTCCCACTCTCCCATTGGGCAGTTGTACAGGGCCTTGGTGAGACCAGACCGCACCTGGAGTATTGTGTACAGTTTTGGTCTCCTAATCTGAGGAAAGACATTCTAGCCTGAGAGGGAGTACAGAGAAGGTTCACCAGATTGATCCCTGGGATGGCAGGACTTTCATATGAAGAAAGACTGGATAGACTAGGCTTGTACTCGCTGGAATTTAGAAGACTGAGGGGGGATCTTATTGAAAAATATAAAATTCTTAAGGGGTTGGAGAGGGTAGATGCGGGAAGATTGTTCCCGATGTTGGGGAAGTCCAGAACCAGGGGTCACAGCTTAAGGATAAGGGGGAAGTCTTTTAGGACTGAGATGAGAAAACATTTCTTCACACAGAGAGTGGTGAGTCTGTGGAATTCTCTGCCACAGAAGGTAGTTGAGGCCAGTTCATTGGCTATATTTAAGAGGGAGTTAGATGTGGCCCTTGTGGCTAAAGGGATCAGGAGGTATGGAGAGAAGGCAGGTACAGGTTACTGAGCTAGATGATCAGCCATGATCATATTGAATGGCGGTGCAGGCTCGAAGGGCCGAATGGCCTACTCCTACACCTATTTTCTATGTTTTCTGTTTCTATAGGAGTGTGAAAATGCATACCTCCAGATTCAGAGGCAGGTTCTTCCCAGCTGTTATCAGGCAACTGAACCTTCCTGTCACCAGCAAGAGAGCAGTCCTGAGCCCCTATCTACCTCATTTGAGACACTTAGACTATCATTAATAAGACTTTTCTGGACATCATCTTGCACTAAAAGTTATTCCCTTTATCCTGTAAATATAAGCAGTGGGTGGCTTGATTGTAATTACGTAGAGTCTTTCTACTGACTGGATAGCACACGACTAAGAAGCTTTTCACTGTACCTCGGTATATGTGACAATAAACCAAATTAAACTTAACTGCTTGTTACTATCCCTACTGTCGTGAGTAGACTTGAAACCTGAGCAATATGGAGCATATATATGGGGATCCCAGAATGAGTGCACACCTCTACGACCTTACCAATGCAAAATCTCTCGGGGCCTATCTTTCTAACTCCATATGTTTTCCAAGGCAAAAACTAAAGTCTAGAACCTTAACTATAGGTTAACTTCCACCTGGAATATTCACACAATCAAGGTCAAAGTCATTGTCACATGATCCGATTTATGATCATTCCATGCGGTTGCAACCAATAAGTGCAAATTCCCACAGTTTGCTCTTCGCCAGGGTAGTACTGAGAATATGGATGATTTAGACGAGATAGTTTCTCTACTTTTTCTTCAGCCAAACACTGAGGTTGTGTGTATGTTGGAATGCAGCAGCATTACTGCCTTCCCCAATCAGAGCTTCACAGACTACTTACATGTGAACCAGTTCAGTTAACCCTGGAGCGCTTTGTGAATTACAGGGCTTCTGATCCCTCCATGTTCACGTCGTGGTTGACCATCAGAGGAATTTCCTCATGGCCAACATAAGGTATTTTGGGAGCCTGCATAATATCTTCATTCTAAAGCAGTGACAGGTGCCTAATGTCTTTCAGAGTCGCACTGTTCTGAAGGATGGATTTTGAAAGAAAAGAGTTAAGCCTGCGTATCCGGCTTCTGTATATTTTCGAGCCACTGCTAGTGCCACTAATTACAAAGGTTACAGCAGCAAAATAATTTTTACTGAAGTCAGCTACTGCTTTCCTCAAAATGAGATTTTGAATTTGGACTTCTCTGGAGACATCCTCTGGTTCTCAAGGGCAGATCTTGTACATGATGGTTGTCTGTTGCTCAATGTACAATTTAGCAATGTGATGAGCATGGCTACATCCTAAGGGTTTACAACAAGACGAGCAACAGTTAAGAATGAAGATTCAGAAGGATAGAAAATAAGGGGATGGAATTACAATTGAAGGATTAACCTCCGATTTTCAGGAATGATTGGTGGGAGTTCTACACGCAAATAGGCAAACTATGATCTAAAGCAATTTTGCCTAGAAATTGGATTATGTGGTGTGATATTTTTGCATGGTATATAAAGCAGTTTCAATGAAAATACATGCACATATTTAGACCTGTGATGTACACAATTCATATGGAAAAGAAGCTTTTCACAGCACCTGTGATCCATGCTTCAGCATGACTTAAATAGGACATACTGTTCTTCACCAGGTGCAGTCTTTGTTGTTGACCTTGTGCCACTGCATTTCCTAGTGGAAAACCTAATTCCCTTTCAATGATGGGTAAGGATTTGGGCATCACGTGCACAGAGCTCTTGGTGCTGCTGGCTGGAGTCACGGTGCAGGATATGGAACAGATAGAGTTCCTCCGAAGGAATGTTCATTAGCTCAGTATGAACTGATTATTTTAAATGCATAAGCAGGTAGCATGCGATTTCCAAGCATCAATAATTTAATGGGGGATAATTTAATAGGGTAGGTAAGATATTTTTAACAAAAGCTGATGCCCGATGTTCTTGTTGACCTGCTTTTCCTGAAGCTAGCACCTCAGCCAATCCATTTCAGGTGCTGAGTTTTGTGCTTTTTTGTAAGTTTATAGGGTGGATGACTTGCTTTTCAGCATAGCCCATAGTGTTTTACAATCAATGCAGTTCCTACTGAAGTGCAATCATTTTTCCAATCTAAGAAATCTAGGCTCAGCCAATCTCTCTATAAACTCACCTAAAAACTTTAAACAGTAGTTTAATTTAAAGAATATTTTATTTTATAGAAGTGACAGTGGATATCATTTGTACAGTGAAATTAGTGAGTGACACCTGGTAGATTATATTTTCTTTCATACAAATTATTATCCCACCTATTTAGCTGTCTCTATTCCTCCCCTGAGAAGGCTTGCATCAGTATAAACTAGATGTTGCACGTTCACTAACAGATTCCTAAACTGATGCATTTCCAATGTTTACCTCTGTACTCTCTACTCACACATCATCCTATTGGCACGGTCAGGATCAAGAGTCCAATGTAGGTCACAGGGTTACTAATCCCTTGCAAGTTTTTTTTGGTAGTTAGCTTGCTCGCCATTTTGTGACTTTGCGCTGCATTTTGATGCCTGAATCACCTTTTTTTTAAAGTTTAGGGACTGGAGTGCCAAAATAATAATTCAATCCAAAACATTAATTATTATTGTAAGAAGCAGATGCTCAGGACTGAATTCCAACTATTAACTCCCACTTTCCTATCTGATTTTGTTTCCAGTAACAGTTTTAATTTGTGACCTGCTTGATCGTGCAGGGAATTTCCCTGCATGACAGTCTCATAGATTGTGGTTCACATCGGCAGAGTTTTAATTATTTCTGTAAAACATACCATCGGTTTAGCTTTTCGACTTCTCCCACAAAACTTCTCATCTTTTGTTTCATCTCGTGTTGCTGACAGTTTTTAGCAGATCTTTGCCATGTTTTTATTACCATTCTTTGACATTTTCAGAGTTCGCAAGAGGTTTAGCTTACGTCAATCAGTTCCTTCATGCAATGGCAGTTTAAAGTGGCAGTGATCGATGGCATCAGCAGAATATATTCATCTCTGTGACATCTTGCAATTTGAAGCAAAGGCATGTGATTTGTAGGATTGTGCTATTTTGCAATTAGCGGTAGATATTCAGAATGGAGTAAACATCAATGTTGTATGTATACATTATTATTGGTTTGAATTTGATGTGATATCTACCGGCTATTTGTAAACATGTTTTCACCAAAGTTATCAGGATAATTTACATCCTTTGACAAGTAGGAACATGATAACATTCTTGATTAACAGAGGTACTTACTGTTGATTCTATTAAGGCGAAGAACTTGTACTGTGATGATTTTTGAAAAGCTTTTAAGTGCATATTTTAGTCAGAATTTGCAATATTAAAAATTTGTCTTTTGCAAAATAATCTTTAAGGCTTATAGGCCATTTAATAAGGTATTGTGGCGGGCCGATCCACGTTGGTATCGAACCTTCGTTTGTCGGGCTCGAACTCTCATGTGGACCGGGCGTGATCTGGGCCGACCAATCACGTAGTCAGGGGGGCGAGCATTCGTGTGCCAGGAGAACAAAGGATTTGGCAGTTGGGATTTGAACTCGGGCACGCGCGGGTGAGCGACGGAACTGTATACGGTTAATGATTTAACACTCTGTTTACACGAGGTGTGGACCCCCTCAGTGGTGACCCCGACGATCCAATTAGGCTTATTTTGGATTTTTACCATGTTTGCAGCCGGCAACCTGGACTAGCAGAATGCAGTTTCGGTTAAACTGCCCATTTTCCGGACATCACAGCCCCAAGTGTGGTTCAAACAGGCTGAGGCCCAGTTCCACATTCGACATGTCACTGCCGATGCCACAAAATATTACTACGTGGTCAGTGCGCTGGTCCAGGACACTGCCGGGCGCCTGATCGAATACCTTCGCCAGCCACCAGCTGCGGGCAAGTACGAGGGCCTCAAAGCGCTCCCCATGCGCACTTTTGGTTCCGCCGCCGCGACAGGGCAGCCAAACTCCTTCACATGGACGGCCTCGGCGACCGCAAGCCATCCGCGCTTATGAGCGAAATGCTCGCCTTGCTGAATGGCCACGTGCCCTGCCTCCTGTTTGAACAGGTTTTCCTCGAATAGATGCCTGATGACATTCGCTTGGTCCTCGCTGATGAGGATTTCACCGACCCCCGCCGGGTGGCTGCAAGTGCGGACGTGCTGTGGCAGGCGAAAAACAGCAGGGTGGCGCCACCATCAACCAGGTGGCGGCGCGGCCTCGGCGGGTCAAGCGGCCGGTCCCATGCTCCACCGAAGGTGCGGCGGTGAAGCTGGACACGAGCAATGCCAGCAAAAGTACGTGGTGCTACTACCACCAAAGGTGGGGTTCTGAGGCCCGCCGATGCTGACCACCCTGCACATATTCCGGGAAACGCCTCGGCCCGCCACCAGTGGTGGCTACTGCGGCCGGCCAGAGGCATCGCCTTCGCTACACCTAGGACCGTCATTCAGGGCGGCGTTTTTTGGTGGACACTAGAGTGGAGGTCAGCGTTTTGCACTCATCGGGAGCTGACACTCATTCTGGTAAGAGAGGACCTTCTCTGGCCGCCGTCATCGGCAGCAACTTCAGGACGTACGGAGACCGCACGATCCCATTCACTCTCGACTCCTGTCACTTCACCTGGCCTTTCACTATCGCCAACGTCTCCCAACCGTTGCTGGGCGCCGATTTCCTCTGGGTACACTCCCTGCTGGTCGACGTAAAGGGACAATGTCTCGTTCATTCTGAGACGTTCGAGTCGATCGCCTTGCTGACTTGCCTGCGCCGCATCTCGGCTCCGTGACTTCCTCCGATAACGAATACACCCGCATCTTGGCTGATTTCCCCGACATCCTAACCCCCCAGGTTAACAACGGCCAGCCCCAAGCATGGGGTAGAGCACCATATTCCCACCACCGAACCGCCACTCCATGCACGTGCACGCAGGCTGCCCCCCGACCAGCTCCAACTGGCCAAGGACGAGTTCCGCAGGATGGAGGAAATGGGCATTGTGCGCCGCTCAGATAGCCCGTGGGCATCTATGCTTCACATGGTCCCCAAAGCGTCTGGGGGATGGAGGCCCTGTGGGGACTACCGCCGTCTCAACATGGATTTGGCAGTTGGGATTTGAACTGGGGCACGCGCGGGTGAGGGACAGAACTGTATTTGGTTAATGATTAAACAGAGTGTTTACACGATGTGTGGACCTCCTCAATAGTTCAATATTACTCAAAAGCAGAAGTGAATTACTCAGAAGTGAATCCAATAATATCAAAGATCCAAAAATAAAATTGTGCAGATGCGAGAAATCAGAAATTAAATCAGAGGATGCTGGAAATGGCATTTGTGGAGAGGGAAACAGTAAACATTCCACATTAACAACTTTTTATCAGAACAGGGAAGGCAAGAAGTACGGATTTTAAGATACAAAGATAGGATGTAAGAGGGAACAAAAAGGAAAGTGGTGGCATGGAATGTCTCAATGAGACAAATGGAAGAAGCTTGGAAAGGCAATAATAAATTACACATGGAACTCTGGCTGTAAATAGGGAAACATGACAAATGTGAAATTTCCAGAGGAGGAAAGAATACAATGATTGTTGAAGATGTGAATTAGTTAGGCTGAAACTGTTGATTGTGTGAAAGGAGTGTTAAACCTCTGGATAATGGTGAGGGAAGGGAAGAGGCAAATAGGCAGAAGCGGCATCGACAGTGATTGCATGGACGGGAGGTGGGTATTAATGGTGATGGAAGACCGAACTAGGAAGTCACAGAGCGAACAGTTCTCCAGAGTGCTGAGAGCAAAGGGGAGAAGATGTATTTGTATGTTGCATCTTATTAGTGGTGTCAGAAGTTATAGAAAAGGATCTGTTGAATGTGATGCTGTGGGAATGGAAGTTGTGGGCAACAGGAATATGATCCCCTTTATGGGTTGGATGAGTGCAGAAAGTGGAACAGGTAATGTTGAAGAGTCCGTTGATTATTGTAGAACGATAATCATAATCAATGGAAGAGGAGGAAATTTCAGAACTACTGGTGTGGTGGTAAAGATCACAAAATATATGGTGAACATGAGAAATAGAAGCAAAAATAGTTAATTTGTCTCCCTACGCCTAACTCTGCCATTCAGTAAGATCATGGATGATCTTTTACCATGGCATAACTTTCCTGCACTATATTCCTTGATTCTCCCAGTATCTAAAAAAATACTGTTCAGCGTCTAGGATAAAGCGTTCTTGAGTTTCATCGTCTGGGTAAAGTATCTTGCGAAACTGTCCTGAACAGTTGATCTCTTATGTTAAGTCTGTGAGCCCTGGTTCAAGGAAAGCTATCAACTCTACATCATGAGGAAAAATTCTACTTCTTCAAAACACAAGTGGAAGAATAGGCATTTGATGAATTGTCTTTTTGTGAGATCTTAGCTAAATTCAGTTTATAGAAAAATCTTGCGGCCAGCAAGAGATTCCTTTAATTCCTTCACCACTTAAAATGCAGATGAAAAATGTTAGAAATATACAAAATAAAGTTTCTACTTTTTAATCACAAATGTCCTGTTCATTCTATGTTACTGCAGTGTTTTGGGAGCTTAATATCAGTGCATCATCCTATTGCATGGTAACGCCAGCTCATCTCATAATAATTTACTTTGAATCTCATCAACACAGACCACAACTTTTATGATTTATCTGTAACATCTGGGAAATATGGTGTAATAAGGGTGGAAGGATATTCATGGATTACCACTTATGTGCATTATGTTTCAGATAGTTTATTCTAGCAGGCAGGTTCGCTAGTGCTACATGGGTGGGTTTAAACTAAATTGGCAGAGAGCAGAATCCTACACAGGACCGAGACAGGGGAGAGGATGGAAGTTAGCATGGATGGTAATGACAGAAAGTTCAGTGGACAAAATAGGCAAGAGAATAGCAGGGCGAGGAAGCACTATTGGTTTTAATTGCACATATTTTAATGCGAGAGGCCTGAAAGTAAGGCAGATGAACTCAGTGCTGGGATAGGTATGTGCGATTGGGTCATTGTAGCCATTACAGAAACCCGGTTAAAAGTGGGACAGGACTGGCAACTTAATGTTCCAGGGTACAGGTGCTGCAGGTGAGATAGAGGAGGGGATAAAACCGGAAGGGATGCACTTTGTTGATTAAGGAGGATGTCACGGCAGTGGTCAACGATGACATTACCGATGGTTTGTTTGGTGAGGCTATATTGGTAGAGCTGAAAAATAAGAAAGAGAAGATCACCTTGTACTACAGGCCACCAAATAGTCAACAGGAATAAGAAGAGCAAATATGCCAGGAGATTACAGGCAGCTGCGGGCCTAATAGGTTATCATAGCAGGGGATTTTAACTTTCTCAATATTGACTGGGACTGTCCTAGTATAAAAAGGTTTAGATAGGGCAGAATTTCTCAAATGTGTTCAGGAAAGTCTCCTCAGGCAATATGTAGACAGACAATATCCACCATTGACTGGTGCAGTGCAAGGAACTGACAATAAGTAGAATTTGTTAAGTATGTGTTACCAAGTTGAAAAATGACCTTTTGATTCTCCTGGGTTAACGAAAATGGGAATGACTGAGTTGGTGCCTGGTCTTAAGTAGTCTTGAAACCATGCAAACTCAAAAAGATTCATCGTCCTGAGAGAAGACTCCTCGGGCTTGAAGGCCCCTAGGTGCATAGAAGATGTGAAGAATTTCAAGCAAGGTTGGAATATTGCACTTTTGCATCATTAAAAAAGATGATCAGATTTCACATAAAACTACGTGGTGACTTTAAATTAACAATTCATCAGGTAGCTCGGTTTCCCAAACCCTCCATCCATGACAGCCATTTTTCAGATACAATACATGATTTGTGCTCTAATTTCAATGGCCTTTGATTCAAGTTCCACATAAGTAAATCGACCCAAATTTCCAAGCTTCCATTACTTTTCACTCATTTATTTTAATGATTGTGTATAGCAAATCTGGCTCTTTCACCTAAAATGTTAGTTTATTGATCTGAGCTGCTATCAGGCATGACTGAGGATTATAGGATTGCAATTCTGTAATTATGCTGTAATTCCCCAAAATATGAGGTTAATTGCTTTTTGTTGGCAGAACAATTAAATATTTGTTATCCAAATACAGTGCCCTCCATAATGTTTGGGACAAAGACCCATCATTTATTTATTTGCCTCTGTACTCCACAATTTGAGATTTGTAATAGAAAAAAATCACATGTGGTTAAAGTGCATATTGTCAGAATTTACTAAAGGGTATTTTTGTACATTTTGGTTTCACGATGTAGATATTACAGCAGTGTTTATACATAGACCCTCATTCCAGGGCACCATAATGTTTGGGACACAGCAATGTCATGTAAATGAAAGTAGTCATGTTTAATATTTTGTTGCATATCCTTTGCATGCAATGACTACTTGATTTGTGGTGGTTTGTGATGGATACCAGTGGTTTGCATCTTGCAGTGTAGCCTCTGTATTTCTGTTCATGAAGTCTGTGGGCACTGGTCATTGACAAATCCACACCTGACTCTTGAAGAGTGCTTCTGATCTGTCGGACAGGTGTTTGGAGATTTTTCTTTATCATAGAGAAAATTCTTCTGTCATCAGCTGTGGAGGTCTTCCTTGACCTGCCAGTCCATTTGCAATTAGTAAGCTCACCAGTGCTCTCTTTCTTCTTAATGATGTTCTAAATAGTTGATTTTGGTAACCCTAAGGTTTGGCTGATGTCTCTAACAGTTTTATTCTTGTTTCTCAGTCTCATAATGGCTTCTTTGACTTTCATTGGCACAACGTTGGTCCTCATGTTGATAAACAGCAATAAAAGTTTCCAAAGGTGATGGAAAGACTGGAGGAAAAACTAAGTGCTGAGAGCTCACTTACCTGCATTAAGGAGGCATTTAAACACACCTGAGCAATTACAAACACCTGTGAAGCCATGTGTCCCAAACATTATGGTGCCCTGAAATGGGGGGACTATGTATAAACACAGCTGTAATTTCTACATGGTGAAACCAAAATGTATAAAAATTCCGTTTAATAAAATCTGACAATGTGCACTTTAACCACATGTGATTTTTTCTATTACAAATCTCAAATTGTGGAGTATAGAGGCAAATAAATAAAAATGATGGGTCTTTATCTCAAACATTATGGAGGGCACTCTATAACCCGATTCCTTTCCTGTCAGATAGGCTAGTTTAAAGTTAGTTGTATGTGATTTTATACCTATTTTGTATAACCAAAAATTCTGACTTGGTATTATTGTCCATAGATGTTATTTATTCTATATCGTGTATTACAAAACAAGAAATTAATAACAGTTAATTAAATCAAGTTGGCATTCATAACATTATGTAGGCAGCATTTTTCCAAGTAGTTATAGAAATGGTCATGAAATTGTGGGCCTTGCATCCCTGAGTATTTAAAATGTGTCATCAGTGAATTTGTGCTTTAAATACTACTAAACAATAAATACATTCAAATTCATAGCAAAGCCAGCATTTATAGAGTCTAATTGGTAAAGAACATGAAAAATAGAAATTAAAGTTTACGGTCCAAGGTGTACTTATGGAAGTTGAAAATTTATTTTAGCGATATTTAACCTGATGACTGCAATCTATGTTTTGAGACCAGATTAGAACTAGCCTCGTTCTAGCTCAGCCAGAACTAGCTGAGCTGGTTTGAGCCAGTGTAACCAGCACAGAAATTCTAACAGTATTATTTGTTTAATTTGGAACCATAAAATTGATTATAGCCAACAATTAGCAATGCATTGTTCTCTAACTACATAGATTGTGAGTAAAGTAAACATGTTTGCCATCATATGAGCAAGAAAAGTTTATGATATTAACTTTGTCCACCTTTTTCGGTGTGACATAATTTAAAAAAAACAATTGAACTATTTTCATTTGTAGTTCAACAATAATCTCAATTCCAGGGTGAACAAAATAGTGTAGAAGACTGTGAATAAGTAGTGATTTTTACATGATCATGCAAGAAAATTGCACTTGCCTGTCCAGATGATAGAAATTCTCATTTATTAAAAAGATAAAAGTTTACAACACAGAAGAACCTATTTGATCGGCTGGTCTTTGTGGAAGAACTTCATAATGAATTACACACCTCTGGTTTTTTTCCCCTGGAGCCCCAGATCTTTCCTTGCTTTAAATATTTATTCAATTTTCTTAAAAATGCAATGGCCAAATTTTGCCCCTACGCAATCGCTAGCATTAAGAATCATTGCAAGGTATGCTTCTGCTCATTTGCATTTTAATCTCAGAAACTCAATGACATGTGCAGAACGCTCCAAATTAGTAAGGACTGTGGAACCAGATGAATCGTTTCAGAAATTTCAGAATTAGTTTTGAGCCATGGAAAATATTTCATTGCGATGAACCATAGCATTTGAAATTTAATGCAGATGATTACAACACAAAGGAAAGAAACATGGACATCAAAATTATGTTGAGGTAGATTCACATGAAGGTGAAATAGTTCTAGGTCCTATTAAAATTAATGTCCAGGCAAGGTGGAAAAGCAACGAATAAAGCTGACAGAATACTTAACAAGAAAAGACACAATGATGGAGTAACACTGTGTGTCAGGCAACATCTCTGGAGAACATAAATCGGTGACATTTCGGGTAGGGAACATTTTTCAGACTGAATGTAGGGGGGGGGGGGGGGGAGAGAAAGCTGGAAGAGGAGAAGCAGGAAAAGATCTGACAGGTAATAGGTTGATACAGGTGAGGGGAGTGGGGCATTAAGGCTGATAGTTGAACAAAAGCCAGAGATGAAAAGATGACGATGTGAGACAAAAGGATTGAATAGTTGTAAATTGTGAAGCTGGAGTAAGGAATGTATTTGGAAGGGGAGAAATAACTCCCCTTGGGTGTTAGGGTACATGGTGGGAGAGAGGAGGGTTATGTATTTATCTAAAATTGGAGAATTCAATGTTCGTACCGTTGGGTTGTAAACTACCCAAACAGAATATGAGATTATGTTCATCCAGTTTATGTGTGCTCGTATTTGGCACTAGAGAAGGCTGAGGACAAAAAGGTCATAATGGAAATGGGAAGAGGAGTTAAGATGGGAGATTCAGCAGGCCTTGGTGGACTGAGTATAAGTATTCGGCGATAGGGATAGGAGAATGACAGTGAAAGAATTCAAGATGTTGAGTAGTTTACCATAACCAAATTGGCCTTAAGCTGATTAAGATTCAGAATACCAGAGTCAATGAAATTCATAGCTTGCAAGAAGCTCATAGAATAAACAATAAAAATAGGTGGCAGCACCTCCAGGATAGGTTATTCTACCTTCAGTAGTCTGTTACCAGTGGGGAAGAATCTGTTCTTGGGTCTGGATATCCAGGTCTTCAAGATCATGTATCTTCTCCCAAAAGGTAGAAGAGAGTAAAGGAAATGGCAAGGGTGACAGGCACCTTTGATGATACTTCCAGCCTTCCTGATCCAACAAACCATGAAACTGAACTGGGTGGATGGAAGTAACGAGCCTGTGATGGACTGGGCTGTGTTCACAACTCACAGGTTCAGGTAGCAAAAGCAGAGCAGTTGCCGTAGCAGGCTGAGATGCATACCATCAAAATACTTTGTACAGCAATTCTGCAGACATTTGTGAGAATCGTTGTGAACATCCCCAATCTTCTTGAATGCCGAAGAATTTAAATAACATTACATTTTGCAACATTTTTAATTCCTTGCATTGCAAATTATATTTTAGAAACATGTAATACAGTTGGTGAAGTCCATTGCATGGTTGGTGTTTTGGAATATTGTATAATTGAACATAAATTTGAAATTAAAGGGGGAGGTTTAACGTAATATAATACAAGAAAGAGACAGTTAATTGAAGTAGTTAGGATTGACATCATAAGACATAGGAGCAGAATTATGCCATTTAGCCCATTGAGTCTGCTCCGCCATTCGATCATGGCAGAACTGTTTTTCCCTCTCAACCTCATTTTCTTTTCTTCCTCCCATAATCTGTGAGACCCTAACTAATCAAGAACCTATCAATATCTTCACAATCCTCTGAAGTCCACAGTGGCATATTGGACTTTTCCCTGCTAAGGAATCAAGATTCCTCCTAATCTTCCCCCTAGTGCATCCAATCTTCTCTCTAGAACCCAATCTCCTTTTGCCACACCAAATTTTCCCTCACTTCCTCTCCGATCTCCTTGCTGCTTGTTCATCATCTCAACTACCCACCCACCCAGCACATTTCTGTCTCGTTTCTGACCCTTATAATCTTTTACGTACTTCCTAACCTTTTGTAATGAGCTTTCCAACCATACACCCTTATCTTCTCCCTGATAATCTCCCTCCAAATATACCCCTCAGCTAGTGCTCTTCTTCCACGAAGCATTGATGCGGCCCTCCACTATAGTCTTCTCCTCATTGCTCTCAGCTAACATTTTGTTGATGTTCACATAAGAACATTGGATCCTTATACCTTCTACTCAAATGACACTTTAAGAAGAGAAACCACACATTGAACAATTTCTACCATAAGTTCATGAAGTTTACCAGAAGCTTCGCAGAGTTCGCTGCCTAAATCGTAAACATTTTGATACAAATCCAAGCTGATAGAGATTCATTAATCTGGATAATCTGATCCATTATCATTTGGAGACACCTGATTTAATAATTATGCTATCAATCAAAATGCCTTTCTCAGTCCTCTAATAGAACTCAACAAGAGATTATATTTTTCTTCTGATGTGTTCGGGGTTATGGTTCTGTGAAAATTAGTATTATTCATCAAGTTCTTAATCACAGAAAACAAACAGCGTCTGTTTATTATCTCCCTTTGTGCAGAAAACAAAAGCAGCTGTCCCTATAGTGGTGCATGCTGGCCCCAAATGGCTGATGGATGTGACTTGGCGAGGAACAGATGACAACAACAACAACTGTGTTGTGTACAGCAAAGGTAAAGCACATTCTGTTCTCCTTTTATCTGAAATTATACCCGTGAATTGATATAATATGTGCATTTGTGGAATGGAATTGCTTCATATCAGAAATGTGTTTTTTAACAGTTAATTTGCTTTTATCTCAGATATTATGACCACAGCCACGATTTACCAGGAACACTGCTTGTAGTGATGAGACATTTGGGAGAGTTATTATATCAAACATTCACTGCAAAATTTTTTTTAACTGCAAATATATCACAACTTTAATTCGAGAGGGATAGATCATTTTAAGTCCATCCCTTACTATCAAAACTAAATACTGATTCATAATGCGTGTATTCAGATAAAGTCGCCATTGTAATGCAGTGCTTGCTTGCGTTACAATAGAATCAATTTCAATCATGTACAATGTATACAGTGAATTTCTTCCCTGAAGTGTGGAGGTAGAGGGCTGTTGGTGGTGAAAGTTGGAGGGGGGATGGTGGGTGGGGTATGAGGAGTGGTGCAAATTCTTCATATTCTGTGGTTGATGTAAAATCATAGTGAACAGAAACATTTCTGAAGACTGGAAATGACAAAATTGAGACGTTACTTATTAAATGGCAATCAGTGAAGGTGCATATAAAAAACAATCTAATTGGTTGACAGATAATGCCATGCTTGATCAGTGAAGACCCTCTCACTGACCAGCTGCTTTGCATGCAGCAGGATAAAACTAGGATGAAAAGTTTCTGTTCCTGGTGAATAAAGTTTGCTCACGTCATTATTGTTTTCTCATGGCGAGGTTGTTATGAGAGATTATGATTACAGTATTGCACTGCAACCTTTTGTCAGTGATGAAGACATTTTGTAAATGTACATTTGAGGCAATATTGTAAGTATATGTTGTGAACTATAATACTTCCTCATGCAGGGAAAGGATTTACATGAATTCCTCCCTGCACCACAACCCAACATGTGCTTGTTTTAATTATATTAACTACTAGACGGGCGTGGACCCGTTGAGTCTAAAACTCTCCTGCGGGCGTGGCAACCCCCGTTGGGTGCAAACCTCTTCTGCGGGCCCGGCAACCCTTCCCCAACTGATCCAAAACTCTCCTGCGGGCCTGGCAACCATCCATGCAAACCACTCCTGTGGGCGCGGCAACGCCCGTTGGGTGCAAACCTCTCCTGTGGGCCCGGCAACCTTCCCCCAACTGATATTCCATGGACACGTTGGTGGCCGGGGAGTGTCCCCTGGGGTCGTGGCAGGCAAAGGGGGACAGGGAAGGGGAAAGGGAGCCACTCACCTCGGCCCCGGGCATGGAACCCTCTCCCACAGCGGCAGCTCGATGGCGAACGGTGGCAACGGCCATCTTGTTTGACCCTCTGCAGCCGCGCTGGACCATGGGAGGAAGGTCAGATGCAGGGCACGCCGGGACGGGCGCCGGACCTCCTGGCATTTATTAAAGTTTATTTAAAGTTTATTACCTTAATTGTTTTTAAAAAGTAACAAAACTTGATTTATTGTGATCGCGGGGGAATGGTGAGTAGGGTGGGCCTAAAATTGTTGCACTGTCTTGTACCGTTTTGGCTGTATTTCGAGAACAAATCTATCCACAAACAAGATGAGAGTTCTAGTAATATACTAGACCAAGTGGACCCGTTGGTCCCATTCCTCGTAGAGGGGGAACAGGGAAGGGGAGAGGGTGTCACTGAGTGAGCCCTGCACTCAAAGCCTCTCCTGTATTGGTGTAGCACCCTCAACTCCCCCACTCAATCCCCCTTATCCCCCCTCCTCCCCCCACTGACCCACTCCATCCCCCCTACCCCACCCCCACTTGTCCCTTCCCTGCCCCCACTCCTCCAGCCCTGCCTCCACCCCCATTCCCCTCTCCCCACCCCTATTCCCTCCTGAATGAATGGACGTTTTTGTCCTTATTATACCTTACCTGCACATGTACATGACAGACACATCTATAAATATAAAACATCAATTGCTGACAATAATGTGGATATATTTATTTAGTTGTTAAATATTTCCCTGTAAACTTACATTAGAAAAGATGCACACACTAGTCAATAGTTTTATTTGAGATTTTGCTGCAAAATTAGCTGAGAATGGCTGACTGAAGCTATGTCATTATAAATAGATGTCTGATTCACTTTCTATTTCTATTGGACACTAAAACACAAATTTATATTGGTATAATATTGTAAATTAGAAGATTAAATATATATATATTTCCAGTTATTACACTGTAAATATGACACTACAAATAATGCTTTACTTTTGTAAAAATATGAAAATCGAGACTGTTGCCCCTTCGATTTGATGAATATTTCTTAATTATTAGTGCATTGATGTCATGAGTAAATTTTTGTGAGTTTGATGAGAAATACCCATCTGCCCACTTGTGCTGTGTATAGCTGACTTTCATGTAAAAGCCATTGAAACTGATGTTCAAACTGACATCCTGTTGATGCATAGCTTACAACTTGATTCTCGCTAGAGACTTGTAAAGATTTTAACTCTACGTAACAAAGTAAATGGAGCAAAGGAATGTGAATAGATGTTTTTAAATTCACTTACATGATGTAAATATTTCTGGCAAATCATCAACTATTGATCATCTCTAATTGTCATAGAGAAGGGAAGTCAATTTGGGAAGAGCTGTCAGAGTGACATATTGTAGATAGTACATACTACAATCGTGACAAGCTAGTGGTGGAGAATATGAATGAGCAGAATTATGAAGGAGGTATGATTGAGCCAGATTGCATTACACTGGTTAATGCCAATGCTCTTCACTGCTATTCGAGTTGTGTTTAACCAGGCAAGTGCAGAGTGTTCCATTGCATTCTCAGATAGTAGTCTGGATAGTGGAAACATGTTGGGATATTAAGAATTAAGACGCCATCTCGGGATGTCCAGCATCTGATGTCTCTACTAGCTATGGTTTTCGTGTGGCTGATCCAGAAAAGTTTCTAGTCAATTTCTATGAAAATCCTGAATGTGCTCCTGGGCATAATGCTGTGAGGAAAGGAGAAGTGTCTACCACAGGCAGGATTTCAGAAATCTAATAAAATCGCTGGGAAAACAGAATTATCTGAATATTTCAATAATTGTTTAGATTAACTATGAAGGAGTGGCACATCTGGATTAGCATACTACAAGGGTTTGCCTGAAGAGTGGCAAACGGGAGGACAACACCATTGACTGCAGGGAGAAGAAGTGTATTGGATTATCTGCAAAAATAGTGATAGATTAATGGAGAAGAGAGAATGCATAAATGAAGGAAGAGAAGAGTGACTTTACTAATGACTCATTAAGAGCAGGGGAGTGGGAAAATGTCCATATAATGATAGATGGGGCCAGAGACTGCATTAATGGAGCAGGAGGGGGGTGTCTGCAATAGTGATGGTGCAGAGTGTTGAAATAAAGTGGCTGGGCAGAGTCTGTAGTAATGGAATAGAAGAGGAGAGTGCATGACTGGTGGGGCTGTGGGAGTGTGTTTGCATTAATGATGGGGGAGTGGGGTATGATATAAAAATCAATATTAGACTGCTTTTGCAGATATGGCAGGTAAAATTGGTGGTCAAGAATAACATTGGGCAGCTTAAATAATAATGTTGATATAAATGCAAATAGGGCAAGTGTTGAATAATCACTATACTGGATAATTATCTTATGGTAGAGAGTAACATAAAGTACATGACAAGAAAACCATTCTTTCGATTCAGAAACTTGTAAAAATGATGTGAAGAGATTAAAAGTAAGGAAGAAAAGTAAGCTCCAAATTCCTAGGAACCAGATGTTTTTCATCCAGGATTTAAAATAAATAAATGAGAACTCCACAGATATCTAAACCATGATCTTCCAAAGTTCCCTTGATTGAAGAACTATTCATTTAGTTCGGAAAATTGCTACTTAGAGATTAGATTGCACTGCTTTGAAAATGGTATTAACCCAGGGTGTAATGTGATTGTGAGCATTTCCATCTGAAGGATATCACTGTTCATGTAATGTTGTTTTTGAGCATTTCCAGTATAAATTAAATGACAGTGTCCATGAAGCAACTGCTATTTGGCAGTTACATGCCAAACTGGTCTCCACAGAGCAACATCATTTAAGGGGTCAGAAACTGTAAGGTCAAACTGTAACATGCTGCTGCAGAGCTCTCTGAAGTCTGTTTTCACAGGCTGAATAATTTACCACAGACATTTCCATTGAGCTCACCTGCCAAAAGTACTTGAAGAAAACTTCCAATTGGTGCTGTAAAATAAAACAGAAGATGCGAGAAAACAATCTGAGAAGTGCTCACGTTTAAAGACATTATCTGAATACAATCTGCAGGGATACATGTTCCCATTTCATCTCCAAGAAGCAAGACAGTGGTATACCCAAGCGGATGCCTCATTGTCAACAGGCCTCTGGGACAGGAAAATGTGCCTGTACTAGTCTGCCTTTTGAGGCCAAAGTTGGATATTCCAGAGAACCTTTGCTTTTATTTATACATTGATTTGTCAGGATGTATGGTCTTGGACAAGGCCGATATTTTTAGCGCATATTCAATTGTTGTGGGGATTCTGGTGAGCCATGTTTTTGAACGGCTGCTATCTTTGCAGAGGATGTGATTGTACAGTGCTTTTGGGGAATAGGTTTCTGTATTTAAACACAGCAATGTTCAAAGAAAAGCAGTGTATGAACAAGGGGAGTGTTCATAAGATCATTAATGACAGGGGCAGAATTAGGCCATTCGGCCCATCTAGTCTACTCCACCATTCAATCATGGCTGTCCCCTCTCTCCCCCATAACCTCATTCTCCTGCCTTCTCCCCATAACCTCTGACACCAGTCCTAATCAAGAATCTATCTATCTCTGCCTTCAAAATATTCCACTGACTTGGCTACCACCACCTTCTGTGGCAAAGAATTCCGTAGATTTACCACCCTCTGACTAAAGAAATTCCTCCTCATCTCCTTCCTAAAAGAACGTCCTGATGCTGAGGCTGACCTCTAGTCCTAGACTCTCCCACCAATGGAAACATCCTCTCCACATCCACTCTATCCAAGCCTTTCACTATTCTGTATGTTTCATTGAGGTCCCCCCTCATTCTTCTAAACTCCAGCAGGTACAGGCCCAATGCCATCTAATGCTCATCATATGTTAACCTACTCATTCCTGGGATCATTCATATAAACCTCCCCTGGACCCTCTCCAGAGCCAGCACATCCTTCCTCAGATATGGTGCCCAAAATTGCTCTCAATATTCCAAATACGGCTGGACCGGCGCTTTATAGTGCCTCAGCATTACTTCCCTGTGTTTGATGCTGTGTGACTTAAGAGTTGGGTATTTAGGTGGAATGTGCCTTAACTATTTTTGACCTTCATGGGGTCTGCAGTCATTATTGAAGAGTTCTGAGACTGTTCTTTACCATCTGTAAACCACTGGTACTGATATTGGTTCATTTTTGTTGAGATACGGTGAAAAACTTTGTTTGTGTGCTATCCAGACAAATTATACGATACACGAGTACAGTCAACCCATACACAAGTACAATGGCTCATTCAAAGAGAAAATAAGTAGGGTGCAGAATATAGTTTTACAGCATTATAGCGTTACAGTTAGAGAAAGTGCAGATAAACAAAAATGCAAGGTCCTCAATGAGGTTGTAGTTTATAATCTGCTCCCTTAGCTTGTGACACTGTATCGTCAACTCTGGATCAATTGCCCTATTGATGGCACAGACATACTCAAGAGTTATGGTGGAAAAGTCTAATGCTTAAGGAATAATTTGGTGACTATAGTAATGCAAGGCTGTTGCTTCACTGGTCTGTGGGACTGCTCTGCCAATTGTAACACCAGTGCCCAAATTTTAATCGGAGGGATTTGCTGATTTTGGTGTCTTGGTCAATGTTATGTTGTGTGTCCAGTTCATTATTTTATTCTTTATGCTTTGACATACCTGCTCGATATAACCTGGTGGTTTGCTGGGGGAAGTTAAGAACCCATCAAATATCTTTTGGTCTTGACTTGCACATACGCCAACCAGACATGTCAAACTGACAGATTTTGTCTCCTGTAGGCTATCAGTGAAACAGCTGGGTCTTGAATTCAAAATAAGGGAGACGTATGCTGGAGTCTGCTGGTCAGGCAGCACCTTAAGGAAGAAACACACAGTGGACATTTCAGGACCAGGACTCTTCATCAGAATGACTTTTGAATCCAATCTTTTTAAATCATTTTTTTAACAATCATTTTTTTTAAACCCATATTATTAACTGAATTTAAATTCCACAGGCTGCCATGGTGGCATTTTAATTAATATCTTTGGATTGTTAGATCAGTCATCTCAGTTGTTAATCTGATATTTTAACCACTGCATCAGCATCTAATCATATCTGTGCCATGCCTCACACTATGCTGCTCATGCAACACTGGTCAATGATACCCTATTCCACACAAGATGTGATCTCTTCCACTTTCCCTTCTGTAAAGAGAATGTGACTTCATGAGCATGTGGATTTGCCAACCTTTTCAACTTCCCCAAAATGAAAGACTGCAATTGTGCCACTTTTGTTTGCTTTTCAGAACCTTTAGCTTAAGTCTGCAGAGAGGTGTGAGGAATGATCAGCCATGATCACATTGAATGGCGGTGCTGGCTCGAAGGGCCGAATGGCCTCCTCCTGCACCTATTGTCTATTGTCTAATTTGATGTGCGAAGTTGCTTCCTGACCCAATCACTGATGTACAATGGGATTATTGTTGCATTTTTGCTCAAATTGGAAGCAATGGTCTCCTGATTCTGTATAGATTTTTATGAAAAGTGTGAGGAAGAGTTCACACTTTAGTACTTCCCTGCAGCATTTGGATGAGGACTATAATTGAGAGACATTTCTGAGAAATTTGTCAATAGTTTAGAGAAATTTGGTACATTTTCACACCTGCTTGTCCAAATATGAGAGATTGCAAGAAGCAAACAGGGTTTCCTCCAGCGAGCCCCCCACACCAATTGTCTTATGTCTGCAGTCTGAGGGCATGGTTTCTCTCTGTATGCCCCATACATACTTATTTTATCTGTCCTTGTGGTGCCATACCTCAGGTGGTGTTTAGCAGTGTTGGGGGGGCAAAGATGCCATCCTCTTATTCCTGTTCATCATCCTCCTCATCCTTCTGTCACTTACTTTTTCTCCTACTCCTTGTTGAGTATGGTGGTAGCGGCAGCAATGGGTGAAGGTCTGTCAGATTATCCTGGAGAATAGTACAAAATAAGCAAATTGCAAAAAATAAATTGCACCTGTTGGAAATCCTGAATAAAAAAAAGAAAATGCTGGAACCATCTATAGAGAGAGAAAAAAAATCAACATTTCCAGTAAATATGCTTTTATTATTGGCTTTTTATGCAAGGTCACTGAACTCAAATATTTTCTCTGCTTCTGGTTTCACAGCATAAATGGCTATGTGCACAGTGATTCTAATGGAATGGAACTGTACACATGCAGAGTAAACTAGTCTGAATAAAGAGTTCATTCAGGGGCAGTTTGATAATGAGGGAGCAGAAGAGATTTACAGATGAGGTGATTAACAGTTTTCTCTATTTTGGCTATGCTGGGACTGTTGGAGGAGGATTCTGTCTTCTCGTGTGGTTTGGAACTCAGGATGAGAGGAAGCCCTTCTGTTTTGTTTGGGCATAGAGGTTGCTGATAACCTTTGCCAAATCTACTGAGGAAATAATTAATGTCTGGGT
Organism: Rhinoraja longicauda; assembly: GCF_053455715.1. Classification (NCBI taxonomy): domain Eukaryota; kingdom Metazoa; phylum Chordata; class Chondrichthyes; order Rajiformes; family Arhynchobatidae; genus Rhinoraja; species Rhinoraja longicauda. The sequence continues at coordinate 64,086,080 of NC_135956.1, read as the reverse complement.
GGCTGGGAGTGGCAGTGGATGAGAGGAAGGTGTATGTCTGTGTGTGAGAGTGTGTGTGTGTGTGAGAGTGTGTGTGTGAGAGTGTATGTGTGTGAGAGTGTGTGTGTGTGAGAGTGTATGTGTGTGTGAGAGTGTGTGTGTGAGAGTGTGTGTGAGAGAGTGTGTGTGAGAGTATGTGTTAGTGTACGTATGCATGTATGTCGAAGTGATTGGGGTAGGGATGTGAGTATGTGACCAAGTGCTGCAGCTGGAGGCAGGGTCATTGAACGGGAGGTTGAAGTGCTCAAGTTTATGTATCTGGCAATGTTGTGCTGTGTTTGTAAGATCATTTCATGTCCATAGGAGTATTACTTCAAGATGTCTGGACATGTGAGGCCAGTCTCTCCTGATAGTCGTCCTTGAAAGCTTCCTACCCCGTCTGCCATATGGTGCCACCATTCCAGATACATTCCCTGAACAATATCTCCTGGCTGAATTCAGTAAAGTGGGGATTTGCTACTCTCCCCTGCTGCATCTCTCTTTTCTATTGCTGCTGTTGTATCTGTTGCATTGATTGGGCTGCCAAGGCGAATATCCATTTTAAAGGCTGAAACCATGGCATGATTAGCACGCAAAACACAAGCTTTTCACTGTACCTCAGTACATGTGATAATAAACTAAACGAAACCAATGAAGATTGCTCAGTGGCTCATTCTCACCAGCTGCTTGCAATTTATTGAGGAGCCGGAGTGTTTCACAGAAAAATTTGCTTGCACTGATGCACCAATATTATGAACTGTGCAGAGTTGATTCAGCATGGGAACCGTACAATGACGACTAAATGCTCCTAAATTGGAGCTGATGGATTTCCAGGCATGCATATGACAATCTGGACTGTAACAAAGTTGCAAATGAGAAACCAGGGAACTATACCCCAATTTGCCGAACATCTGTTGAGAGGAAATTACTGGAGCCTCTAATCCAAGAAAGATTTTCTCTTTTGAAATATTTTTTTTCCAATTAAAGAAAGATTAGCACCATATTCTGCACTTGAATATTTTTTTAGAATCGGGTCAGGGACAGAGTCAGGACGATGACGGAGAGCCGGGCCAAATTCCCCCTTAGTTCTCAACGCCCCCTCCCCCCCACTCCCCACGCTGGGTCCCCCTTTGTTGTCGGCAGTGTGGCGTGTCCACCTCGGCCCGACTCTAACCAAAGGGCTCCGACCTCGGTCCTCATCTCCGATCTCAGACCGACACTGCGACCTGAGGCTCCTACTCTCTCCGACCTCTGTACTTTATATGCAAAAACAAAGAATAGGTAAAAGTGACAATAAAATATCATCATCATCATCATCATCCCTCCTGTCTCGGGTAAAAGTTAATCATCAGTCGTTTACACTTAACCCGCAATATTGACAAACATTGCTCAAATTCCCCTTGTGTTCTTCAATATTGTAGCATGAGTTCTTTATTTGAAAGAGTTGAAGATGCTATGAATATTCTCCTTTCAAGATTTGGGATATAGTGAGGATGTGAGCAATGTAATATGAAATGCAAGTATTTTTTAATATATATATTCTTCCGGGAAGGCATTTGATAACCTCCCATAAGAGACAGTCTGCTAAGGTTGCATCTCATTAAATCGAGGACAAAGAACTATTTTGGTTAGGAGTTTGGTTGAATGTGTAACAAGGGAGCTCTCTCCATCCCACTCCCACCCCAGTTCTCAGATACATTTCACTGTCCTCCTGATTAATTCCTGATTAAGTTTGGATGCCTCATTTTCACCTTTCCCGCAGCAAACAATGAACCATTCTACATTTCCTTGATCAGCATCTGCTTTGATGTCTTGATAGGTGCTGTTTATTTATGTTATTGAAGCAATCCTTTCCCTTTCCACTTGTACAGTACACATTCTGCAAGAACAAACTGCCCACGGTAACGTCCAATATTGCCAAACGGCTGCAGGCTGCAGCAACTATGACAGTATTGTCTGAGCATTTGGCCCAGGCAAAGTGTGAAATTAATAAATGTTGATAAAGTTAACATTTCATGCGAGTCAAAGTTTTCTTTCTTTAAACATCTGCAGGGAATAGGAGGGACTGGAGTTTATAATCTGACACAAGGACTATAGAAAAATATTGAGTATGCTTGACTGTCAAAGTCTGCTACAATGCAGTATCACTGCAGAAAATCATATTATTACAGTATTAAAACAAAATTGTACCCTAAAGGAACATACAAGGCAGCACAAAGCTGGAACATAATTATGCTTCCCTCTAATAATTAAAATTTAAAAAGATTAATAAATTACTGTTCATTAAGCAGAATAAGAGGTGGTTTGCAGCAATGTAGAAAGCTATGCTGTGCTCTTTCAGAATATTTGAAGACAGATAAGGAAATAGATCCTAAAGAATCTTTAGAAATAATAAACATAGATTGATACTAAATCATCAATGACAAAAATGTACATATGCAGTGTAGACAAGACAGCAAGGAAATTCCACTGGTAAGAGAGCGTTGCAACAGTCCCGTCATAAGTTCCATGACCCATTTATGACAGTCTCTTGTAAGAGTGACAGACAGTTAACGGTGCAATGCTATACCTATTCTCTGAGTTTTCTTTTGAATATGATGTGGAACATGTTGTGCAGCGCAGTGCAATTTGCTACCATTTCTATCTTCCCTGCAGTTAATTACACTGTTCCTGGGCCGTGGAATTGCTGTGAACACTTACAGAATAAATACGAGGTTTTGAATAGCCTTGTATATGATTACTCATGTAACCATATAAAATCCTTCTACCACTCATGATGCATCGGGTTACCTCACTGCACTTCACAGTATGTGCTCAGAAGCAATTTCAATGAACTTGCACAGCAAGAGAAGCTGAGGAAGCTGTTCATACTAATAAGGAATATTCATACTCCACTGGCAAGTGTGGACCTCTTTAATTTGACCCAAGGAAGAGAAAAACCAGCATGACTCCTGTGTCTGGTTAAGATCTCTGCTGGAAAATATCAGTATGTTGGCTGCGTTTCCTCCTTCAAGCAGAGAACTGCTGACATGTCCTGTCTAGACTTGAATAAATGCTTCCAATGGTATTAGCATTTTAGCTGGTGCCTCTAGAATTGGATTTCCTATAGTTAGTTACTTAAGGCGAGGAAAGGAAAATAATTAGTGAATTGCATTTATAAAATCTAATTGATATATTAATATGTACTAATTTATTCACTGGGTTCTAACAGTCACGGGGCTGTGGTGTCCATGCGGGTGGGTCTCTAGAAATTAGTTAACTTTACAATGTGTATTTCAGTATTTCAACTACCATGATGAAATGGCCACAAAATAGCACAGCATGTGAGACTTTTAGTTATGCATGGTATTTTTGCCAGAGTACATAATAGCTGATACAAAGTTATTGTGGACACCATTTCATCATGTATTGAAAGACTGGCTTGCTTTCAAGATATATAATAGACAATAGACAATAGGTGCAGGAGTAGGCCATTCAGCCCTTCGAGCCAGCACCGCCATTCAATGCGATCATGGCTGATCACTCTCAATCAGTACCCCGTTCCTGCCTTCTCCCCATACCCCCTCACTCCGCTATCCTTAAGAGCTCTATCCAGCTCTCTCTTGAAAGCATCCAATGAACTGGCCTCCACTGCCTTCTGAGGCAGAGAATTCCACACCTTCACCACTCTCTGACTGAAAAAGTTCTTCCTCATCTCCGTTCTAAATGGCCTACCCCTTATTCTTAAACTGTGGCCCCTTGTTCTGGACTCCCCCAACATTGGGAACATGTTTCCTGCCTCTAATGTGTCCAATCCCCTAATTATCTTATATGTTTCAATAAGATCCCCCCTCATCCTTCTAAATTCCAGTGTATAATGTATTATTTTGATTTCTTTACTGGTTGTTTTTCACATTTCCACTTTCAAGTAGCTACACTGGTTATAACCACAAATTAATAAAACTCAGTGTTAATATTTGAGATGGTGACAACAGTGAAGTGATGCAAGTTTTCTCCAATTTCTTGTGCAGTAAATTGCTGGGCCATTACAGAAGGTATTCTTCTGTGTCAGAAAGAAAAGACAAAGCCCACAGATATTATGAGGGGAGGTACAGAGAGAAATGGTCTCTTTAGAACCAGTAAATATTGTAAAACAAAAATAAACTGGGGATGAAGGGGAAGTTGAATGTGAGGATGATAAGATATGTGTTTTTTCTGTGATTTCTGCTCCTTCGGGGACCAGCATCCTCAGGGCAGTCAGCCCAGGGATTGCCAGCATTCACCTCTCAAGACAGCTGAGCCCATATACATTAGGGACATTACCAATCTGTTGTTACAGTGTGCAGTCGTTCACCACTACCTTCTGCAAATGATAGGGAAGCATGTTGGGTGTGAAATGTATCCAAATGCTGTGTCTATGCAACTGACAATGCTTGTGAAATGAAAAAAAAAATGCTGGGAATATTCAGAAACGTTCTGCTAAAGAGGGATTGACTTGACACGTGCATTATTTGTCTCCATGGGCTCTGCACTGCTAACCTGCTGAATGTTCCAAACATTTTCTGTTTTAATTTTGAATCACCAATATTTTTTTCTATTTTGATTACTATGTGGGGTATGGTTTGTGAACAAGAGTGCAGTGGAATGGGAAAGTGTGTGAATGAACGTGCAGCGAACAATATGCGTGCAGCTCTACAGTTGGTGAATGGCCCTTGCTGATCCTAGCTGCATGTGTAGATAATTAAACTAAATCTGGCGCTGAAACTGGGTCCTGTCAGTGTTACACTCGGCAGTAACTGCCCTATCAATCCTTTCTTCATATTTTTGAGATCTGAAGCAAAAGAGGTTAAAGGATCACTCACATCATAATCCTGCACCTCTCATGGGAATGTGCAACAGCTGCCTGAAGTCTGAGGATGGATTCAAATGCTTCTAAATGGTCATCTCTGTACAAAGTGTACATCTGAGGCACACCTAATACAGGGATGGTGAAGAGAGAAGGATATCTAAAATTGGACTATTATCCTTAAATGTACATCTAGCATGCTCATAGATGTAACCAAGTTCCATGTTGAGATAAGTTTTCGTATTTAAAAATCATATTAGCAGACTGAGGAAATATCCCAATCACATGCCTAGAAATTTGTTCCCGCTGGAAAGTATACACCAGGTGCAATGGGATCCATGCTAGTTTGTTCCAATACCACATGTACATTAATTTCATATTTGTATCTCATGCAGCTTTCCCGTTTGTACACAATAATGGGAGTAGAATCAGGGACATTGTAGGGCTGAGGGTCACCTTTATAGAGGGTGCAATTTGAGTGATAGACAAAAAAGTCCTGGAGTAACTCAACCGGTCAGGCAGCATCTCTGGAGAAAAGGAATAGGTGATGTTTCGGGTCGAGACCCTTCATCAGTCTAGGTCCGATAAAGGGTCTCGACCCGAAACGTCATCCATTCCTATTCTCCAGAAATGCTGCCTGGCCTGCTGAGTTACTCCAACATTTTGTATGTAACTTCAGTGTAAATCAGCATCTGTAGTTCCTTCTTACACATGCAATGTGAGAGATCAGTAAGTCTTCAAGAGAATATTGAAATCTGAAGATGACAAAGACTTTAACCCTCTTGCTAAACTTTTGGTGTTTAAGTCAGAATGGGCCAGGGATATAATGGGCAGAGTAGCCTGAACCCTTCTGCTTTATAGATAGGATTATTTTTGCATGATTTTACATTAAATGGCTCTGATGCTGATTGGAAGAGGATTGTGACAGGGTGTGCTTTGATGTGCTTTCAATGCTATGAGTTTGGCACAGTTTCCTATTGCCGACTGATAGCCAGTGATTTTTTAATGGATGCATTTGTTTGTGTATGGAGGATAAGGGCAGCGATAGGATCAACTCTAATTCTTCCATGTAAAACTCCTGCAAAATTCTTGCTGCCTTAGGTTTGATTTAAATATAATGCAAAGTTTATCGAGCTTTTTCGCAGCTTTTGGATTTGCATACTAATGCTACCATCTGCATATGTCTGATGGAGTGGAAATTTGGACAAAGAACAAAAGGATTAACAGTTACCATGATAGAATGAACAGATCAGCAATTCCAAGGGAGAATAGGAGTAAAGAAAACGTTGATGAAAAAAAATTATTAAACAACTTAGCGTGTGCTGACAATGGGTTAGATCAGACCGAACCATCTCCCATAATCAGAATTACTGCCTGTGATCTCCCCACATCTGCATTTAACTGGTGTGGATATTTAGGGCATGTTTCATTATCCCGCAGCCTCCTGGAGACTAGTACTGTGTTCTCAGAAGCAAAAAATACATGAAATCCTTAATGTTAGTTAGCAAGGCTAGGGTGAGGCTTTCTAAAATTAAAGTATAAAATTTAAATAAAAATGTGTCAAAGTTACTTGGAAACACCTTAACATATATATAATTAGAAACATGTTAAAGTAAAATAATTAAAACATACTTGCCAACCTTTCCCTCCATCCCAATCCACGACAATCCCCAGTGAAATCATTGGGGTCTAATCTTGTACCAGGAAATCCAGGAGGCAGAGTGAACTGATTTGTTATTAAATTCCAGATTTTCCATCTGTCAGAGTATGTTCAGAAGCGCAGGAATTACTGCCGCTTAAGTGATGGTTCTCTATGAAACTACAACCAGAATCCAGTAAAATCTGGCCCTCGTGTTGTTCCAGTATTTAACAAGAACAAGGAGGGATTGACTATTTTATCACCGATGATTACATATCACGTAGAGATTAGAAGCTGAAATCTGAAATGAAACTTAAGATATTGGAAATGCAAAGCAGTTCAGTAGGCATTAAAAAGGGAAAAGGCTAATGAGATATGAAAGAGATAAGGTTCCGAGTGTGCTCTTCAGGTATTTGGTTAATGATGACAGTTGTCCCATTAAATTAATGCTTCTTGTATATTGTAAACTGTGGATGGATTGCTTTAGAGAGGAGCAGCACATTTTAGCAATTTTACTCTCATGTCTTCTCTTGTATTATTTATGTGTTCTTTTTTGGGAATATTCCAGCGGGGTTTATTGGTAGGTTAGAGTGTGGAGAAATAAAAGCAGTTAGTTATTATTTCACTAATTGAAGTGCTTCTTCGGACATAATGGAAATGAATATTTCTTTGTAGTCTTTGTATTTTATAACTCTTTCCTGAAAGTACAGTCCTAAATCCAAATTGTACTGTTACCCTGGTCCAGTAAAATTTGTATGGAAACAGCATCAATAATGGTGGAAACCTTCATCTCATGTTCTTGCAAAACCCATCCAACAGAAAACAGCTAAATATATGTGCACTCTACCCTGTCAAAAAGCTTTACCTTATCTTGAGAGACTGTCAAGGTAGAATATCAAGGAATGGACAGGAGTCTATTAAATTAATAAGCTGCTGGATGTTTTCTGAAGAGTTATAGTTCTTCATAAATCCAGTGTGATCATGGTGGACAAGGTTTAAACCTGCAGACTCCAAATACGTAGCAATACTTTAAAAAGGATTTGAAATTTCACGTTGAAGAGAGTTAGGCTTGTAGCTACTGAAATTACATTTATCTTTCCTCTTTTTTGGAGATTGACAAACAGGAGACAGCCCGAAGAATCCTGATAAATATATCTGGAAAAGCAGAGAGTGGAACAAGGTCAGCTTGAAATATAAAGCCATATTGCGCAAATTTAATGGTGACCTCTGAACTATTTTTCTGATATTCTAAGAACCTTTGACTTTAAAAATATTTTAACTATATCAATTTCCCATATTATTGAGATATTATCATTAATATAGTTAAAAATAGATACACATAGGAACAGTATGAATCCTAAATCAGCATGAACAGGCATTTGAATTTTAAAGAAAGATTTTACATTGAACTAAATTGAATTGTTTTATTATTGTGATGTGTACCGACACACAGAGAAAAGCTTTGCTTTGCGTGCTATCCGGGCAAATCACACCATACATGAGTATAATCTTGCCACACTTCACTATATTTTATATTCAGGTACTGCAATACAGAAAATGAACCAAGTTCATACTATAGTGCTCCATCTACAGATAAAGCGCAGGTTAAAAAAAGTGCAAGGGGAAGGTCGAATGGAAGTTCAGGAATTCATCCTTATAAGAGGTCTGTTCAGGAGTCTGATAACAGTGGAGAAGAATTTATTCTTGAATCTGGTGGTACGTGCTTTGAAGCTTTTGTATGTTCTTCCTGATGGGAGAGGGCTAGGAGAGAATGACAAGGGTAGAGTGGCCCTTGATTATGTTTGCTGCTTTCCTAAGGCATAGTGAAGAATAGATAGAACGGTTGGGAGAAAGGCTGTTTAGCTGATGAATTTGATTGTGTTTACAACTCCCTGCAGTTTCTTATGAACCTGGCAGAGCAGATGCCATACCAAGCGATTGAAGCATCTGGATAAGAAACTGGTGCATCTATAGAAAATGGTAAACATCATTTGAGACAATAGACAATAGGTGCAGGAGTAGGCTATTCGGCCCTTCGATCTGATCATGGCTGATCATTCACATGCTGAATGTCGTTATATTTCTGAGGAAATATAGGCGTTGGTGAGCTTTCTAGGCTTATAATATGACGTTGATGTTGAGAGAGAGCTAGATAGAACTCTTAAGGATAGCGGAGTCAGGGGGTATGGGGAGAAGGCAGGAACGGGGTACTGATTGAGAATGATCAACCATGATCACATTGAATGGTGGTGGTGGCTCGAAGGGCCGAATGGCCTACTCCTGCACCTATTGTCTATATTGTCTATGTACCTGGACTAGGACAAATGGTTGGTGATATTTATACCATTGAACTTGCAGCTCCCAACCATCCCCACTTCAGTATTACTGATGCAGACTTGGGCGCGTACGCCACCTGCTTCTTGATGTCGATGACCAGCTCCTTCATTTTGCAGACATTGGGGTGTTGTCTTGACAATAAATTTTATTATTGACTTTTTTATTAATGATAATGGGAAGGCTGAATTATTAACGAGCCAGTTGATGTCTGAAATGTGTGCATATTTAGTGCACAACAGACAGCCTGTGGACTACTTCTCGTCTTGCTGGCTTGCCTCGAAGGGCAGTGAACCGACTGAGCTGACAACTGTGCTACCCATTCCGATCTGGGATGGCAGATTGGTTCCTGAAGCTGGCTTCTGAACAGCAAGGCCTTCCCACTGAAAATTTAAGTACCACCCCAAGAAATACTTTGATAGCCAGTGAAGCCCCACACTCAGACTTGACCAGCTGTCAAAACTAACAAAGCCTTTGAATGTCTACAAATGTACTTGTATTAAAAAATGATTACAAATTAAATATTCTAGATCCTTTTTAAAATAGAATGATTTTGTAAGTACCAGAAGACAGTTAAAAGTAATTAAATATATTTACCTTAGTAAAATGCATAAATATTAATTACCTGAAACGTAGCTGTTCCTTTCAGAGCTGTTTCCCTCCACTGAAATTTATGGAGTTGCTGATCCTGGTGTCATCAGGCACAGCTTCAGCATACTGCAACCTATTGTTAATGCAGGACATTGGCACTTTCCACTGGACTCTGTTGCAAGATCATTGTTAGAATATAGACATAGACATAGAAAATAGGTGCAGGAGGAGGCCATTTGGCCCTTCGATCCAGCACCGCCATTCATTGTGATCATGGCTGATCATCCACAATCAGTAACCTGTGCCTGCCTTCTCCCCATATCCCTTGATTCCAATAGCCCTGAGAGCTCTATCGAACTCTCTTTTAAATTCATCCAGTGAATTGGCCTCCACTGCCTTCTGTGGCAGAGAATTCCACAAATTCACAACTCTCTGGGTGAAAAAATTTCTTCTCACCTCAGTTTTAAATTGAAACATTTGTGATATTATGCTCTCGGGAAATGCAGGACTTCTGAGGCCCTCAAAAATGATTTGAATTTTCAATGCGGTCTTTGTCACACTATAAAATGGTGTACCAGTGGGAGGAAAATTACTTCAAAAAAAAATTCATTATCATCTAAGGTCTAATGTGCAGCCTAGTGGCACAGCTGTTAGAGCTGCTGCCTCACAGCGCAGGAGACTCTGGTTTGATCCTGACCTCAGTTGCTGTCTGCATAGAGTTTGCACGATCTCCCTGTGACCTTGTATGTATTCTCATGGTGCTCCAGTTTCCTCCCACATCCCAAAGATGCATGGGTTTGTAGGTTAATTGGCCTCAGCAAAAAAAAATCCCTAATGTATAGGAAATGGATGATAAAGTGGGATAACATAGGAGTGTTAACAGGTGATTGATGATCGCCATGGACTCGGTGGTCTGAAGGGTGTATTTCCAAGTTGTATCTCTAAACTAAACTTATCCAAACTAGTTGTTATTAACTGTCTTTAATAAAAAAGTGTGAGTGAAAGTGAGTGAAACATAAATTTAGAAAAGTTAACATTTGGGGTGCATAGTCTATTTTTGTGCTGTAAATTCTGTGCAAGTCTGCAATTTCAAGATTCTCACTTATTTTTGTCTAGTTTTTCTATGCTCTTAAGTACTATTCAATCTTTAACAAGTTTTTTTTCAACACTGTTTTGGCTTTCAGCATTATCTTACATCCACGTAAACAAATCTAAATATAAGCAAAACATTTAATTTTCTTTTAAACCATATTTTATGATTATTTAATATGGAATTAATTGACATCAAAAAAAGAAATTAGAGGAGAGATGAAAAATGGGCTGCTAACTCACCATTTGCATTTTGTAGTATCCTCAAATTCAGAACCTACCAGAAATGTTAGTTGGTGTCAATGTTTCAACAAATGAAATTCAACTAATTTCCCCCATAAATCTTTTGCAATTTCCCTCTCACATTTGTGTCCTCCTCAAAACTTGTTTTCCTACCTTAGTATTATCAGCAAATTTCTTTACAATATACTTAACAGAATCATACTGTATTGCAACAGGCAATTCGGCCCAACTCATCCATGCCAACCAATGGGCATCCTTCCATATTAACCCCATCACCCAGTACTTAGTTCATAGCCCTTTATGCTTAAGCAAGTCAAGTGTTCTTCTAGACACTTCTTAATTGCTGAGAGTGACCCAGCTTCGACCATCCTCTCAGGCAGTACATCTAGATACTTACCACTCTCTGGGTGAAGAATATCCCCCTCATATTCCCTATTAATCTCTTCCTCCTATGTCCTTGCATTATATCTAGCTCTGATTTTGGGAAAGGTTTCCCTTTCAGGCTAGACAGAGGTTCATATATATCTCTTCTAACCTCATCTACTGCATTGCTAGAGGGAGGCCACACGCAAATTGGAGGAATAGCGCCTCATATTTCACTTGGGAAGCTTACATCCTAGCGGTATGAACATTGAATTCTCTAATTTTAAGTAACTTCTACTTACTTCTGTCCCCTCCCCCTCCCCCTTGCTCCTTTCCTCTACCCTAGTCGTTTTACCAGGTCCACAGTTTTCCACATTGTTTTCCTCGTGAGATCACACCTTCCCTAACCAACAATAGGTTTACCATGCATTACCCTGCCTGAGGTCATTTGGGGTCGATGCTCAATGATCCTGGACTTTTCTCGCCTCCAGCTCTTCAACGCCCCCGCCCACTCCACCTCCCCTACTTTGAGTCTGAAGAAGGGTCCCAAACTGAAACATCACCCATCCCAAAACCCGCTGAGTTATTCCAGCACTTTGTGTCTTTCTTCAAGGTTTTATAAAGTTAAACCATAACTTCCCTATTTCAGTACTCAATTACAGTTATTTTATCCATGTCATTTATATATTTTTTAAATAGTTGGTTTCACAGTGCTGATGCCTTAGTAAATAAATCCATCAGATACTAGTTGCCTCCCTGAAAATGATACATTTATCCTTACTCTCTAATTTCTTTCTCGTTAGCCAATCTTCCATCCACAATAATATATTATCCACAATGCCACCAGTTCTTTCTTGTGCAACGATATTTTATGTGCCATCTTATGAAATACTTTCTTAAAAAAGAATGACACAACATTTTCCCATTCGCCTTCATCGACCCTTGTCATTACATCCTCAAAAAGCTAGAAGAAAATTTTCAAACACTATTTCTCTTCCTTAAAAACCACGTTGACTGCTTGATTGTACTATGATTTTAAAAAAAATCCTGCAACTACATTCTAAGTAATGGATTTCTGAATTTTCCCGGTGACAGGTGTTGAGCTGATTGGTTTTTAATTTCCAGCTCTCTCTCTCTCTCTTTTTTTCTTTCTTTTTCTCTCCTTTTCTGATTAAGAGTGCTACATTTGCAGTTTTCAAATCTACGGGGACCATTGTAAAAGTCCAGGCTACTTGGAAGAGCATGACAAATGCGTCCAATATATTTACTGCCACTTAGTTTAGCACCAGAAGACGCAGAGCATCATGTTCAGGAAAACTGCCGGTCTTTACTCCCACTAGACAGCCTAATATCTTTTACCCTCCCTCCTCTTTCAACTCAGATTTCCCTCTATTAATGGGGATACTTTACGTGGCTACTATAAAGAATACAGTTCATAATATTTGTTAAAAATCTCTGCCATTTCATTATTCCCCATTATTAACTTTCAGTTTCATCTTCTCAGGGGCATTAACTACTGTCTTTAATTTTATATAGTTGTGAATGCTTTTCACTGCCTGTTTTTACATTCTTACCGGTTTATTCTCGTAATCTATTTTTACGACCATCATTTTTTTTTTTTAGCATCCATGCTGATTTCTAACATTTTTAGTTAGAGCTATAGAGCCATGAATGAAGAACAGCATTAATTTTAAATGTTCTTTTTGAAACTAATGTTCAAATTTTGCAATTTCCAAAATTGCAATTCCCACAGACGTGCTCTGTGGACGAATAATTATATTTCTTATTTTCATTTAAATCATTCGTCTCCCAATGTAGTGATGCACTTGACATACTGAAATTGCATCTCTGCTGTTTTATTTCAGCTGCAAATTGTTGAATTACATAATTAAATTAAAATAGTGCGAATTGTTACCATTATGTGATATTGTAGTGTGTGGATACATTCAACTTTTCATATTGCCATCCATTAGAAAGTATTGTTAAAGCGGCATGGTGCCACAGCGGTTGAGTTGCTGCTTCACAGCGCCAGAGACATGGGTTAGATCCTGACTAAGGGTGCTGTCTGTACAGAGTTTGTACGTTCTCCCTGTTTTCTCTGAGATCTTCGGTTTCCTCCCAAACTCCAAAGATGTACAGGTTAATTGATTTGATTTGGTATAATTATAAATTGTCTCCAGTGTGTGCAGGATAGTGTTAGTGTGTGGGGATCGCTGGTCGGTGCGGACTCGGTGGGCCGAAGGGCCTGTTTCCACGCTGGATCTCTAAAAAAAAATTCAAAAATAATATAGCATAATAAAGCGAATCATAGAAATAAAGAAACATAGAAAATAGGTGCAGGATTAGGCTATTCGGCCCTTCGAGACAGCACCACCATTCAATATGATCATGGCTGATCATCTAAAATCAGTACCCTGTTCCGGCTTTTTCTCCATATCCCTTGATTTCCTTTGCCCGAAGAGCTAAATCTAACTCTCTCTTGAAAACATCCAGTGACTTGGCCTCCGCTGCCTTTTGTGCCAGAGAATTCTACAGATTCACAATTCTCTGGGTAAAAAAGATTTTCTTCATCTCAGACTACCCCTTATTTTTAAACTGTGACCCCTAGTTTTGGACTCTCCCAACATCGGGAACTTTTTTCCTGCATCGAGCCTGTCCAATCCTTTAAGAATTTTATATGTTTCTATAAGATCCCCTCTCATCCTTCTAAATTCCAGTGAATACAAGCCCAATCAACCCATTCTTTCATCATATGTCAGTCCTGTCATTCCTGGAATTAACCTGGTGAACTTACGCTGCACTCCCTCAATAGCAATAATGTCCTTCCTCAAATTAGGAGACCAACATTGCACACAATACTCCAGGTGCGTTCTTACCAGGGCCCCATACAACTGCAGTAAGACCTCCTTGCTCCTATACTCAAATCCTCTCGCAATGATCTCCAACATGCCATTAGCTTTCTTCACTGCCCGCTGTACCTGCATGCTTACTTTCAGTGACTGATGTACAAGCACACCCAGGTCTCGTTGCATCTCCCCTTTTCCTAATCTGACCATTCAGATAACAATCTGCCTTCTTGTTCTTGCCACCAAAGTGGATAACCTCACATTTATCCACATTATACTGCATCTGCCATGCATCTGCCCACTCACCCAACCTATCCAAGTCACCCTGTGACCTCCTAACATCCTCCTCGCAGCTCATACTGCCACCTGCAAACTGTCATCTGCAAACTTGGAGATGTTACATTTAATTCCCTCGTCTAAATCGTTAATATATATTGTAAATAACTGGGGTCCCAGCACCGAGCCTTGTAGCATGCAATAACCTTGAATACACATAGCATTAATTCTAGATTTTTTTTGTGAGATAGACATATGTTACTGTGCAGCAAAAATCGGGACTTGAAATGTTTTGCTTTTCCCTAACCATAGTTTAAGGTTGGGGAAAAGTGCTTCCCATCTATTAACGTGTCTTCAGATATCTACATTGCATTGGAATTTAGGCAAGGAACAGTTTCAGACAAGGAGTAGACTGGATTTTAGAGAGACAGAGTTCAAAAGAAGTGATAGGCGCATACTGTTACTAGATAATGAATAGGAGTGATCAATGCTTCAAATATTTTGGATGATATCAGTTTTCCCACTGTCCTTCAGTATAGCTTTGTTCTTCTACCTCAATTATAATGTCACAAGAACGCTATTGAGGACAACCAAACAACAGATCTTAGAAATGGCCTGGAGTTTTTGTTTGGTAATCCAAAATTTATTTTATCTTGAGTATTTAATGTAGTGGTACTTTCCAGTGAAATTTGTACCATTTTCAAATCAGATTGTACTCTTCCTGTCATGATCCATATTAGTGGCCTGACGATTTCTATGGTTTCTCACCAAAGTTGTTTCCGTCTTTATGAATGAAACTGGAGCTGAAAGCCCTGCACAGCAACTTTTGTGAAATAGTCTTCATGGCACAAGAGGATATTGCATAATGTTCTTGTTATTTAGCAGATTATAGGGACACCTGACTGAACAGATTGTCCAAGCACCTTCCACTTGTCCTCCAGTAAACAGGAAGTGTTGCAGCACTAGTTTATTGAGATACTCTTCATTCAGATAATACTTCCAGCAGTATTCTAATAGTGAAGGTTTTGGGAAGCCATCCTGGGAAAGTGAGTAGGAAGAAGGCACAGACTTGCCCTTTTGTGAAGAACCCATTTTCAGAGAGTCTTCACAGTTCTCACATTCTACCCGATCCTGGATGAAGAACGGTGCTCTTACAGGACCATGTTTTCATAGTTTGCCATTACGGAAACATGTGACACATTACTGAATAAATGTTGGCACCATTTCAGTTCCTCGACTAATCCGATTCCTGACCATGGGCCCTGCTGGATAACAGCTGCAAATCTATTCCTTATTTCTCTATTTGCATCATACTCATTAACAGATACGTCACCATGACTTCCTACCTCCAAAGGAAAGATTTGATCTCTTTTACGACTTCTTTGAAGAAAGTTCAGCATCTCAGGCACAGAGATGACTCAGTGTGCAAGAGTGCAAGCAGTCAGTGATTATTAATTAGTCATTTATGGGCAACTGAGTGCAAACTAGATCTTTTATCTACCAAAAAGTTTTCTGCTTCCTAAATATTTGACCAGCATTGGATCAAGAGAATTTCTTGAAGGAGCAACCATGTTGATTCCCATACAGCAGTATCTATCTACATTGATTACCACCTGTTAGCTGCTCTGTGACACGGAAGGGTACAAAATGATTTCTGGATTGGTGACCTCAGTACTATCAATTGGTTGTTGTATAATTCAGCCTCAGCATTGGTGAACGCAATGGACAATGTTGTTTTAGATTTAGAGATACAATGTTGAAACAGGATATCAGAGGTTATAGGGAGAAGGTAGTTGAATGCGGTTCGGAGGGAGAGATAGATCAGCCATGATTGAATGGCGGAATAGATTTGATGGGATGAATGGCCTAATTCTGCTCCTATTACTTATTTGTGGAAACAGAATCTTGCTGGTAGCAGTGTTACGGACATATTGACTCAGACAACATGCAAAATATAAATTACAGATAAATTTTACAAGACAATAAAACAAATAAAGACTAAAGGTAGATACTAATAAACTGAAACCTGTTAAAAGGCAAGGTTGATGCTATGATGAAAACTAATAAACTAGACTGTTGAAATTTTGTTTTCTTTTCAATGTTCAGCATATATAATTCAAAACTGTTCTTGTTCTTTTTGCCTGATTCAGCAATGGTGCAAACATTTGCACAAACCTCTTAAGAAAAAGGAGAAGTGGAATTGGACTGGGAAAACAGCAGATAAAATTTGATTCACACAGATGCAGTTTGAGCATTTGTACATGCAAGTGCAGTCTGAGTAGGGAGTCTCCATTGGTTCATTATGATATAGAAAATCCTTAGAGCATTTATATCTGACGTTTCCAATCCATACACTCTCTCATTAGACGTGTTAGGAATGGTGGGCAGGAATAACCGTCAGCATTTGCTTTTCGTTCTCTTAACAAAAGCAAAAAAAACAAGCACAAATTGAAAAGGAAATGCTATCAATTAGATTCACTATGAAGACATTCCATCAGTTCTTATTGGGATAACCTTATGTTCGCATAACAGATCTCAAATTCTAATTGCCAATTTTCGATCCTAAAATATTAATTTTAACAATGGAACCTTTCAGGGTGCATAAATGGGCAGTTTTGCTGTAGGATTATGATCATATGAATAAATGTTGTTTGTTGAAGCAAGATTTAATTGTTGATGCTCTGTGCAGGTTACCAATGAATCATCTCATATTGATATTGATGATATGACTTTCCTACTTTTAGGCATTAAATCCCTGTTACAATCATTGAGATTGCTCAGGCAACTCCCCAAGATGCATTTCTAAAGTGAACTTATGAGCACATTTTGAGAGCAAGGACAAGGATCCAAATAAATAGATCCAGCTATTCTATAATAGCTTATTTGAATTGTTAAACATGTTTAAAATGAAGAAATTGAATAGTAAACTGAAATGTTCTAAGAAAATACAATTTAGCTGAATTACACACAGAATTTGCCGGTGTTGATAACATGAAAGCCATTGTCAGGCGCTTTATGTATTGAATGAACATTAATTGATTTGGAAGAAGTTGTATCAATTTGCACAGTTCAGCAGCAACGGCAACACTACAAATGCCATATCTGGCAGGACTTTTCCCAATGTGATTTCTATCAGAAAGGGTATTTCCTTGATCTCATTAATGCAGAGATGGACTGAGGTCAAATATATGGATAATTATGTGACAGCAGAATGTACCGTTGAGGTGTTGAGATGGACTTTAGTTAGATGTGGAATACTGACAGATTCCAAGGACCAGAGTTCATTTTACATTTATTTGGACTTTTATGCAATGTAGGGACATCAAACATTTATTCACTCCTCCACACCTTCCACTATGCAATGGAGAAGCAGAGAAATGTTCTCAAATGTTTAAAAAAGCCTTGAAAACCCCTGTGTTTCTTGGTTTCTATAACTTCACAATGAATCATTGATTGATTGATTGATTGGTTAACTGCCTATTTATATACCAAATGAATCTACATCAACAAAGAGTTTTACTTTTATAGACCTAACATACATTGTTTTGACGTGTGATTGAATTTGGTACAGATTATGTTACAGGGTGGAGTGTACAGATAGCAATTGAAGTAAAAAGCAATTATTTGAGGTAAAGGAAAACAGCTTCAGCCATAGAGTTATTCAGCACAAAACAGGCCCCATGCTGACCAAGATGCCCATTAACACTAGTCCCATCTGCCCACATTTGGCCCATAATCCTCTAAACTTGGCCTATCCATGTAGCTGTCCAAGTGCCTTGTAATTGTTGTTATAGTACCTGCCTTTGTTACTTTCTCTGTCAGCTCGTTCCATATACACACCACCCTCTGTGTGAAAAGGTTGCCTCTCAGGTTCCTGTTAAATCTTTGCCCTCTCACTGTACAGCTATGTCCCCTAGTTCGTGATTCCCCTACTCTGGGTAAATGAAATAACTGCATTAACCTATCCAAGTGAGTGAAAAACTATAGTTTTCTGAAAAACTAGACCAATGAGACAAGATTTAGCAATGAGAACTCAGTGAAATAGTCTAAGGCGTCAGTTTGAAAAGGTATTTACGAGGGATTAGAATAAAAACATAAAAACTGTCCACATTGACCAGATCTGTGCAGCAAGAGACAAGCTTGAAGATACTGATATGGTCAAAAATAAAGAATCTACTTCTGATGGTAACTTGATTGAATGTCAACCACTATTGCAGAGGACATGATTGAGGGCTAGGTTCTTCACTTCAAAGAATGAACACAACATCAGAAACAGATTGAGAAGGTAAAACTGACTGTGGAAGTCAGTCATATCACTGCGTATGCCTGTGAAGAGTGTTTAGGCATTTATTTTCAAAGGAAGGGTGCATTATGCGGCCTTTGTATTCAAAGGCAAAATTTTCTTGTGGGTATAGAATATAATTACATTGCTCTGTGTACATAGTAAGCAAGAACCATATATTGGTGCTTTGCAGTTAAACTTGAATAACATATACACCGTCTTGTTGAAATGTCTGGCTCTTGTAGATATTATAGAATTTAGAGATTATCAGCACTATCACATAATCTAAGGTTTATTCCAGAAAACAGAACAATGACTTATGCTGCCCAATTTACTTCTAAACTAACTTCTGCCATCCATAAGTGTCAGGGTGAGTGGTGAATGCAAATAATATGGAGTGGAATCTTCCTCTGTTTCTTCCTGTTCATCTGCTGGCAGCTTTAAGCAGCTGGGACTTTGTGCCAATCTGTAAGGAATAAGACAAGTGGATGTGGCTATGGTGAGAAGAAGGTCTGAAGTGATAAATTCATGCTTAAATCTCCTCTCTCTTGTAAACTCAATATATTGTGGTTTGAAAAGGGGGGGGGCAGTTGGATGTGGGAATGAGCTTTGGATAGGAGCATGCCATCATTTTCAACAATCTCTTCATCACCATTTGTCTTGGTAACCTTTGCCTCTGCAGGAACCATCTCAATTGGAGTCAGAACCTTCTTCTCCAAACCACTGAAATTGTACCTGGTGTAGGTGTAGTTTGTAGAAATGGAACAGGACAGCATATAAATGAGCCCTTCAGCCCAAAATGTCTGTGCTGAACATGGTACTAAGACCAACCCTTATTTGCCTGCACATAATCCATATCCCTCCATTCTCTGCCTGTCCATGTGCTTTTGCAAAAGCCTTTAAAATGTCACTATCGAATCTGGCTCCTCCATCCAGCACATTCCAGGCACACACCACTCTGCAAAAAACTTGCCCCAGAGATCTGCTTTAAACTTTGCGCCTCTCATCTTAAAGCAATGCTCTCTCGTATTTGATACACCGCTCCTGGGAATAAGGTTCTGACTGTCTCCCCTATTGATGGCTCTCATAATTGTATTTACTTCTATTATCCTCCTCACTCACCACATTCAAAACATCACTGAAGTCTCACCTCTTCAGCACTGCCTTCAACCACTGAAGGTCACCTTACCTTCTGTCTCCTTTCTCTGTTCGTTTACTTATTTATCTATTTATTCACTTCTCTATGTTCTAGAAATCCCTGTAAAGCGTCTTTGAATGTTTGAAAAGCGCTATATAAATGTAATGCATTATTATTATTATTATTATTATTATGTCTCCCCTCAACCTCTGGTGTTCCAGAGAAACCAATCTAAGCCTGTCCAACCTCTTCCTATAGCTAATACCCTCTAAACCAGGCATCATTCTGGTAAATCCCCTCTGTGCCATTTCCAAAAGCCTGCACATCCTTCTTGTGTTAAGACGACTAGAACTGCACACAATATTCCAAATAAAGCTGCATCATAATTACCTGACTCTGATACACATTCCCCCATCCAATGAAGGCAAGCATTCCATATGCCTTCTTTACCAATCTACGATAAGATACGATGCGAATTCTCTGCCTCAGAAGGCAGTGGAGGCCAATTCTCTGAATGCATTCAAGAGAGAGCTAGATAGAGCTCTTAAGGTTAGCGGAGTCAGGGGGTATGGGGAGAAGGCAGGAAGGGGGTACTGATTGAGAATGATCAGCCATGATCACATTGAATGGTGGTGTTGGCTCGAAGGGCGAATGGCCTTCTCCTGCACCTATTGTCTATTGTCTATTGATAAAACTTTATTTATGCCTGGAGGGAAATTGGTCTGCCCACAGTCACAACACACAACAAGGTACATGAAAACTTGAAATTAAAAGTGAAAACAAAAAGAAAAAGATAAGCGACTGTTGGCTGGCTGCCGTGTGCACAGCACCTTAACCAGAACGAACGAACAAACAAACAAACGGATGCAGGCCTATCCTCTGGGCAGAGGATCCTAAAACTAGAGTGTCCCCCCTCCCCCACACTGGGTCCCTCGTTGTTCTCCCACCGTTCCTCATGGCGGTCCCCCCACACCAGGTCCTCATTGTCTTCCCCTCTCCCCCTCACGATCATCGACCGCTGGTCGTGGGTTGATCGTGGGGCACGGCCGCCACTGAGGCTCCCACTGCCGCTGAGGCCGCACCACCGGCAAGGCACTCGTTGTCACCGAAGCGCCCGCTGGCGCCGCTGAGGCCCCCATTGCCGCCGCCCAGGCTCCCATCGCTCCTGCCGAGGCTCTTATCGCCACCGCTGCTGAGGCTCCTTTGGCCCAGGCAGACCTCGTCACTCGGCTTCACCGCAGTCCCCTGGGAGGGCTGTGGGGCATTCCGGTCAGCGATGCAGTTGTTCGCAGTTGTTCAGCGGGTGGATCAGGCCCACGCGGCTCCCCGGGACACTCACATCCAGCGTGCAGTTCCACGGGACCTCTATCTACTTACGTTGCCACTTTCAGGGAGTTATAGACTTGGACCCCAAGACCCTTCTGTATATTAATGCTGCTAAGGGTTTTGCCATTAATTGTATATTTTCCCCTTACCTTCGACCTCCCAAAGTGCAACACCTCACACCTGATCGTGTTAAACTCCATCTGCCACTTCCCCGCCCATTTTTGTAGCTGATCTATATGCTGCTGTACACTTTGATAGCCTGCTTCATAGTCTGCGGTCCCAACAATTTTGGTGTCATTTGCAAACTTACTAGCCAACCTTTCTACATTTACATCCCAGTCATTTATATATCAGCAACAACAGCGATCCCAGCACATATCTCTGTGGAACTCCACTGGTCACAGACCTCCAGCCTGAATCACAAGCCTCTGTCTTCTATCAATAAGCCAGATTTGAATCCAAATGACCAAATCACTACTAATCCTGTGCATTTTTGGATCAGCCTACCATGGGGTACTTTCTGAAATGCCTTACTAAAATCCATGTTGACAACATCCACCACCCTACCCTCTTTGACTACCTTTGTCACCTCCTTGAAAAAACTAAATTAGGTTAGTAAGGCATGAACTGCCACATGGAGGATATTTAAAGGTGAAATTTTGAGAGTACAGAGTCTTTATGTCCCTGTTCGGTGGAAAGGAAAGAATAATAATTTGAAAGAGCCATGGTTTTCCAGGGAAATTGGACACTTGGTTCGGAAAAAGAGGGAGATATACAATAAATATAAGCGGCAGGGAGTAAATGAGGTTCTTGAGGAATATAAAGAATGTAAAAGGAATCTTAAAAAGGAAATTAGAAAAGCGAAAAAAAGATATGAGGCTGCTTTGGCAAGTAATGTAAAAGTAAACCCCAAGGGGTTCTACAGATATGTCAATAGCAAAAGGATAGTGAGGGATAAAATTGGTCCATTAGAAAGTCAGAGTGGACAGCTATGTGCTGAGCCGGAAGAAATGGGGGAGATATTAAACAATTTCTTTTCTTCGGTATTTACCGAGGAGAAGGATATTGAATTATGTGAGGTAAGCGAAACAAGTAGAGTAGTGATGGAAATTAGGAGGATTAAAGAAGAGGAGGTACGGACACTTTTGAAGAATATAAAAGTGGATAAGTCTCCAGGTCCTGATAGGATATTCCCTAGGACATTGAGGGAAGTTAGTGCAGAAATAGCAGGGGCTATGACGGAAATATTTCAAACGTCATTAGAAACAGGGATGGTGCCGGAAGATTGGCGCATTGCGCATGTTGTGCCTTTGTTTAAAAAAGGTTCTAAAAGTAAACCTAGCAATTATAGACCTATTAGTTTGACGTCTGTGGTGGGAAAATTAATGGAAAAGATACTTAGGGACAATATATATAATTATTTGGATAATCAAGGCCTGATTAGAAACAGTCAACATGGATTTGTGCCTGGAAGGTCATGTTTGACTAATCTTCTTGAATTTTTTGAAGAGGTTACCAGGGAAATTGATAAGGGCAAGGCTGTGGATGTTGTCTATATGGACTTCAGTAAGGCATTTGACAAGGTTCCACATGGAAGGTTGATTAAGAAGGTTAAATCGTTGGGTATTAATAGTGAGGTTGCAAGATGGATTCAACAATGGCTGAATGGGAGATACCAGAGGGTAACGGTTGACAATTGTATGTCAGGTTGGAGGCCAGTGTCTAGTGGAGTGCCCCAAGGATCTGTGTTGGGTCCACTGTTGTTTGTCATTTACATTAATGATCTGGATGATGGTGTGGCAAATTGGATTAGTAAATATGCAGATGATACTAAGATAGGTGGAGTAGTTGATAGTGAGGTAGATTTTCAAAGTCTACAGAGAGACTTGGGCCTTTTGGAAGGGTGGGCTGAAAGATGGCAGATGGAGTTTAATGCTGATAAGTGTGAGGTGCTGCATTTTGGTAGGACAAATCAAAATAGGACGTACAGGGTAAATGGTAGGGAATTGAGGAATGCAGTGGAACAGAGGGATCTGGGAATAACTGTGCATTGTTCCCTGAAGGTGGAATCTCATGTGGATAGGGTGGTGAAGAAGCCGTTTGGTATGCTTGCCTTTATAAATCAGAGCATCGAGTATAGAAGTTGGGATGTAATGTTGAAATTGTACAGGGCATTGGTGAGGCCGAATCTGGAGTATGGTGTGCAGTTCTGGTCGCCAAATTATAGGAAGGATGTCGACAAAATGGAGAGGGTACAGAGGAGATTTACTAGAATGTTGCCTGGGTTTCAGCACTTAGGCTACAGAGAGAGGTTGAACAGGTTGGGTCTTTATTCTTTGGAGCGTGGAAGGTTGAGGGGGGACTTGATAGAGGTTTTTAAAATTTTGAGAGGGACGGACAGAGTTGATGTGGGTAGGCTTTTCCCTTTGAGAGTGGGGAAGATTCCAACAAGGGGACATAGCTTCAGAATTGAGGGACAAAGGTTTAGGGGTAACATGAGGGGGAACTTCTTTACTCAGAGGGTTGTGGCTGTATGGAATGGGCTTCCGGTGGAAGTGGTGGAGGCTGGCTCGATTTTATTATTTAAGAGTAAATTGGATAGGTATATGGATAGGAGGGGATTGGAGGGTTATGGTCTGAGTGCAGGTAGATGAGACTAGGTCAGGGAGAATGGTCGGCGTGGACTGGTAGGGCCGGACAGGCCTGTTTCCATGCTGTAGTTGTTATATGTTATATAAAACCATACTGGGCTAATTAATCCATTCTCTTCCAAATGGGAGTATATATTATCCCAAGGAATCCTCTCCAATAATTCCCCCACCACTGAGTTGAGGTTTACCAGCCTATAGTTTTCTGGATTCTCTCTACTTCACTTTTTAAACAAAAGAACAATGTTAGCTACTCTTCAATTCTCCAAGACCTCATGTGTGACTCGAGAAGATGCAAAGATCTTTGTCAAAGCAACCACAATCTCCTCTCTTGCCTCTTTCAATAATCTGGGAGAGATTCCATCTGGCCCTGATTATTTTTCCACCTTGATGCTCGTCAAGAGCCCCAACACTTCTTCTTTCTTAATCTGAAACTTCCCATGCATATCTTTCCTCTTTCCACAGAAACATCTTCCCATCTCTACCCCTTCCCACCAAAACCACCCCCTCTCCAGGTACTTTCCCCTGCAATGACAGGTGCTGCAATACCTGTCCTATACCTCGTCCTTCGACTCTGTCTGGGGACCCCGACAGTCCTTTCAGGTGAGGCAGAGGTTCACTTGCACCTCCTCCAAACTCATCTACTGTATCCGTCGCTCTAGGTGCGGACTCCTATATATAGGCGAGACCAAGGGCAGACTGGCCGATCATTTCGCTGAACACCTCTGCTTAGTTCGCCTTGGACTAAGTGATCTCCCGGTTGGCAAACACTTTAACTCCCCATTTTCACACTGACCTTTCTGTCCTGGGCCTCCTCCACTGTCAGATGCAAATTGGAGGGACACATTACACTTGGCAGCTTACAATGATTGATTTCTCTAATTTGAAGTAACCCTTGCATTCCCTCTCTCTCCCTCCCTGGTCATCCCACTGGTTTCACTGTCATCCTGCTTAGTTTCCCGTTTGTATATACTCATTATCACCTCCTCCACATCCAACCACAGACCATCGTGTGCTCCGTCTTTCCTTAATCACCTTGCAGGCCTTGATTTATCCTTTTGCATATCTTTCATTCATTTGTTTTTGTTACCTTTTAATATTTCCCTCTCCCCTGTCTCAGTCTGAAGAAGGGTCTCGGCCCGAAACTTAAGGTCTTTACATTTCCTGGATTTACATCCACGTCCTTGATACTTTGCTTTGGTGCTTTGTTTGAAACATTGTTTGGCCATCTTGCACTACTGCCACTTTGTCACTGATCTAGTAGTCTTTGTGGGATCTCCCTTATTTTGCATGGGGATCACTCCTCTTTTCAAGTCTGCAACCAAGAGTTTGTGTGTGGCAGCCACAAATTAGTGTGCCTGATTTCATGGATAGTCCGCCATGACATTCAGCAGTACTTGAAACTAAGAACCCTTTAAAAGCACAATTTTAACCAACACCAGTTGGATTCAGCTTCTTTCTTGAAAATATTCCCATTGTCAAGTGTAAGTGGGCCAAACTGAATGGCCATCATAGTCTTAACACCACGATTATTATTTTCAGGTACATCCATGAATTTCAGCATAGGAGGTCAATTTTGCCCTTGTGTCTTTGCTGACATTTTGAAAGAGATATCCAAATAGTCTCACTGCACAAAGCTTATTGACTTAATATCTTGATAAGATTTCTGGTAGATATTTAATGTGCATTTTGTGAATGCTAAGATTTATTCTCTGCAGCATGTGTGTAGAAGAAAAAAATAATAATAATAATTGCCTGGGCAGTTCTGCAAATCTTAGCTCCACTCATAGCACAAGGTAAATTTTTCAGAATAGCACAAGATGACCTGCAAATATCTTTGTTGCCTTATTGGTTGAATTCCTATAAGATCACTAATTCTCATAAATGTTGCTTTCTGATATAAGCAGTATGTAGCAGCCATCCCAAGAGATCAAATTGAAAACATATAAGATATACAAAGCCATGAGAAACGGGTGTGCTGGAGTGATCTCAGCCATGTCATCACACTTGAAGAATTTCTGTTCGGTTTAATGAAATTCAAAATTCAATAGGGGAAAGTTTAATTGAGTTTTACAGAATCCAGTTGGGAGTAGTGTTGTAAGGTAGGTGATGTCTAGGTTGTTAATCTGCTGCTCCAGAGAGGCTTGTTGATGAAGTGGTTCTTTTCTTCTAAAAGAAGGCATAAGAAATGATACATCCATGGATAAAACCAATTGGCATCCCCCAAAGGAGCAAGGATGATAACGCAAATCCAGCACTGTGAGAAATAAAAGAATCCAACTGTTCATTTAAATGAGAGACAAAACAAGATTCATAAAGCAGAAGGCTGTTTGGTGTAGGAGTTAGTGAGTGTAGTGAGAGAAATAAAAAGCACAGAGACTGATATGAGAAAGGGCATATCCAATAGAACAATCAAGGGTTTCTGAAAGGATGGATAAGGAGATAAGGAAAAATATACTTTCTCAAGTGAAATGGAAAAAAAATGGTTATCAGCGGGGTGGAGATGGTGACATGTATCAACAGGGCTGTAATTACACGTGGTTAAAGAAAGTCTGGCCATTGTTATACTGAAGGGCAGAGTTGAAGAAAAATGAATCTGATTTGGAGCAGTCTCAAATGACAGTTATTAAAGCAAACAAGAGACACAAAAAGATAGAAAAAATGAGAACCGAGTTTCTGATTTAACAGAAGAGTTCTCTTTTTAAACAGCTACACTGTAAATTTTTACCAACTATCCCTAAATAATTAACGTCCATTCAGTTGCCATGGAGAACTACCCAGGCAAAGATTTTATGTTTTTCTCCACCATGCTACAATTTTGATTGACAGCAAAAAGAAGTTTTCAGAAGAAATTAAAAGAGAGAGGAAGAATTTATTTTTTAATCAGCTTTGTCATGTCCAGATAGCCAAGTAGCAGAGCTAGTGCTGTTCAATCAGTATAGGAGAAAACGAGGCCACTTAAACAGTTGATCCTTGAAACAATAGTACGTTAGAGAAAAATGAATCACTAACTAATAAGTGCAGGATCTAAACTGAAAATATTATGCGGACCTGATCCCCATTATACAAAAGGGATATAAAGGCACCTACTGGAGTTTCACCAAATATATCCAAGGACATTGTGGGAAGTAATGGATGAAATTGCTGGGGCCCTGCAAGATATTGTTGTATCTTCCATGGCCACAAGTGAGAAACCAGAAGACCTGAAGGTGGCTAAGGTTGTGTCCTTATTTATGAAGGGGTGCGAGGACAAGCCTGGGAACTACAGAATAGTGAGCCTAACATCGGTGGTGGGAAAGTAAGAAGAGGGGATTCTGAGAAACAGAATCTAGCAGCATTTGGAAATGCAAGGACTGATAATGGAGAGCCAGCACAGCATTTTGTGTAGGACAGTGTCTTACGAATTTGAGTTTTTTTGAAGAGGGGACCAAGAGGATTGACAAGGGGAAGGTGGTAGACGTTGTCTACATTAACTTTAGCACATTATTTGACAAGGTCCTATATGGTGGGCTGGTTCAGAAGGTGAGACCACATTGGATAAATAGCTCACTATTTAGATACAAAATTAGCTTGGTCAGAGAAGTATTGTTTTTCAGATTGGAGGCCTGTGACTAGTGGTGAGCAATAGATATTGGTGCTGGGTCCTTTATTATTTGTCATATATATTGACAATTTGGATGTGAATGTAGGTGACATATTTAGTAAGTTTCCATATATTACCATAATTGGTGGTGCAGTTTACAGTGAAGAAGGGTGCTCATAGTTACAACAGGAATTTGATTAACTGGGAAAGTGGGAAAAGAAATGGCAGATGGGATTTAACTCAAAAATTGCGAAGTGATCCAGTTTGGGAAGTTAAACTAAGCTAGTCCATATAATATGTTCACTCAAACAGTTAAAAGTTGGCCCTTGAACTCTCCCTGTGTCACCCTTTGTAGCCTTCCACTTGCTAATAGTTCCTTTACTTGCTAACAACCTCTCCCAATCGTCCTTTGCAATTTCCTGACTAATACAATCAAAATTAGCCAATTAATGACTTTAACTTGTGGACCAGAGTCTATCATTATCAATAATTATTTTTAAACTAATTTATGGCCACTGGTCCCAACGTGCTCCCCTGTTGACACATCAACACTTGCCCATTTTCTGAGATAAGGTCAAATATTGCCCTTCTTTCATAGGGCCATGTACATATTGCTTGACAAAACCTTCCTGGATGCACTCAACAAATTCTTGCACATCTGACCCCTTAAAACTATGGCAATCCCAGTCAATATTCAGGAAATTAAAATCATCTACTATCTCTATTATTCCTGCAACTATCCATGATCTCTCGACTTATTTCCTTCTCAAGTTTCCACCGACTATGGGGAGGCATATATTATAATCCCATTAAAATGATCATACCCTTCTCATTTCTAGTTTTCACCCATATGGCCTCACTGGAAGTTCCCCCAGGAATATCCTCTCAAATTACTGCTGTAATGTGCTTCTGAATCAATTTCTCCCCTCCTCTCTTACCTCCACATCTATGATACCTGTAGCTTCTATACCCTGGAGCATTGATTTGCCAGTCCTGCCCATCCCTCAACCACATTTTTGTGATAGGTATTAGATCACAAGCGCATGTACCTACCATGCTCTGAGTTCATCTGTCTTATCTGTGAAGCTTTTTGTGTTAAAAAAATGCAGTTTAAACTGTACTACTTCCCTTGCTTTCTGTCATGCCATTGCCTGTCTTGCCTATGGATTGGCTTTCTACATTTGTCTTGTTCATGCTTACAGAATCTCTTTCCTGTCCCCATAAATATCGAGATTTCTATCAATACAGCCCTCTTTGTTTCCCCTCTATGGGTAGAACTGCGAAATAGCCAAGGGCAGAAAATGCTTTTGGGAGTTGTATACAGACCACCAAGCAGCAGTAGGGAGATTGGGGATAGCATCAAGCAGGAAATTAAGGATGCGTGAAAGCAAAGGTATAGTAGTTATCATGGGTGACTTTAATCGACATATAGATTGGGCCAACCAAATTGGTAGCAGCGCTGAGGAGGAGCATTTCCTGGAATATATACAGGATGGTTTTTTTTAAACCAATATGGAGAGGAACCGACAGAAGGCAGGCCATCCTAGACTGGGTATTGTGTAATGAGGAAGGATTAGTTAGCAATCTTTGCTAATCTTTGTGCACAACCCGCAGGCATTGCCACTTTCATTTCACTGCACATCGAGTATGTGCATGTGACAAATAAATTTGACTTGACTTGACTTGACTTTGTGCAAAACCCCTTGGGCAACAGTGACCATAATATGGTGGAATTCTGCATTAGGATGGAGAGTGACACAGTTAATTCAGAGACTAGGGTCCTGAACTTAAAGAAAGGAGACTTTGAAGGTATGAGACTGGAATTGGCTAGGATAGACTGGCAAATTATACTTAAAGGGTTGATGGTGGAGATTCAATGGCAAAGTTTTAAAGACCGCATGGATGAACTCCAAAAATTGTTCATCCCTGTCTGGCGAAAAAATAAAACGGGGAAGGCGACTCAACTGTGGCTAACGAGGGAAATCAAAGATAGTGTTAAATTCAAGGAAAAGGCATATAAATTGGTCAGGAAGCGGCAAACCGGAGGACTGGGAGAAATTTAAAACTCAACTGAGGAGGACAAAGGGATTAATTAGGAGGGGGAAAAAGAGCATGAAAGAAAGCTTGCGGGGAATATAAAAACTGACTATAAAAGCTTCTTTAGATATGTAAAAAGGAAAAGATTAGTGAAGAGAAATGTTGATCCCTTACAATCAGAGACAGGTGAAATTATAATGGGAAACAAGGAAATGGCAGAACAGTTAAACGAGTACTTTGGTCCTGTCTTCACCAAGGAAGACACAAACAATCTCCCAGAAATACTAGGGGACAAGGATCTAGTGGGAGGGAGGAACTGAAGGGAATCCACATTAGTTAGGATATGGTGTTAGGTAAACTGTTGGGACTGAAGGCAAATAAATCCCCAGGGCCTGATGATCTGCATTCCAGAGTACTCAAGGAGGTGGCCCTAGACGACACCCAGCCACTCCATCCCCCCTCAATACCTTTTAAACCTCCCCCGGGGCCGGGGGCGGGTGAGGGGGAAGAGGAAAGGGGAGAGGGAGCCACTCACCCTGGCCCCATGGCATCAGTCAGCAGCAGGAGAGCTCTCCTCCGCCCCCCCCCCCCCCATTGGCCGCCACTCCGGTCACTCGGGCGTGTCCCGTCTCCCTCCGAGCAGCCGGCCTCGTTGTTCACCCCCTTGCCTGTGGCCTGAGGTCTGGGGGTGGAGCCTGATCTGGTGTGGGGGTCTGGTCGGGCTCCCTCACCGCGCAGGCCGTGTTTGGACTCGGATACAGTGACGTGTCACTGCCAGCTCCCCGTTGAACGCATCGTCACACGTAGACTTTAAACGCCGACAAGCTCTAGACCCGAATCGTCACTAATGCATGCTCCCCAGGGCCACTGCCTGACCCCCTAAGTTACTCCAGCGTATTGTGTCTTTTTAAAATACATATATTCCCCACCTTTGCACTGAATGTCAGCTGGCGTACTGTCAAATTAGCTGGTCCTGTTTTGCTGGCGATAAATTGAAGACGAATAACGATATAATTAGTTTATTTGGAGTTCTACTGCTTTACTCAATTACCGGGAGCACCCCACAAGCCTTGCCGTTTCAGAGATGCTCTGACCCAGTCGTCTGGTCATAACAATTTGAACCTTGTCAAAATCGCTCAGATCTTTACTCCTGCCCATTTCTTCTGCATCCAATACATCAACTTTAAGAACTGATTATTCATTTGCTGCCTAATATATCCCACCCATTGACAGGTGCCATTGTAACAAGATATTCAATGTTATTCACTTTAGCTGTCGGTGGTCATAATGTTTTGGCTCATCAGTGTATATGTACATGTTAACCTGCCTTTCTTTCTGTATACATGCATCCCATGCATATCTAGGTCCATGATTGCTCTCTCAGGTTCACACATTTTTAAATTGTAACATTTTCAATTATTTTCTTGCTTTTCCTGTCTATTTTTAATTTCTCCTTTTCTTAACCCAATCTTTCTTTCTGTTTCTTTTTGGGTATATAATTTGATGCCAATTTGCTCCAGGACATGGGACATCGTAAAGTACAGCACAGGAAACTCCACAGGTGGCCCACCATGTCTGTGCCAAACATGATGCCAAGCTAAACTAATCTTATCTGTCTGCACATGATCCATACCTCTCTATTCCACTTTGCAGTCTTTCCTGATTCTCCACTCCAATCAGTGGACTATCTGGCATATGATAATTCAAGGGATATTCCAGTCTCACAAAGTGACAATATGCTTTGCGATTTGGAAATGAAGAGAGTCATGGCCTTAGATTGTCATAGAGAGATACAGCATAGAAACAGGCCCAGCAGTGTAACGAGTCAGCGCCAACCATCAACCACCCATTTACTCTAATTTTACGTTAACCCAGTTTTATTCTCCCACATTCTCATCAGCTCCTCCCAGATTATATCACTTACCTCCTCTTGGGGCAATGTACCGTGGCCAATAAACGTACCAATGCACTTGTCCTTGGGATGTGGGAGAAAAGCAGGACACCCAGAGGAAATATATATGGTCACAGAGTGAACGTGCTAACTCCACACATACTGGATTGAACCTAGGTCTCTGCTGCAGAGAGAAAGTAACACCACCAGCTGCACCAATGTGATTGACAAAGTATTTCTAGATCATGTACTGATAAAGCCTTCAAAAAAGCCTTGATTGTGTCCCCGATCAGAGAACCCTGTGTGATATACACAATGTAAAGGTGTAAGTTTCAAGGTTATAAAGGTCCAAGCTTTGATCTAAGGGCATACAATCTGTAATTAATGTTTGAATTTTGCATTGGACCACAACTTATTTGTTTGGATTTGGACAAACAAATTTATTTGCTGAGGTGTTCCTGAACCTGATTGCCAATGCCATGCTCAGCACCAGGGCCTCATATAATAAAATTAGATTACATGGATGAATCTGTATAAACTCATCCCACACAAATGCTGAGAGAATATTTGATTGGAGACATGGCTCCAGTTCCAACTACGCCACCTGTCAAAGCTGCTCAGTATTTGGAAGCATTCAGAAATGACAAAAAAATAAAATAAATGATTTTCAAAGACCACTAATTAAATAACATCTAAAACCAATCGTGCTCAAATAATGTAAAAATAATTGCACTGCATTTTTACATATATTCCTTCTCCACATTGTTAAAATCTTCATTGAATATCCAGTGCAGAGTACGCTGACAGATTCAAGAGCTGCAATCTGTCACCAAGTTCAGGACTTCCACGTTTAGACATGCATGCCAAAGGTCTAAATTTGCTTGCATTCACTGTCATAAGTGCCACCAGTGAACTGTTGGTATCACCAGCAAGATATGGCCTGTGGAATCTCACTGACAACATAAAGGAATATATATTTCTGCATTTTGAATTCACATGAGTGCAGCATGAAATCTGGGAACTCAGTGATTGAACACTGAACTATCCTTGGGTTTGAAGGCGAGAGAGACTGCATATGCTGGAATCTAGAATCTAGAACAAAAACAGAACACTGGAAGAACTCAGCGGGTCAAGTATGGAGGCAGCAGGTGTAAGTCAGAGTTTCAGGTCAGGGCGCTGCGCCTAGCCCAAGAGGGAAGAGGAAAGAGTGCCGTTTTATAGCTGTGTGTGAGCAAAGCTGGGAGTGATAGGTGAAACCAGATGGGGAGGGGATGATGCGTAGATGGAACCAAGTGGAAGAGACAGAAGGTGGCAGGCAGCAGGGGTGGGTCGAATGAGGCTGGTAGGTAATAGATAGAAGATGGACACGAAAAGCTGGAGTAACTCAGCGGGACAGGCAGCATCTCTGGAGAGAAGGAATGGGTGATGTTTCGGGTTGAGACCCTTCTTCAGACTGGTTAGGGATAAGGAAAACGAGTGATATAGACGGTGATGTGGAGATATAAAGAACAATGAATGAAAGATATGCAAAAAAGTAACGATGATAAAGGAAACAGGCCATTGTAAGCTGTTTGAAGGGTGAAAATGAGAAGCTAGTGTGACTTGGCTGGGGGAGGGATAGAGAGAGAAGGAATGCCGGGGCTACCTGAAGTGAGAGAAATCAATATTCATACCACTGGGCTGTAAGCTGCCCAAGCGAAATATGAGATGCTGTTCCTCCAATTTGCGTTTAGCCTCACTCTGACAATGGATGAGACCGAGGACAGAAAGGTCTGTGCAGGAATGGGAAGGAGAATTAAAGTGTCCAGCAACCGGGAGATTAGGTTGGTTCATGCGGGCTGAGCGAAGGTGTTCAGCGAAACGATCTCCCAGTCTGCGTTTGGTCTCACCGATGTATAAGAGTCCACATCTTGAACAACGGATACAGGAGATGAGATTGGAGGAGGTGCAAGTGAAACTTTGCCTAACCTGAAAGGACTTTCCTGGTCTCTGGACAGACCAATTTGGGAACAAATGACTCGCTATTGCCTTCAATTAGGGTTCATTTTATAGTGCAGAAGAACAGGAAGTGGATAAATGAGAATCATGTGTGCCAATTGTAAATAAGACTCATGTAAATATGTAAACATCTTGAATTTACAACGTGGCCGCAGCACAATGGGTGTGGCCTTCCATCGCCCGGCGCGGCCGCGGGACACCATTCTGCTTTAGTTAAACATTTTGTTCAAGATGGCCGCGCCGTTGTGTTTGGCTGCCTGCCACTGTATGTTTCTTTTTTTTTTTTTTCTAATCAGATGTGCAGCACTTTGGTCAACGGAAATGTGCTATACTAATAAAATTGACTTGACTTGAATTGCACTAAAATAAATTGTGCACTGTGATCCATAGTTTCTATTTAGGGGTATCCAGTTTAACTCCCTATTGCTTTAACCTTCATTTCGAATTAAATTAGATATGTTGGATTAAGATTACAGAGCAAGGACTTTGAGTATTTATACTCATTAATAAAATTATTAAATTGAGGAAATATTAAAGTAATTTATTTATTATTTCTGCATGTCACCTTTCAGTTTTGTAAAGTCAGCATTTGGAGAAATAAAAACAAGGGAATTACTTATTGTCACAGATACAAATCCAAATGTGCTGTATTTGGAAGTTTAAGAAATATAGTTTAATTTAAGTGCTAAATTCAGATGAGGACCATTTAACATTCAAATGAACCAATGAAGCAGCCTGTCATGTGAGGCCACCTTTATTAAGTCTGAATACTCCATCCTTGTAACATGGTACGTTAACCATTAAGGAGGAAAAGAAAACTCCAAATAACCACCAGGGAATCAGAAAAATCTGCATCTCTATCATTTGTGAACCATACGAATTCAGTAACAGCATTACCCGGGAGCCAAGTAAATACTGTAATTCAGCCATGAGAGGTCAGGTAAATACCATAGATCAATCATCAGGGAACAGAAAAACACTGCCATTCAGCCATCAAAGAAAAGATAAACACTGTAACTCAATCACCTGGCAACCGGATAAATAGTATGTCAGTCACCAGCGAATCAAATAAATACTGCAATTCAGGCACCAGAGAATAGATAACTCCATAACTCAATCAGATAAATATTGTAACTCATTTACCAAATAAATACTCAATCTGATACATGTGATAACTCAACCAATAGGAACAGGTAAATACTGTAACTCAGGAACCAGATTAATACTGCAATGGAATCACCAGGGAACCAGGAGGTACTGTAACTGATAACTGGTGGAAAATAATAAATACCATGACCAGGTAATAGTAACTGAATAACCAGGGAAAAGATAGCTAATGTAACTCCTTCAGCAATGAACTATTTTAATGCAAGAAGTCATGCACAAATGCAATGGCTCAATCGCCTGAGAACTGGTAAATATTGTAATTATATCACCAGGGAACAGTTGAAGTCTGTGACTCCGCCATTCAGGAACCAGTAACACATCTACCAGGGACCAAATAAATACTGCAATTGTCAATGACCAGGGAATAGATAAACATCGTAGTAAAATCGGCAGAGAGCAGATAAAACTGCGCAACCAATACCTGGGAACTATTCACAATGGTTATCTGGGAATAGATTAATGCTATAACTCAATCACCGAGCATCGCGATAAAGACTATAACTCAATCATTGGTGAGCCGATAAATACTGTAATTCAATCAGTGGTGAAAGGAGAAATGAAGCTAATCACTCATGAACCGTTTATGTATTGTATCTCAATCACCAATTGTAGATGCAGACTGTAAATCAATCACGAGGGAACCAGATCAATACTGTACTTATTTACCAAGGAAGAATGAGATATTGTAACACAGGCAACAGGCAATGGATAAAGACTGTAACCCAATTTACAAGCAAACAGATAACTAATATAATTCAGGCATGGGTGAAAAGATGCAATAACTCAATCACTGGAGGACCAATAAATACTGTAATTCATTTACCAGGGAAAGGAACATTTCCTGTGAATCAATCATCTAGGAGCCAAATAAATACAGTATCAAATGAGTCGATTGATAATGACAGTAACGTTGTCACTAGTGAACTGTTTAAGCACTGTAAGTCTCATACACTCCAACACCAATGAGCCGATAAATACTGTAAATTACCCTCCAGGCAAGAGTGAAATACTGTACCTCCTGCTCCAGGGAACAGATAAATACTCTTCCACTCACTCCAGGGAACAGATAACTGCTGTTAGTTAAACACCCAGCACACATAACTATTACAACTCAATCACAAAGAACATTTAAATACAATCACACAACCACCAACATTAACACAATATGTTGTAATTCAGTTATCAGTGTCCAGGTAAATACAGTAATTCATTCACTAAGAAGTTAAAAAATATTGTAACCCAATCACCATGGAACCAGATAAATATTTTAACTCAATTATTAGTGAACAGATACATTTTGTAATTTATTCACCAGGAAATAGTTAAATAAAGGAGGTCAATTACCTGGGAATAGTTGAATACAGTTTTTGGATCACCCAGGAATTAGATAAATGCTGTAACTCAATCACAAGGTAAGCAGATAAATATTGTAATTGGATCACAAGGGAATAGGCAAACATTGTAACTGGGACCAGATAAACACTGCAAAAGCAACCATCAGGCAGTCAAATTACAGTAACATAACATGAGAGCACATTTAAATATAGCAATTGAATCACTGGGGAACAGAGAAATGCTGTAACTCAGTCACCAGGGAACAGATAAATACTCAGCACCAACAAGGGTGAAGATAACTGTGGTGGGTTAATCACATGGGAATAGATTAATACTATAACTCAATCAGCAACCAATCTGATAAAGTCTGTAACTCAATCATCAGCAAACTGATAAATACTGTAAATCAACCAACGGGAAACCTGTTAAATAATGCAACTTGTTCACCAAGGAAGAGCAAAATATTGTAACACAACTGCACACCATATAAATAATGCAATCCATTAGGAGGGAGGTCGGGGGTGGGGGAAGGGAGGAGGGAGGAGGGAGGGTGTTAAAGATTTTATATCTCAATCACCAGAGCACCAGAACAACACTATAACCTACTCAACGGGTAAAGGATAAATACTGTAAATCAATCACCTTAAAACCAGATAAATACTGTAACTTGATCACCAGGGAAAAGATAAATGCAGTTACTCAGTCAATTGGGACCTGTTTAACACTGTAACTCAAACTCGCAGCAAGCAGAAAAATACTATAATTCAGTCACCTGGGAACAGACAATATTCTGCACTCTGTATCTTTCCCTTCACACTACTATTGTACTCGCCCTCCGACTTTACAACCACAAAAAACTTCAGATAGTCCCTGCTTTCCCTCTCTATCCCCTCCCCTTCCCAGTTCTCCCACTAGTCTTCCTGTCTCCGACTACATTCTATCTTTGTCCCACCCCCTCCCCTGACATCAGTCTAAAGAAGGGCCTCGACCCGAAATGTCACCCATTCCTTCTCGCCAGAGATGCTGCTTGACCCGCTGAGTTACTCCAGCATTTCGTGTCTCCTGTTATACTTGAATTTGGCTTGATTGTATTTCTGTATAGTATTATCTAATTTGACTGGATAGCATGTGAAACAAAGCTTCTCTCTGTACCGTGGCGCATGTGACTACAATAAGCTTAATATTTTTCCCATTTAACAGATGGGAACAGGTTAATACAATAACTCAATCACCAAGCAATCTGATGAAGACTGTAACTCAATCAACAGTAGGACTGGTCACCACAGGATGGGGTCACAATAGAGAGAACGTAGAACAGATTCACCAGCGGGTTGCTTGGAATGAAGGGCTGTAGTAAAAAAGCAGAGGTTACATTGGGTGGGTTTATTCGCACTGGAGCATAGGAGCTGAGGGGTGACCTTATAGGGGTTTATCAAATAATGAGGGCTGTTTATAGGATAGATCATCAGAGGTCTATCTGGAAGGCACAGGTTTAAGATGAGAGGGTCTAAATTTAAAGGAGGTCTGAGGGCTAAGTTTTTCACTCAGAGGGTGGTGATTATCTGGAAATAGCTGCTAGAGAATGAGATCGCGGAAAGTACAATTACAACCTTTAAAAAGCATTTGGACAGGCACTTATATAGTAAAGTCGTAGGGGGATGTGGGCCCAATGCAGGCAAATGGGATTAGGATAGATAAGCATCACAGTCAGGCTGAAATGGCCCATTTTTGTGCTGTACGATCTATGATTTTGGTTTGCTGGAACCTTGCTCAAAAATATACAGGCACATTGAAATCTGTGACATTATCTGTATAAATCTTTGAAATTTATATGATATATTAATTGAAAGGTTTGCAAATAATTTGGGATTCTGCATAAATCAAACCATAGAGTGCAAAACCAGGGAAATATGCTGAAACTTTAAAATACATTAGTTAGATCATAAATAGAGTAATGTGTCCAGCCCTGATCACTACATTTTAGAAAGGATGTGAGGATTCAAGAGATGGTGCAGAAGAGATGAACTCCATGACTGTTGAGGTGAATTACTTCATTTTCAAGATAAAACTGGACTATTGTCTTGGGTGAAATTGTTTTAAAAGGAGATTTGAAAGATTTATTAAAGAAGCTGTTCCAAATTAGCAGATCGTTCAATAATATGGGTCAGCGATTCAAATGTGAGATTATCCACTTTGGTGGCAAGAACAGGAAGGCAGATTATTATCTGAATAGTGTCAGATTTGGAGAAGGGGAGGTGCAATGAGTGTGCTTGTACATCAGTCATTGAAAGTAAGCATGCAGTTACAGCAAGCAGTGAAGAAAGCTAATGGCATGTTGGCCTTCATTGTGAGAGGATTTGAGTTTAGGAACAAGGAGGTCCTACTGCAGTTGTACAGGGCCCTGATGAGACCGCACCTGGAGTATTGTGTGCAACTTTGGTCTCCTAATTTGAGGAAGGACATTATTGCTATTGAGGGTGTGCAGTGTAGGTTCACCAGGTTAATTTGCAGGATGGCAGGACTGACATATGATGAAAGAATGGGTCGACTGGGTTTGTATTCGCTGGAATTTAGAAGCAGAGAGGGGATCATATAGAAACATATAAAATTCTTAAAGGATTGGACAGGCTAGATGCAGGAAAAATGCTCCCAATTTTGGGGAGTCCAGAACCAGGGGTCACAGTTTAAGAATAAGGGGTAGGCCATTTAGGATTGAGATGACGAAAAACGTTTTCACCCATAGTTGTGAATCTGTGGAATTCTCTGCCACAGAAGGCAGTGGAGGCCAATTCACTGGACGATTTCAAGAGAGAGTTAGATTTAGCTCTTAGGGCTAACGGAATCAAGGGATATGGGGAAAAAGCCAGAACGGGATACTGATTTTGGATGATCAGCTATGATTATATTGAATGGTGCTGCTGGCTCGAAGGGCCGAATGGCCTACTCCTGCACCTATTTTCTATGATTCTA
The DNA here is from genome assembly GCF_053455715.1 of Rhinoraja longicauda. Lineage (NCBI taxonomy): Eukaryota > Metazoa > Chordata > Chondrichthyes > Rajiformes > Arhynchobatidae > Rhinoraja > Rhinoraja longicauda. Next base: position 64,047,481 of record NC_135956.1, on the reverse strand, counting down.
AAAACGGAGTAAAAACAAGGAACTGCCGATGCTGGTTTATAAAAAAAAGGCACAAAGTGCTGAAGTAACTCAGCAGGTTATGCAATATCTCTGGAGATCATGGATGGGATGTGTTGGGTCGCGACCCTTCTTCAGACTGATTGTGGGCGGCAGGGGGAAGCAAGCTGGAAGAAAGCTGGAAGAGAGGAGGGGCAGGACAAAAAATACACAACATTCTGGAGTAACTCAGCAGGTTAGGCAGCATCTCTGGAGAACATAGAGTAGAACAAAGACTGACAAGTAAGGTACAGGTGAGGATTTTTTTTGATAGGCAGCTTGTCAAAGCCCAGAGATGAAAAGGCAGAAGGTATGAGACAAAAGGATTGAAGAGTTATGAATTTTGAACCTAGAGGAATGAACCTTGGTTGAAGGGGAGGGGAAAAATAGGTGCGAGTCTGGGTCGGATACAGGGGAGAGAGGGGAGGGGGGGATGGGGAAGAAAGAGCGGCTGGGGGAAGATGGGGAAGGGGGGCAAAAGACACGTGGAGAGTGGAATGGGACTGATTGGACTAATGCAAGCTGCTGGAATAAATTTAATAGGTCAAGTATCTCCAGTAACAAAATGTTTTCAGATTTTTTTAAATTTTAGACAAATACTGTAACTCGATTACCAAAACAGAATTTGCTTCTGGTATTTTAGATACACATCTTGGCCTACAATGGACTAATTTTTCATTGTATCAATGTGCATATTTATGGCTCTTGCAGGCTCTACAGCCTTAAACATACTGCCCTCGGCACATTCCTCCAGCACACAATAAATACCAACCATCATTCTTGTTTCCATCTCCCCATAATGTGAACTTCCATTTTTCATTGTCTGTTGCTTTCTTCAGAGACATGAGATAAACGTAACGCTGAGTCATTTTAAATTCCGAGACTCGGTGGCTTCCATAACATCCATGACAAGGCCTCTTACCTTTTACACCCACATAACTTACAGTTTTGCTGCCTTATGCACTCATGTGACCTATTCATTTCCTGCCAAACCTACTTGTTGTCTCTACATTGTAAAGAGGAAAGCCATGCTGCCTTTACCAACCCCATGGGGCTTGTTTCTTGCTCACACCTCAAGAACATGTCAGAACCAATGAGCTTTTTTTGAGACAGTCACACCAACACCTCTAAAAAGTTAAAAACTAGACTTTCACATTTTTCAAATGTTTAGTACATAGTTGTATATTATTTGAATAATATGTTTAATTTTTAACATGTATTGATCATATACGTTTTACATACATTGATGGAAAAAAACTTATTAAACAGTATCTTAATTTTTTATAGTTATGCATACAATTAAAAAATGGTATTCAATGTTAATCAATGTAGCACCTTTTCATCTACAAGAAAATACTGGTCCGAATTAAGCTGCTTCATACACCTAAGCACTGACTCCAAACTCATGGCCATTCTACAAGCTCCCTCGGAAGTCAAGTCCCTTATATTTAAATAGTCTCATCTGAATTTTCTCATCTACTAATTTGTACAGAGAAATTGTGCAGTGCCCTATTCACAAAGGTCTGAAAATTGCTTATTTTAGTCAGTGTTTTTAGCCTATTAACATATCTGCTAATAGATTCCTCTGGTTCCTGGTCGTATCTGCCAGACTTGCAGCTCCCAGATCTCCAACAGCACTAGATGAAAATGTTCTTGCAAGGTTTTCACCATGTCCTCTTTCAAAACCTTGCCCATAGTTTGTCAACCTGAATCTGATAAACTTGACGGTATCTCACTAGCTCCACCCCATGACACATATATTGCCTTCACTTCCAGTATAGTGCTGCATTTCTATATTCTATATTCTATCCACAACCCTAATCATATTATTTGCCCTCATGAGCACTTCCACTAGTACATGGCAAAAGGCTGGCTCTACTCATATCTTTGGAAGCTCCCCACTGTATCTTGGTACACGTGACAGTAATAAACCATTACCAAGGCACCTATTGTTTCTTATGCTGGTCATAAGAAATACTCTGCCTATGGAGACTTTACCTTTTGTCCAAGCACACAATCAATTTCCTGCAACTTCCCGAAGCAGCAGCATCCCAAAGCATAGGCCATTTTACAGTCTTTAGACTTTAGACATACAGCATGAAATCAGGCCCTTCAGCTCACTGAGATCACCCTGACCAGCAATCACCCCATACACTAACACTATCCGACGCACTTGGAACAATTTACACATGTCTTTGGAGCATAGGAGGAAACTGGAGTACCCGTAGAAAACCCACATGGTCACAGGGAGAGCATACAATCTCCATGCAGACAGTACATGTAGGCAGGATCGAACCCGGGTCTCTGGCGCTGTAAGACAGCAATTCAACCTGCTGTGCCACTCTACTGCCCCAGTCTGTCACAAGCTGCCAAACTATCTGTAGGTTTGCTTCTGGGCAAGAAACAAGAGGCACACAATGTTAATGGGTGTAGAACCAGCTGTAACTCTACTGTTAAGCATGCTTGGTCAAAGGAGTCAAACCAAATGTTCATGAAAAATTATAAATACAACACGTATTTATTTTGTTTCTTGGTCATGATTGTTTTTGACGATTTATGCTTCCCTTGAATTCCAAAGAGAGTTGCAAGATTTTAACATAGCAGCAGTAAGGCTGGGTTCATTTTCAGGTCCAACTGAATTGGATTGAATTGGACATTGGATTGCACTGAGGAAAGTGTTCCTGGTCCTCTTTGAAAGCATAGATTGACTTGTCAATCACTTCATCTGTCTTGGAAAAAAATTGGTGGGCACGACCTGGATAAAAAGTTTTGGGAAAAAGTACATCTGGAAATCCATGGAAGCGATAGATTTCTCTTTCTCATAGCACTGCCTGGAAAACACATTTGAAACAGTTTCCACTTGACTCTCTTAATTTTACTTTGGAATGCAGTGGAAGAGCAGCAGTACATCAAAAGAAATTCAAGGCATATGTATATTTTGAAATTTAATTTTAATTAAAAAGATAACTCCTTAATCATATCATATCATATCATATACATACAGCCGGAAACAGGCCTTTTCGGCCCTCCAAGTCCGTGCCGCCCAGCGATCCCCGCACATTAACACTATCCTACACCCACTAGGGACAATTTTTACATTTACCCAGCCAATTAACCTACATACCTGTACGTCTTTGGAGTGTGGGAGGAAACCGAAGATCTCGGAGTAAACCCACGCAGGTCACGGGGAGAACGTACAAACTCCTTACAGTGCAGCACCCGTAGTCAGGATCGAACCTGAGTCTCCGGCGCTGCATTCGCTGTAAAGCAGCAACTCTACCGCTGCGCTACCGTGCCGCCCTAAATATAGATTGAAGCAAGCACCAAAAATTAGAATCTTGATAGAATGTCTCAGAAGGAAACCAATCAACCAAATTTCCTTACGTGTACTTTACTCTGGGTTTCTGGACATGAAGTGGATTGATTAAAGGAATACGAAGATGACAACTTAAGGTAACAATAAATTAAACAAATTTCCTCCAAATTCAAAGGCTTTTAAATTCTAGAATAGGCTATCAGATTGCAAAATGTCAGATTGACTCTGGACACAGTTGGAACAATAGACAATAGGTGCAGGAGTATGCCATTCGGCCCTTTGAGCCACCATTCAATGTGATCATGGCTGATCATTCTCAATCAGTACCCCATTCCTGCCTTCTCCCCATACCCCCTGACTCCGCTATCCTTAAGAGCTCTATCTAGCTCTCTCTTGAAAGCATTCAGACAATTGGCTTCCACTGCCTTCTGAGGCAGTGAATTCCACAGATTTACAACTCTCTGACTGAAAAAGTTTTTCCTCACCTCCGTTCTAAATGGCCTACCCCTTATTCTTAAACTGTGGCCCCTTGTTCTGGACTCCCCCAGCATTGGGAACATGTTTCCTGCCTTTAACGTGTCCAACCCCTTAATAATCTTATATGTTTCAATAAGATCCCCTCTCATCCTTCTAAATTACAGTGTATGCAAGCCTAGCCGCTCCAGACTTTCAACATATGACAGTCCCACCATTCCGGGAATTAACCTAGTAAACCTATGCTGCAAGCCCTCAATAGCAAGAATATCATTCCTCAAATTTGGAGACCAAAACTGCACACAGTACTCCAGGTGCGGTCTCACTAGGGCCCTATACAACTGCAGAAGGACCTCTTTGCTCCTATACTCAACTCCTCTTGTTATGAAGGCCAACATTCCATTGAACCTGGAGAACATGGCTTCGCATGAAGGGAGGTAGGAGAAAAATAGAATTCCTGAAAGGGATGATTTGGGATAGCTGGGTTTACCCATGCTTGGATTTGACAGGGGAAATGATGCATATTCTGCAAAATAAAAGGAGTGATTTTTTGTTCACAGTGCACTAATATAGGAAATCTTGGGGATAGCTTCAAGTGTATTCAGTTGTTGCTGTGATGTACAATCCATTGACACTTTAATTCTTAGATATTATTTGATGATTATACATTTGACCGATCAATTTAGACTGCTCTCAACTGTGTTTGTTATTTACAACTTACAGACATTTTTTAAGACATTAACCATGATATTCTGTATACCATAAGTGATTTTGCAGCTCTACATTGGATCATTTCTTTCTGCATTAAAGCCATACATCAGTATATCAATAATATTACATAGCAGATTTTTATTGCATTTCTCTCTTCATGAACCAAATCATAAATAATACAGCAATACCAGTTTTATTAATTGGAATTAGAATACAGATAATGCAGGCTTCATTTTATTATTATGACCAAATCAATTTTAGTGTTTCACTGCGCAAGGTCAAGCAAAGTTGCAGAAGCACTGAGATTGAGGCTGTTTTCTATTGTTTGCTGTTGAATGAATTGTTTTAACAGAGTTGAAAGGTCTTTTATTGTCACGTGTCCCAATTAAGGCACAGTGATACTCGTATTACCATACAGCCATACTAAAAAAAAAGCAACAAGACACATATGTCCAGACCTATAATTGCAGGCTTTTAAAAGCTGGAGAAAAATCAAAGAATAGAATTTATGTTGAGTGTGTTGTGTTTGAATTGCTGTCTTACTGAACCGTGACTACAATTGTCCACAGAAAACCACCCCTGATATGCTTTCAATGGAACAGATATCACCCAGCTTGCTTTCATTTTTGCTACTTAATTGAAATAATCAAATTGATATGAAGCGTGTTCTGACTTGTTGATAAGTAGGTAAATATGCATTTTTCTTTTGGTTATCCTTTGAATTTTGCTCTATCGGGAATGATAGAGAACCTCCTTTTTTGAAAAATGTTTTTGTCTTTTAAAAAACCCCATATGATATTACACAGCTATAGTAACAGTATTATTCTGCATTTTCATAAAGAGTAGTCAGTGCAGTGACATCAGGGCATGGAAATTTCTATCCTGTGGCCTTTGTTTAATCAACAAATGCAAGGTTAGTTTTTATACTTTGGTTGAAAATTTTCTCTGAAATGATAGTTGACTGGGCAAAAAAATGTGATTTATATTTTTGCTACAGATCTCAGAGGAGGTGTTTCCTTTTTGAATAAACACTACAATGGATACTTGACCTATGTGTACAAATTAAATTGTTCAAATCAATAAAATAGAAAAGAAATCATTTCTACTCCACTAAATATCGTTAGTTAATAACGGTATATATATAACTGAGATTTATCAGTCCCACAGTTTGCAAAGAGGGTATAAACAGTTGAAATATCACACAGATAGAATATATCAAGTTGTTGTATCAAAAAGATTATTTTAAAATTTTAATTGTAGCTTTATCCATTACTAGACTGGGCACACAAGATGAGGTCAGAACAAGTGCTTTTAAAGAGCTCAGTCTGTACTGCCAGTGACTAAAGTCTAGTTGGTGTTTCTCTGTGTGCACTATGAAGGAAGGAGCCCTGGGGAGCTACTATTGTCTCCTACCCTGACATTAATCCAATATCTAATTCATCATAGATATGGGATCAAACCTGTAATCTTTGTGGTTTTTATGTTTCAACTAATCGCTGCCTTACCCAGCTGAGCAATTGGGAGAGCCATAAACATAAAATGTTAGCTCTTTTTCAAACCTCATTTGTGTGTTATAAAATCACTCATTGCTGCCCAGCTCAGTAAAACACAGCCTAGCCAATTAGAACACAGATCATTTACTTGAATAGGCATCCTCATCAGGAGAGACTGCATAAATCTATAATATTGGTTAAAATATAATAAAAAGATTAATGGTAGCACCATGGAACCATTTGACCCATCAAGGTAGTGCCAGCATCGTGCAAGAGCACAGTTGGTCCTGTTCCCTGGTTCTTTCTCTGTAAACCGTCAATTTTTTGTCATGTATTTATCGAATTAGTTTGCAAAAGCAACAATGGAATCTCATTTGTTCATACTTTCAGGCAGTAAATTCAAGACCATAATTACTTCTTCTTTGGAAAAAAATCATTTGCATGTCTCATTTGGTTCTTTTGCTAATCATCTAACATCTGTGTATTTGAGTTTCTACTTTGTGAACAATAGAAACTGTTCCTTTCTATTCACTCTATTGAAGACTTTCACAATTTAGAACATTAAATCTCGTCCTCTCTGCTCTCTGCTCAAACCCAGCTTCTCCAGTCAATGAAGTTGAGGTCTGCCAGCCTGGGACTATTCCAGTAAATAATGTTTGTCGATCCTTCCAGGACTGCAGTGGGCAGAACTGGAAACAACCTTCCAGCAAACCAATGTTTTATAGTTACTTTCTTTGTTTTTGCACTCCACATCATTGGTATACACAATAAATATGTATATATAATACAAGCTGCGTGTTGTGTTCTGCTTAATAGTTGTCAGTTTCATAAGACCATAACTTTTCCATTTATTTACTCTGACAAACCATTTATTTAATTCCTCTTCAACTGAATTCCAAAATGATAATGGTAAAGTATTTATTGAGCAATAAACTTTCAATGCAAATTTAGAACCTGCTAATGAGAAGTTTATATTGTATAGACATTTGGCTCTAAGTTTCATGGAGGTGAATAGACTATACACCAAAACCTCAAGCTGCCTTATGTGCATGAGATAATTAACTATTATTTAATTGCATGCCTTGATTAAGTCTGTTGGGAAAGTATGCATATGAGGAATTAATTTCTTACAATTTTCTGCACTGGCGGTACACTTGATCCTTCGTCTGCCATCTTTGATGATATTTTCACTACTTTCTTAGTATCATCAGGACAGTAACAAAATATTGCAAACAAAAGTAACCTGAATGGCATGTATAGTAGACTACAGAAAATCTCCAGCATAGTGTAACAGGGGAGAAAGTCATCGCAAATCAATTTGAATCTACTTGCTTTACAACTGCGTACAGGATCTCAGAAACCTTGCCACAGGAAACATCACAGGTGGACATACCTTGAGTTTGCTGGCATATAGGCTAGCTTCAGTGTTACACTGATGCAATTCTGAGATTACATCCAGTTCCAAACACCGAGAAAGTGAAAGGTTAAAATACCCTTTAAAAAAAGCCCTTTTCTTTAAAAGGACACAATACATTTTGAAAGTAATTGTACTGTTGCTCTGGTTAAAAAAATGTTTTAGTAGTCCAGTCATATATAAGGGCTGTGTATAAACCTGGAATATGTAAGTTCATGCAGAACTAAGTTGGTTTAAAGTATAGTATTTGTGTCTGTACTACACAGCATAAACAACTAAAATATACATGTCCATATAAAATTAGATATAACACACTAAAAGCATGCTGTTTTTTTTCTTGATCTTCAGGCTAGTTTAAAAATAAATTTACTAGTAGTCGTCAGTACTTGTGTATTGGGTGGTGGAAAAATTGCAAGCTTTATTTGGGTTGCCATAACTATTCAGTGCTTTCTTTGCTTCCATGTACTTTGATTCAATACAAATGTTAAGTCTGATGCTCTCGAGGCTTATCATAATGGAGTGTCTCCAATTGATTTTCTGTATAGACACCCAAGTACAAAGAAATCTGCAATGTGATATTTCCCTGGCTGTTTAACAAAAAACACACAAAGAGTTCTATCTAGTATCCTTTACTATACCAGTTAACCATTTATTTGAGACCCTGCTTTTGTTTTGCTGATTCAATGTGTTTATACCATGCAATAGTTTAATTTCAGTGCAGCCTTGCGTGCTATGTCACAGAGGAAAACATTTGGCCCATCATGTCCATGCCAGCTCCTAACAGAGCAATCCCATCAATTCTATTTTCCCCTCATCTTATTTCACTGTAGCCATGTAGTTTATTCTTCCTCACATGCCCATCAGTCTTCCCTTTGATTTGTTTGCCATTTACTTGCACTAAGGGGGTAATTTACAGTGGCCAATTAACCAACTGGCACATCTATAGACAGGGTTCCCTGGAACTAATAAATTGTTTGTGATTTGGCCTGTAGCCTCTGCTCTAGCTCTGCTCTTTTTCTTTTGTGGGTTTTTTGCAACAACGGATCTTGAAACTTGAAATGAGGCAGGAGCGTCAAGTGCCAGGAGATGGCCTTGTGGCCAGGAGCATCAAGTTAAATTTTAAAAAATAACAGACTACAAACTTGCACTTCCTCCTTAATCAATGTCATGACCTCATTCAAGAGTCGAGTCAAGAGTCAATTGTCATACACATTGGGACCGGAGCAATGGAATTCCTACCTGCTTTAGCCTTACAGAAACACTAACAGCAACATTACAACAGATATATATGCAATAAATTAGCAGTTATTCTAGTAAACCAGACCAAGATAGTGCAAGCCAAAGTGCATAGTGCAAACAGTGCAGAAGTAGTTTGTCAATAATGGTTTGGTGCTGAGGTAGAGTTGTGGTTAGGGTGCAGGGTGATTCAAGAAGTTGTTTGTGACCTGAGGATAAGGATTCTCAAGCTACCCGATGGTAAAAGCGAGATAAGAGCGAGGGCAGGGAAGTGTGGGTTTTTGGACTGTCCACACAGCCTTAAGGTGCTTCTGTGATAATGGTCAGTGGGAGGATGTATGATTGCCAATTTGTAGTGATTGAGATCTGTCAACGAATTCAAATGAATGGGGAGCATGCTCCATGAGCCAGCCATCCCGAGCTTGAAGATTAGGGGTCAGATGGGAAAAGCATCCCACTCCTCAACTCAGGGTATTTGTGCTCAACCACTGGATTCAGTGCTGAATCCAAAAATGAAGCAGGAGATTGCTTGGTGCCACCATATGACCTTTGTTTCATTTCTGACCTATCTGCTCCAATGTGCAGACACAGAAGTCAATAGACAAAGATGGATTAAGCATAATCTGCTGATAAAATCCGAATGTGTACGATTAGATTGGATATTCACAGTTAAGAGGATGTACTACAGACTGATTGAAAAATACCTCTGAAGACTTCTTTACAATTGTTGTTTTTGTTTTATGCTAAAAAACAATGTGTTGACAATCTATTTTGAAAGATCTACTCTGCATTTTGCCTCTGGATTGCACCTTTCAATATGAACAATGGCATTTAATCAAGGCTCCACATATAATAACTAGTACATGTACACTGATGAGACTTTGTAACTTTGGTGAAAAATGCAGGCTGCACCAGATGCCTTGGAATTTGCAGGCATTCCTGATATTTAATATTGCATTCCTGTATCACATAATTATCATTTATATTAACATAGAACATGGAAAGGTACAGCAGGAACAGGTCCAACAGCCCACAATATCTGTGCTGAACATGCTGCCAAATTAAACTAATCCCTTCTGCCTGCATATGATCCATATCCATCCACTCCTTGCATATTTATGTTCCTATCTAAAAGCATCTTAAACACCACTATCATATTTGCTCCTATCACCAACTTTGGCATTGTGTTTTAGAAACTACATGTCTCTGTGTGAAAAACCTTGCGCTGCACATCTTCTTTAAAATAAATGCTATAACAGACATTTCTTTTAATCTTTCCTACTCTTAACTTAAACCTATTCCCTCTACTCTTTCACATTTCCACACTGAGAAAAATAATCTATCTGAGTAGGAAAGAACTGCAGATGCTGGTTTAAATTGAAGGTAGACACAAAATGCTGGAGTAACTCAGTGGGACAGGGAGCATCTCTAGAGAGAAGGAATGGGTGATGTTTCGGGTCGAAACCCTTCTTCAAACTGAAGAAGGGTCTCAACCCGAAACACCACCCATTGCTTCTCTCCAGAGATGTTGCCTGTCCCGCTGAGTTACTCCAGAATTTTGTGTCTACCAAAATAATCTATCGATCTACCCTATCTATGCCTCTCATGGCTTTACAAACTTCTATCAGGTTCCCCCTCACCCTTTAATGCTGTAGAGAAAATAATTCAAGTTTGTCCAATCTGACCGTATTGAGGTGTACGAAGGGGCATACATAAAATGAATGCGAAAAGACTTTTTCCCAGGGTAGAAGATTCTAAAACTCAAGGACACTGTCTTAAACTGAAAAGGGAGATATCTAAATGGGATCTCAGGAGCAACATTTTCACTCAAAGGGTAGCCAGTATCTGGAATAAGCTGCTAGAGGAAGCTATAGAAGTGGATAGAATTATAAGTTTTAAAATACATTTGAACAGATATATGGATAGGAATGATTTAGAATACGATGGGCCAATTGCAAGCAGATAGGACTAGGGCAAGATGTCAACTAGGTTGGCATGGACTAGGCAGGCTGATGGGCCTGTTTCTGTGACTATGGTTGCATGACTCTATAACCATCCCAGGATGCCAGTGCCTGGCGTTTAGCATTGATTCCTCTAGATGAGAGAAGTAATGTTGGCCTGGAAATTCATTTTTCTCATAAAAGGTACCATTGACAGTGTTTGTGTTAACCAATATTGCACAACTATCCAAATAAGCTATGAAAACCATGACCTTTAGCAGAGATATACATGTTATGCTAGAATCTGTGCTTTGTTGGATTTCTTAAGTTGACAGTATTTGACTTCCTCCAATGGTTGAATGGATTGAATCTCAATGGTGAGATCTAGTTTGTTGAGTGCAAAAATACCACAGCCAAATAAACCAACATGGAAGGGGTCAGAAGCCTTAGACTCAATAAATATTTAATTGATCTGCAAATTATTTGAGTGTTGGCTTATTCTAAAAAATTGATTGAAATGGTAAACCTTAATTAATAAAATAAATGCTTTTAAGGCAGACATGCTGCAATCTCCCCTCAGTGGATACCATTTTTATTTTAATATTTATTGAGATGATTTATCCATATGTAGAAAATGGTAACAATATATGGCTAGAGATTACATACAGCTTGAGACAAAACCTTACTATTGAACTTTTTAAGACTACTTAAATATTTATACTGGTTCAGTACAAACCCATCAATCAAATAAATCACAATCTGAGGAATCTTGCCAAATGTAATGTGAGCAATCTACATCATCAGAACGAAGCCATTACTCCTGACCAATCGCTGTTAAATTGTCTGATGTCCCCTAATGTTACTTTGTCACTGAAGGACTGGGGCACAATAGACAGTGAAGATGGTTATCAAGAATGACAGCAAGATCTTGGATCAGTGGGGTAAGTGGGTCGAGGAATGGCTAATTGAGTGGAATTCAGATAAGTGTGAAGTATTGCATTTTGGGAAGTTAACCAGGACAAGACCGTCACAGTGAACAGTAGGGCCCTGGGTAGTTTTGCAGGACAGAGGAATCTAGGAATAGAAGTACATAGTTCCCTGAAAGATTTATCGCAGCACGATAGGGTTGTGAAGAAGGCCATATAGAAGTGAGGTTGTTACAGTTGTACAAGGCGTTTTGAGTATTATGTACAGTTTTGTTCATGCCACTATAGGAAAGGTGTCATTAAGCTGGAACGAGTGCAGAAGAGAAATGAGGATGTTGCTAGTACTCTAGGGCCTGAACTGTCAGGAAAGGTTGGGCAGGCTACGACTTTATTCCTTGGAGTGCAGGAGGCTGGAGAGTGATCCTTTAGAGTTGTATAAAATCATTAGGGTAATTGATAGAGTGAACACACAGAGTCTTCTTCCTACGAAAGGGGAATCAAAAACTAGAGGGCATATATTTAAGGTGAGAAGGGAAAGATTTAATAGGGACAACCTTTTCCACACAGTGGGTGATACGTATATGGAATGAGCAACCAGAGGAAGTAGTTGAGCTATGTACAATAGCGACATTTAAAATATTATTGGACAGGTATGTTGACAGGAAAGGCTTAGAGGGACGTGGGCAAATGAGACTAGCTTGGGTGAAGCATCTCATTTGGCAAGGACAAGTTGGGCCGAAGAGCCTGTTTTTGCACTGAATGACTGTGACCTCTGATCATTGCTGCCAGTATTGTCACTGCTGCACCCTCGTGCTCTTTGATTGAATAGAGAACAATTATTATAGTGTTCTAGACATGCACATAATTTTAAGTATTGTCAATTCCCTGTAATTTGTGCCTCAGATAGTAGTGAAGTTAAGTGCGCAGAAGTGCACATTCCTCTTCCAGTGCAAATTATCTCATTTTTCCTTGTAGTGATTTTCTAGCATTGAAGTAAAAGGATTTAATTTTGTATTTTTTGCATTCAGTGTGCATTCAGAGTTTGGCACGCACACTATCCAATGAGAATTGTAGTGGACAATTAAGCAACTAAAGTGTCGAGGAGGCTTGATGAATATTTCCATCCTCAGTGATAATAGAGCACAAAAGGTGAGTGCAAAGAACAAGTTGAAAAGGTCACAATCATTTGACCCAGAAATGCCAAATGTATGGTCCATTTCAGCCTATTTTAGTTGAGAGTTTGAACATTTCTGCCTTTCCATGTACATGTGAACGGTCCTTGGCACATTTATGATGAAATGCATGAGATTTATCTCTGGCATTCTGCCTAACATTTTCCCCCATAATCAATATCATTAAAGATAACATATTATATTACCAAGATCATATTCCTGGATATTGGAGGTTGTTGTTTTCAAATTAGATGCCTTAATTCCAACATTGCAATAATGACTGCCATTCAAAAAATATTTCACTGGCTGAAATGTACTTTGGGACATTACGGAAAGAGACGGGAAAGACATTATGCAAATGTAGGTACTATGTAAATATAAGTGTTTTCTTTTTTCACCCGAGCTACCAATTACTGCAGAATCATCATGATATCAAGTCGTGGGCGAATGTCCTGGACAGCAAAGGTTTTGTGGCTACAAAAATCATTGTTGCTGTGATGCCAAATATTTGTGCATCAGAAGCAACCCCACACATTGTGCTAAGCTGTGTCAGCTTCCACATTCGCAGCTATTTAGCCATTTGAAATAGTTGCTAGGCAGGCCTTATCCATGAAATGCAGAACAGTTATGCCACATAGGTGCTAGCCAATAACTATCCTCAGCAAGAGGACACCTAGTCATCACCTCATTAATGAATCACATTGCAGTAACCTTCTGGTAGACAGCAGTGACCAGATGGTGGATAAGATCAGCAACATTTGCTGTGGCTAAAAGATTTCTCCAACTTCAAGTAACCCTTGCATCCCCTTTCTCTCCATCCCTCCCCACCCAATTTGTTGTACTAACTTCAAAGTTGTCTTGTTGAGTCACATTGTCTGTAACCCATTTTCAACTAGCCCACAGCTAACAATGGCCTGTTTCCTTTATCATTGTTACTTATTTGCATATCTTTCATTTATTTGTTCTATATCTCTCTATATCGCCGTCTATATCTCTCGTTTCCCCTTCCCCTAACGGAAGAAGGGTCTTGAACCAAAACTACACCTATTCCTTTTCTCTAGAGATGCTGAGTTACTCCAGCTTTTTGTGTCTATCTTCGCTTTAAATAAGCACCGGTATATTGCAGCATATAACTAATTTCTCAAAGCCTTACCATTATAAGACAGGGGGACGGCTGGGAGAGATGCTGATTAACCTTTAGTGTCAGTAGTGTGGTGGAATTTTAATCCCTTGCCTGGATGTGCAATTCCACAATATCTGACAAATCCAGGAAAAAGCAACCCATTTGATATTCACCCCATTCATCCCTTCAATAACACTTCCTCACTAGTGGTTAATCAGCATCTCTCCCGCCGTCCCCAACAACCTTATTCAAATCCATAACCCCCACCAACTGGAAGGTTGAGAATAGGAGACTTATGGAACATCATTAGCTCAAAATCCCCCAAGTCACATATATTCTGCTTCAGTATATTATCATTTCTTCATCTGCATTTGATCCAAAACTTGGAACTCCACACCTAAATGTAGCTCTGGTATATCTTCTGTACGAAGACAGCAGCAGTTCAAGAAGGCACCTCACTGATAAAGGAATTAGTGAAGGCAAATAAACCCAGACATTCCCAGCAATGCCACATCTTAAGAAAGAAATGTGTATAAATATCTTTATTATATGTGAAATAAAAAAATTGAGTTTATTTTCTGTTTTTTCCTCAAGGTGGAGCAGCAACGATACTAGTCAGGAACATTTTGATATTGTATGGTAGCATTACACCATATTGTTTTCTTGCACAAATATTTCATTTGCTTTGTGTTCGAAAATTCAGTCTATCCTACACATTAGCAGGAATGTCTAATTTTATTAATAAGTCCTTTTTATCCGTTTTATAAAATACTTCAATGTTTCCAACTTTAGGTTGCGAGCAGAGATTAACAAACTGTTACATAATTTGGAAATTACGGTGACTTGAAGGGTAATTGTGTTTATTTCTTTCAAAAAATAACTTATAATCTATTAGCATAAAAAGCATGCTGCTGAAATCATGGAGGTTACTGGATGCCACAACAATACTTATAATTCTGGTTTGTAAAACTAGATTCACATCTTGCAATTTTCCTCACTTACATTTGACAAAGAAGGAGAACTTCCACAAAGATGTATCTTTTCGGATATTTACCTGTAATTAATCTCTCTCACTGGATATTAACTGAGTTTAAATCGTGACCATAGCAAGGGAAATTGTACATTAACTGGGTTTCCTCATTCAAATTGCCTTATTACATTTTTTCACTGTCAGAAGAACCCAGCACTGGGTTGCTTTATTTTTGCCATTCAGTCTAAAAAGGATGTATGACACAAGGGGTTCCAAAAGAAGGGGAGAAAGAGCTATAGAAAGCATGTTGAGAGGAACAAGCAAAAACATGAGGTGCATTTCTGTGATAAAATACTAATTAACATTATCTTTAGAAATGCAACTGCTAATGTGTATAAGGTTATGTTTCCAACACATTGATTGTCTTCAAGCAAATAGAGTAACAATAGCCACTGGGGTAAACATTAAAATATGAATAATTGGAGATAGTGTTTTGCTGGAAACTAAATAATGCACCACGAAGACATCATAAATGGATTCTCCATAATGAGGGAACAAATCATTTTTGTTAGGTTGGCATTCTTGGTTTAGGTTGGATATCTGTCAATCTGATGTTGACCCATATCTTAAAACGAAAATAATTCTGTGACATATGCAGCCCCTGTACAGTACTGTACAGGTTATAAGCCTGCAAATTGATGCACTTTCATTTCACAGTGCTTGGCATTAATTCATATTTGCAGCGGGCTGCCAAATATTTTCTCCTCCATCACAACATCCTTAAGCCTTACAGCTGTAAACACAAAGCTACAATTTGCAATAGAAGTAAGATTATTTTACTGTTCAAAAAGTCACAAGATATATGTACATAATGTGCCTTTCACAACTTCCAAATGCTGTCATCTAATTTACATTATCAACCACTGCATTCTCATGGTTCCTGATGTCATCAGAACCCTTCTGCTTTAATTGCAGCTTTGACTGTAGCCATGTAATTCTGTGATCTTCCATTGTTTGCATATTTCTTTATTTCTGCTTTAACTTAGAAAATGCAGGTTGAAAGTGCTGCAACTTAAGTAGCCTGCTGCTCTGGAGCTTAAATGCCTCACTCACATTTTGTGATATTCTGATGTGTACCTGAATAACCAAGAAACTGGATCACAAAATCAATTCAGTCAGGTGTATCTGGATATCTCAGCATTGAAAGGCCTACATTAGGAATATTCCATGGGGGCAGAAGGTGAAGAGGAGGAGATGGGAATGAAGCAATCATATTGCATTGATGGTGGATTGACCTACTGTGGTTGATGTTAAAGCTGCATTATCTTGCAGTGTGTCAAATGTTCTAACAATGTGTTCTGCTGATACAACTCTCATTATGCACCCCTCCCCAAAAAAATACAACTGACAAGATAAAAACTGAAAGGACAAACTCATCATGAAATCATACTTAATCTTTCAAGGTCAAAGACATCACTTTCCTATCCAGTTAAGAACGATAAGGTTCGTTGGCAGCAATGCTAAGTACAATCTTGATTATGTTTTCATTGATATTACAAATGACTAAGAACATTTGGAATGCAGGGATTAATCAGCGCAGTGTACTCGTGGATTCCTCTGGTACGTGTGGGATTCTGTTTGATAAAAATAATTCCATTGTGCTGTCAAATTCTGAACAAGATGCAGATTTCAAAGTAATTACAGTCTGTAAAATGTTTATAATCTAGTGATTGGTTGATAGAAAGCTGCTGTGAGATATTCCAACATAGGCCATCCCAGGATTCTTTAATGTTCCTGCATTATCAAACATAATAAACATATTTAATATGACTGCAGTTGTTTAAATCTTTTTTTTGTATCATGATTTTATTTAATTTTGAAAGCTGTAAGAATTTTAGAGCAAATTTTGTTTAAGAGCAAGTTAACAGCATAAAGTATACTGTATCTCAGTCCTTTTACAATTTTATAAATATAACTTAAACTGCTTGAGCTTTCCTGTTAAAAAGTGTTTCCTCTGCTGCATTGCACAACTGCGATCAAAGGTGACCGACACTCTGTCCGTTCATTCTATATCCTTCTGCATAAATCATTTACATTTGATCTATAGATTTGCTTTGCAAATGTCATTAGTCTGGGTCCAGAAAAGAGAATAGCACTTCTTTAGGTGCATTAATATAACGTATGTAAAGGCCTACAGTGTTTTGTTTGTGGGGTTACTGCTGCATCGTTCATGTGCAATGGGAGAGGCTGAGGAATGTTGGAGGAGGGTGGGTCAATATCAGTAAGAGGGAGAATTAAGACCTGGCAAGTAATGCAGTGTCATTACAGTTGGTTGACAAGGACTAGTAGGACATTGTAATAAGGACTAATAGGGGGCCATGCCCAGAGGTTTGTTTTGGGAGCATGGTCAGGGCGAAGGTTGTATCTTGTGCTCGTATGTGGGCGATGGAATTGTGGCAGCTATTGGCTGCTTATGATTGATGGGTGGTAGGAATGTGTCTGTCCAAAGGTCATGAAGGATGATTGCAATAAGGCCATGTCGAGGTCAGTAGACTCGGATTGGCAAGTCGAGCATCAGCTGCTGGGAATCAGTGTGTGGAGAGACTATATCAGTGAGGCAAGTGTGGTTAGGTCAATCAGTGGATCAGTGATTGTCCAGGTAGGTTTGTTAAGAGGCAGTTGCAGCGAATCTAAACAAGAACTGCCAAGATAGCTAAATACTTAAGAAGCACCTTTCTGAGGTAGGTTCCCACTGTTGTAATACAAAGAATGGGACACTTTGTGGTCTAGGGCAGAGCTGTTCCTATACCAAGCTGTATTGCAACACGACAGTATGCTTTCCATGGTGCACCTGTAGAAGATTGTAAGAGCCATTGGAGACATGCCGAATTTCCTTAGAAATTCCTGAGGAAGTAGAGGCATTAGTGTGCTTTTTTAGTTGTCGTTTCAATGTTTTGGTCCACAACAGATTGTTGGTAATATTTACGCCAAGGAACTTGAAGTTCTCAACCATTTCCACTTCAGCACCATTGGACCTTTGAAGCTGATTGGGGCACTCCACCAGGCTTCTGGAAGTTGATAACTTGCTCCTTTGTCTTGCTGACACTGGGGTCCTGTTAATAACTTCTCCATCTCCTTCTCGTACTCTGGCCCATCAACAGTGGTGTCATCTGCAAACTTGTAGATGGCGTACAGCTGAATTTGGCCGCATCCTCATGAGTGCATAGGAAGTATAGTAGAGGACTGAAACTGCATTCTTACAGGGTACCAGAGTTGAGAAATATTGTGGAGGATGTGTTGTCACCTTTCCTCACTGTGGTCTATGGGTCACAAAGTTAAGGATCCCGTGGCAGAGAAAGGTGCTTATTCCTAGGTCCAGGTATTTGGAGAGGAGTTTGGATGGGATTATGGTGTTGAAGGCAGATGTAAATGGCAACAATTATACTGTATTATGTATTTGCAAAATTTACGGATTTGAAACTTTAGTGCTGTGCTGACATTCAGATGGGTGCTTAAAGTACAATCCCATGTGTTCTTTTAGACTTATTTGAAGAATCCAACGATGCCATTCAAGGAACTTTGCGGAACTATCCAGGGGACCTGGTCAAATTTCTTACATCTCTTAAAAAGCTTTTTATCGGGATGCATCACAGCATGGTTTGGGAACAGCTCCATTCAAGACTGCAAGAAATTGCAGAGAATTGTGGACGTAACACAGACCATCACATAAACCAACCTACCTCCCTTCCATTGACTCCATCTACACTTCACACTGCAAGGCCACCAGCATAATCAAGGACAAGTTTCACTCAGGACATTCCCTCTTCTCCCCTCTCCCATCAGGCAAGAAGTACAGAAGTATGAAAACGCACACCTCCAGATTCAGGGACAGTTTCTTCCCAGCTGTTATCAGGCAATTGAACTATCCTATCACCAACTAGAGAGCAATCCTGACTTACCATTAACCTTATTGGAGACCTTTATACTATCTTTAATCAGACTTTACTGGATTTTATCTTGCACTAAACATTATTCCCTTTATCCTGTATCTGCACACTGTGGATGGGTTGATTGTAATCATGTATAGTCTTCCCGTTGACTGGATAGCAGGTAATAAAAAAGCCTTTCACTGTACCTCAGTACACATGACAATACACTAAACTAATCTAAACAAGATTACTTTTTTTCTCATTTTAGAATCTTGATGTGCATAAACTGTTTATGTGCATTACTACAATGTCTGCACAACACTTTTGCCTTTTTGGCTATGAATGATAGTGGGCCAGGCTTATACATGAAATGTGCAATAAATGCAAATTTGAGCTTTCTTCTGAAAGCTGGTGGATCTTTTGGCCTTGGATGGAGATATTATTCCTGAGCAGTGTTTATGATCATCATTAATAGCAGCGAGAACTGTTCTAGCTCATTTTGTAAATATGCAAAATAATATAACTCCTATTAAGAAATTGGCTCGCAGTGATGATACACATATTCAGTAATAAAGAACAATTTCTGCCTTCGCCTTCATACGTCCAAAGCTGTTATTAATGATGCAAAGGTGGAATGCTGCCAAGCTTACAGTAAATGTATTATCCATAAAAGGAGCTGACTGCAATAATTTACTTCCTGTAATTTATAGTTTAATCTTTTACCTACATGCTTTAAATTTTCAGTATTCAGTCGGTATAAACATATCTGTGCCCTCCTCACTTTCATCACAGCCAGCATTTTAAAGAATTATCGTCCATTCTGGTTTCCTTAGAAGCAGATGGGGACACAAGTCCTCTTGAACTTTTATGCATAATCAAATGCTTAGTATTAATCCATATGTGATAATCCAAGTGGCAAATGTGTACTTTAGATAAAGTATGGTTTTAAAGCTTCAAAGCAGTCTGGTGTGGAAACTGTATTGGTTTAAATGATATTTTGTATTGTTTCCGTATGCAACGCAAAGCTGAGAAGTTTGCTTAAAAAAACTGAGAGTGGCCGAGGAATAATTTCCCAGCTATGAAGTGCAGCACAAGCTCCTAAATTACCAACATGAATCCTAACTAGTGTACATGGCATTCTCATCACATTTTACTCCAGTTATCAGAGTCTATCAAGCATTAGTGCTGTTTTACCTGATTGCCATTGTTTCCAATATGACTTCACACCTTCATTTGCACTGTAATTAATGAAACAGTTTGAAAGGAAATTAAAGCAAATGGCTGATATAGAGGTACATGATTAATCACTTTTTTCAGATTATAATTGAGTTTCATATTTTTTTGTTGGTGATCTTTAATATGTAACTTTACATATCACTAGGTGATATATTATTGGCTGTTTTTGATATAAAATATGTTTTCTGAAACATTTCTAGAGCACCCCTTAAGGTACAATGGCACCTAAATACAGAATCAGATTACTTTATTGTCATGCGCAATAAAATTCTTTGTTTGCATGAAGCTTGTGGAAGAAACAATAAAAATGGTTTTGATAGATACAACTGTAATTATAACAACCAATTCAAAACAACATAAAGGGGCAAAGATAGTCGTGGACACTGGGTAATAAATGAATAACCGAATAAGGCAGAGTTCAGAGCAAGAGTACCCAGCAGCACCTTCAGGAGCATTATGGGGTTGGCGGGTGAGTTTCGTCAATGAACAGCATTCTGACAAAGCTGTTCTTATTGTTAAGGTGATCCATAGCTGAATGCAGCGCAAGGGGGGTGACTTCATCCCGAGGGCTATTTTTCCTGTATGCAAATTGCAATGGGACTAGTTTATCTGGGAGACTAGCGCAGATGTGGGCCATTTCCAATCTTTCAAAACACTTCAATATGATTAATGTTAGAGCTTCTGGGCAGTAGATATTGAAAACGGTTACTTTACATTTCTTGGAGTCTGAAATGGTAGAGGTTTCCTTAGAAGCAGATGGGGACACAAGACTCTTGATGTGAGAGGTTGGAGATGTCGGTGAAGAAAATGGCCAGTTGAATGGCACACGGTTCCAGACCCTCTCCGTCCGGGACAGCTGGTTTTTGAGAATTCACCAAGGTGAAAGCAGACTTGACATCTGCCACCGAGATATATGGGACCGGGCCAGGGATGGGGGACACATACATTGATGGAGCCTTATTTAACTGTTCAAAACGGGCAAAAAAGGCATTGAGCTCATTCCATAAAGATGCATCGTTACCAGAGTGTGCCCCTGATTTTTTCTTGTAACCTTTCATGGTATTCAAACCCTGCCACAATCACCTGACAACGAGTTAATTGAATTGAACCTCCACTTTGCCTTGGAATTCTCTTTTGGCATCCCTGGTGGCCTCACAGAAATCCTCTCGTACAATATGTGGTTATCCTTCTTGAAAGCCTCGAATCTGGATTTTAGCATTGAGTGAAGTCTGAAAAAGAGTCCTGATCCAAAATGTCCGTCCATTTCCCCTTACAGATGCTGTTTGGCCTGCTGAGTCCCTCCTGCATTTTGTGTTTTATTCCAGGAAAGCAGGATTTGTTTTGTGACGGTGGCAGCCATCAATGTAGATAAGTAACTGACGATGCAGCTTTCCAAGCGGAGTACTGAAGGAAAAAGCTGCAGGAGAACATGGTTTGACTTCCCATCTGATGCTTTAAAAAGAGGCCTTGTGGCCCTGACACAGAACCCTCTTCAGGTTACTGGGGTGACTCATGACAAAAAGTGCCTGGACAAATTTCCTGAGTGATGTGACCATGGTCATTGCTGCTTTTCCCTCCAGTAAAACGTGATTTTCAATTGCATAATAATGGGAAAACAACATTATTCATGTGAATATTTGAATTTACAACCATGCATCTTTTTACTTTTTTACAAAATGGTTGCAGAAAGTATTAAATAAGCTTGTAATAAAATATAGCAGCCTACAATGTAAATTACGATCCATTAGGTTACACATGTGATCTCAAATGTAAAAGTACTCCTCAATCTTCGATTTAGATACTTCAAATTTACTTAGTCCCTTCAGAACAATTAGTACGTGCACATTTGGTATTTGGTGTATATTAGTTAAAATGGATCTTACTGTTTCTAACACAGTAATAGATGATGAGATTATCAATTAATTTGCAATTTCATGGCTTTATCTATGGTGCAAATTCTTGGGTTAATCATAATCCAACTTTTCTGGTAAAAGCTTTATAAAAAGGGAATATAGTAGGGAACAGGGATAAAGCTTCCTTGCAGCTCTGTTAATGACCTTTGCTCTACTGTCATCTTACCATAAGAACAAGCAGTAACATACTTGTGTTCTGATATCATTGTGCATTTTTGGTGTTTCATTATTGTTTTTGACAGTTGTGATTCTGGATTTAAAAGTGATTATAATATGCCAAAATCATGTTTTATTATGACCGGTATTACGTTTGGTTTACTTCTTGTTGAAAAGCACTCGCATTTTAGTCAATCATTCCAAAAACATTTCTGGAGTAATGGTGGCAGATATTAAATACTTCAGAAGGAAAATAGATGAGAGGCCTGTCATGGTATTGTCTGATCAACGATGGTACTTCTGCAGAAATCAGCCTCTATTGTCTTACTTGCTTGGAAAAAAAAATTGCTTTGGAACAAGTCCAATTAAGTCTTTTTGAAAAGGACTGATTGAGTTAATCGAGTATGGTATAGAAATGGGCTCTTAATACTTTCATTGTGCAACCAGCATAGTAAAGCAGCTGATTATTCCCATGTTGTTCTGCAGAGGCGCATGAAAGGTGTGGAGATGACACAATTAGGCCAAGTGATGAGAAAGCCCAAGCCATTATTCTAGGGATGAAAATTTGGGATGGAGCTGTGATTTTATCATAAACATATTTTCAAATATTTGCAATGGACCATCTTCATAGAAAGCTTTTTACATGTAAAATGAAGGCTCTGTAATTAAATGATTGTACATTTTTAAATTCACGGAAATCAACATGAAGATCAGGATGCTGATGCACTTTCTTGACTATCTGCAATTACCATTTGTATTTTCAAGAAAGAAATTCTGGCTTGGAATGTAAAACTTCCTGATATCTTTAACTTGCAACCACCACGATAATTACAAAGAAATTGAGAACAATTGCATGAACGTATACAGGTTTTTTCATTTGTTTGGAAATGAATGCTCGCATCAGTTGAAAGGGGGAAATCACTATCTGATCAAGTGCAAAAGTTATTTTATCATTCCAACCTTGAAACATGACCCATGGCAAAGTGCTACCTAATGGAAGATAGTTGAGAGGCATGTATTCCACAAATGCATTAGACTTAAATGTGGAAAGAATATCTTTCCATCAGAAAATATGTGCTGTGAGCATATAAGAGAAACAACTGAATTGCTAACATGGCTGATTTTTGACCTAGCCACCAGAGGTCATGTGGTAGGCTGTGCCTGCATGATAATATATTACAATTCAAAATGAAGTCTTGTCATTCCTCTAAAAGGTTGCTGCAGAAACTCAGCCAGTGATTTAGTTCTGCTCAGGGAGAACTTTTAACAACGGTTTGTTTTCAAAGGGAAAAGGCCAAGTGACCTAAGAACTGAATTTATCCAAATGTGCAGTGTTCCCGGTAAGATTTAGACATGTGAAGTGAGCTGCAGGCAGCTGAATTCCAAAGGTGACAGTCTGAACTGATAGGCACGCAATGTTAAACGAAAGGAATAAGTAGTACGACATTACATCGAGAGGGCACAGAGTTGCTAGGGGATGAACAGAGCCATGATTAAGGAGATCAATACCACTTGTTTCAAACATATTAGTATTACAGGTTATTCAGTCATATCTTATTTGAATACTGAAATGTCTTTTGATGATTTTCTCTCAGAGTGCCTGACATAAACTTAACAGGGACCCAGTTACAGTTACTGAAAAATTTGACTTGAAGTGTCACTATGTTGAAAATTTATTTCTCAGAAAGATAATGTCCATAAGGGCAGCACAGCGGTAGAGTTGTTGCTTTACAGCGAATGCAGCGCCGGACACCCGGGTTTGATCCCGACTACGGGTGCTGTCTGTACGGAGTTTGTACGTTCTCCCCGTGATATGCGTGGGTTTTCTCCAAGATCTTTGGTTTCCTCCCACACTACAAAGACGTATAGGTTTGTAGGTTAATTGGCTTGGTAAATGTAAAATTGGCCCTAGTGGGTGTAGGATAGTGTTAATATGTGGGGATCGCTGGTCGGCGCGGACCCGGTGGGCCGAAGGGCCTGTTTCCACGCTGTATCTCTAAACTGAACTGAACTAAACTAAACTAAACTTATTTATTATTGGCAACAATTGACATAAAATAAATTTTAGACTTATAAAATAAGGTCTTGGCAGTAATAAACTAAACTTTACAAAATAGTCTAAAAAAACAATTATATTGTGTTAATTATGACAGACTATTCTAAAAGGGAAGACCAAGAATGGGGAAATGGCTCACCAGAATATAACTATTTGTAAATTACAAATAAAGGGGATAATAGCTACATATCAATGTTTGCTGATGACAAAGAAACAAACAACAGTGAGTAGCATAATGACATTGGTGTTGGTTTATTACTGTCACCTGTATAATGCAGATACTGTGAAAAGCTTTGCTTCCATGCTATCCAGGCAAATTATACTATTACACAAGTACAATCAAGCCAAACACAAGTACAACAGGTAGTGCAAAGAGAAGAATACCAAAGTGCAGACTATGGTGCTATTGCATTATAGATTACAGTTCCAGAGAAATTACAGATTAAAAACGATTGAGCTGTGCAATGATGCAGGTTGGTAAATCGAACTACACCATAGCTGTTGGGAGGATCACTAAATCGTTTGATAAAAACGGGAAAAAAGATTTTCCAGAATCTGGTGAAATGTGCTTTCAAGCTTTTGTATCTTCTAACCATCATGAGATGAGAGAAGAGAGAATGACGGGTGAAAATGGTCCTTGATTATGTTAGCTGCTTTCCCAAGAGTAGTGTAGATATGGTGAACATGGCGCTGAAGTAGAGATGGTTGAAAACCTCAAATTCCTAGGAGTAAATATCACCGACCACTTCTCCTGGACAACACATATTGAGGCAACGGCCAAGAAAGCACACCAACACCTCTACTTCCTTAGAAGTTCAGGAAGTCCTCAACAACTCTCACCTTCTGCAGATGCGTCGTGGAAAGCTTTTTATTGGGATACATCACAGCATGGTTGGGGAAGAGCTCCATCTACGACTGCCAAAAATTGCAGAGAATTGTAGACGCAGCCCAGACCATCCAACCTCCAAACCAACCTCCCTTCCTTTGACACCATTTATACCCACAATGCCTCAGCAATGCCAGCCGCATAATCAAGGATAAGTCACACCCTGGCCACTCCCTCTTCTCCCATTAGGCAAAAGGTATAGAAGTGTGAAAATGCACACTTCCAGATTCAGGGACAGTTACTTCCAGCTGTTATCAGGCAACCATCCTACCACAACAAGAGAGCAGTCCTGAACTACTATCTACCTCATTGGAGACCTTAGGATTGACTATCTTTGATGGGACTTTCTGGCTATATCTTGCACTGAATGTTATTCATGTTATTCCCTTCATCATTTGTCTGTGAATAGCTAGATTGTAATCATGCATTGTGTTTCCGCTAACTAGTTAGCACGTTACAAAAGCTTTTCACCATACCTTGGTACACGTGACATTTAAACAAATCTAAACTTAGATAGAGTCGATGAAAGCTGTGAGTCAAGGCCATCTGAGTGGCTGGAGTTCACATGTGCTTTGACTAACTTCGCAAAGCACTTCATGGTGGTGAATGTCAGAGCCACTGGACCATAGTCATTAAGGCATAGAGCAATTGAGTAATATGGCACAGAAACAGCCCCTTAAGCTCAGCTAACCCATGCCAATCGAGGTACCCCATCTACACGAGTCCCACCTGCCCACATTTGGCACATATCCCTCTTAACCTTTCCTATCCATGTGCGTCCAAATGCCTTTTAAATGTTACTAGACTAAGTGGACCAATTGGGCCCAAACCTCTCCTGCATTGGTCGAAGCATCGTAAGTTGGGGAGCATCTGTAATGCTGACCAAAAGGATAGCTCATCTGAGCTTCTGGGCCATAAACACCTGCATCTGCTGCATTACTCCTAATGCTCCAGCTCCTGCACATGTTATGCTTTACATTTTAGGCATGCTTCACTTCTGTCACTTCCTATATCTGACATTTATTCACAAAATGCTGGAGTAACTCAGCGGGTCAGGCAGCATCTCGGGAGAGAAGGAATGGGCGACGTTTCGGGTCGAGACCCTTCTTCAGACTGACAGTTCACCCACATCCTGTCCTTAAGTGAAAATTTGTTCAATGCAAATGGCTATTACGAGAATATTTTGCACAGGTCTGTATGTAAACATTTTTTATCCCGCATTGATCTTTCGATTTTATGTCTGTATCGGAAGGTATGCCAATACATTTAAAGATTTGAACAAAACATATTGTTTAAGACATTTAGCAGAATCAGCACCTTCAACTAATTATGACAACTTTTTTTCTGATTTTGATTTCAGGCATCACTGATGCTGGACATATCAATTCACTTTCAACTTAAGGGCATGGAACTCTCTCCTGCTTAGCTTTTTTGATCAGTGCTCTCTATGAGTGCATTCCTCACATGAATGTTCATTCTGGCTATCAAATCTTTTATCCAATGTTTTTATGTAGACAAAAAGGTGCCAATACACATGATTCATAAACATACATGTCACAAGGCTGGAACATGAAATAATGATGTTTAACTTTTTAGTATGCTGGACCTGCGTGTACTGCCACAAAAGCATCGTCTTTATCTATCATTTTGAGGGAAGCCCATTCAGTGCACATGTCACACTTCAGATGTTGGCTTATATTGGAGACGTAAACAGTGAGTGCAAAACTGCACTTCTATTTTTATAGCTTGATCCTGAAAAACATATTTTGTTGTTTAAGTCTCCTTGATAATCCACTCACCTAATCCGGAGGTTACTGAACTAAGAGCTTAAGAGCCATAAAGGTTCAAAAAACCACATCAGGATAATTGACCAGGATGGACCAAAGATTCATAGATTCATAGAGTTATACAATACAGAAACAAGTTTTCAGCACAACATGTCTGTGCCAATCAAGATGCATATCTAAACATGCATATCTAAATGCAGTTGCCAGCATTTGGCTTATATCACACTAAATCTCTCCTTTGCAAGTAGCCGTCCAAATAATTTTTAAATATTATAATTGTATCCATCTCTACGACCTCCTCTGGCAGCTTGTACATATCCACCACCCTTTGTGTGACTTACCTGCCCCTCAGGTCTTCCTCTCCTCTCACCTTAAACCTATGTCCTCTAGTTTTAGACTCACCTACTGTGGCATTTTCCTCTGCATTCCAGCCTAAATGATCTTGGGATTTCTTCATTTCTGATTTTTTGCTGTCCATGATTTTCATCACTGTACTTTTGTACCTAAGCCCTAAGGGCTGGAGTTACTTACCTAAACCTTTCCTGGTCTTTAGCTCTGACTCTCCTCCTTTAAGGCCCTTCTTAAAACCCACCATACCAGTCCTGATATTGTTTCTGTCTGATAATGCTCTGCTAAACATTTTGTGATTATTTATTATATTAAAGATCCATAAAACTGCAAATTAGAAACCCTCGGAATACATTCTGAGGTTCCATCTTGTCTTATATGTTGACTTTATCATTATTTTAACATGTGCATACATTGCATGCAGATATCTTAATTCTGCAAGCAGTTCAGCACTCTTGATGTTGCCAGTGGGATTGGAATGGTGAAAGGGAGGGTAGGTACGTCATCGGGGTCATCAGGTGTGCACCCTCCTTCTTTGACATGTCATTGATAAACCCACAACGTCTCCAGAGGGCTCAACGGTGATACCTGGCGTCCCAGGTATACCCCCTGCAGTTCCATACCCTCCTGTCTTCATCCTGCAGCCCAGTTGTTGTCCTTCTTCTTAATCCAAAGCCAATTGCTGTTTTTTTCTGCTGCATTTGACAAGGACTTGATTGCTTGTTGAAGGGAGCGCCCATTTTCTCCCACCCCCATTTTCCTCCCCTCACCCCCATTTCTCCCCTTACCCCCATTTTCTTCAATAGACTGGTCGTAGATGTAGCAACGAATCCCCTGCATCCCACCTCTACAGGGAAAATCTTGATCTTCCAGCCATTCTGGGCAGCTTCATTTGCCAGTTCAGAGTACTTGGTCTTTTTCCTCTCATAAGCTTCTTCAACACCATCTTCCCATGATACCATCAATTCCACAACGTACGCCAGCTTGGCTGTTGTGGACCATAAGACCATGTCTGGCTGGAGTGTTGTAGCCACAATGTCTGGGGGAAACAAGAGCTTTCTGTCCAAGTCCACGTCCATTTTCCAATCCGGAGCAGGCTGCAGAATGCTTGCATCCTTTGATGTTATCTGGTGCTCTGGAGGTTGGCCTGCCGGTACAAATGGCGTGAAGTGGACATTTCTTGCCGATGTTTGTGGGGAAGCATTTGTGGTGGTTCGCCGGGATTGATGCCAGCTGTCTGAGAACTTTGTTATGCTGCCAAGTGTAACGCCCTTGGGCGAGGCTCATAGTGCATCCTTTTAAAATATGCCTCAGTGATGCTTGGCAAAGGGAGCAAGCGGGATCTTCTCTGAACCACTGCTTCAGGTTCTGGGGTGAGGGTAGGAGGTCATAAGTGGCTCTGATGACAAAACTTAGCCAAGATCCCTCCATTTGCCAGATTTTTTTAGATTTTTTAGATTTAGAGATATAGCACGGAAACAGGCCCTTCGGCCCACCGAGTCCGCGCCGTCCAGCTATCCCCGCACAGTAACACTATCCTACACACTCTAGGGACAATTTTTACATTTACCCAGTCAATGAACCTACATACCTGTACGGCTTTGGAGTGTGGGAGGAAACCGAAGATCTCGGAGAAAACCCACGCAGGTCACGGGGAGAACGTACAAACTCCGTACAGACGGCGCCCGTAGTCGGGATCGAACCTGAGTCTCCGGCGCTGCATTCGCTGTAAGGCAACAACTTTACCGCTGCGCCACCATGCCGCCCTGTCATGCCAGCTGAGTTTCAACTTTTCCAGACTCTCCCAATTAGTGCATTGGCCATTGAGACGGCCTTGGCATGTCACTCTGCCTCCTCTTGTCTTCTCACCTCCTTCACCACGAGCTGCCTCTTCTGCATTGATGTTGCCTTGTGCCATTGAGGAGCTTTTGGGATGAGCCCGAGACCGGCTCTCCCATGTTGGACTTGGCCAACCACATCCCTGAAATGAAGAGCAGACTTAGCACTCTGAACGGCTTCAGATGGGGTCCACTTCCTCCCCATTGCCACATGGGGTGCCGCTGTTCGAATAACAGTATCTTCGGATTCAGTGAGGGTCATGACCAACCTTGCTTTAGTGCATTTGAATTCTTCCACAAGACCTGCAATGGGTAATTCCAATTTGCCACTCCCGTTCAGTCCGATAGGACTTAAGCATCGTGGAAGGCCAAGCCACTGTTTCACATTGGTGCTGATCATTCTTTACAGCTTTTCCACTTTGTTGATGGGGATTTCATACACAGTTAAAGGCCACATGAGTCTTGGTAGTATGCCAAACTGGAAGCACCACAGCTTGGGTTTTCCTGGCAGCAAGGTCTTGTTGAAGCGAGCTATGTGCGTGGTGATGGTATCCTTTTTAAGTTGTTCAAACTGCTCGGTGTCCTTGAGCTTTGCATCATACCATCGGCCGAAGCTCCACTGGCATTTCTGAAACAGTTGGGACTGGTGTTCCGTCAATATGAAATCTTTGATCCTTGACTTGACCTTTGACAATGGAGATGCTTCTGCACTTGCTGGGTTTGATCTTCATCCTTGCCCATGTGATGTTTTGATGAAGTTTTTTCAGAAGTCTCTTGGTGCAGGGGACAGTTGTCGCCAGCGTTGTTATATCATCCATATAGCCCCGTACAGCGTGGTAACCGCTGACCACACTGTAGCCGTTTTCCTCCCACAACCCATTTTGAGCCTCTGATAATGAGCTCCATTGCCATAGGGAAGGTCAATGGTGAGAAGGTGCACCCCGCCATGAGGCGTACTTCCAGTGGTTGCCAAGCTGTGGTGAAGTCTGATGTTGTGTGACAAAATTGCAGATCCTGGAAGTAGGAGTTGTACCACAGCAAACATTGATGCCTTCCAGAGTTGGAACCCAAGGTAGAAGGCTGAAAATATTAATTAATTTAGTATTTATAAAAAGCCTTCAAACTGAAGAAGAAAAAAATGCATTTGCAGTTTATCAATTTAGTTTAGTTTAGTTTGGAGATATAGTGTGGAAACAGGCCCTTTGGCCCACCGAGTCCACACCAACCAGCGGCCCCCGCACATTAACACTATCCAACACACACTAGGGACAATTTACACTTATACCAAGCCAATTTACCTTCAAACCTGCACGTCTTTGGAGTGTGGGAGGAACCGAAGATCCCGGAGAAAACCCACGTGGTCACAGGGAGAGCGTACAAACTCCATACAGACAGCACCCGTAGTCGGGATCGAACTCGCGTCTCCAGCACTGCAAGCAGCAACTCTATCGCTGTGCCACCATGCCGCCCAAACAGTTAGCTGTTATATTTCAGGCCTAGGTATTAAACCAGTGTTGAACAGCTTTGCATATTGGAGGCAGAGTGGTAACGGACAGAAATTTACATGCCACATACTTCCTGATACACAAGCCAATTGGTTTCCCATGTCATGCCAACTTTGCCCCAATACAGCTTGTGCATAAAGATGAGGCAGGGTTTAGCTTTAAATGTAAATTTCTACTCTTGGAATATGCCAGGAGCACACAGTCAGAAAATATAATTCACCTGCATGAAGCAGGAATTCACTTTCTTATATATAATAAATATCCTAGGAATAGCAGCAGTCATAATAAAATGGGTTAGTTGTGCCCCGTTTTGCATGTGTAAGGCTTGTCCTAATACCACAATTTGCTTCATTTCATTGTTGAAGTTGGATTTACGCCAGACCCTCTATCAGATTTTTAACCCATAGATCCCCTTAGTAAGTTCCACATATCCAAAGGAGCTTTCATAAAATTGGGACTATGTTTTCAAGCCAGCTGTTGGAATACTGTTGTTGAATATTCTCCTTTAAAAATTATTTGCATAGTACAGCAGTAATATATTTACTGAGAGGACTATATCTAAATCAAGCGTATAGAGATCACAGCGTTGTTCATTTGGAATTCATGAAATTGACCTGAAAGTGACAAGCAGATCATTGAAAAAGATTGTCACAGTTAACTGAGGAAAATTTGCATGTTTGAATAAAAAATGATTTACATTTAAGAAAAACAGTTCGTAAATTACAAGTTATTAGTTTACTCAGCTCTGCAGAACATTATGGCATTATGCTATTAATGGGGGCACACTTAACAGAATGGACCTTTCAAGTAGACATAGACACCCAAAATATGGGTTTTCAAGGGCCATCTCTTAATCAGTGTCTACTCTCTTCTACATGAGCAAAATAGAAGTTGACAATTCATTCGTATCCAGAGCAGAATATCTGCTAATTCTGGAAGTGATTGCACCCTTGATTACTTTTTTGCCTAACCACCTAAAGTCAATGACCTCTTTGTCAGCATCACACAAGGCCGGTGTTGTAGGTGAATTGGTACTTCATAGAATCTATTGCATGTCTCCACGTTGGGTGCCTTTCAGTCATTTTTTAACAGGATTTCTTTCTTTATTTGAGCACCTCATCACCTCTCTCAGCCACATCCCTTGACCCCCAAACCCCAACCCATCACCAACACATGGGATGTTGGAAAAGCTTGGTAATTAGAATGCTCTCTGATACTTCACAATGATTGATACGGGTTTTATCCCTAAATGCAGCTCCTTTACATTCGCTCATTCACCTCAATTTGATTTCCAGGTTAAATTCCCTGAGTACCTGTAGCACAAGGGCACATATTGGCTCAATATGTTTGACAGATCTTTAAAATCCTTTATACCAAAAAACTATTTTTCACTGCAGTGGTAAAATTAAAGATTAATGTTTTTTATTTGCTTGGCCTTATGTTCTGTCCTGAATAACTGCTAGTGAAGAATCTTAACAAGTGTAGTAATGTTTTGAAGGTTTTGAAGCATGATTGTCTTTCATAAGTTTTACTACAGAACTCTTCCAAAATAAATCAGAAGATCTGGTGGCCTCCATTTACCAAGTCCAGATTTTAGAGTTTAAGCCAAAAAGTAGCTTCATTCACCAAACGGCTTATTGGGGGAAATTGTTCAACTTATAGTAATCACACTTTAGAACCAAGCTCACTTGAACCTCAGTAGCTGAACTGTAGCATGTAGAACATGGTTGTTTTCATGCACTCAACTGTATTTCAGGCTCTCATCAACTAATTCACTGAAGCATATGAGAGAATGAGCCTTACGCTTAACATCTTCAAGATGAAAGTCTTCTATCAGCCACCCTCCACACTGCTCAGCATTCAATGATACGTTAACAAGACCTCTACGTTGTGCAGTCCATGTTATTTCCATTCCTGACACCAGATTCCTGAATCACTCTCATGAGAAGGGGTTGGACAAAAAAAAGAAAAAAAGTAAAGTCTCTTTAATAAAATGCAAGATCCCCACTGACCTAGGAATCTCTAGTCCGTACTCGCTAAAGTGGAGACGGAGCATTCAGGTTGGTATTGAGAAACTGGAGTACATGAACCTACGCAGATGCATGATCAGAAGCCAATGTAGGTAACAGAACGAGCGCACCATCTCACACACATCCACCTTGTCAGCCTCCTCCTTCTCCATCTGTGGAAAAAATCAGTGGTTACCACATTATCCACCTCCGAAATCACAAAACCAGAGTGGAATCAAATCATCCTTGGTCCCGAGGGACTGCCTAAGAAGGAGCAGTGGCACAACCAGTTCTGAGCAGTGTAACCTCAGAAAACCAGAAAGTTGAGCTTGAACTTTTTCAAACATTAACACATAAATATCTGGTCTGGTCTCTACAAACTTAGACCTCCCTCATGAATCCTGGGCAATATTAAATGTTCAGTTTGGAGCCAGCAGGCAGACTTTTCTCCCCATTTTGTTCATTCTTTCACATAAAGAGCTGAGTGATCCCCATATGTTCAAGGAGAATTGAGCCCCATTAAGTATATGGAAACTATTCATCTCCTCCTGGTTATAAGATAGCTGAGTACTTTAGATACTGACACTGCAGAGACAATATTATGTTCTTGATTTCCTCATTGAAATGCCTGATAAATCTGCACATTGAGCTCACAACCTTTTGGTTATAATAATTGGTTCCTTAGCAGGATTGTAAAACACACATTATTCAATTTTCCCATTTCTAAGTTTTGATGAGCTTAAACAATGAGCATCAAGAGCACTCAGCCTATGATTGGAAGTCTTGTGCTGCATCATTTAAATCTTTGTTCAGAGCCTATGCAGGCTATTTTGCACTCTTTCTTTGTCTCACACGCTCTCTGTGATCTAAATTAATAAGCTTCTGCTTGCTGCCAAACAAGGCATCTGTCCTGTTCCGTCTTTACCATTGCAGCCAAGTTAGCCTTCACTGCGACATTTTCACTTTGATATTTCATACACATGGGAGCCAACCTGCACCATCCCAGGCAGCAGAGGGAAATGTTTGGTATCACACACTTTCTCGTGCCACTGCCCATGTCTTTCATTGCCTCAGCAGATTTATGATCTAATTAGAATTAAATAAATTGTCATATTGCAATCTAATGAAGACTGGCGTATTTGACTTGTTTCCCCCTCACTCCTCTGCTCCAAGCAAGCTTCAATGGCATAGCACCTTGTGACTCCACCATTCTAGTTGGAAGCAGAATGCTTTACCAGAAAAATCTGAAAAACATACAATGTTAGCATATTTCTCTGCATGACAGTTTTAATCCTCTTTAATAGCTTCTCATATTGGAATATTGCTTGAAAATTGATTAAGCACATTTATCACAAAGGCTGTCAAAATAATCATTTGGAAAAAACGCAGTACATTCATTAGAAACCACTTATTTTTATATGTAAATTTACACTGATTCAAATCCATGTTTTTATATGCAGCTAAGGATATACTTTCTATGTAATAATTCCTTATTTTATAAATGCATGTTCCATTTTTGATCTACCAGCAGGTCTTTTTCAATGGAGTAAGGGGTATACAGATCCAAAGGGGCAGCATTCCAGTTTGCACTGCTCCACTGAATATTCATATTTCAATGCATACGCTGTTGCCTAAAAGGCTTTTTAATTACAACAACAAGACAAAAAAACTCGTTGGATTCTTTCCAGGCTTGCTAAATGATAAAATAAGCTTGCACTCTCTCGTTCTTAATCTCCGTAAAGCACCTTGGAGCCTCATCTCAGAAATACTTGCAACTGAATGTGAAAAAGCCATTTAGAGATGCAGGTGTGACATTTGATAAGAAACTTCTGGATTAAATATGTTCTGCTAATGAGGAACCCAGCTACCCCCATCAGGGCTAACTGTTGGTTGAATTGTGCACTGGCTGATAACATTCCACATGTGAACATTCAAATTCATTATTAATAAACAGCCCAAGTCAGTCAGAGGGTGGTGAAGGTGTGGAATTCTCTGCCTCAGAAGGCAGTGGAGGCCAGTTCGTTGGATGCTTTCAAGAGAGAGCTGGATAGAGCTCTTAAGGATAGCGGAGTGAGGGGGTATGGGGAGAAGGCAGGAACGGGGTACTGATTGATAGTGATCAGCCATGATCGCATTGAATGGCGGTGCTGGCTCGAAGGGCTGAATGGCCTACTCCTGCACCTATTGTCTATTGTCTATTGTCTATTGTCTATTGTCTATATCAGTAAGGTCTGGATCGGTTAGCAAGTCAGGGATGTTGTTTCTCATTAACAGAAGACATCAGATCTCCCAGAATGCAACAAATCTCTTTTTTTCTCTGGTCTCTTTCAAACTACATTAAAAATGGAATGCTAATTTTAACAAGAACTACAAAAAAATGTGCCTTGTTTTCACAGACTTTGCAAATTAAAAAAAAAATCTAGTTTCAAATCTAACTCTCGTGAATGATTGATTGTTTAACCCAATCATTATCAAGTTGTGAATAAACTCATTCTCCACTGCACTGAGCTAGCTGATTTTGAACAAGTTTACTTCTGGTTAGGGAAGGGGAGGAGGGAGTGTTGGTTGTAGGCAAGCAGGTGGGTAGGATGTGTGCTGCATTTGTCATCAGTGACACACATAGTTTGGATTTACGTTCCTATCTGTACACATGTACAAAATCAGATCATGTTGAAACCTTCTGCTGTTGCCTGGCCTCACAAGAATTTGGTATAAATTTGAAGGATGACTAGAAGGACAAGTTGTGAAAGATGATCATGCCCTAAGACAGTACCTTCAATTGGCAAATAGCCAACAACTTCAGGGGAAGCGGTGGGGGTGACGAAGGAAATAATGAGTGCAAGGTGAAGGTGGAATCTCATGTGGATAGGGTGGTGAAGAAGGCGTTTGGTATGCTTGCCTTTATAAATCAGAGCATCGAGTATAAAAGTTGGGATGTAATGTTAAAATTGTACAGGGCATTGGTGAGGCCGAATCTGGAGTATGGTGTGCAGTTCTGGTCGCCAAATTATAGGAAGGATGTCGACAAAATGGAGAGGGTACAGAGGAGATTTACTAGAATGTTGCCTGGGTTTCAGCACTTAAGCTACAGAGAGAGGTTGAACAGGTTGGGTCTTTATTCTTTGGAGCGTAGAAGGTTGAGGGGGGACTTGATAGAGGTTTTTAAAATTTTGAGAGGGACGGACAGAGTTGACGTGGGTAGGCTTTTCCCTTTGAGAGTGGGGAAGATTCCAACAAGGGGACATAGCTTCAGAATTGAGGGACAAAAGTTTAGGGGTAACATGAGGGGTAACTTCTTTACTCAGAGGGTGGTGGCTGTGTGGAATGGGCTTCCGGTGGAAGTGGTGGAGGCAGGCTCGATTTTATTATTTAAGAGTAAATTGGATAGGTATATGGATAAGAGGGGATTAGAGGGTTATGGTCTGAGTGCAGGTAGATGAGACTAGGTCAGAGAGAGCGGTCGGCGTGGACTGGTAGGGCCGAACGGGCCTGTTTCCGTGCTGTAGTTGTTATATGGCTATATGGTTATATAAAGACAACTTTAGCTGTTATTAAGTAAGTCTTCCCTATCTTTATTTTATATATTTTGTATTACCAATATCTAATTTTGTTTTAAATTCGGGACAATATCTATTAATTTATCCTGCCACTCTCCTCTCCACGATTTCTACTCCATATTGGATCAGTTCATGTACATGAGTGATAAGAATTTCTAAAGTACGTAACATCTTAGTTGCTAGAGTGTTGGAAGGAACTGCAGATGCTGGTTTAAACCGAAGATAGACACAAAATGCTGGAGTAACTCAGCGGGACAGGCAGCATCTCTGGAGAGAAGGAATGGGTGACTTTTCGGGTTGAGACCCCTCTTCAGACTGAAGGACATCAGTCTGGTGAAGGGTCTCGACCCGAAACGTCACCCATCCCTTCTTTCCAGAAATGCTGCCTGTCCTGCTGAATTACTCCAGCATTTTGTGTCTATCTTAGTTGCTAGAACTTAAAGTATGCATTTTTTTAGTGCATTAAAACACTGTGTATGTAATATCCCCACCCCCTCACAGGAAGATGTCAAAAATGCCTATAAACATGTGTGCAACAGCCTTTGTGCTGTTTTCATCCTAGAAGGTTTGTTAAATCATGAAGTATGACGGGAGCATTCCCACTTTATCACAGCTCCAACTGCTTGGTGGGCAGCAATAAGAGGAGGGCATGAGCCCTGAAAGAGATGCTCCCCATGGAAGATTGCAGACACTCATTGTAATGGAATTATGATTCTATCAATATGGTGAGCATTGGCCTGAGGTGTAAATATTTGCAAGCAAAATCTCAAGTAAAGGGATAATCAAAAGAGATGTTGTCATTAACAGCTCCATTTGTCCCACTTTTTATCTTCCTACATTATACAGTTTTACAGATTTACAGTTTTCTCAAGATAATTTTCCAAATTGATTTTGTCTTTCTAGCTCTTCTTAAAATATTTTTCTCACCTATATGCTTGTGTCCAAGCTCATTTTCAGGTCTTACACATGACAATATATCAGTTTCAGCTCCTCCCATGACAGGGATGTGTGTATATTCCACATAATGTTTCACAGGAAGAAGGATGTATGAACACAGAGTTACATGACGGACATTTCTTTGTGGCTCATCATGGAGTAGCAGATTGTTTGTGGAGCTGGTAAGAACATTACAAGGCCTTGAAAAATCCATAGGTTAAAATGCTGTGAATACACTCAGGGTGAACATCCAGAGGAAATGTTTGGCCAACAGTTAACAGTTACAAAAGATGCTATGGACATTCTTAAAGTAGAATCACCTAAAAACAAAAGATTTGTGCTGAGAAATTTACCCTCAATCAGCAAATATATTCTGTTGAGGTTAGTGGAATTCCTGAGACAGAGGAGACTGTGCTGAAGCTGCTAGCACTACTGACTTTCACCCTCTTAATTATTCTGCTTTTCTCCTTTATATTCTTTTCTCTTGTAGAGCACATGCTTGCAATTTCCTTTGCTTTTCAGAATATCGAACTGAATTGTGAATATTTCTCAAGCAAACAATTGTTGTTTTTTAATGTTAGAATGTGTAAAGAAAGTAGAGACGTTACTGCCAATGGAAAACTGAAATTAGCAGTATTATGTAAACTATCAAATAATTTTTTCAACGAAACTAACCACGCAGTGATTTAAAGCTTTTTTAAAAATCAGATTTGGGGGTTTTAGTGGCCATCGTGAATTCACCAAGCTTTGCTGTTTCAACATTTGCTATCACTTGAAATCTTCAGGTTACATTGGATTATCATGGGTATTTTTGTATTTTTCAGACATTAGAACATGCTGGTGCGAATATTCCAGTTAGATTTTATCTATTTGTGTAATCGTTAAAATTAAATATGTAAAACATGGAAATCCATCTCTGCTTAAAAAGAAAACATTAAAACAATGTTGCCTGAGGCATCCACCTCAGTTTCATGCTAAATTGTGGTGGAGTGACACTGATCCCTGCCTGTGTGCATACTGCAAAACAAAATTGGCCTGACATATTTAGGGAACAGCATTACTCTGAGGGATGTATCTTGGGACACCAAAGGTACCCTCTGCTTTTATAGATTCTGACATGTGTGCACACTGCAATCACTCCAACTAAAATATATGGGATTACAAATACAATAGCTTTCTCATGCTAAGATTTCAGGGATACAGTTCATAATGCCTACAACGGGCTCTATAACCTAGGCAGTAAGGATATATATAATTCATGGAGACACATGGAACTGCAGATGTTGGAAACTTAAGCAAAATACAAAGTGCTGGAGGAGCACAGCTTCACTACTCCATCAGTCTGAAGAAGAGTTCCAACCTGAAACATCACCCTTACATTCCCCCCAAGATGTTGCCTGACCCACTGAAATCTTAACACTTCGGGTTGCAAATCTACATTGATGATCGATAATTTAACATTGGAGGTAATGCAGTTGAGATCAAAGGACCAGAGTTGTTTGCAGATGTTAAGCAGCTGCACAAAGAGTAGGCATTCCAGAAGTGATTCTTAATTGATAACTAACAAAATACTTGTTAAATTCACTTTGTCAGGGGGCTCAGTTTAAGTCACTACACCAATTTAACATTCCAAGTTACACGTTAGAAAATTAATGTTGGGGATCCTGATTAGCATTTTATTTGACCCATCAAATGGACTTATTTTGTTGCCAATTCAGCATCTGGTCAAAACATTACTTTTCACTTGCACAATCTGATCTGCTCATTTAGGGTAAGGGAGACAAAAGTGAAGGGCCTTAGAAGAGAGACAGCAACAAGTAGCTGCAGCACCTGATCAAGCTGCCTTGCTCTCAGAGCAGTTCTCCCTTCAGAAGATTCAAATGAAAGTTGTTGTGGAACATACCAAGCAGAAGATAAGATTTGAGAGAGAAGAATCAACGCTTTCAGAGGTCATACTCATTCATTGGTCAGATTACAAGGCAACGTTGGAAGCAGTCTTAATTACTTCCTCTTTATGTAGATTACACCAGGGAGTAATTTTGTATTTGAAAAGAATATTTCTCTGACCAGCCAAATTCCAAGCAATTTTGAAGTTTTTTAACTAATGTTTACCTGAAGAGAATAGCTAACTGCTGGCATCCTATTGGTCCTCATGAATCCTGAGCTGCTCACAAGTAGCATTGTGAGCAGCTCGCAAATAGTATCTCAGTGCATTACCAAGATAGAAAGATGCTCTCCTAGAGATCGGAGATGAATGGCAGAGGCCAGAGTTCATCATAGATCTGTAAGAGTCTACACGCAGGCAGAAGGCTGTTGTGTGGCATTTGCCTGTGCCTCCATGTTATCACATACCTGACCCATTATTTGCTACTGACTATGATTATATCCAAGCCCTTACAAGGTGATGTTCATCATCTCAGCAGTCGAGTGATACTCTGGTGGATTCATGTTTCCTTTAGGAGTTAGGAGGTAGACTGGTTCCCACTGCTTATCATCACCTTCATTCGATGGCAATGCACCAACATTTTCAGTGTGCATCATATTAGTCTTTCTATGAATCCTCCAGTATGAATAATCCCTCCAGTGCATCTCCACTATTAATTCCTTTTATTTAGTCCCTGACGGTAGCTCATTGTTTTTGTATGTCTGTCCCCCTAGCCGCTTGCCCTTATAACCATTTGTCTGAATGTGTGTGTTCAGATACAGGTATCAAAGATGAGTGCTTAAAAGTCCAATAGTGCTGACCTTAACTTGCCTTAATTTCTTATTGGTGCCCCTTTCTCTAACTCAGGGAGACAGGACCACTCCAGTCATTTATTTTCTGTTCTTTTCATAACCCTGGCAAGGCTCCTTACATCCATCCCCACCCCCCCCCCCCAACCCCTCCCTCCCCAAAACACAATTCCTCTCCCCAGGTATATCGAATTTCTGAGAATCTTATGTATCTTGCTCTTTAATGAACCACACACCTTCCCTCTTCATGCCTCCCTCTGTTCCATGGCAGCTTTACAGTATGAAGTTGCTGCCCCTGCCCTGCCTTCACAGCAGATTGCCATCAAATGAATAAAAATGGCACTGCACCTGTTGAGACCCTTTTAGGTAGTGAGTTAATACCGCATCTTGGGTGGAAACCACTCAGGTGTTATTTTACTCACTAGTTTGGAACCAATTTCCCAAGCCATTTGAAGCTTGAATCAGCACATGCACTGCACAGACCAATACTTTATTGCACCAAGAAAAGTCAATTGCAATTGCTAGTTACCTAGGTGATAGAACGCACAGCAAATGTTCATATGGTTCTGATACTTGGAACTAATGTTCAATTTCTGTGCTTTTATGCATAAATGGACAAGATTGGGAATCCTAATGTGCAAGATTCAATATGCACATGGCATGGAGGAGTTACACTCACTTCGTGCCTCGCGTGAATCTACTATGGATCCCTTACTCGGTCACATTTAAATAAACAGAACAATTTCTAGATATATTTATATACAATAGGAACCCATAAGCAAAACAACCATACAAAGCGCTTGTACTCCATGGTGCAACTAGAAACCATAATGGCCAGTGTCTGCAAATATGCTCGTACAGGTAATATATTAGGATACATTCCACTCTAGGCAGAATGGTATGTTAATGATAACAATGGGGTTTTTCCTTTGCAATGTAATCTGTTAATTGTGGAGAAATAATGAATGCAACAAATCCTTTCTCTGGCAAAATGTTAAAGCACAAAAGATATATTAATGAGAAAAACTACAATATATTGATGACAAACCTCCTGCTGGTTTGGAGGTGAGGAGGTTTAAACGATTGGAGTAGATCGGGCTAATGAATCTCCAGACACAATCACAATTCCAACTAAGTATTGAATCAATTTAAATTTAGATCTGGCCATTATAATCAACCTGTTCTAATTATTTACATTTTTAGATTTTAAGAAAAGCAGACTTCAATATTTGTGTGCAGTAAAGATTGTTTTTGATGTTAGTCCTGTATGTTTCTAAAAAGGCTGCATGCTCACGAGTTTAGTTACACCATTCCCAATAAATTCAATCTTTCCATTCAAATGCTGCCACAAGAACACCAAAGATAAGAATTTAATTAAATGTAGATTCAAACCATACAGGAAAACACACTGGCTGATAGTTTTATCCCATCCTGTGGATATATTTTTATACTTTAAACTTGTTCCTCCTTGGGCTATAGTTTTTTTAATGCAGATAAAGTCATAACTCATTGCATCATATATTACAATATCCTGCATTTCTCTCCATGTGCAATAATTTATGAAAAATAAATTACTATAAACGAGAGGAAGAGATATTCAAAGGGGAATGTCATTTCAGGAAACCTCAGCCACGAAATTCAGTTGCT
Source organism: Rhinoraja longicauda (assembly GCF_053455715.1). Classification (NCBI taxonomy): domain Eukaryota; kingdom Metazoa; phylum Chordata; class Chondrichthyes; order Rajiformes; family Arhynchobatidae; genus Rhinoraja; species Rhinoraja longicauda. Next base: position 64,006,134 of record NC_135956.1, on the reverse strand, counting down.
TAACAGTGTTTTTCCAGCATAATGAAGTTGAAAGCCCATAGGATCTGGAGTTAAACACAGTCGTAACTATTACTAGGTTGTTTTGCAAGTCTCGGAAACTTTTGTCAGGCATTTCCATATGACTCATTCTTGTAAGCCTGGTATGATTTTCATGCTGGGAATTCACACGATAAACCTTGTTCCCCATGCACTGCTCCTCCTCCTGCACCTGAGTTGAAGGGGAACTTGGATCAAATTGTCTCCAGAACCAGAGGTCACAGTTTAAGAATAAGGGGTAGGCTATTCAGGACTGAGATGAGGAAAAACTTTTTCACCCAGAGAGTTGTGAATCTGTGGAATTCACTGAATATTTTCAAGAGGGAGTTAGATTTAGCTCTTAGAGATAAAGGAATCAAGGGATATGGGGAAAAAGCAGGAACAGGGTACTGGTTTTAGATGATCAGCCATGATCATATGGCCTACTCCTGCACCTGTTTTTCTGTTTCTATGTATTGGAGGTAGCTAGCATTGAGATAATAAATTGGACCAAATTGGAAGTTCTGCAATCTAAGTAAATTATTTTGCTTCATTCGTAGACCTTTTCCCACCCGCCCTTTTCTGCAGGGAAAGGAACACCATTACACATCTCCTACCTTGAGTTTCAGATGTGCTCTTTTGACTCTCTTATCCACAGCCTCACCTTTGGCAAAGGTGAGTGTAACCCTCACCTTTGCCATTATACACACCATTCTCCTGGTCTCTGACCTCCATACCCCTAATTTTGTTGTTGATCCAATATATCTTCTCAATCCTAGTGTGCTCTATTTAGTATTTATAGACATTATTCTTTCTATTCAAAGGTGCAGTGTAAATGATGAGTAACATAATTCATGAGATGGTGCTTTATAACTAATTTCCTAGTTTATCATATGTCAAAATACTACATTTGTGTCTCAGCAATTTGCGGCTCACAATTCCTGTTAGTTTATTAACTTGAGAGCTTCATTTTGTTTTATTCTGTGTATCCAGGTTGGGTGTGACTATTTTCCACTTTCATTATTCAGATAGTTTATAATTTCATTGGCGAGTTTCTATTAACAACACTGCTTTCTTTACATTTCCACTATTCTGGACTAGATAGTGAGCTAACATCAACTGTAATAATTTGCCAGTAAGCAAACAACACAAATTTCTCTTTTAAGAAGAGTAACATCAATGTGATGATTTTTGTCCAGATTCCAAACTTTTTTCAGATATCAGTGAATTTGATTTTGAAATCTCTTTCAATATTTATCTAAAATTTAATTCATAAAGAACAGTTTTATTGAATGCTCAATGCCAATCTGAAGATTGGCGGCACGGTAGCGCAGCGGTAGAGTTGCTGCTTTACAGCGAATGCAGCGCCGGAGACTCAGGTTCGATCCTGACTACGGGTGCTGCACTGTAAGGAGTTTGTACGTTCTCCCCGTGACCTGCGTGGGTTTTCTCCGAGATCTTCGGTTTCCTCCCACACTCCAAAGACGTACATGTATGTAGGTTAATTGGCTGGGTAAAATGTAAAAATTGTCCCTAGTGGTGTAGGATAGTGTTAATGTACGGGGATCGCTGGGCGGCACGGACTTGGAGGGCCGAAAAGGCCTGTTTCCGGCTGTATATATATGATATGATTTTTTAAAAAAGAGCTACATCGAGAAAAGAACTAGGTAACATCTGTGGGCAATGTTAAGGGATATAGGTGAGACTTTTCAATCTTTCCAAGGGTTGAAAATAAGTATCAGCATTGATGGCCAGAGGTGAAGAAAAGACTGCATTAATCAGTCATTTCCACTATTTTTTGAATAGCTACCAAATAGATTGTTTCAGATTTTAAATCCAAATAAATTGGTGTCAGATTTACTAATTTATACATGGCAAGGGCTCAATGAGTGATTTTTCTTTCTTTTTATTCTCCTTCTAAAGGTGCATGGTTCTAAATCTTGCTAAAGTAATCTAGGTTAATTGAAAACTTGCAATGGATACACTTGGGGGAGAATATCAGAAACTGGATGATGAAGTATTGAACTGAAAGGACTTGGATGATTAATTACTACTGTGCTGAAGATGTTTAAAGCCACATGACAACACTTTAAACCTGCAAATTTAAGTCAAAGCAGAAAGGTTAATATACCAAACCTGGCCAAACTGCATTTTTTTGTAGATTGTATTTAAAGTTTGATTTCAAACTGCGAGCCATATACTTTAATCTTAGTTTTAAACAATCTGTTGAATATTAATCATTTAAAAGCAGCTTGTGAATCTACTATTGCAAACTCCTAGGCTTGAAATGATAATGTTCAGAGATTCTAAACCTGCTTTTGAGTGTCAGAATGTAAAACACATTTAATGTAAGTCCTGTGGATGTTGAGAAAAACATTGAAATATTGCAGCAAATTTTTTAACTCCATGCCATTAATTGTTTCTGCAGTCAAAAATCATAATTGAAAAATTACTTAATATATTTGGGAAAAAAAACATCCCAGTCCCTAAACCAGAGTGTTATCTATTCCTGCAGGTCTCTCTTTAGTAAACGGAGAAACCTGAGATAGCTTCCTCATGTAGAAGAACGAATATGGTTTAAAAATCAAAGTTTAATGTTTGTTAGACACATTGTGTAATGCAAAAATGAATCACCAGTTCAACCCATAACTGAAAGAGCCAGCAAGTATGTGTTTTTGGTCTCATCACGTCAAATTCCAAGAGGTGAAATTCAGCCAAAATTTCCACACATTGATGATAGTGATCAAAGATCGGATAACTTTCAACTGTGACTCCCACTGCAGACACAAAGCCTGCTAACACTCACTGTTTTGTCACAGATGTAAAATATGGTCAAATAGGCAAGCTTTTGGTGATTTCTCAGTGTTTCATTGAAAAGTCCAAAGAAGTAATTCAAATGAGTACAAATGCAATTGAGGATCAGCTGACGATGTCACAATGTAATATGAACATCCAAACCCTTTCTTTATTTGTAAAAACAGTTTAAAATATGCATGAGCAAGATATCTCAGAAGAGATGTTGTTTCATTATAGATGGTGAAAGAGACCAGGAAAAGTAAGCCCAGAAATTAGATCATATAATGGCCTGTTTTGGGACATCATTTGTTTAAGTATTCCTGGGTGAAATTGTAAGAGCCAACTTTCTTGCATTATTGACATTCTTGGGCCTGAAATTGATCTGACATTAGGTACACATCAGCAGCCATCGTGCGTTCTGTAAAGTCCACTTCTGACTATATTGGCAGAACTTTGGAACTGAAGTTGCTATCTGCTGTAAAAGAGCTGTAAAATTAGGATGACATTGCTCTAGTTTGATGGGGGTTTTTTTCACTGTTAAAATGCGCTCTACTGACATTAGGAGCCCTGACTGTGCAGCTTCAGAAGTAACTGTCGAGTGCTCAAACACCTTCAAAATCTATTGAGTCTGCTAAAACTAATAGTGTGTTTTTTTTTGTCAGCATTTAGTTGCTGGGATACTCTTTCAGCGAGTGCATCAGAGATGACACAGCTGGCAGCATTCCATTATTGGGGTGTTGATTTGTCCATGGTTGGCTGTTCAGATGGATAAGGGAATTTGTAGAAGGAGGCAAATATGAACATCAGGGGAGAAGCTTCCCGCAGAGACTTCAAAGGCAACCTGCCATCACTGAGCAAACAGATCAAAGGGAGATTTGATGGATTTTTACTAGATTATGACAAGCATGGATAAGGTAGAGAAAGAAAAGCTGTTCCCATGAGCTGATGGTACAAGGGCTGGGGCGACTTGTGAGGGTGGGAGTAAGGGTGAGATGTGAAGAACTTTTCTAACACCATGTGTCCGATCGACCTGAAACTTACTACCTACAGAGGTGTGCGGTGGAGATGATTAATGATTTAAAAATAAAATGGATAGCACTTTATAATCACAAAAATAAACCTGTGGAGCAATCACATATTTCTACTCCAGAAATATGTGACTGAGTAGATTGCTCTACAGTGAGTTAGCATAAAGAGTCTGCAAACTAAATTTCCCAATACATGCTCTTCACACCCGTGATGATGCGTAAAATCCCTTCAGGATCTGCACTGCAGGACCACCTACATTTGAAATAGCACTTCAGTAAATGATTCCTGACTTTTTAATGTAGTGGCCTGACACAAATTCTCTGGATCTCTTGATGAATATGAACCTGCTTAGAAAGCTATGTGCAAGATACATGTGTCTGGGATCAGTTGATTATTGCAGGTTTAAATATTGGCCAAGATCTTAGAACCCTTTGGGCTGCTTCTCAACATCAATGGTGGTGAGCCAACATCATAACTAAGAGTTATGCAAATTAGAGCACAATGATCATAGCCATATTCAAGGCGTAGGTTCATAGAGTTATACACCATGGAAACAGGTCTTTCATCACAACTCATCCATGCCAACCAAGAATTCTATTTTAGCTATTCTCATTTACCTGCATTTGGCCCATATCCCCTCCCAAAGCTTTTCGCTCAACGCACTGGTCAAAATGTGTTTTAAGTGTCTTAACAACACTCACTAGCACCCTACCATTCACGGTTTAACTTCTCATAATGCATCACTTCACACTAGTCGGAGTTAAATTCCACTGTCAATCCTTGGCCCACTTTCCCAGTCAATCCAGATCCTGTTGTAATCTTTGTGAACCTTCCTCACCATCCATTAGACATAGGAGCAGAAATACGTCACTCATAATCAATCAGCCACTCACAACCAGCCTATAATTTCCTTACTTTTGCCTCACTCCCTTTTTAAACAGTGGAGTTACATGTTCCCGTCCTCCGAAACCATTCCTTACTCTAGTGATTCTTAAAAGATCACTACAATTGCCTCCACATCTCTACAGCTACCTCTTTCAGAATCCTAAGGTGTAGTCCATCTAGTCAAGTGATTTATTCACCATCAGACCTTTCAGCTTCCCAAACACCTTCTCCTCAGTAATAGTGACTGCACTTTTTTATATTATTGGCTCGCTTGCCTTCATATTTCATCTCTCCTCTCCTTATTGCTTTTTTAGTTGCCTTCTGTTGGTTTTTAAAAGCTTCCCAATCCTCTAATTTTCTGTTAATCTTTGCCATCTTATATGCCTTCTTTTGTCAGCCATGGTCATCTCATGCTCCCTTTAGTATGTTTCTTCCTCTTTGGGATGAAAAGATCCCATGCCTTCTGAATTACGCACAAAAACTCCTGAAATTGCTGCTCCACTGTCATTCCTGCTAGAGTCCCTTTGCAATCAAGTTTAGCCAGCTCCTCCATCATGCCTCTGTAGTTACCTTTACACAACAATCATACCAATATATTTGATTTCATCTTCTCCCTCTCAAATTGCAGTTTGAATTCCAACATATAATGATCATTGCCTCATAAGGATCCCTGTACTTTAAGTTCCTACTACTATGTTATACCACTAATTTTGGTGTCATCTGCAAATTTATTAATCACACCACACGTTCTCATCCAACCCATTAATATATACGACAAACAACAGGGGACCGAGAACTGATCCCCGCAGCACTGGTCACAGACCTCTAAAGGGACAAACAACACTACCACTCTAGCACCAAGCCAATTTTGAATCATGCGTTTGGACCCCACTTTGAAAGCTGATGTAGTCCACCATCATTCATCTCTGCGAGATTCATCTTGTGTACCTAGACAATTTCTAGGTACACAAAGGGGCACAACTGAAGTGTCACGAGAAGAAGTATCATGTTTAACTCAGCTTAGAGCAGTTGGATTTGATCAAAGTGATGTGATGCATTTCTGCACAGACTGACAATTTTCACTAATACTCTCTCACTTAATCCTTCTGCTTTCAATCTCCTACAAAATAGTGGTGGAAGGGACAATGTGGAACAGACATGTTTCTACTCAACACACTGCCTTGCATTACTCTGTTTTTCATTGGATTCTGAAGAAATGGCCATGATAACCATTATTAAAACAAAATAATCAGGGACAAGAATTGCAAGATTGTAATCTATTTTTGCAATAAGAGTTACAGTATATGTTATAATGACCAGAATAAAATGGCAGCCATTGCAAGTATTTTAATTCATATGGTCTGCTGCAACGAGGATGAATGTTTTAAAGGAATGGATCATTCTTTGTTTTCTCACAGCCAAGTTTTAGTTTAAAGAAGTTAATTTGACAGGTAGGGCATCACCAACCTTACTAGGTAAGACATGCAGCAATACAGCAATACTATACTGTAGGTTTACTTTTGCAACATAAAGTATGCTATTTACACAAAATGCATTTCTTCAGAGCTCCTGTCTTGAAAATTCTTAATAACCATGTCAAATTAAATGATGCTGTAATGAAAAATCTCAGGAAACTTTAAATAAAGTATATACTTTCAAGATTTTATCATTTCACAAACCCTATCTGGGTTTAGATGTTTTGTTGTTATGTTGTAGTGTCCCTTGCTTGGCTGCAGACTGACTGCTTCAAGGTCTTTTTATTTTGGGTTTACATGGACGTCTTTGAGGGCCTATACTAGAAAAAGGAAATATTTCTTGCACACTGTTTGAATTTGTCCTCCAGACTATTTTTGCGAATTTGGTTCACAGTTTACATGTAGATTTTTTTTAAATTTACTATAATTATATTACGCTTGTTACATCATCATCATCATATCATATACATACAGCCGGAAACAGGCCTTTTCGGCCCTCCAAGTCCGTGCTGCCCAGCGATCCCCGTACATTAACACTATCCTAAACCCACTAGGGACAATTTTTACATTTACCCAGCCAATTAACCTACATACCTGTACGTCTTTGGAGTGTGGGAGGAAACCGAAGATCTCGGAGTAAACCCACGCAGGTCACGGGGAGAACGTACAAACTCCTTACAGTGCAGCACCCGTAGTCAGGATCGAACCTGAGTCTCCGGCGCTGCATTCGCTGTAAAGCAACAACTCTACCGCTGCGCTACCGTTCCTCTAACTTCCTGATTCATATTTTGTCCCACTTTACCACTGTTGCTTGGCAGGCTATAGACAACTCCCACTGTGCTTTTCTGAACTTTGCTGTTTCTTAGCTCTACCCAAACAGATTCTACCTCCTGATCTCCTGAGAACATTTCTCTTTACTACCTTTATCTCATCCGATGTTATTACAGCTAACCCTCCTTCTTTTCCATCTTGCCTATCTCTTCCAAATATTTAAGTGTGCTGGGAGATTTTAATTCTCAACCTAGGTCATTTTGCAACTGCCACTATGTAATGGCTTTGTGATCTCATGCATTTATCTCTATTTGTGGCATTAATTAATCTGTCTTGTTATGAATCTTGTAAGCATTCAGATAAAGAACCTTGTCTTTGGATATTTATCCCTAAAAGCCTTTTTTGCCTATAAACAGTTGGTGTACAATTCCCCAAAGAATCTGCAATCATGAATCATAGGTTTCATGGATTTCCTTTGCAGTATAATTTTACGATCTGATTAATTCAGTTTAACAGTATTTTAAAATCGAGTTTTATTAGAGGTTTAAAATATAAAGTATTTACACGTAAACGCAAGGAACTGCAGATTCTGGAATTCTGCGTAGATTGTGTAAAGTGCTGGAGTAACTCAGGGGGTTAGGCACAGCTGCTGTGTCTTTACATGTAATTTTGGTAAACCTGAGTGACTTTAAGCTCACAGGATTTGCTGGAGGCCAAACTGAGAAAGATGCAAGAAATGCTGTGGTGCATTCAGCAGGCTGAGGAAATCTGGTAGAGACACAACGTGGCACATGGAATTGCAATAAACTGGACTGGCACTTTAAAATCCAGCAGGGAATGATGCTTCTGATCAAACAGAAGGTAAATGCATGCATGAATGCCTCAAGCGGAAGAAGATATTTGCACTGCTTATTGGACCTGATGCAGAAATGCAGACTGGAGGTTCATCAGCAGTGAATGACCCATTCGACATCTGGTAGGGCAGACGTTAAAACTGCTGCTTCTGATCTCAAGCAAATAATGACAGTGTAGGGAATACCAATGCTGGCTATAACAAACACTGTACACTTGCAGCCAAAAGTCTGTGCTTTGGCTTATTTGAAGGATGAGAAATTGGATTAAAATAAGGGTTTCTGAAGGAGTTCAGACAATGGCGTATCATTTGTGGACAAAAGGAAATATTAATTGGCGAATGATTGGATTTTTTGAACAAGTGTAGCACATGAAAAGCCATACCTCACAGAATGTTATGATCTACTGCTATCCGCCAGCATTCCGCTGTATGACAACAACTTTGGGATTTGCCCATTTTTGTACAAGTCTCGATGTTACAATTATTTATTCACAGAGGTTTTGCAGACCCTACTCCAACATTATAATGATTATAATTATAATTAAAATATAATTATTAGAATAAATAGTTGAGCGAGCGACACCCTTAAAATGAGGACGTGATTCATTCACAAGTTTCTTGACTTTTTCTCTGAAGCAAAGCATGTTGGAATGCCCATTCCAGCCAATGCTCTTTCTTATCCCTGCATTACTGAACATATGTTCAGCAGCCAGAAGTCAACATCAGTACTACTTAAGGAATCATTCATCATGCACCAATCATCAGCTGTTGCTACCACTTTGTAAATATTTGGCACTATGTACAAATTTTTCTGATTTTTTTCAAGGATGATAATGCAGGTGTGTTGGCTTCAAGGCTTCTGCACACACTTTGTTTGGGGACACTGGTGGGCATTCCCTTTGATTATAAAATACAGTAACTGTGAAAATGAGTAAAGGGCATTGCAAACCAAATCATGGATTCAGAGCAACAAGGGGAATCCACCTGTCATCGGGTTGATTCTCTCTGATTCGCATCAGGGACATGACATATATTCAGTTGGAACCATGCATACATTCAGTGATAAGACCACCACCATTTGCTGCCTGGAGATTAATACATGCATGCACACCTTTCCACTTCTAATTTTCTCCTGTACCACCTTGTTCTGTGAGACAGAGGATAGCACACCATTGGTGTCATGCAATCTGTTGAGGCAATGTGGTGATCATCTTGATCTTGATAAATGACAAAGTCAGCACAAAAGCTATCAAGATTCTGCATGTCAATGAGGATTCTCTCACACTTCTACACGTATTGGGTTAACATATGATGAGCGTTTGATGGCACTGGGCCTGTACTCACTGGAGTTTAGAAGAATGAGTGGGGAACTCATCGAAAGGTACTGAGTAATGACAAGCTTGGATAGAGTGGATGTGGAGAGGATTTTTCCACTAGTAGGAGAGTGCAGGACTAGAGGTCATAGCCTCAGAATTAAAGGATGTTCCTTTAGGAGGAGATGAGGAGGAATTTCTTTAGTCAGAGGGTGGTGAATCTGTGGAAATCTTTGCCACAGAAGGCTGTGGAGGCCAAGTCAATGAATAAGGCAGTGATAGATGGATTCTTGATTAGTATGGGTGTCAGGGGTTATGGGGAGAAGGCACGAGAATGGGGTTAGGAGGGAGAGATTGATCAGCCATGATTGAATGGCAGAGTAGACTTGATGGGCCGAATGGCCTAATTCTGCTCCTATCACTTATGACCTTGTGACTGAACACAATACTCCAAATACAGTCTCACCGTTACCTTGGACAACTGCAGCATAACATTCCAACTTCTATACTCAATATCTTGACTATCTACCTGTGATGCCACTTTCATGGAATTATTTACCTGTACTAGATCCCTATGATCTACAATAGTCTCCAGGGTTCTGCCATTCACTGTGTAGGTGCTGCCCGGATATCACTTTCCAAATGCACGCCTTCCATTTATCTGCATTAAACTCCATCACCCATTCATCAACCCAAGTATCCAATTGATCAAGATCCTGCAGTAATTGTTTATAACAATCTTCACCATCTAAGACACCACCCACTTTAGTGACATCTACAAACTTATTAATCATGCCTTCTACATTCTTATTGTAGAGAATCATTCTCTGATCATTGATATAAACCTCAAACAGCAATGGCCCCAGGACCGATCTCTGAGACACACCGCTTGTCACAGGCCTCCAGTTGAAAACAACCTTCTATCAGCACCCTCTGCTTCCTTCCATGAAGCCAATTCTCTATCCAGTCAGCTAGCTCTCCTTGGATCCCAGGTGAACTAACTTTCCAGAGCGGCTTACCATGCAAAACCTTGTCAAATGCCTTGCTGAAGTCCATACAGACAACATCTACGGATTTACCCATTTTAGTTACTCCTTCAAAAACCTCAATCAGATTCACAAGACATGATCTCCCACATTCAAAACCATGCTGACTGTCCCCGGTCTGACAGAGTGAGGCCAAATGCAAATTGGAGAACAGCACCTCAAACTTCGCTTGGGCAGCGGTATAATAATTGATTTCTCCAACTTCAAGTAACCCTTGCTTTCCCTCACTCTCTGTTCCTCCAACACCCTAGTTTTCCAACTAGTTTCACTGTCCTCCTGATTAATTTTATCGTTTGTATGGCTCATTGTCACCTTCCCTTCAGCCAACAACAGCCAACCATTCTACATTTCCTTGGCATTGTCTGCTTTGATCTGTCATTTTCACACTGTGCCCATCCATATCTCTAGTTTCCCTCTCTCCTAACTCTCAGTCTGAAGATGGGTCTCGACCCGAATTGTCGCACATTCATTCCTTCTCTCCAGAGATGCCGTCTGTCCCGCTGAGGTACTCCAGTATTTTGTGTCTATCTTCGATGTAAACCAGCATCTGCAAATCCTTCCTACACATATACTGTGGAAATTGCCACCTCCAAACAATGCATCATCCTCTTTGTCTTTGATCTTTCATTAACACAGTCTTGGAATTCTATAACAAAGTCATGAAGGCAAAATCACTCAAACGAAGACCAACAATGCAAGAATACCTGCCATTTACATCTCAGCAAAACATGAAGTGCAGAGTAGAAATTACATACATTTAAGAAATTGAATATTAAAAATTAATATCTCAATTCTTCACACTCACTGTGTGAAGAATTGAGATATTACTGGCAGATGTTACGGAAATGTTTTAACTCAACACTCTGCCTCCCTAATTATTACTTAAAGATCTTTCTAATATGTTTCCATGCTACAGACATGCAGCAAATAGACGACAATCGGTTGATGCTGATAATAATTAGAACCTGATTTGCAATATTTATAAAGAGAATTAAAACCCAATGGTTAGAAATTCAATTTCTACCATGGCAGGCATATTTGTAAAAGTAACTGTTGAAACATGTTAATTGAAAAAAAAGTAACTGTTTTTAACCATAGCAAAATATTTGGCAGGGCAGACAGCATCAGTGGAAAGAGAAACAAGAGTTAACATTTCAATTCAATTTATCTCAGGTTACAGATCCTTTGACAGAAGTCAGTTCTGAGTCCTGAAATGATAACTTTTTCTTTCCACAGAGGCTGACTGATCCTTGTTTTGTGTGTTTCAACCACTTTCTGGTTTTGTTCAGATTTCGAGGATCTGCAATATGTTTTGATCGTCATTAACAGTTTAACTAATCTTCAGGAAAGGCAGCTAGTTTATCCTATCATATAGACAGGCTATCACATCCATATTCTAAGGATAATTATAAATGAGTTGAGAATACATATGACTCCAGAGGTGCACATTGTGGCTGTGCCTTTCTAAGTGGTGAATCATTTTATATTTCTCACAATTGTTATTTTGTTAAAATGTGCCCTCTTTAACGCTAACGGAATAAAACAAAACACAAAGTGACCTATCAAGTTAGCACTTTAGTATCTAATTTTATTCCTCGCTCAAAAATTATAGGATGAAGATATTATTCATATACATTCAAGCAATTTAGATGAAAAAGTCAATGCAAGTATAAATTGCATGTCGCCACGTTATTTTACCAGAGGAAACAAATGTTCCTATACAGCCTCGTGAGACTGCAGCATAAAGCTGTTCAATCTTCTTCTTTGTCTATGAATAGAAGAAAATGCAAGGAAAGAAAATGTCATTCAGCCTATCAAATGAGTTCATCATGTCGTAGTGTTTGAAGAAGTTACCAAAAAACATGCTGTACCTTTTGGCACTGTATCCCATTATTCGATCATCCAGTTATGAGGTAGACAAGCAGAGGGGGGAAATGAAAGCATTGAGCCATGGATGAATTCATTAAAGTGAATTGAATTTTTGGAAATTATTGGGCATTCATCTCAAATAGTTTGAAAGCTATTGATGTGACAATTTACAGGGTTAGGTTAGCTCAACTAAATTATGATTTTAAAAAAATGAAGTTACAAAATCTGCTTCACTGTGGGGCAATATTTGTATAATTGTAATCTTTAATAAGAGAGGCTGCTAGCATGAGAATGCCAGAATTCTATTGCTCACATACTCCTTGTTCCATCTCAGATGATTTGTTTACTTGCACACAAAAGAGCAATTTCCTGTACTGATCTGTTTGATCAACTAACTAAGCCCTTATGATCAATGGAGAGACAGATGCCAGTGCCAGATGGGCATACTGTGATACCTAGGGCAAATTAGACCTAGTGAAGAAATCAAGTGACAACAGAAAGGACAGTGACCGTTCAGCTTAGCACCACAATTTAATAAAATGTGACAAAAGTCAATTGTGCGTTATCACGGTAAATGGTGTAGCTTAAATAAAGAATGACAGCAAGGTAAATAAGACACAATTTACTGTCAAAATATTCACAGCAAAGCTTTCTTGTATTTTTCCTAAATGCTTGCTATGAAAGAAGAACAATTGCATGCTTGAGAAAAATTGCTCCATTTCAGCTAAACAGCTTGCTTTTTAATGATGTCCGTCACATTTCGTATTTGAATTGTGCAGTGAATGGGATTTATCCTGCTCCAGGCTGTTATTGAATTTAATTTTGAAGCAAAATAATATCAGTCTTTGATGGGAAATAAGGTTGTCATTCATAAGATTAATCTTTCATAGATCTACATTTCATTTCAGTTCATTGCATTTCTGTAATATTTTACTAAGTTTATTAAATGCATATTGCCATCTTGAAATCTTTTTCTTTTCTTCTATTCTGGAGTGAGGGTTAAAAATCTGTTTTTTTTAAACGTGAATTGGCTGATTGCTTTTTTTTATATGTTAACCTTGTGTTTCTTGTAACAGACCAAAATGAAATGCATAATCCAGTGAAATAAAGCCAAATGAAAATATAAACTGCAGCACCATCTCCTCCCATCATAAATTGCAAACAGTGACATTATTTTGGCTATTACCTGTTTTTGGAAATTCTTGAAATTAAATGCACATAAAAACACGAGCTGGTCAATAAATCAACCTCTGGATGATTTGAACAGAAGACCAACTGTTAGTAATTTCACTAAAATAACCCCAGGGAGGCGGCAAGCTGAATAATACAAATTGTAGATATGGCAAGGGTTAAACTGTGAGTTACTGCACAATTTTCTTGCAGCTTGTTGAACTTTATGCCTAATATAAAGGTAGGTAAGCTGGACAGAGGGTGAGTTATATTGTCTATGACTATAAATGGTAAATCTGAGAACTAATGCAAGAATTAGACATAGGTTGCCTGTCGGCAGGTAATTGCAAGTGTGAAAGATTAGAAGTGTCATCAATTGATACCAAAAAATGTACGGACAAACGGTTGTTAGTGTGTAAATGTGCTGTCGGTAGTGCAAATACAAGTGACCATGTATTAATAAAAAGTGAATATGGGTTTAAAAAAGAGACTGATAATTGTCTATATGAATGTATATTATTCAGCAGATGCTGATGACTACAAATAACTGAACATATTTGGAATTTTGTGGCTATTTGCCTCGTCATGTTGTGTTGACTAGCCATTTTATATTTGACTGAGAATTGTTTATGTGGTTGTTCTGTAGGTGTAATAGATCAAATCAGGCTTCCCTCGAAGGCAATTGTTATGCTGAACGTGGTGTACACTGCACTATTTTCACTGCAGTTTCAATTGCATTTAGTATTTACATGAGTTTGCTTTGAATCTACAATTTTTAATTTGCATTTGTTCTATTTTTATCAATGGTATACTCAGTCATAGAGCATGGAAACAGGCCCCTTTGGCCCAACTTGCTCATGCTGTCTCAAATGCCCCATCCACACGAGTCCGACCTGCCTCTGTTTGGATCATATCCCTCTAAACTTTTGCCATTCATGGATCTGTCCAAATGTCTTTTAAATGGTGTTATACTACCTGCCCTAACTACCTCCTCTGGCAGCTTCTTCCATATACCCACCACCCTCAGTGTGAAAAGATTGCCCCTCGGGTAGCTTTTAAAACATTCCTCTCTCACCTTAAACCTATGTCCTCTGATTCTTGATTTCCCCACTCTGAGTAAAATACTCTGTGCGTACACCCTCCAGATTTTGTATGACACCCTCAGCCTCCAGCACTTCACAGAATAAAGTTGTTGCTTGCCCAACCTCTCCTTATAGCTGAGGCCCACAAGGCTTGACAACATCCTTGTAAATATTTTCTGCACTCTTTCTAGCTTAACAAAATCCTTCTTATAGCAGGATGACCAAAACTGAACACAATACTGCAAAAGCAGCCTCGCTATTGTCATTTACAACAGTGACATAACATTCCAACTTCTTTTCTCCATACCCTGACTGATGAAGGACCATGTATCACAAAGTGTTTTTGACCATCCTATCTACCTGCAACACCTCTTTCAAGGAATTATGTGCCTGCACTCCTCGATCCCTCTGCTCTACAATACTGTCCAGGGCCATGCTATTCACTGTGAAGGTCCTGCCCTGGTATGACTTCCCAAAATGCAACATCTCTAGCTTATCTGCATTAAATTTCATTAACCATTTGTCAGCTCACTTGCCCAACTGATCAAGATCTTGCAATACATTTCAATAACCGTGTTTGCTATCACTGATACCTCCCACTTTAGTGTCATTGCCAAACATACTAATCATCCAAATCGTTGATATAAACCACAAACAGCAATGGGCTCAACAGCGATCCCTGAGGCACACCACTAGTCACAGACCTCCAGTCCAAAAAAACAACTGTCCACCATCATCCTCTGCTTCCTTCCACAAAGCCAATTCTCTATCCGGTCAACTGTCTCTCCTTGGATCCCATGCGATCTAACCTTCAAGAGCTGCCTCCCAGGCAGAACATTACCAAATGCTTTTAACAAGTCCATATAGGCATCGTCTACGGCTTTGCCCTTCCTTGCAGCCCTTCTTAAATAGAGATACCACATTAGCCACCCTCCAGTCTTCCGGCACCTCACCCATGTCTAATGATGATTCATATATTTCCTCCGATATATATGGTCAGGCCTGGGAGATTTATCTACCTTAATATGCCTTAGGACATCCAGCACCTCCTCAACCAGAAGACAGACTTTCCTTAAAACAGCTCCATTAACTGTCCCAAGTTTCCCAGTCTTCATGTCTTTCAACAACATAAAGACAGAGGAGAAATGCACATTGAGGACATTGCCCATTCACAGCGATGACTGCTTGAATTTCTGAGGCCATATTATCTCTCTATTTACCCTCTTACCCTTCATGTACTTACAAAATCTCTTTGGATTAACCTTGCTATTATCTGCCTATTTCCTGCCTCTTTTTTGTCATCCTTATTTCCATCTTAAGTATGCTTCTCAGTTCCCGAAGCTCCTTCAGGGATACACTTCATCCCATCTACCTTGCCCTACACACTAACAGGAACAGGCATGCCCTGAACTCGTCATTACACCTTTAAAAGCATCCCACTTTCGGGACACTCCTTTAATCACAAACAACCTACTCAATCAACTTGAGCAAGTTCCTGTCTCATACCATGAAAGTTGGCTTTGCCTCAATTTAGAATTTTAACTTGTGGGCCTGTCCTGTCTTTATTCATAACTACAGTGCCCTCCATAATGTTTGGGACAAAGATCCATCATTTATTTATTTGCCTCTGTATTCCGCAATTTGAGATTTCTAATAGAAAAAAATCACATGTGGTTAAAGTGCACATTGTCAGATTTTAACAAAGGCCATTTTGTCCCAAACATTATGGAGGGTACTGTATTTCAAAGTTAATAGAACAGTGGTCACTGCTCCCAAAAGGCTTACCCAGGAACTCATCACTCACTTGCCCTTTCCAATTTGCTAGCTTTGCCCTCTCCCTTGCAGGGCCTTTTATATAATAGCTGAGGAAACTTTCCTGAACACATTCCCAAGCTTACATTGGTTCTCACTGAAACAGTAAAGGAGGCCATAGACCAACATTTCAGGATGGAGGTAGGATGGAAAATTAAAGCAGCATGCGACTGAAGCTCAAGGTTGCCCCTGCAAACTGAATGCAAAGCCAATGCCCCCAATCCGCATTGTAAACTAGATTAGAAGAAGTGCAAGTGAATTGCTGCCACCCCTGGAAAGACTGTTTGGACCCTGACTGGTGGGAAGAGGAGAGGTGAAAGGACAAGTACTGTGTCACCTGTAATTGCAAGGGAAAGTGTTATAAGAAGGGGGGTGGTTGATTAGTCCAAAAGAATGGGCAAGAGAATCACAAAGGGAATGGTTCCTGTAAAATGCTGCAAAGGGAGAAGAGGGGAAGATGTGTGTGATGGTGGAATATCTTTTGAAATGGCAGACATTGTGCAGAATGATTTGTTGAATGTGGAGACTGGTGGATGGAAGATGAGGATTAGGAAAGTCTATCCATGTTCAACCTTAAAGGTGAGGGGGGATAGAAGAGGCACAGGAAATAGATGAGATGCTGTCAAGAACTTTTCTGCCCTTCTTAATTCTAACAAATGGTCTTTGACCCCCTGCTTCTCAGCTCTACCGTCAGTTGAAATAATTTCTCTTCATTGACTTTCCCACGACCATGATTCTGAACGCTTATAAGATCAACTCTTAACCTTTAATGTTCAAAGGAGAATAATTCCAGTTTCTCCAGTCTGTCCAGGTAACTGGAATCCCTAATCCCTTATCCCTAGTTTATTTGATTAATTCCTTTCAGCACCCACTTTAAATCCCTCAAATCCTTTCAAAAATCTAGTTCCCAGTATTGGACAGCTTGGGTCAACTGACTATTTTCTGGAGTTTACATATATCTTACTTCTTTTGTACTTTATGTCTCTTAATAAAATCTAAGATCGTATGTCACTTTTTAACAATTTTTAAATCCACTCTGCCATCTTCAAAATCTTCAAAGATTTTCCGTAATCAATGCAAACACACATTTTTTTCTTTTCCCGTCCCCAATTGCTTCTAGATTTCAGGACATCATTTAGAGTTATGGATTCACAAGGAACTGCAGATGCTGGTTTACTAAAAAAGACAGGAAATGCTAGAGTAATTCAGCTGGTCCAACAGCATCTCTGGAGAATATGGATAAGAGAAGCTTTGGGTCAGGACCCTTCTTCAGGCTGAATAAGGGACCAAACCCAAAATATCACCTATCCATGTTATCCAGAGATGCTGCCTGGCCCATTGAGTTACTCCAGCACTCCTGTCTTTTTTCTATTTAGAATTTTACTAGTTATTTTTCTTATTCCTATCAGATCATCTCACAATACACAATCCAACATTAATTTTCACCTGCTATATGTCCGTGGCACAGCTAGTTGAGCTGTTGTCTCAACAGCTCCAGTGACCTGTGTTCAATCCTGACCTCCAGGTTTGAACATTCTCACTGGATGCTCAAAGGTCAGCACAGACTCGCTGGGCCAAAGGATCTGTTTCCATGTTATAACTTGCCATGGCTCCATGACATGCCACAAAAAAGTTTTTTTCTCCTTGAAATCTTACCACTGCACTCCTCACTACACTGGAGTTAAACTTTTGTTTCATGTATAGATTTTGAAATTGTGCCTTGTTTATCCACAACAAATTGTGACCAAGTGAAATTAATGGGCAAAAATGTATGCAAGAACATATTGGGCAGGAAGTCCTGTTTCTGTAGAACTCTGAATTTATAAACAGATCTTTGTCTAAGTCTACCTAAACTGATTTTTGAGAAATACTTCTGATCGTTGTCCCGAAAACAATTTCTTTTCCATGCTGCCAATTTTCCTTTTATTCCACAGGCATCAGTTTTTTTGACATTGTTTTCCGATTCATCATCTTGCAAAACTCATTTTGTAAGCTCGTTGGTCTCACCAACCTATTCATAGATAAGCTTGGGATGCACTTGAAACCAATCATTTTTAAACTTGATGGTGGGATACTGCTAGAATCAATGGTAAGGAAAAAATGAACAGTCACTTGGACAAGTTTTGATTTGCCTTCAACCAATTATTGTTGCCTTCCTTTTATTAGTCTACACTTGTCCAACTCGCCATTAAATTTCTCACTGTTGCCGATTCTAGCAGGGTTCCGATGTATCTCATTAAATCCTGGAAATTTACCTGCGTTAAGTTGAGTAATGTTACTGCTTTCTCCTCCTCTTCAGTGGCCTCATCTTATTTTATGATTTTGACAACTTCTCCTCTGATAAAACTGGTTTCAAACACTCTACTTTCATCATTAATAATAAATATAATAACACAAATGCAAGAAATGCAAGGCCAGTATTCTGTCTTTTTCTTTCAGCATCTTCAACATTTTATGTTCGGATCCATGCATTATTCTCCTGCCTATTAGTGGTCATACTACTTCTGCTAAAGTCTTTGCCTTTTCCCTTTTTATGATTTTATACTATCTCTTTACCTCTATTATTTCTTATTACTTTCTCTCTGATCTTTCTGCATTCAACCTGTTCTCGCTTGCATTATTAATCCGACGCCTGCCATGCACAACATTTTCTGCTTTATTTCACTCTTTCATGATCCAGAGAGTTCAGGACTTGGCTGTCAGCCATTTCCACCTGTCATTGCTTGATTACAAATTTGTTTTTCAGTCTTTGATTCCAATTTGGCCAGATTTGCTTTCAATACACTGAAATTCACCTTCCTCCCATTTTTGTTCCAGATGGTTGTCAAAAGTTGCAACAAGATCTTGATCGGTTGGGCAGGTGGGTTGAGGAATGGTTGATGGAATTTAATACAATGAAATATGAGAAGTTGCATTTTGGGAGCACTAACATGGGCAGAACCTACACAGTGATCGGTAGGGCTCTGGAAGTGTGGTACAGCAGAGGGATCTAGGAGTGCAGGTACATGGTTCCTTGAAGGTGGAGTTGCAGGTACATAGAGTAGTCAAAAAGGCTTTTGGCACATTGGCCTTCATCAGTCAGAGCACTGAGTATAGAAGTTGGGAGATCATGTTGCAGTTGTATAAGACGTTAGTGAGGCCGCATTTAGAGTATTGTGTTCAATTTTGGGCACCGTGTTATAGGAAAGGTGTTTTCAAGCTGGAAAGGGTACAGAGAAGATTTCTGAGGATGGGGGCCTGAGCTATAAGGAGAGGCTGAGCAAGCTAGGACTCTATTCCTTGGGTGTGCACAAAGATAAGGTATGTTCTTATAGAGTTGTATAAAATCAGGAGAAGAATAGATCGGGTAAACGCACAGAGCCTCATGCCCAGGGTAGGGGAATAGAGAACCAGAAGACATAGGTTTAAGGTGAGGGGGGAACAATTTACCAGGAATCTGAGGGGTGACCTTTTCACACAAAAGGTGGTATGTGTATGGAGGAGGTAGTTGAGGCAGGTATTAACGCATCGTTTAAGAAACATTTAGACTGGTACATGGATAGGACAGGTTTAGAGGGATATGAGCCAAACGCAGGCAGATGGGACTAGTGTAGATGGGACATGTTGGTCGGCCTGGGCAATTTGAGCTGAAGAGCCTATGTCCATGCTGCAAGACTCTGTTTGGTTGGCACAGTGGCGCAGCTAGTAACACTGCTGCCTCACATAGCCAGAGATCTGGTTTCTGACCTCAGGTGCTGTCTGTGTGGAGTTTGCAATTTCTCCCTGTGACCGTATGCGTTTCCTCTCGGTGCTCTGGTTTCTTCCCACATCCCTGAGGTGAGCTGGATTGTAAGTTAATTGGCCTCTGTAAATTGCCCCTAGTGTGTAAGGATTGGACGCAAAAGTGAGATAATATGGAATTAGTGTGTGTGGGCAATCGTTGGTTACCATGGACCCAGTGGGCCAAAGGGCCTGTTTCCATGCTGTTTCTTTCATTCAAGCAATCAATCGCTTTTTTTTCTCTCTACAGCTAATTTAAATTTAGACCACTGGTCTCTAAATGTTTCCCATTGATTCTTGCGTCACTTGACCAACTTTATTAAACAGAGACAAATCCAGCATTGTCCCTGTCATTGTTGGACTGGAAATATACAATTGGCTCCAATGCATTGAACCAAAATGGGTTTATACTCCTCCAGCCAGCCTTCCCCCCCCCCCCCCCCTTCGCCCCAATTCCTGACCCTCCTCACACTATTACATCTGCAATTGTTGAAGTCTCCTTTCATTGTTACTCTTGCCTTTCTCAAGCCATTTCTTGAAAATGTACACCTTTCCATGTGTTGGTGGCCTTTTGAACATAATGCAAAGTACCACTATTCTTAGTTAACTCTAAGCATACATCCTTCACCCTGTACAATATTTTCCTTGATCAACGCTGTCACACCCTTTCCTTTCTTCCTTCCCCAACTTTCTTTGAAGCCTTGTTTACAGAGAATATTTAGTATCCAATTTATTTTGTGCAGGTCTCTGTTTTTCTCCAATGTTATAATCTCATGGAAATCTGTGCCAGTTGCTCTCCTCTCTTATTTATACTGCCTCCTGCATTTACATAGATAGACCTAGAAACTCTTCCATTTGGCACATTTTTCATGTGTACCATAAGTGAACTATATCTAAAATGTAATTGCCAAACAGACAGGACCTTAGTGTGCGCAATGATTACTTCAATAAATCTAGTCCCGCCAACTCATGAGAGATGCATAGAAACATAGAGGCAGAGAGAATAGTAGGAACTGCCATTTGACCATTCCAGCCTGCTCTGCCATTCACTATAATCATGACTGATCGACTTTCCTGCTTTCTCTCTCTACGTTTGATCCCTTTTGCACCTAGCAATTTATTTGCTTCCTTTGCAAACATTTTTAATGACTTGATCTCTACAGCTCTGTTGATAGCGAATTCCATAGCTTCAACACGCTGAAAATGAAAATATTTTTCCTTTACTCAACCTTAAATTTCTTGTCTCCAACTTGACACTATGACCCCTCATTCTAGACACAAAGCCAGGGGAAACATTTTCCCTATCAGAGTTTTATGAGTCTTGCTTAGGTGTCCTCTTATTCTTCTCATGTCCAGTTATAACAAACCTCGTCTTCTTGCCATTATATGCAGCACTCCCATCATCCCAGGAACTAGGATGCACTCAGTGTCGGGCAAGTATATCAGTTCTTAGATAAGGAAACCTAACTTGCACATGACACTTCAAGTGTGGTCCCACCGAGGCTCTGCACAAAGACATCCTTGCTTCTGTGCTCAAAACCTCTTGCAATGAAGGCCAATATACCATTTGTCTTCTCAACTGCTTACTCACCAGCATGTTTTCTTTCAGTGACTGGGACACAAGAACACCCAAGTCTCTGTGTACAGCAATGCTTACCAATCTAATACCATTTAAATAATGCCCTGCCTTTCCGTTTTCCTTGCTGAGCTGCACATACTTTATATTTATCCATATGTTTGGAGACTGCCAGCATATGTTACTGCTTCATATCATCATATCATCATATACATACAGCCGGAAACAGGCCTTTTCGGCCCTCCAAGTCCGTGCCGCCCAGTGATCCCCGTACATTAACACTATCCTACACCCACTAGGGACAATTTTTACATTTACCCAGCCAATTAACCTACATACCTGTACGTCTTTGGAGTGTGGGAGGAAACCGAAGATCTCGGAGTAAACCCACGCTTGTCTGACTCCCAGAGCTCCATTCCCTGATGTCTTATTCCCTGACATCTCTCCTTTCCCAATGTCTTTGCCTTCAATGTATCTGACTCCTCCTGACATCCCCACTCCAAAAACTGGAGAGGAAAGATCATTACGCATGTTTATGAGTGCGAGGCCATTTCTAACAAGTGTGGAGTCATGAGCCTCTTAAATGAAAGAATATGCCACCTGGCATGGAACTGTCTTTTATCTCTGCTGTTACATACTTTTTAAATGTCAAGTCCTTGTGCTGTAAAGCTATTGTGGGACTTATGACGTTCCCATCTAATGCTGTGCTGTTGTTACTTTTATGCTATCTGTCTCATAATTATTTATGCACCCTCACAGACCTAATTTCCTCAGGAAATCTTCCCTTCACAGCTTCCAGCCATGCAGTACCCAAGCCTTATACAGGCTTTTTACCCAAGATCCATAACCAGGACTGTGTGGGTAGGTCCATTGCTGGCTGTTGATCCTCCAAATGTATTCATCCTACCTTGATGCACTTGTTTCCAGTCCCTTTCTTCTTATATCATTGACTCTTTGTATGCTCATCAACACGTTGAAAGTTTCTAATACCTTAGTCCTAATTGTGGATGGAACTTTACAAACCAATGACATTTTTTCAGTTTGATTGCCACATCATGGGAAGAATCTGAAGCATTAGAGATGATCCCGAAAAGTTTTACACAAATGATTTTGAGAATAAAGGATAACAGTTACACGATTACTTTAAACAGGCTGATGCTGTTTTCTTTGGAGAAGGCTCTGAGAAAATTTGATAAAAGTGCATAAAATGAAGGGAGGTAGTGAGAGGCTGTTCCCTTTCATGGATGTCAAAGATGAGAGGGTCATGAGAAAAAGGCATTTTACAGCAGAATGTGATATCTGGAATCCAATGCTTGGATATATGGTAGAGGCAGGTTCGATTGTGGTCTTCATGAGGGAATTAAAAAAATATATGGTTGAGAAGAATGTCTTAGGCTATGAAGAAGGAGGCCAGTGAAACTGGAGAGGTGTTCTGTTAGAAATCTGGTGTACACATGTGCACTGAATGACCTGCCCTTGTGTTTTTAACCTTTCTATGATTCTTTGGCTGACTGGAATTGGTTTCAACAATGCAGTTTGTTGACCACCAGGAAGAGCACTGCTCCTCCCAGTCACTCAGTCAAATCTTATGTTCTGACCGTCTAATTTCCTCTCTCTCTCCTCCCATCCCTCACTCCACACTTTGGATTCCTCATGTTTTATGGTTTGTCAACTGTAATTCTGTAGCCCTAAGAGCTAAATTGAACTATCTCTTGAAAACATCCAGTGAATTGGCATCCACTGCCTTCTGGTCCACAGTTTCACAACTCTCCAGGTGAAAAGGTTTTTCCTCACTTCAGTCCTAAATGGCCTACCTCTTATTCTTAAACTGTGACCCCTGGTTCTGGACTCCACCAACTTCGGGAACATTTTTCCTGCATCGAGCCTGCCCAATCCCTTAAGAATTTTATGTGTTTCTATAAGATTCCCTCTCATCCTTCTAAATTCCAGTGAATACAAGCCCAGTCGACCCATTTTTTCATCATGTGTCAGTCCCACCATCCCGAGAATTAACCTGGTGAAGCTACGCTGCACTCCCTCAATAGCAAAAATGTCCTTCCACAAATTAGGAGAACAAAACTACACACAATACCCCAGGTGTGGTCTCACCAGGGCCATGTACAACTGCAGTAGGAACTCCTTGCTCCTAAACTCAAATCCTCTGGCAATGAAGGCCATATGTCATTAGCTTTCTTCACTGCCTGCTGTACCTGCATGCTTACTTTCAATGACTGATGTACAAGCATACCCAGGTCTCGTTGCACCTCCCCTTTTCCTAATCTGACACCATTCAGATAATAATCTGTCTTCCTGTTCTTGCCACCAAAGAGGATAACCTCACAATTATCCACATTATATCTGTCATGCATCTGCCCATTTAGCCAACATATCCATGTCAACCTGCAGCCTCATAGCATCCTCTTCGCAGCTTACACTGCCACCCTGCTTTATGGCATCCGCAAACTTGGAGATTTAAGGCGCTTTTACCCATTAGGAGCTTTGTGCATAATATAATTTTATAATAGCAGGCCCTCACACAAAGTATGTGATGACTCATTGCACACTACTGCTCTAATTACTTTTTCAGGTGTGCAAGAATTTCTACATTCGTGCGTATTAACGTTGAACTCTGTGTGGTTGTTCTTATTTCATCTTTATACGTATTTTGTATCACACTTAAGGCTTCTGGTTGATTGAGAGATATTCCCTCGCGATAAATTGTAATCTAGTTTGCTCCCAGCTTCCTGTGAGTTACATGATGTGATTGCAGGCATAGATTATGTCATGTTGTTAGGATGATTTAATAGCCTTCGGGACCATTTTGCTCACCCCATTTTTATTGTACTCATCTCTGGATCTCCATTTCCTCTTTCCTAGGGTTGTAATAATATTGAGAGAATCTTTGTGACATATTCCTCTCCAAACTTGATCACGTTTATCAGGTGAACTCAAGAGACCACAATCTCAACATCCTTAGAACATAGAATGGTACAGCCCAGGAACAGGCCCTTTGGCCCACAATGTTTGTGCTGAACAGGGTGCCT
Organism: Rhinoraja longicauda; assembly: GCF_053455715.1. Classification (NCBI taxonomy): domain Eukaryota; kingdom Metazoa; phylum Chordata; class Chondrichthyes; order Rajiformes; family Arhynchobatidae; genus Rhinoraja; species Rhinoraja longicauda. The sequence goes on along the minus strand of NC_135956.1, from coordinate 63,981,639 downwards.
GGCTGAACTAATCTCATCTGTGTGCAAGTGATCGTTTTCCCTCCATTCCCTGTAAATCCATCTGCCTATGTAAAAAGCTTCATAAACGCCACTATCATATCTACCTCTGCCACCACACCTGGCAATGCATTTCAGGCCCCTACAACCTTCTGCGTAAAATACTTCCCCCGCACATCTCCATTACATTTTCTCCCTCACATCTCATAGCAATGTCCTCTACGTTTGGACATTTCCACCCTGGGAAAACGTTTCTGACTTTCATTCTTATCTTTGCCTCTCATAATTTTATATACTTCTATTAAGTCTCCCGTCAACCTCCAACGTTCCAGAAAAAAACAATCCAAGTCTATCCAACCTCTCCCTGTAGCTGAAACCCTCTAAACCAGGTAGTATTCTAGTAACCCTCTTCTGCACCTTCTCCAAAACCTCCACATCATTCCTGTTATGGCACAACCAAATATCGCCTGTTGCATGTAATTTTACATAAAATGCCTAATGTTTTCTCGAAAGGCTGAAAGGAATCAGTCCTCACAAGAACTTGTGGATCACTGTCCTATAAATTAGTCATCTTCCATGAAAAAAATATGCATATTTAATCTCTTTCCCTGTTTTTTCCAATTTAAATAGTTTGTTCTTAATTCCTCCTCAATACCTGACCTTATCTTAACTCCTATGCATTAACAATATCCTGAATATATTTAAAGATCTGAATCAGTTGCCCTCCAGGGAGTGAACAAAGCTATTTGCCAGGAATGCTGAATCAAAATGTCATGAAACCTGAACACCTAACTATCCAGTTTCCTGATGCTGTAATATCTAAATTTCTTCCAAAGTTAAGCATTTTTGGAAAAAATATTTTCTTCAAAGATGATAGATACCTTGTTTCTCACTCGGGATGCTTTAAACATAGAGTGAATGGGTACATTTACAGTGAATTCAGAAAGTATTCAGACCCCTTCACTTTTTCCACATTTTGTGACATTACAGCCTTATTTTAAAATGGATTAAATTCTTTTTTTTTATCATCAATCTACACATAATACCCCATAATAAAAAAGCGTAAACAGGTGTTTAGAAATTTTTGCTACGTAATTAAAAAGAAATAACTGAAATATCACATTTACATAAGTATTCAGACCCTTTACTCAATACTTTGTTGAGGCATCTTTGGCAGCAATTACAGCCTCAGGTCTTCTTGGGTATGACACTACAAGCGAAGCACACCTGTATTTGGGTAATTTCTCCCATTCTTCTCTGCAGATCCTCTCAAACTCTGTCAGGTTGGATGGGGAGCGTCAATGCACAGCTATTTTCAGGTCCTCCAGACATGTTCGATTGGGTTCAAGTCCGGGCTCTGGCTGGGCCACTCAAGGACATTCACAGACTTGTCACGAAGCCACTTCTGCGTTGTCTTGGTTGTGTGCTTAGGGTTATTGTCCTATTAGAAGGTGAACTTCTGCTCCAGTTTGAGGTCCAGAATGCTCTGGAGCAGGTTTCCATCAAGGATCTCTCTGTACTTTGCTCCTTTCATCTTTCCCTTGATCCTGACTAGTCTCCCAGTTCCTACCACTGAAAAACATCCCCAGAGCATGATGCTGCCACCACCATGCTTCATCATAGGTATGGTATTGGCCAGGTGATGAGCGGTGCCGCTTGGCATTTAGGCCAAAGAGTTCAATCTTGGTTTCATCAGACCAGAGAATCTTGTTTCTCATGGTCTGAGAGTCCTTTAGGTGCCTTTTGGCAAACTCCAAGCGGGCTGTCATGTGCCTTTTACTGAGGAGTGGCTTCCGTCTTGCCACTCTACCATAAAGGGCCTGATTGGTGGAGTGCTGCAGACATAGTTGTCCTTCTGGAAGGTTCTCCCATCTTCAGAGAGGAACTCTGGAGCTCTGCCAGAGTGACCATCGGATTCTTGGTCACCTCCCTGACCAAGGCCCTTCTCCCCCGATTGCTCAGTTTGGCCGGGCAGCCAGCTCTACGAAGAGTCCTGGTGGTTCCAAAGTTCTTCCACTTAAGAATGATGGAGGCCACTGTGCTCTTCAGGACCTACAATGCTGCAGAAATTGTTTTATAACCTTTCCCAGATCTGTATCTCGACACAATCCTGTCTCGGAGGTCTATGGACAATTCGTTCATCTTCATGGCTTGGTTTTTGCTCTGACATGCACTGTCAACTGTGGGACCTTATATAGACAGGTGTGTGCCTTTCCAAATCATGTCCAATCAATTTAATTTACCACTGGTTGACTTCAAACAAGTTGCAGAAATATCTCAAGGATAATCAATGGAAACAGGATGAACTTAAACACAATTTTGAGTGTCATAGCAAAGGGCCTGAATATTTATGTAAATATGATATTTCAGTTATTTCTTGTAAATTACTTTGCAAAAATGTCTAAACACCTGTTTTCGCTTCTTCATTCTGGGGTATTGCGTGTAGATTGATGATTTAAAAAAAAAGAATTTAATCAATTTTAAAATAAGGCTGTAACATAACAAAATGTGGAAAAAGTGAAGGGGTCTGAATACTTTCTGAATGCATTGTACATCATGTGTTTTGCTGGAGTCATATACCTGTATGTGTACCTGAACCATGTTAAAACTACGAATAACCACAGAGCAAGCTCAAGACATTTAAAGAAGGAATCAAAGGCTTGCATTAACTACATTGTGATTGCTTTGGCCATAACTAGGGAGATGAAGGAATCAAAATTGCTCATTTGAATCTCTCTACATGCATGCTTAAATTATTTTAGGCTCCAGAGAAATTATTTATCTGTAAGAATTATAGCCATGTGTCTACATATCTATTTAGCAACAAGAGGATTGTTAAATTGAGGTTTGTATCAGAGAAGAAATAGGAATTTTTCAACATGGAACTTCAGAAGAAATGCATCAGAACAGTATGTGTATGCCCCATGACATGAGAGCAATCAGCATGGAAACATTTTCATCCATTATCAATAGGTCCATTGTCACCTTGCTGTCCTAAACTGGATTTGCTCCTCCTGCCAGACAGAAAAAAAATGTCACTGTGCTCTCTATATCCTGGTGCCCAGGTGCATATCAGCCAACCCCAGAATCCTCCCGAAGAGTAGTGAGAATAATTTCTAGTGCAACAAAACACCACCAGTGCCCTTTTCAGAAGAAGGCAACTGAATAGTGGACATGTTCCTTTTTAAATAAAAATTATGCACACACTTCTGCCTCTTTAATAATTCTCGTTTATCTAAGTATCAGGCTGTTCTGCTTCTCAGCAATGCTGACATTTTCTGGGCATGGCCTAGGTTTATTCTGTGTGGTAAGGAATCTACAGATAAGCTAGGATTTCTCAATGCTGTCATTGTAGAAAGTTATAAAGTTCTAATGTGATAACCAATTCAAAAACCTTCAGTAATTCCACAATATGTAACATGCTTTTAATAGCTGACCATTTGTTTTCACAAATTCCTATCACACAATTCACTATCGACTCCTATTTTCCAACTTTACTCTTTAATTTTATTTAACTGTAAATGTAGATTCTAGTTTTCTGCAGAGCGGTTACTGTTATGGTTAATATCAGGCAGTACAGATACCACCCCAACAAAGTATATTCAAAGTAATAGCAAATGCATTATTATGTAATTAAAGGAGTATATTAGGTTCAGGAAGTGATGCCCATAAGGTCATTAATAGGTTACATGAAAACTTTTATTTGGGATTCAGACCACATATTTTCTCTTTTGAACATCACACTGTTGGCTTATGTGGCACTACCCTGGGGTGTTTTCACAAACCTTCCTTACCGGAAATCATCTGTGATAGAGCAGACCAAGCTAAATCGGGATCAGAGCCTTAAGGAAGAAATATGATATACATTAATAATTTTTTTCCCATCACATTTTCATGTGCAAAGAAATTGCTGGAACAGGGAACCAAATGGACTTCAGAAGAGATGGCTTTAGAACTGTATTCAAAGCTATATAAGAAAAATGGTAGATTACTATTGCAAATAATTGGAAAGATATTTAATTTAATGCAATTTTAAAATTAGATTAGAATGGTGTTATCAAAATCACCAGTACATAGCTTCTAAAACCTTGCAGGTACTTAAACAAAAAAGGTCAAAAGCTTAGAATTTGTAGACTTTTAACTGAAAATCGTGGGGGGGGAGGAAGGCAGGGAGGTGCTGAGGAGGGAAATGTTACAACCTGTTGAACGGAGATATTTTTAGGGCTCTATCATAGATCCATAGAGTTATACAGCACGGAAACAGGCCTTTCAGCCCAACCTGTCTATGCTAACCAAGTTTTTGACCTGTGCTAGTTCCATTTGCCCACATTTGGCTCGTAACATTCTATATCATTGCTGTTTATGCACCTCTCTAAATTTATTTTAAACTTTGTAATTGTACACGCTTCCTCAGGTTCCTCTGGTGGGTCGTTCCACATACCACCCTCTGTGTGACTAATATGTCCATTTGGTCCCTTTTAAATCTTTCCTCTACCACTTAAACCCATTCCCTTTACTTTTAAGCTTCCCAACACATGAAGAAAAAACATGACCCAGGGAAAAAAAACGCATCCCTGCCTTATAATTTTCTATATCTGTATAATGTTATTCTGCAGCTTTTAATGCCCTGTGGTACAACACTTTTCAGAACGCATCCATTTCCTGTATACCTTCTGCCCTGGTTTAACTTCCAAAGTGCAACATTTTGCACGTGTCCAAGTAATATTCTATCTGCCATTCTTTGGCCCATTTCTAGTTTATCTAGATTCTATTGTATCTTAGATAGCCCTCTTCATCTACTATACCACTAGTTTTGATGTAATCTGCAAACATACTATGTTAACTACATTAACACCGAATCGTTAATATAGATGACAAATAACAATGGATCCAGCACCAATCCCTGTGGCATAGCACTGCTCACAGACCTATAATCTGACAAAAGCTACAATCATCACGCTGCATCCATTACCACCTTCTGACTCTTTGCACCAAGACAATTTTATATCCAATTGGTTAGATCACCCTAGATCCCATATGATCAAACCTCCTGGACCAGCCTACCATGACGATGTTATGAAAGGCCTGGTGAAAGTCTATGTACACAATGGCCAACTCCCTACCCTTGTCAATGATCTTTGTTACTTCTTTTTTTAAAAACTCAATCAATTTAGCCAGCATTTCAATTTAGGCGGTACGGTAGGAAACTGCGAATGCCCTCTTTAATAGAATACATATATCCCAATCTGCTGCACTAAACAATTTGCTGGAGGAATTCATCAAGTCAGTCAGTATCTGTGGAAGGAAATGGACTGTCAACATTTTGGGTCGGCACCCTTCCTCTGGTTTGAAAGAGCAGAAAGGACATAACCCGTATAAGGTGGGGAGGGGTAGGGAGGGCAGGAGCTGGCACACGATAGGTGGATCCAGGTGTGGTTCAGGTGACACCTTCCACCAATCCATCCCTCCTGATCTGGATACACTATCGCCAGCTCTTGCTACTCACCCCTCTTTATAGTGATGATCTCCCCTTCAACCTGCTGAATACCTCCAGCAGATTGTTTTGTGCACTAGATTCCAGCATCTGCAGTCTCCTTTGTCACTATCCTACTCTGCCATTCAGAACTGGCGCACTGACATCCCAAATGTCTGCATCGGCTCAGCGCTAACTCTGAGAGAGTCACATGAGAAATGATGGTGGGAGATGTCATGAAGGCTGAATGTGCTGATTAAAATAGTTACCGCTCTCATCTGTTGTGAATCTCGCATGAGTATGAATTCCATATGTTGCTCCCTGTCTCAGTGGACTGACAAGGCCTGCACTAGAGCAGGGGAGCACATGATGCTGTCAAGGGTTCTCATGCGATTCAGACTTGAGAGGTTGGCAATCAAGACTGTCCCAACTGTCGAAGCATTGATCAGACAAACTGCGTCTATCTCTGCTGAATCTACGGGGATTGCATCGGAGAAGAATGTTAGTAGAGGAAGTGTGAAGAAATCTAGTGGCACATGGTGTTTACAGAATAATCAAGCATTGAGTTAAGTAGGAAAATAACAGCAGATGCTGGTACAAATTGAAGGTATCACAAAATGCTGGAATAACTCAGTGCTTGATGCATTAACTCAATGCTTGATGCTATCACAAAATGCTGGAGTAACTCAGCAGGTCAGGCAGCGTCTCTGGAGAGAAGGAATGGGTGACGTTTCGGGTCTCTAATGCTGCCTGCCTGATGCTGCCTGACCTGCTGAGTTATTCCAGCATTTTGTGATAGCATTGAGTTAATGTTTGCTATTGTGCAAGAATGTTTGATTCACTTCACTTTCTGACTAAAAATTTTTTTTTGAATGACAAATAGCTCTTTAATGTGTGGAAGACCATGGACTAGCTGCAAACAAGTACCATTATTTATGGAGGCACAAGAGACTGCAGATGCTGGAATCTTGAGCAACCTTGAATCAGTTTAACCACTTAATACCTGTAAAAGAATCGTAGTAAAAGTCCACAAGGACCAATGTCCATTTATTGCAAGCCACCTCACAGTGAAGGAGAGCATTGGTGATGACATTCAGCATGCAGCTATCTGAGGAAAAGCTGGTTTGAAGAACAAAATCCGTAACCTTTTTGAATGGAAGGTGGAATATGGCAATGAGGAAAATTGAGATGAGAGTTGGAATCACAACCTTACTCAACCTTGTAGAAGACCTATTAGTTAGCATAGATTTGCATATCATCGTGTAAGCTAACTTCAGAAAATTTATTCACAATCCCTCTCAAATGAGGTTGAAAAAGGCCATGTATAGTGATTGATGCTGTTCTTTGAATTTCTCTTGGTAAAGACTACATCTTGGTGAGTATTGGATCCTGTTGATGCCTTTGACATTACCTCAGGCAGACAACAGGGATTCTTTACTGTAAAATTTGCATTAACAATATTTATCTCCGGTCATGCAGAGGATCACAATTACAGTGTCCCTGTGGTCACCTGCCATGCTCTGCTCTTCCCGGATAAAGAAGATAAGGTTGTAACTGTATGTGAGATGACCCTTTCTGCCAAGTTTTAGGATTTCCACAGAGATACCATCTGCTCTAGAGGCCTTATTGTTTTTCATGTGTCCTTTACGACATATTAGCCTGGGATTGCCATGAGCCTGGACTGGGTAATGTGCAATGGGATAAAGTCAAGGACATTTGTGTCAAGGACAAAACATAATTTGAACAATTCTTTAAAGTGAATCATGCAGCCAGCACTAAAATTTTCTGTCCTTGGTTTTTCTTCTTATTGTCTACTCTGTTTTGGGGTTTCATCACAGTGTGTCTGAGGATGACTGGGCCATTGATTGTCATAACAGTACTAACGAATCTATGAATGATTTGGTTATCACCTTTCTGTTAGATCTTCTGTATTTTTGCCACTGGTCATTGGTTCTTAAGGTCGAGAGTATTTTATTAGACTTTGGCCTTCAATTGTCTATAGATCTTTTTCCTTTTTGAGGTGTGATGACATTTTTAATCCAAGAACACTTTGGGGAACGTGCACTACTTACACCAGTCACATCAACACAGTGAAGAAATATGCTAAGTGTTGCCTCCCAGGCCAACATTGAGGCAATTATTATATCAGCCAATTTCGAAGGGTAACACCATATCATCCACATGCCAAAGACCAAACTCGTAAAATACATATGTGGCCCATGCTCTGTTATAGCAAGAGATGTGCAAGGTACGAATAAAGTTATTTGACGATTTTCTCAAGGTTTCCAAAAGGGCGGCACGGTGACGCAGCGGTAGAGTTGCTGACTTACAGTGCCAGAGCCCAAGGTCCAATCCTGACTACGGGTGCTTGTCTGTATGGAGTTTGTGCATTCTCCCCATGACCTGCGTGGGTTTTCTCCAGGATCTCCAGTTTCCTCCCACACTCCGAAGGCATACAGGTTTGTAGGTTAATTGGCTTGGTATAATTGTAAATTGTCCCAGTTGTGTGTAGGATAGTGTAAGTGCGCGGCGATCGCTGGCCGGCGCGGACTTGGTGGGCTGAAGGGCCTGTTTCCGCGCTGTATAACTAAACTAAACTGCACCACCCTCCAAGACCTATGGCAATCCTTGGCTGTGGTACTTAAAGTGGAGATAGAGCACCTGGGAACACACTGAACATTTCAATTCTTTTCAAGTAAAAAGAGCAGGAGCACACCATCTCCCAAACAACACATACACCTTCCCACTCTGTGAAACACCTCCTGCCCCAACTACGTCCAAGTCTGTGAGTCTCATATTAGCCTTAACAGCTGCCAGACAAGCCACTTATTAGAGCATAAGTAAATCATCCTTGTCTCTGAAAGATTGGCTAAGAAGAAGAAAAATGTCACAATAAGAAATTATTTTTGTTACTGCCCAAAAAAATCTGACCAGAGTAACTAATCTTTCACCAGAAATGTTTTCTTGTCTCGATCAGCACAAACATTTCATGGCCAGAGAGCTTTTCAAACAGATGATACATTTTCACAAGCAAAATATTCTCAAAGACCCTTCAGTCTTTAACATTCATTTCTTGATTCAATCATGCCTCTTCTAAATATGTTAACTTTGCATTTGCAAACAGACAGATATGGTCATAATTTGTAAAAAAACTTCCGTGGCACAGAGCAGAATTGTTGTAAATGTGATAGTTGGCATGAAACGTGTTCTGATGTATATTTAGTTCCATCTAGTGGTGGAGAAGTTGAAGCTTGCTTTGCGTTTTTGCAAAACTCGGTAGAGAAAGCTGAACCCCAGAGATAAAATTGCATTGAATTTACATAGTAATTCTGAGGTTCTTGCCTGCTACATCATTCAAGCATTCCTTTGGCAGATTGTGTTGTCCTTCTCTCTGTCCATGCCTGTACTTACTTGAGCCTTGTGCAGAGGGCTTATCTTGTTGGCCTTCTGCAGCTCTGAATCCAACTGTGACTGGGCCTCAGGCAGCGCAATGAAGAAGCCAGCCTCAAAAGTGCATTTGACAGCTGGAGGGGTGGGGTTTTGTCAGCTCTAAAACTGTTAAATTGATTTCAACATTTTTTTAATATCCCTGGCATTCAGATACATTAAAATAGAAGCAATTAGTGTAATTAAAAAAAAGAAAGAAGTATAGTTGGTGGAAACATATAAAATCCACTTATTCAAAACATTAAAGTAACATAATTTAAATTCTTGATGTACTTTTTACTATTTTGTTTTGCTCCACAATCCCCATTTAAATCTATCGTTCTTTGAATCCTGTGCCAAATCTGGTGAATCCATGCAGAACTGGTTTCCATCACTGTAAATAAAGCCCAGCAATGGATTTGTGCTCCTGAACCTGCCACTACATTTCAGACTACCACCACACACAAGACATGCAAAGAAGTTATTTTAATTTCTATAGCTAAATGCTGGCAGTTATATTTTGATCTTGTAGATTCCATGCAGCCCTTTACTATCTTCATGATTAGCTGTGTGGAGAAACATTTTGCTTAAGGGGTAGGCCATTTAGGACTGAGATGAGGAAAAACTTATTCACCCAGAGAGTTGTGAATCTGTGGAATTCTCTGCCACAGACAGTGGAAGCCAATTTGCTGGATGTTTTCAAGAGAGAGTTAGATATAGCTCTTCGGGCTAATGGAATCAAGGGATATGGGGATAAAGCTGGAACGGGATACTGATTTTGTATGATCAGCCATGGAAAGGAAGCATGCAGGTACAGCAGGCAGTGAAGAAAGCCAATGGAATGTTGGTCTTCATAACAAGAGGAGTTGAGTATAGGGGCAAAGAGGTCCTTCTGCAGTTGTATAGGGCCCTAGTGAGACTGCACCTGGAGTACTGTGTGCAGTTTTGGTCTCCAAATTTGAGGAAGGATATTCTTGCTATTGAGGGGGTGCAGCGTAGGTTTACTAGGTTAATTCCCGGAATGGCGGGACTGTCGTATGTTGAAAGACTGGAGCAGCTAGGCTTGTATACACTGGAATTTAGAAGAATGAGAGGGGATCTTATCGAAACATATAAGATTATTAAGGGGTTGGACACGTTAGAGGCAGGAAACATGTTCCCAATGTAGGGGGAGTCCAGAACCAGGGGCCACAGTTTAAGAATAAGGGGTAGGCCATTTAGAACGGAGATGAGGAAAAACCTTTTCAGTCAAAGAGTTGTAAATCTGTGGAATTCACTGCCTCAGAAGGCAGTAGAGGTCTCTGAATGCATTCAAGAGAGAGCTAGATAGAGCTCTTAAGGATAGCGGAATCAGGGGGTATGGGAAGAAGGCAGGAACGGGGTACTGATTGAGAATGATCAGCCGTGATCACATTGAATGGTGGTGCTCGCTCGAAGGGCCGAATGGCCTACTCCTGCACCTATTGTCTATTGTCTATCGTATTGAATGGCGGTCCTGGCTTGAAGGGCCAAATGGCCTACTCTTACACCTATTTTCTATGCTTCCTTCTATGTTTCTTACAAAGGGGAAGATCTCCAAATGAGTCACAAGAGCACCCACGAGATGCTGTGTAGGAAAATAACTGCAGATGCTGGTACATATCGAAGGTATCAGAAAAAGCTGGAGTAACTGAGTTACTCCAGCATTTAGTGATACCCACGAGAGATGCTGATCAAATCGCTTTGGGATTAGTTACTTTTAATTTTTATTTGTAGATAATGAAAAATATTTTTCCAATACTCTAAATGTGAGATTGGAATTTGAAATCATGGTAAAGAAAACAAAACGCAAATGTCCAAGGACATAAAATATGTTAGCTGGAACAGGATCTGGCTTCTGTATTGTTCCAACTTCTAGGTTATTTTATAGTTATCTTTTATCAGGAGCTGTATCTCTCCCCACATTTGGGGACATTCCCAGATTTAATTCACACCTCAATCGACTGCCTTTCCTAAAATTGAGTTTTATATCTCATGCCATTGTGAAATGTTTGTAGACTAAATCTTTTTTCTCAAGCATTTCCCTAACATCAATAAACAAAATGATTGCCAAGTATTATTAAAAATATATTGTAATTTGTAAGCACAGACACCAACAGGGCACTGTTGCGATGTACATTTGAGCTGGAGCCCGACTTCACTTTTACATCTAACTGTAGTCATCTCTTCAGTAGAGAAAAATGAAGTGTTTGGAATGATCGAGCTGGATATCATTGAAACGTACATCAATGAAAATGGCTATTTGGCCTATGGTATCCATGCCAAGTGTAACCAACCTCTCCCTGTAGCTGAAAACCTCTCTTCCAGGCAGCATTCTGGTAAATCATCTCTGCGCCCTCTCCAAAGCCTCCACATCTTTCCTGTAATGGGGCAACCAGACTTCATGCAATACTCCAAATGCGACCTAACGAAAGTCCTATAGTACTGCATCATCTACTGCATCTAGTGTTCCCGATATGGCTTCAGGAAGACCAAGCATACACTCAGCGACCGTAATGCTTAATACTTGCACTTGGTCCACTTAAGCCTGCAGGATCTCCCGGTTCCTATCCATTTTAACTCCGCTTCCCATTCCCACACTGACCTTTTTGTCCTGGGCCTCCTCCACTGCCAAATTGAGGACACACGCAAAATGGAGGAGGAGCACCTATTCCGCTTACATTGAATTCTCCAATTAGAGGTAACTACATTACCCCCTCCTCTCCCTTCCACCTCCATATAACCCCCTTTTCCCAGCCTTCCTACCCCCCTCCCCACCCAGAGTCGCACCTATTTCTCCCCTTCCACCAACATTCCTTCCTCTAGCTTCACAATTCACAACTCTTCAATCCTTTTTTCTCACACCTTCTGTCTTTTCATCTCTGGCCATTGTCCACCATTGCCTATCAAATAACCCACTTCACCTGTGTCTGCATGCTACCTGCTTGGTCTCTGTGATTTGTTTTGTTAACCAGCATCTGTAGTTATTTATTTCTATTATTTTCAGAGTGCGAGACGTGAGAAAGCTTTTGTCCTCATTTCAAGTGACTTCCGTTTTTGCAAGGCCTCCTTGGTGACATCAAAATGAGTTGTCATGTCAAGCCGTTTACTCTCTCATCCAGTTACCTTGTGTTATTCCTGTATTACGAGGCACAAAGAACCCAACCTCCAACAGTGTCCTATAATAAACTATATACTCCTAACGCATGTCCTGTCCCGTCCTTTCCTCTTTGACTCCTGTTATGTAATTCACCCCCTTTGACCTGTCCCCCTTAATTTCTCCCCCTCTTTGGCCGATGACCTGCAATTAACCCATCTCTGATTATGGTGGTTTAATGCACATCCTTTTCTGATGCATTCAAGAGAGTCAAGAGTGTGTAATTTTCAAATGTATCGACAAAGGAAAAATAAATTCTTACTTGCAGCAGCTCTATGGACAGATATGTGCAATGTAGATCGCTATATAGATAGACAGACAGAAATACATTAGATAGATAGACAGACAGACATACATTATAGAGACAGCCAGACAGACATACATTAGATAGATAGCCAAACAGACTGATACTAGTAATACTATTTCCACTTCTTACACTCCACTTATTAACTCCATTCTATAATACAGTTGCTCTCTGATCTCTGGAACACACTCTATTCATTTGATTCCCAATCCTTTAAAACACCCAAGTCTCCAATTTCCTTCCTGCAACATTTTCCACTCTGTTACTTCTGCTCTGTTGTGTATCCAGCCCACAGTACTGAAAGGAAAAAAAGAACTGCAGATGCTGGTTTAAATCGAAGGTAGACACAAAATGCTGGAGTAACTCAGCGGGTCAGGCAGCATCTTGGGGGAGAAGAAATGGGTGACGTTTCGGTTCACCCATTCCTTCTCTCCCAAGATGCTGCCTGACCCGTTGAGTTACTCCAGCATTTTGTGTCTACACACAGTACTGAAACACCCTTTGATTGAACGAGAGTGCACCCGTAATCAGTTACTAAATTCACCTCCAACTTTAAAGTGTTGGCATATGGCTAAATCTGACCTTCTCTGTGATTCTTGTCGTATTTTCAACTCTTATTCACTTAATTCTCAGATACTGCATTGCTGTAATCTCTCTGGGATGGCCTCTCTTCCTCTTAACGTATTGGGCCCTTGTGTTATGTGTGACTTTCTAAACACCAAAGAGCAGCACATACACTCAAGCGCACACTGAAAAAAACCCATGCAGCATAAGCATGTAAGCATAGAGAGCAATTTATATATATGTGTGTGTGTATATACACCGATGAGCCAAAACATTATTACCACCGACGGTGAAGTGAATAACATTGATTATCTTGTTACAATGGCACCTGTCACGGGGTGGATATATTAGGCAGCAAGTTTGTGAAGTTGATATGTTGGATGCAGGTGAAATGGGCAGGAGTACAGACCTGAGCGACTTTGACAAGAGCCAAATTGTTATGGCCAGATGACTGGGTCAGAGCATCTCTGAAACGGCAAGGCTTGTGGGATGCTCCCGGTCAACAGTGGTGAGTACCCACAGACATTGGTCCGAGGAGGGACAAACCACAAACCGGCGACAGGGTGTTGAGTGTCGGGTGTCCAAGGCTCATCGATGCGCGAGAGCAACGAAGGCTATTCCGTCTGGTCCGTACCGGCAGAAGGTCTACTGAGGCACAAGTCACAGAAAATTTTAATGGTGGTCACGGGGGGAATGTGTCACAATTCACAGTGCATCGCACCATGCTGCGTATGGGGCTGCGTAGCCGCAGACTGGTCAAAGTGCCCATGATGCCCCCTGTCCAACATCGAAAGTGCCTACATTGGGCACACGAACGTCATAGCTGGACCTTGGAGCAGTGGAAGGTCGCCTGGTCCGATGAGTCCCGTTTTCTTTTAGGTCACGTGGATGGCCGTGTACATGTATGCCGTTTACCTGGGGAAATGATGGCACCAGGATGCACTGTGGGAAGACGACAAGCTGGTGGAGGGAGTCTGATGCTCTGGGTGGGGAATGCTCTGCTGGGAAACCCTGGATCCAGCCATTCATGTGGACGTCAATTTGACACGTGTCACATACCTAAACATCGTTGCAGACCAGGTACACCCCTTCATGGCAATGGTATTCCCTGATGGCAGTGGCCTCTTTCAGCAGGATGATGCGCCCTGCCACACTGCACACATTGTTCGGGATTGGTTTGAGGAACATGATGAAGTGTTCACTGTGTTGCCCTGGCCTCCAAATTCTCCAGATCTCAATCCAATTGAGCATCTGTGGAATGTGCTGGATCGACAAGTTCGCACCTCGCAACTTACAAGACTCGAAGGATCTGCTGCTAATGTTTTGGTGTCAGATACCACAGGACACCTTCAGGGGTCTTGTAGAATCCGTGCCTCGGCGAGTCGACGCTGTTTGGCGGCACACGGAGGACCAACAGCATATTAGGCAAGTGGTCATAATGTTTTGGCTCATCAGTGTATATACATAGAGAGAGATAGCATTTAAAGCAAACATTTCAGACTTCCAACCAAAAAAATCCAAGTAGAAAGATTTCTAAGTCTTTTCAGTATCACAGAATCTCAAGTTGATTTATAAAACTCCTAGCTAGAATTTTATTGAACAAACAAGCTTTTAAACAAGCTTTTAATTAACATATAACAGAAACACGGAACATCATAGTTGAATAATCTGTAGAATGCTGCAGCAGGGTTGTTTTGTGAGTGCTTCTCTCCAGCAGCTGGCCTTTTGTTTCTCTCTAATTCCAGTATTGTTTTGAGGATATGTAAAAGACCTCCATTCTTTTATCAGGTACTTTGCAGGAGGATTTCAACAATCTTCCCATTTTCACTGGAGTAGAAGTTTGCAAGCCACATAAAACACAAGTGATGAACACATTCAGATTAAATGGTTTTCTGTGGCAGCGCGTGGACCCAGCAAATGAGTTTCACCAACAACAATAGCAATCACTGTGGAGAAGAGCTGATTGACAATGGGTTCATGTGTTTGTTCAATGATGATAAATCTGTGTGGTGGTAATCGTCAATAGCCAATTTGAACTTATAATATGCATGTATTGGCAAATCCTCCTTCTTAAAGCACACATTTTACTTCACTTTTTGTTGTGAAAAGGACGTGGAACAACTAATTTGCAAACTGCAGCCATGTTCAGGAGCGCATTAAATTTTCATTTGATATTCAGAGTTCATTGGTTGTTCATATTTCATAGTAATATGTTAGTTTAAATCCTGTACTTTGTTCAAATTGAGGGATTTTCACGAAAACTGTATTTATATTACATTCTTTGCTTCTATTTAGGTTTTGACTTTTAAGAAATCCCCAAATTGTCAATGTTATATTGAAAGTAATATTTACCATTACTATAACAAGAACATGTTTGATTGTGAAGCTATAATTACAACATAAAGTACAGCATAAACCAGGGGCTAAACTGTTTGTAAAATGGAGACACAAGTGACTGCAGAGATGGGATCCAGAGTCCAGCAGCATGGAGGCAAAGAAATTGTCAGCATTGTAGTTCAGGATCCTGCATAAGGATTTGTTCTGATAATTAATCCTGATGCAGGATTAAGACCTGAAACATTTACTATCCTTTTGCCTCCACAGATGTTGTCTGACTTGATGAGTTCCTCCAGCAGTTTGTTTATTGTTAAATTGCTTGTACTGACTTCAGAACATTCCCACTGATGGCAGGGGTGTTATCTGGAAGACTGTCTGCCTCCAAGGAGAGAAACAGAGAAAAATAATCTTGCTTCTACTGTTAACAGGAGATGGAACATAAAAGTCTGGGTGTTCTCTCTGAATGACTTTGCAAATACTATTTCTCTGCTGTCTGCAACCAGAATGTACCAGCTTTGAATTGTATTAGGGTTACCTGAACCTATGGATGTTTGGAATGAATCTGACTTGTTAAGTGATTGATCAGAATAAGGTACATTAATCACAAGAAGGTTGTTGTTGCATTTGGTGCAAATGGTGGAGGCATTTGAAAATACAGTCTCGGACATTGAGCATTACAGTATTTACTGTCAAATCTTCTCAATGCCTTTGCAGTGTCGACTGGAGAGGAACTTGGTTTCCAGCATAAAGGTCATGAGCTACAAATTGGTCCACACAATTTCAAAAGTAATAGTGTGCTATGTCTGGTTCTGTAGATCCAGAAAATCTGGTTAAGCTGGAGTAGAGGAATGTTGTGCCTATTTCTGGGTGCCATAAATATTTGCATTTATGATTATGTTTAACTGTTCATTTTTTCAGAATGGTGCTCATTCTCACTGAGGCAAATGCAAGGACCACCTAGACATTAAGACTTCGGCTTAAAGTAATTGGAAAGACCTGTATGTACATTAGATTAAATCCATGAAAGTGAGAGGTCATTTGAGAAGGTGATTAGTAAAGTATCTGTGATCTTGTAAATAGAGATGTAGAGAACAAAAGTTTAAAGTTATGAAGTTAAAGAACATGAACACAATGTTGTTTATGCCACAAATAGGGTATTGCATCCAATTCTGTTCTTCGCACTTTGGGAAGGCTGTGAAGGTCCTCAAGAGTATGTATAAAATACATTAGATTGTCTGCAGGAATGAGGGATTTTAATAAAAGGGTCAGAGGTTGTTCCTTACTTAAAACAACAATAAAAGATATCATTAAGCCTGTCAAATCCATACCCAATAACACAATCCCTTCAGTTTCATGCTCCCCTCCTTAATTCCCAGCTGCCCTATAATTTATACTCTGACCAATATCCTTTTGTAGCAGTTTACCTGCACTAAGGGGATAATTTACTGTGGCACAGACTTAAATTTTTGGCTAATAGCAGAATATGAGAAGAAACCTCTTCACACAGAGGCTGGTAATCGTTTGGAACTGACTATCTGTAGAGATTGTGGACTCTGAATCAATCTGGGGTTTCCAGGAATTGACAGATACCTGCCAATAATTTATAAAGCAAAGGAATGGGGCTAGTATGGATCCGATGGGTTGAAAGGCTTCCGGTGTTGATATAAGAAAAGGATTAATAGAAGCATTATCTCCAATTGAAGTAACAGAATACCTCACCCTCAATGAATTCTTGGGATACCTATTCTGTACGACAGATTTTCTACCTTTGTGTCGTTTTTACAGTGGCGTGCAAGAATTATGTATTAGTAATAATAAGATTGTTTTAAAATTTTTATTAACATGCAAACTTCAGAGTAAACCTTGACTCTCCTGACATAGATCAAATGAACACAGATTTCAATCATTGTCCTTATTTTAGATTCCAGAAATGTTCCCAAGAACACATTCCCAGTCACAGTCTTAACAGTGGGCAGAGATATTACGTCACTAAGGATGTGGAATTTCATTTAGATCTTGTCATTAGAATTCAATTGCATTTTATTTTAATCAGATTGTAGGTAAATGGCTTTGGTATGATCTGCTCACCACAGCTGTTTTTGATCCCCATTATTATATTTTATATTTATCATTATCTGATCTTCTTGGCATTTACTTAATGCAATGCATCACAACATCCGATCTCTTTATCCCCCAAAAAACAGATATAAAGGAAAAGGAAAATGTATGTCAATTTTTGACAATGCATTTGATTATTGTTTTGTGAATGTTCTGAAAATCTTTGATGGAATGCTTCTTTTTTTTAAGTTACCATTGTCTATATATATATAAATGCATCAACTATAGTATGCTATTACATAGAATAATTTGTATGTTTTGGATGAATTTATAGATAAGTGCATATTCTGGCAGTTCATTGGTCTTTATATCAGTATTATTGCTGACATAGATCGATATAAAGCTGGCCTTCTCGCTCAGTGCTTTTCATAATCTTGTTGCTCATAGAAGTAATTCTTGGAATAAAATGAAATAATTAATACAGAGGATGAAACAGTTCCATTCAGTTCATGTCTTACAAAGAAGTGACAATGCTTTAAGTCAGAGACACTGGAGACAGAAACAAAGGAATTGTGCCAGTTAACAATTGTCATTTAGGCATTACTCACAAAACGAAAATCAGTTTTGGCCAGAATAGATCATGCTAACATTAAGCTCCAGGTGAAATTGCACCCATTGTGAAATGGACTGGACACTTCCAGCGTATCCACTTGGTCATGTCTGACATTTTCCCTGCATCCCTCATGTTCTCAAAAGGCATTACTATTCACACGATATCCTTTTCTGGTTTTCCTAAAATAAATCAGAGGTTAAATGTCCCACCTATGATCTGTCACTGTGCAACCAGGAATGCGTGGACTAGTTAGACACAAAATGCAGGAGTAACTCAGCAGGACAGGCAGCATCTCTGGATAGAGGGAATGGGTGACGGTTCGAGTCGAGACCCTTCTTCAGACGTGCACCTACAGATATGTGTGCTAGTTGTTGCTTTTCTCTCCGTCTAAAACTATTTTCAATAGTTTGCATTTTGGATAAGATGATATTTCATTCTGCATCGTTGAATTGAGGGAGAGTTCTGATGTCTGTTGGAGACAGCTGGAGCCAGCTCCCTGCCAGACCCTTCTAATGGTGGCCGCAGTGACACTCCTACCCACCCTGATCCCCCACCCCCTCCCTTACCAATAGTCAGGACTACTTGCATGCTTTTATTGCCCTGATAAGAAGAGGATTCAGTATAGAGGGTCTCTTCCACTCTCAGAAAGGTGAAGAAAAAATTGTTGGAAGCTACGTTTGACTGAGGGGATTCCATTGGAAACTGTACGGATCCCATTTTAATGCACGTTGTGTTTAAATGATGCAGGAGAAGTGATAATGGGGAATAAAGAAATGACAGAGGAGTTAAATACCTTTTTTGCATCAGTCTTCACAGTGGAAGACACCAGCAACGTGCCTGAAATTCAAGAGAATCAGGGGGTGGAAGTTAGTGGAGTGGCTTTTACTAGGAGAAGGTGCTTGGGTAGCTGAAAGGGCTGAAGGTGGATAACTCAGTCTGACTTCGGTGATTGGTAAGATTTTAGAGTCCATTATAAAGGATGAGGTTAATTCAAAGTTCACGATAAAATAGGCTGAAGTCAGCATGGCTTTGTGAAGGGGAGGTGTTGCTTGACAAATTTGCTGGAATTCTTTGAAGAAGTAAATAGCAGGACAGACAAAGGAGAGTCAGTAGATATTGTTTACTTAGATTTTCAGCAAACCTTTGATAAGGTGTCACACGTTAGGGTGCTTAGGAAGATGAGAGCCCATGGTATCAAAGGGCAGATATTAGAATGGATAGCAGGTTGGCTGGATGGCAGAAGAAAAAGTAGCAATAAATGGTTGGCTGCTGATGTTTAGCAGAGTTCAGCAGGGGTCGGTGCTGGGGCCGCGACTCTTCACGTTGTATAAATGATTTGGACAAAGGGATTGAAGGCTTTGTGGCCAAGTTTGCGAATGATACGAAAATAGGTGGAAAGGCACGTAGTGTAGAGAAAGCAGGGGCTCTGCAGAAGGACTTGGACATGTTGGAAGAGGGGGCAGAGATGTGGCAGATGGAATATTGTGTAGAAAAGTGTGGAGTCATGCATTTTGGTAGTAGGAATAAAGGTGTCGATTATTTTCTAAATGGGGAGAGAATCCAGAAATCGGAAGTTCAAAGGGACTTGGGAGTGCTGGTGCAGGATCCCCTAAAAGTTAATCTGGAAGTAAAGAAAGCAAACTCAATGTTTTCAATGCTCAAAGCAAAACTCATTTATTTCAAGAGGGCTTATAGACAAAAACAGGGATGCAATGTTGAGGCTCTATAAGGAGCTGGTAAGGCCGTATTTGGAATATTGTGAGCAATTTTGGGCACCATATCTGAGGAAGGATGTTCTGGCTCAGGAGAGGGTCTAGAGGAGGTTTACAAGAATGAACCCAGGAATGAGTAGGTTAACCTATGATGAGCATTTGTCAGCACTGGGCCTGTACTCACTGGAGTTTAGCAGAATGAGGGGGGACCTCATTGAAACATACAGAATAGTGAAAGGCTTGGATAGAGTTGACGTGGAGAGGATGTTTCCACTAGTGGGAGAGTCTAGGACTGTAGGTCATAGCCTCAGAATTAAAGGACGTTCTTTGAGGAAGGAGATGAGGAGATTTTTCTTTAGTCAGAGGGTGGTAAATCTGTGGAATTCTTTGCCACTGAAGGCTGTGGAGGCCGAGTCAGTGGATATTTTTAAGGCAGAGATAGATAGATTCTTGATCAGTACAGGTGTCAGAGGTTATAGGGAGGAGAATGGGGTTAGCAGGGAGAGATCAGCCATGATTGAATGGCGGAATAGACTTGATGGGCCGAATGGCCTAATTCTGTTCCTATCACTTCTGACATAAATCAACCCAAATGTTACTTTAAATGTATTTATGACCTTTTTCAGATTTTATTTTGCGTGAACATCCAAATGGATAAGAATGCTTGTTGCAATAATGGCTGAGAATACCAACAATAAGTAAAACCCAAATTTAGGGTCGGGGTGGTAAGGATGAATACGAGTTTGAAGTCAGGCTTTGAGAGACATAGAAGAACTGAGCAGGATGGTGTGCATTATTCTCCAGCACACGAAATGTGGAAATAACTGCAACTTACATTTGAGAGTTCAGGTAACTATTTTCATCATGTATAAGTTCAGACAGGGCTCTCTGCTGATTTCAGCAAGAGGTTTCGGTAACAGTTGATTAAACCACGAGATGGCCCAACTGTCCCATGGAGATAGAACCTGATTCACTCTATGGTATTACATCTGTCAGGCAATCAGGAAACATTTAAGGCAGTCATGGAGTAACTAGCCTAGGGACAGAACACAACTTCTGGCTGAACCTTGAAGAAACATTGCTGAGATAAACACAGTTCTTCATTGATTTTCTCTATCTAAGTCATTTTGGTACGCTTTGGATCAGCTAATTACAAAGTAGTTTCAGAGGAAAATTTGGAACCGACTGTCCTACACTCCAGACAGGGATTGATTGATGCTTGGGAGTGAGGGGATACACAAGCATGTGGAAGTTTTTTGAAACAGTTGTCTCCAACAACAACTTGGATTTTAAATAGTGAAGTTAACCAAAGCTTTTCTTAAGAATATCATCAGGCATGATTTACAATTAACCACAAAAAGACTTGTTAGAACAATTTACAGAAAGCTTGATCAAAGAAATAATTTAAGAAGCATCCTAAAAGGAGTGAAAGGCAAAAAAGAGGAAAGATTTAGCGAGAAAACTCAGTAAGGAACATTGGAGATGCCTGAGACCAGAATCAGGAGAGCTTTCAGCTGTTGTTGGTCCAGAGGAGGACGTAAAGATATCTTGCAGAGATTACTAAACAAGAATGAGAATATTAACATTAAGATATAAGGAGCAAGAATGGTCCATAAAGCAATTCCAGTCTGTTTCACCATTCTGTATGTTTTAGACTGATTTTATTGATATCACTTCCACTTTCGTGCTGAATCTTCAGTGTATTTGAACTACCTATTTAACCAAAATCTATCACTGTAACCCTGAAACTAATTAATGACTGCCTCCACAGGTCTTTTTGTTGAGAATTTCAAAGATTCACACTCTCTGAGCAAAGAAATTATTTCTCGACTCAAGGCTCGGTGCTGGGGCCGCAACTATTTACAATACATATTAATGATTTGCATGATGGAATTCGAAGTAACACTAGCAAGTTTGCAAATGACACAAAGCTGGGTGGCAGTGTGAACTGTGAAGAGGATGTTAAGAGGTTGCAAGGTGACTTGGACAGGTTGAGTGAGTGGGCAGATGCATGGCAGATGGAGTATAATGTAGATAAATGTGAGGTTATCCACTTTGGCGGCAAAAACAAGGAGGGAGATTATTAGGTAAAGGGATAGTGCAACGAGTCCTGGGTGTCCTTGTACACCAGTCACTGAAAGTAAGTGTGCAGGTACACCAGGCAATGAAAAAAGCTAATGGCGTGTTGGCCTTAACGAGAGGATTTGAGTGTAGGAGTAAAGAGGTCCTCCTGCAGTTGTATAGGGCCCTGGTGAGACTACATCTGGAGCATTGTGTGTAGCTTTGATCTCCTAATTTGAAGAAGGACATCCTTGCTATTGAGGTAGTGCAGCATAGGCTCACGAGGTTAATCCCCGGGATGGTGGGACAGTCATATGAGGAAACATTGGAAAGACTGGGCTTGTATTCACTGGAGTTTAGAAGGATGAGAGGAGATCTTATAGAGACGTATAAAACTATGAAAGGCCTGGACAAGCTAGATTCAGGAAAAGTGTTCCCAATGTTAGGAGAGTCCAGAACCAGGGGCTACGGTCTAAGAATAAAGGGGAGGCCATTAAAAATGAGGTGAGAAAAAACATTTTCAACCAGCAAGTTGTGAATTTGTGGAATTCTCTGCCACAGAAGGCAGTGGAGGCCAATTCACTGGATGAATTAAAATGAGAGTTAGATAGAGCTCTAGGGGCTAGTGGAATCAAGGTATACGGGGAGAAGGCAGGCACAGGTTACTGATTGTGGATGACCAGCCATGATCACAATGAATGGCGGTGCTGGCTCAAAGGGCCAAATAGCCTCCTCCTGCACCTATTTGCTATGTTTCTATGACTCTGTTTTGCTGACCTCTTATCCTGAGGCAAAATATTCAGGAGGTTTCCTGGCAATGTTTATATATTTCAATCAGGTTACTTCTCATTCTTCTAACCTGCCATCCTTCTCAAGTTCTATGTGAATCAATCCTTCCTCATTAACCAAACCTTTGTCCCACATATCATTCAGGTGAACCTTAAGTGTGCAAGGCAAATTTATTTCTCCATTTATAAAGAATGCAATACTCTATTTGTGAATAGTTGTAGAGCCACACTCTATTACAGTTCATCGCCATTGCAATAAAATTCCACCAGCATGACATTTTCCTCACTAATTACTTGTTCTGTATGCATTCTGTATATCTTGTAGTTCTTATGCAGAGTTATTCAACTCTCTCACAGTGCCAAACTTTACAAAACATAGGTTAAGTAGAATTTAGAGTATGCTGTTCATTTCTAGTTACCACACTAAAAGCAGGATGCAATTGGATTGAAAAGACTACAGAGAAGATTCATGAGACTTGCCAGTGAAGTTGGCATCCCAGTCTCACCTTCTCCTCGAATAAAATTGCTGATTCTGTTTTTGCACCAAAATCAACTATAATGTAGAAAAAAGGAACTGCAGGTGCTGGTTTACAAAAAAAGAGATACAAAGTGCTGGAATAACTCAGCAGATCAAGCAGCATGATCCAGCAGATCCAGGCATCCTGGAGAACATGGATAGGTGACGTTACAGGTCAGGACACTTTTTCAGACTGATTGTAAAGGGGGGGAGAGAGAAAGCTAGAAGATTGGAAGGCAGGATAAGGTGTGGCATAGAAACCTAGAAAATAGGTGCAGGAGTAGGCTTTTTCCCCATATCCCTTGATTCCCTTAGCCCTAAGAGCTAAATCTAACTCTGGTGGGAAGTAGATGCTGAATCAACCACACATGTACATTTAATTTATTTTCCCGTGAAGACTAATACAAAGTACTTATCAGATTTATTCACCATTATTTGTGTGCTCATCTCGGTTTCTAGATGACCAAAAATTTGCTTTAACTGTGCTATGGACCTTTCTTCTAACATATTTGTTGTACCTCTTTCACTGTAACACTGTACTCTTCTGTCTATTCTCTCACAGAGAAACAGTGCTCATCCAGCACCCCACCCTTTCACTAAAAGAGCAAATACATCTGACACTTTCACTGAGACACTGTGCTAAAAACACCCTCTTTTCTCAGAGGTAAGATGAAAATTCAACAATCTGTCCCTTACCTGTGCACCTTTAACTCCAACTCACTACCCATTCACAGGTGTATGTGTTAATACACTTCCTCCCACTCCCCATTCATGGAAATCCCTTGCCCATCTTGTTCCCTCCTTTGAACAGACTGTTGTGCTCGTCCACTGCCCCACTTTTCTGAAACAGTGAATATAGACAGTATGAATATAACTTCCATCCTTTCACAGTGAATGTGTGTCAGTCAAACTCCCCATCATTTCAGCAAAATGCCATCTGCACCAAGTCTTTTTCACAATCTGTCCCTTTTTCAACCTCTGCATTACTTTCTTACTCTTCTTCCACTCTTCTCCATTCGTACTGGTACTCTTCAATTTCCTTGGTTTATATGCTGTTTCTATTCCTTTGCTCCTCCTTCCCATTCTCTTCCCATTCCAATCAGATAATGCTAACCATTTTCTTTTCTTCTCATACTAAAACCAGATAGCCTTCCACTTCTTCTTTTCCAAAAAGACATTATAAGCTTCTCTTTCTGTCTTCCTTATCTTCCCAAGTGCAGTAATTTCTGCCTCCCCTCTGTTTACTATCATTTTTACAATTTTTCCACTTTGCTCTTTCACCACCTTCTCTGTCTGCCATCGGCTATTTTTTTTCATTACAATTTAATGCCAACCATTTGCAATGGCAATGCCAACTAGCACCACACTAGATCTATTTATCTACCGTCTTGCGTCTACTCTTTTCAGCTTTGATTTATACCACTTACTTTCAGACCACCAGAATTAGAAACACTGCTGCCTGATTTCTCATTTTCCAAATCGTAATGTATAAGACATATGATTTTAAAATGAAAAATTACATATTTTTCTCTGATGAGATTTGCAGGCGACGAGTAAATCATTAATCTGCATATGTAACCAGGGTGTAGAAACCAATTGTCGCAATCGCTTTGCATTTGAAAAACAAATGATGAAAATGATGAAGGGTTTTACATAGGTTTGTTTGCACATTGTTGAAAAGTAACAGACAGGCTTAATTAATTGGCCTGGGTTCCTGTACAACAATGTCCTAATTCAATCTCAGAGTGTTAGCATATCTTATTTGTCCTTATCTCTTCTGCCAGATTCTTGCAAATAGTCATTTCTAAATTTTAATCTGCAGGAGGAAAAAATGAATTGTAGGTAAAAGCGTTGTCATATTAGAAGATAAACACTGTAGTTACTTATCAAAGACTCCAATGTTTGCTTCACTAATGAACAACATAGTTTATACTGAATTCACTGTTCTGTTAAAAAGACCTACTAGGAGTAGCTTTTTAAATCTTCCAAGATCTGTACGAAAGAGTTGGCTGAAAAATCGAGTTGAATATTTGCTCAGTTTGTAATTTTGTACTTTCTGCTAGAGACATGAGAGACAGTACATGCCTTATTCTGATTTACCGACCACAGTTAAAACAAAGAGAAGAATGATACCCTTGAGTTATAATGTGGGAAATCACCCAGAGTTTCATCTCTAGTAGCTGGTGTTGAAAAGGGTTCCGGTGAAGATTGAAGCTCAACTTCAGAAGTATGTTCGACTTTCATATGAAATAACCTATTGCCATGTACTATCCGGGCTCAAACTTAAACCATGCCTACCTTGATGCTACACTAAAAAGTAACTGAGACATGCAAAATTATAAACCAATTGCAATCTTAGGAAGAAGCAGAACTAAAAGATTGATAGGAAATAAATTGGAGGCTGAATTAAAGATTCAGAGCTATGAATTACCATAGTTTGTGAACTATCTTCCAACCTTATTTTTCTTGTTTTGTTTTGTTTCTTCACATTTTCTCTATTCCAATGATTTTCGATCTGAATACAAAAGGGAATTGCTGTAACAAGATCATTTAATTCATAAGTAAAGAATTAATTACTTAACTGGTTTCCAACAGAGAAACCAAATTAAATTTGCTTCCAAAGTTTCCATTTTATCCAAATCAATTAGCATCAATTGAATGAACCACTTACAATAATATTGCAATATTTATGTGTTTAACTAAAGTAGGAATAAAAAAATAATTCCTCGTGTTGCACATTCTGTTTTAAGAAACTGTTATTTGGAGATCATGATAAGCAATAGTAAGTCAATACATGTTGAATAATTGGAGTTTGGTTTGGAGTAAAAAATGTCCACAAGTGCCAGAAAACACAAGTAGTTTATGAACCATAAAGGACATTGTCATCAGCCTAATTCAAATGGTAG
Source organism: Rhinoraja longicauda (assembly GCF_053455715.1). NCBI lineage: Eukaryota > Metazoa > Chordata > Chondrichthyes > Rajiformes > Arhynchobatidae > Rhinoraja > Rhinoraja longicauda. The sequence goes on along the minus strand of NC_135956.1, from coordinate 63,955,708 downwards.
GCAATGGAATTTGACATGAATACCTCACCTGTAAATATCCAGATGCAACCTGATAATATATTGCATTTCCTGCTGCTACATCTGAGGCAGGAACATAGAGTGTAAGTGGGAACAAATTATACTTTTAATTATTTTATTTAATAACTTGAATGAAGTAAATAAGATACTCATACTTTAATATGGATATTGCTTGAGAGTCAGTTATAGATTAGTAAGTCTTTTGTTTCTTTAAACTGACATGGATAATTTTGTTTCGCCCAATGTGTCCATCCTTATTAAGATTGGTGACTTACAAGATTTAAATGACCAATTCTTCCTGAAAAACAATTCAAGATCAAATTAGGGTGCAGCCGCAATTAGGTGAAGATGCTTCTGGGGAATGGATCAAGATTTCAATGCATCTTTAGTTTCATCAGAAGGTAGTGGATGTGAATGTCAGTTTATATTGACAGGCAACTTCAGCCATTAGTAAAGAAAGAAGGGTTGAGAGGGGAATGCGATATAAGAATTTGCGAAAGGCCATTACAAATAGATAGTAGTAATAGCTATAACAATATTAATCATGTTTGTACTAGTATCCATTTGCGCCCTCTTGCTATTAGATGAAGACCTTGCTCCGTGATGCTTGTGTACACATAATATGCAACAACACCCCAATCCACTCCATATGTTTGTAGCTGTTGTATAATAAAGGCTGCATATATTTAGGTTTTAAAATAAATTGTCTAGCTTGTGGAGAGAGCAAAATTGAACACCTGTGATGTGATAGAACCAGTCAACTGTCATTCACAGAATCTAAAAGGAACTCTTTAAAAGTGTAAACTACTCTGTCCAATTATCTTGTGTTTCCACATTGTCCTAATCTTTTAAACTATTTTACATATATGTCTTTTTAAATCTATTATCTATTGAAACCACTTCCACCAACATTATTTCCCAACTTTACAGGGAATATTTCCAACATTGTATTGTTTCCAGAGATTGAAGTATGGGCATACTGTCCGAGCAGAATTCAAAAGACTTTAAAGCTTAGTACTGGTAAAAAGTGGAATAAGAATGCTCTGGGGTAATAGGATATCTCACATAGATGGATGAAGAATTGCGCATTATTCCTGGGTCCAGAATTCAATTCATGGAAGTTAGCTGTAAAATGCCCACATACTGCCAAAGGAAATTTATGTTCAATTTCCCATGAGTGATATTAGATTGTACAGTCAAAAGAAAAATCAGCAGAAAATGCCAAATGCACATCACGTCTTATGAAAGTCAAAATTATATTTTGTTCATTTTTCATGTACTTCAGTCAAAGCATGTTTCAGAATTAGAAAGCAGAAAAGTTTTTTAATTTTTGAGATGGCTTTATTTATGTCATGAAGTACGCTCAAAATCACTCAATTCTAAAACCAAGGCTTCAGTTAAAAAATGACTGCGTGTTTAGAAACATCCAAAGTTCTGTGGGATTTTGACAGGGTAGAGATGAAAAGGATGTTGGGCAAACTCTTAAGAAAAAGTAGAGGGTAATTACTGTTTAAAAACAAGAGCTTACCAGCTTAGGACAGAAATGATTTTTCTCTCAGAGGCTCATGTCTTTGGAACTCTCTTCCTCAAAGGCGGGAAGCAGAGAGTTAATATTTTTACGATAAAGGTGTAAAGATACTTGATAAGCAAGGTGGTCACCGCTAACACTGGGGCAATACAGTGGTCCAGCCAATAGAGATGCTACCTTACAACTTCAGTGACCCAGGAGACACAAGAAATTGCAGATGTATGAATCTTAAGCAAAATTTAAAATTGTGGAGGAACTCAGCAGACCAGGCAGCATCTGTGGGGGGAATAGATAGAGGACGTTTTGGGTCAGGACACATCGTGATACTTTGTGTTTTGGTCCAGTAACCTAGGTTTAATTCTGGCCTCTGATGCTGATTGTGTGAAGTTTGCACGTATTCCGTGTGACCACGATGGCTTCTTGCAGATTCCTCCCACATACCAAAGATATGCGAGTTAGTCACAGTAGTCACTGTACACTAGGAACTGTCCTGTGGGAGGAATCCACAGGAAGCCTACATGGACACAGGGAATATGTGCAAATGTTTTTCTTTCTGAAAAAAAACCTCCAGAAGCCTTTATACCCACCTTAAAAAGCCAGTTTAATTTATAATTTTTCACCTCTGTTAAGCCTCTCAAATCAGTAGAGAGCAGAACAGTTCTGACCAGAATCATAGCAAAAATCAAATACTTATACTTGTGTGGACTTGGTACAATTATATTCACAGACCATAAGAAGCAATTGAATGAGAAAAAGTTGCAAGAATAATTTAGCTTTTGTAATTGTATTGGTTTATTTAAATAAACGTTTATCTGGACATCGATGGGCATTATAAATAAAAACCAGACTGATTTTGTTGGACACTAGGTTCCAGCTAAGTTGTAAAACTGTTTTTTTTCTTCTTCTCCAGGTGGCCAGCTTTGGTGCACAATGACAAAAATGATTTTGGAAGGAGAGGAGCTGATTGCATTTGCTGTGGAATTTGACTCAAGGCTGCAAGCTGTCAGCCAAATGGCCATTAGAGAGGGCATGTATCCAGCACGCCTCCTGGATACAATACAGCTGCTTCCTCAACAAGCAGCCATGGCATCCATTTTACCTACTGCAATTGTCAACAGTAAGATTAAATTTTGTGCATATATTCAAAGGCAAAAATAAATTCTAATGTCTTTCAAAGATGAAATATAGGGAGCAGGAGTGTCTTTGATCAAAAAACATGATTTAGAATGGAAATGTATTTTATGTGTTCTGACACTAAAATTATAGATAAGAAAAACTCACCAGGTATCAATTGTTTGGTTAAAGCTACCTGAATTACCAAGCATCAGAAATGTCAAACAGCTCAAACAGCTCATTCTCATAATGACCCGATTAACTGATGTGAGCTGATGTTAGCCAAACAAGAACTATTTTGGTTGCCCAAATACTGTGCTTTTCTGGCAATAAAACTTTATGAACGTAGCACAGATTGGCTTTAAATGAAGCAATTTGAGGCATAGATTAATGTTTGCTGAACAGGTCTGAACCCAAATCAATAAAATCACAAACATCATTTGTTCTACAGAAGGACTAGTTCATTTTTATGTTTTTTACTGTTTACTTCTCCTTACTAAGGGCAGGAGAAGGGATGTTTGCTTTTGATTGAGACAATGTTAAGCCCCATTCGCGACTCCTAGGATAATGGAGGAGTCCGCTTCCAAATGCTGCAAGACTTGGCCAATATCCAAGCCTGGGCTGATAGATAGCAAGTACCATTTATGACACACAACTGTCTGGCAATGGCAATATCCACCAAGAATATGCACCCATTACCCCCTGACATTCAATGTTATTACCATCGCTGAATCTCCTTTTATCAATGTCCTAAGGGTTACTATTGACGTGAATCTGAACTGGAGTAGGCATATACGCATTGTGGCTACAAGAGCAGGTCAGAGGCTAGGAATCCTCTGATTAGTATCTCACCTCCAAACTCCCCCAAGCCTGTTCCACATCCACAAGGCTCAAACTCCCCATTTGACTGGATGAACCATAAGTGCAGCTTCAACAATACTTAAGAAGTTCAACAGTATACAGGACATAGCAGCCCACTTGATGAGCACCCCATCCACAACCATTCACTCAGCCTACCACAGACACAGTAGCATCAGTTTGTATCATCCACAGAACACACTGCAGCAACTCACCAAGTCTCCTTAAACAGCTCTTTCCAAACACCGGACCCGTACCAGCTAGAAGGGCATGAACAGCAAAAGCAAGGGACAATACTGGTGAAAGTTATCCTCCAAACCAGGGGTATGTGGGTAAAATGTAGACTACCAGCAAATGTGGACCCTTCACTACTCTTCATGTTGTCTGTTCCTCCTATGGATTCAGAATGATTTCCTGTGTTCCCCAATGTAGTTTGCAAGTTTTAGAATTGGGATGATATCATGCCAAGCTCAAAGTTTCAGTAACTTTGGCAGAACTTTAAATTGTGCTTTAAATAATTGATTAAGTGAAATGAAATAGGAATGGAACCTGTTGTTCAACTGCAAAAGTTTGATCCATTATTTTATTTCAGATTGTACATGTCAGGTTATTTAACTGAACACAACTCTGCTTTCATTCATATTATATGTTTTCTTAATGCAGAAGACATATTTCCATGCAAATCCTGTGGAATTTGGTACCGCAGTGAACGGAACTTACAAGCTCATCTCATGTACTACTGCAGTGGGAGACAAAGGGAAGGGTCTTCGCTATCAGAGGAGAAAGAAGCTGGTCCTCTTCAGCAACCATGTGTCTGCTCCTACCCGCAATGCAACAAGAGCTTCCTCAGCACGAGAGCTCTTGAAATTCACATGAGTTCACACAGTGGTAAGAATCACCATGGGGTAATTTGAATTTTGCTGTGAATTTAATGGCTGCAAAATTAAATAGACTGCACTGGTGAACGTTTAGGATGGAATATACAATCTGATACTTTTCATCACAGGACTCAACAACCGTAAATAACTTGAATGGTACGAATACACAAAAATAGCCATCGCAAAAGGCATCTAAAAATGTAGCATTGTGCTAAATTTGGAAACTGCAGAATCCTTATTAAGGTCTTATCAGTGTATTAGTACTTGTGCACATGTTAGACACATTGACTTGAATTAATAGTGATCTACCACCATGAAAATACTTTATGGAACAAATGCTATTTGTGCAGCTAAACTGTTTATTCACAGTTTAATAAAAAAATAAAGGACCAGTGATCCTTAATTGGCACTGTAAATGGTACAATTCTAAACCCATGACAATAATTTAATTAAATATCAAGAGGAAATCAAAGAATGCTACACCTTCAATTTTGTACAAGCTGAATTGCTGATCTATCCAGTGTTGCTATTCTGTTGATATTCTGTGGGGAGACCAAATGCCTCTTCACAAAGAGAGAAGAAAATCAGTAAGAGAGCCAATTTAAAGCTGAACTGCACAGCTCCCAGCGGTTGCTTTTGAAATGGTATACATCAGCAGCTGTTCTCCCAGAGACCACAAAGAAGAGAACTGAGAGAAAAAGAACAAGCAGAGGGAACGCTCAACACATACAAGCATTAATTATGTTTTTACCAAATGATTTACATCTTTCAAAGTAGGTTGGGTGAGGTGATTGCATTTGCACATTCCACATGACCTGGATAATGTCATTGCGCTTCAATGAATCAGCAATGAATACAATGGACGTCTTACTCCATCTGTTACATAAGTTGAGCTAAATGGAGAGAGCTACCAATCAGTAAGAACAAATACATCTCAGGAATGTTATGTTGCATTATCATTTTTAGTGACTAATTTTTGGAGAGTATTCCCACATTTTCTATTATTATTTCAGTGTAGCAAATGGCAAGCCTATTTACATGTGGCAATGACAGTTACAGCATTTCAAACATTTGGTAATGCCACTGATTTATTAAGCATCATTGGACTGCTGTAAACCAAAATTACCTTCCAAACATGAGTAGGAATTCATCTTGGTCTTGATCTTGGTATATGTGATGAGTGGTGCACCCATCTGGGAATGGCAGCTGTCAAGTCTGAGAGGTTTAAAGGCTGGCCTATTTACATACATTGACTGAATTGTTAATCAAACAGACTGCAAGCTCAAGGAGAAGCAGCTGCCCAGCCATTAATATTAGGGCCAGGAGTAATCATCATGTACAATCTGCATACTCTGAGAAGGATCTTAGTCAGGAGGAGGGGAAGAAGCCATTCCTCCAGAGACCAAACTATGCAGGACTCAGAAAAAGGACTGACCCACAAGGAAATTGAAAACAAATCTTACTTTGCACTATCATTGCTGGTGTGAATGCTTCTCAGTGATTTTGTCAGATGGGGAAAACACACACTGCTCTTCACTCCGACTTTGTGCTAAAATAGCAATAGAGTAACAGGATCTCAATCTGCATTTGTAAAGAGGACCACTTCAGCTGGGAAGATGCAGCCTCTTATGACAACTTTGTTTCTAACAGATGGAAACAATGAGAAAGGGGAGAAAATTGGGAGTAGAGGGACATTTGCAGAGGGATGGATAGTTGTGGGAAGGAAATCAGGCTTAGGGGTAGGATCTTGAGTGATAAGCTAAGGGTTTAGCATCGTTTTTCTTTGTCTTTTTGCTCATTTAACATTGGTTTCACAAAATTAATATATATTGAACAATACATTATTGACAAAATGATGTCACAATTTTCAAAAGTACACTCATACAAAATTGTGACTGCATGGCAGCACATTGCTACTGGGATTTGGGTTTATGTTTTTTATCCCAAAACATGATGGATGCTCAGCCACGGATGAACTGTTGGCAGGAAGTGCAACATGGAAACCTGTATTTGCAGAAAAGAAAGATGAGAACAAGTCTTCTATGCTTTGATCCTCTGACACCAATCCCATTTTATGACATTCACATGCACCTCCTCTAACCTCATCTACTGCATTTGGTGTTTCCTATGTGGCCCCCTTTTTATTAGCGAGATCAATCAGAGACTAGGTGACTGTTTCATTGAACACTTGCATTCATTCTGCCAAGGTTTGCTGGATTTCCCTGTTGCTAATGATTTTAACTCCCCTTCACATTCCCAAACTGACCATTTTATCCTGGGCCTACTTTATCCCATTGGCAGAGTGAGACCACACGCAAATTGGAGGAACAGCACTTCATATTCCACGAGGGGAGCTTACAACCCATTGGTATGAACATTGAATTCTCCAATTTTAGGTAACTAACCAGTAAACAACCTTCCCTATGCACCCTCCCCCCACACCACTCCCCCACAAACGTTTTCCTCTCTCTCTTCCCTGTGCAGTTCACCTATCTGATAAAGGTACAATGTGACAAAGGTGACACAAGAGGTGAAAGAAGGGATGAAGAGAAGGAGTAAAATTTAAAGCTGGAGGGAGGGTTATGGAAGGAAGGGGACAAATGGGAGGTTAAAGAGGGGATATAATAGGCAAATAGGGGACTTAGTAAGAAATTAAGCAATAAGTTGCAAATAACTTTTCTGATCCTAAAGGATCTTAATGGAGTTCTGAGGTGCCGCAACCCTCTCAAGACAATGACAGATTTTTTTGCCACATGTATGTAGAGCTTGTTGAGAAGAGTTCATTTTTAACCAGTTTCATACGCTATTCAACAGCTGATGTTGGAGTAAATACTACTTAAAACGGCACAGCACCAGGGGAATTTCAGCAAAGACTGGACACTGAACTTGAATATGTTAGTGCAAAGACCACAGCCTGTGACATATAGTTCTTTGGAGAAGAAGAAACAATGGAAGACGCAGAGTTATACGCTAACCAAAGGGGAAAAAACACTGAGGTTGAGCATGCAAAAGTTGAAAGTCGCAGTAAAGGAAGTGTCTTTACTTTATTACCAGAGATATTATGAAGCCAGATTCAACAAAATAAAGTATAGTAAAGGAGATGCTCTGATGGACAATGCTTTCTGGAGTTCAAATATTTTCACTCAGTATGTGGTCCATACCTAGACTGGGCTGTTAGAGGAAGCTATGGAAGTTGATACATTTGTAACTTTTCAAATACATTTGGACAGACATATCGATTGGAAAGGTTCAGAGGACCATGGGCCAAATGCAGGCAAATGGGACTATCCCAGGTCGGCATTGGATGAGGTGAGCCGGTGTTTCAGCACTGTGTAACAATATGACTACCTGATCAGCTCTTTCGTCAGCACTGATTACACCCCGCCTTACGACACTTTCCTATGCAACTGCAGGAGATGCAATGTTCGTGCTTCACCTCTTCGTTCCCCACTTTCTAGGGATCACAGATTGGGTGATTGATTTGTGTGGAACAGCAATCAGTCTGCAGGAGTGACCCTGAGCTTTCACCTGGTTACTGCTTTAATGCTTCAGCCCACTCCTACCCTGCCCTGTCTGTCTTCGGCCATACAACAAGACCCAATGTAATTTTGAGGAAAAATACTTCATCTTCCACCTGGGAATGTACAGCCTTCCACACTGGAATGAGATATCCAATAAATATTACAGTCCAAAGATCGGGCTGCTTCTAGACACATAAGTTTGCATTCAAATCAATAATTCAGTAAGGAATGGAATAAAAGTATCAATTGTGGTGAGTGTGAAACTTTTGGATTGTTATAAGAACCTACCCGGTTCATTCATGTCCTTCAGGGAAGAAAATCTGCCACGATTACTTTCATCTGGCTTATGTGTGTCCCCAGACACATGCTTTATTCTTACCTGCCATCCGATATAGCACTCAGCTTGGGACAATTGATGATGGATAATAAATGCCAGCTGTGCCAATCACATCCATATTGTGTGAATACAATGCTTTAAAAATGACTTTGCCTAGTGCTGGACTAAGTGCTTATCCTTGCCCCATGCCTTTAAAAAGCACAGGCATGATGCAAATAAGTGCAGCCAACCAGCATGATGGCTCCACAAAGTTTTTATTAGTGCATATATTCCCAACCCGTTACATTTCTGGGCCATGATAGCTTTGACTGTTGGAGGATGTACATTGTGTTCAGGGAGGGTTTAAATGACTGTTTTTTCTGATCTTTAAAACAAGGATACCCTGACATATTTGCAAGAAAGAGAAGATGGCATCTGTTACATTATTTGTGGTTGAATTGTCAAAAGAACCCAAAATAGGTTCATGATTGTCAGAGATGCACAGTTGTAGTGAAGTGTCTGCAAGCAGTATCATTGCATGCTGAAGTTCATAAGGTCGTAAGTGATAGGAGCAGAATTAGGCCATTTGGCCCATCAAGTCTACTCTGCCATTCAATTATGGCTGATCTCACTCAAAACCCCATTCTCCTGCCTTCTCCCCATAGCCCCTGACACCCGTATTGATCAAGAATACATCTATCTCTGCCTTAAAAATATTCATTGATGGCCTCCGCAGTCTTCCGTGGCAAAGAATTCCACAGATTCACCAGCTTCTGACTAAAGGAATGTCCTTGAATTCTGAGGCTATGACCTCTGTTCCTGGACTCTCCCATTAGTGGAAACATCCTCTCCACAACCACTCTATCCAGACCTTTCACTATTCCTATTAATACAGTGCATTCAGAAAGTATTCAGACCGCTTCACTTTTTCCACATATTGCTACGTTACAGCCTTTTTAAAAAAATGGATTAAATTCTTTTTTTTATCATCAATCTACACACAATACCCCGTAATAAAAAAGCGAAAACAGGTGTTTAGAAATTTTTGCAAAGTAATTAAAAATAAATAACTGAAATATCACATTTACATAAGTATTCAGACCCTTTGCTATGACACTCAAAATTGAGCTTATGTTCATCCTGTTTCCATTGATTACCCTTGAGATGTTTCTACAACTTGATTGGAGTCCACCAGTGTTAAATTTAATTGATTGGACATGATTTGGATAGGCATACACCTGTCTATATAAGATCCCACAGTTGACAGTGCATGTTAGAGCAAAAACCAAGCCATGAAGATGAAGGAATTGTCCGTAGACGTCCGAGACAGGATTATGTCGAGACACAGATCTGGGGAAGGGTATAAAACAATTTCTGCAGCATTGTAGGTCCCGAAGAGCACAGTGGCCTCCATATTTCTTAAATGGAAGAACTTTGGAACTACCAGGACTCTTCATAGAGCTGGCCGCCCGGCCAAACTGAGCAATCGGGAGAGAAAGCCCTTGGTCAGGGAGGTGACCAAGAACCCAAATGGTCACTCTGACAGAGCTCCAGAGTTCCTCTGTGAAGATGGAAGAACCTTCCAGAAGGACAACTATATCTGCAACACTCCACCAATCAGGCCTTTATGGTAGAGTGGCCAGATGGAAGCCACTCCTCAGTAAAACTCCAAGCTCGCTTGGAGTTTGCCAAAAGGCACCTTAGGACTCTCAGACCATGAGAAACAAGATTCTCTGGTCTGATAAAACCAAGATTTAACTCTTTGGCCTGAATGCCAAGCGGCACCGCTCATCACCTGGCTAATACCATACCTACGGTGAAGCATGGTGGTGGCAACATCATGCTGTGGGGATGTTTTTCAGTGGCAGGAACTGGGAGACTCGTCAGGATCGAGAGAAAGATGAACGGAGCAATGCACAGAGAGATCCTTGATGAACACCTGCTCCAGAGCATTCTGGACCTCAGACTGGGGTGGAGGTTCACCTTCCAACAGGACAATGACCCTAAACACACAGGCAAGGCAACGCAGGAGTGGCTTCATGACAAGTCTGTGAATGTCCTTGCGTGTCCCAGCAAGAGCCTGGACTTGAACCCGATCGAACATCTCTGGAGGGACCTGAAAATAGCTGTGCATCGACGCTCCCCATCCAACCTGACCGAGCTTGAGAGGATCTGCAGAGAAGAATGGGAGAAATTACCCAAATACAGTTGTGCCAAGCTTGTAGCATCATACCCAAGAAGACTTGAGGCTGTAATCGCTGCCAAAGGTGCCTCAACAAAGTACTGAGTAAAGGGTCTGAATACTTATGTAAATGTGATATTTCAGTTATTTCTTTTTAATTACTTTGCAAAAATTTCTAAACACCTGTTTTCGCTTTTTTATTATGGGGTAATAATTTTAAAAAAGATTTTAAAATAAGGATGTAACATAGCAAAATGTGGGAAAAGTGAAGGAGTCTGAATACTTTCTGAATGAACTGTACTTATTGCTCATTGTATTTATATGATGTTGTGTTGCTTGATGTTTAAATAAACATATTAAAGAGTTATCATATGTGTCATAAGAATGGACAGAGGAACATCATCCAAAAGGTTAAACTCCTAAAATTAATTGCTAAAATTGCCATGCTATTTTTAGCCTCTTTATGAACAAAGATCGTCAAAACGAATAAATATTGCTAAAGGAATGATTGAAAGAGGTTACAACTAGTTTTGTAAAAGGCTATGCCTTAATGTGTTTTATCCATTAAATGATGCACATTACCAATAATTTGAAATAATGTAAAACAAAATTCAAGGAAAATTAATAAGTGCAGATTAAAATAGAGGGCTGATTTCTCTGGGCAATCTGTTGTAAGGATGTGATGGAAACACAACAGTGAAAATGTTCTCTCTCTCAACAGGTCTGAAATTTGAAGATTGTCTACCTGCTGGTGCCAGCCTGAAGTGTACCATCTGTGAGTACATGGCAGACAATGTGCTGAGCTTCCAACACCACGTACTCACTCACCTCACGCCAGCAGCCTTCAAATGCAATCATTGCCACTTCGGTTTCCAAAGCCACAGGAAGCTTGTGCAACACCAAGAGCTTCATCACAGTCAAAGCAGGAAGCTGCAAAGGGAAGGTGAAAATGAACACTCTCCTTTCGACAGTGAGGACACTTTTCAATCAATAGCAGCAGATGCAGCAAGTAGACAGGAAGTACAGCCCAGTCCAGGGGTCATCCAGAATAAGGAAATGTGCTCCGACGCTGAGGAAGAAAAGATGGAGAAAAATGTGCAGTTGAGTGTTACACATCAGAAGAATGAAAACCAGCCTCCAGGAAACAGGCAGAACTTTCCCTTTGCCAGAATCAAATCAGAGCCTTCAAGTCCACGACTTGCTTCCTCTCCAATTCAACCCAACACTGTCCCAATGGGCCCCTTTCTCTCTCAATTTGCTCTTTCCCAGGATATTGCAATGGTTCCCCAAGCTTCAGAAATTCTAGCTAAAATGTCTGAACTGGTACACCGTAGGTTAAGACAAGGTGGAAGCAACTATCCGCCTGTCATTTACAGTCCACTTGTACCAAAAGGGGCTATTTGCTTTGAATGCAACATCACTTTTAATAATTTGGATAATTATTTGATTCACAAGAAGCATTACTGTAACACACGATGGCAGCATGTCATCAAATCCCCAGACTTTGCCAACACTAATGAGAAGATGCCAGAGACAATAAGTCCCGGCAGTGGACCCAGCCCCATTAGCCTCCAGAGTGCCCTTTGTAACCCACCAAATCCGGAAAATCCACTTCTTCAGTCAAGCAGCATCAACTCCTCTGTAGTCCTTGATGTAGAGGGACCGGATGGGAAAAGTTCAGACAAAGATCATTCCATGCAAATGAAGAAGGAGCCATCCACCAGCGGCAATGATGACCAACCAGACGGAAAATCAAAGGATGTGAAGAGTCCTAGCACTCCCGCATTGGACGCACCTACCGATCCAAATAAGACTACATGTGAAGCCTGTAATATAACATTTAGCAAGCATGAAACGTTCGCCGTTCACAAGCAGTACTACTGCGCCACAAGACATGATCCACCGATGAAGCGAATGGCAGCAAATAAAGTACCAGCAATGCAAAGGACCATACGTAGTCGTAAACGGCGGAAGATGTATGAGATGTCACTCCCAGAACAGGAGCAAAGATCACAGATGGTGCAGCAAGCTTTTTTTAGTGTATCAGCCATGGGTAGCCCTGGAACATCTTCTCAGGAATCAGTGGAGAATCTAGGTGAAAGCTCCCACAAGAGATGTGAAGTGTTTCTTGGAAAGCAAATGGAGGTGTCTGTCCCAGGAGCTAGAAGCCTTACTCCTGCCAAGTGTAATGCATCACAGTCAGTTGTTGCCAGTATGGATCTAGATCTTCCTATGGATTTAAGCAAAAAATGTTTGCCACAAACTGAGAAAACAAGCTGTTCTCCGAAGAGACTTTTGGACTATCATGAATGTACTGTGTGCAAGATTAGTTTTAACAAAGTAGAGAGTTACCTTGCACACAAGCAAAATTTTTGCGCAAATATGGGTGTCCCCCGTGCAGAAACAGCCCATTTAGAGCAATCAAAATTTCTGGAGCTGCAAAAAGAAAGTGCTTTAGTGAAAACTGAAACTGTCAGCCCCGAAGTGAGCAATGAGAAAAATACAGTGAAGTGTGAGAAAAATGAAAATTCAAAATTGGCCTCCCCAAATGGAAATATATTCCCCCCGCAGTTAGGAACTCTCTATGGACTGAAATCTTTCAATGAGACAGGTCAGCTCATTTCTGTTAAAGAAGAAAACAAGAACATGGTCTTTCCACACTGCATTTATCCTGGAGCAATAAAAAAAATGACAGGGACTGAGCAATTATCTCCATATTATGGAATTAAGCCGACTGACTACATCTCAGGAGCTGTTTTCATACGAAGTGAAATAGACGAGCTGGTGCCAGCCACACGTGATAGAAGTGAGCCTTCTGAAGAGCAGCCTGTTCCCAATGGATGTTCTTCTCAGAAGAAGGAAACTGTTCCGCTGATGCCTAAGGGTAGGGGAATGATAGCAGTCAATGGAGCAATAAAACAAGATGAAAGATCTTTCTCAAGCAACCCACATCAGGATAACTTATCCCAGAGTTCCCAGCACGCAGATGGCCACGAATCTCCCTCTTGGGTATCTGAGTGCCCTGTCATTTCAAATGAAAACCCATCGCCCACAGCTAAAGCTTTGTTAGAAGAGCAATTAGTTCACACTACAAAAAGCACCAGCGGTTCTGTTCAGCCCACAAATAGCGGGAAATACTGTCGTCTCTGTGACATTCAATTTAATAACTTGTCTAACTTTATAACCCACAAGAAATTCTACTGCTCATCACATGCTGCAGAACATGTCAAATGAAAGTTGCTGCCATGCACTGCTCCTGTTTGTAGTATAGTGTTGGTCCTGCACAGTTTGTATAAAAATGTGAAAAGAATTTAAAAAAAATGCTGCTTGATTTACATCAGAACAGTTACATCAGGACAATCAAGGGATGGCTGTGTAGTTCAATAGCTTGAGGCTAGTCTGTCATTTCATAATGCAGTTCATAAGTCTTGATATTAATGTGAAATGCCAGTACTATTTTTCACCAGAATTAATTTATTTTCCAAGCAGTATTCATAGCTGTAGTTAAATTTCAATTTTATTTAAAGTTTATACTGAAATTGTTTTTAACATTGTATAGTTATTCTTGTGCACTGTAGAGAGAGTCTGAGTCACATACATAAAGACAGCATTTGTAGGTAAACTGGTGAGGTAAAGCACTTGTGTATTCGAATATCCTTGTATTTGTTGCAATTTTCCTGTACCAGCCAGAATATAAGTTGCTTTATTTTGAGACTGCAGACATCAGAAGATGAGAAGGCCTTCAGAGCTGCTAAAGAGGCGTACAAATTTCAGTTCATATTTAATATAACATTTTCAGTCCTAAATTGCAGCTTATATATCAGCTTATACAGTAATCAGTAGGCTTTGCTTAAGATGAAAAATATGTAGCAATTTGTTCCTATCCACTTTCTTAAACTGAGGTATGTATGTTTTATTGAAGTTGTTAACATTCTTGTATCTGTACTGTACTTTTCTTTGCTGACACTCTTGTCTCACTTTTGAAACATTTGCTGTAAAATGCAAAATTTAATATGAACAACATTACTGGAAGCAGTATTGAACAGTGGTTGAAACCCTTCTGCTGTATTTTATTGAAAATATAATTAGTAGTTGCTGTTGCAAAAGTCATTTTGGGACAATGAAATCTGAATAATAGAGTACCAATACTGCAACTGGTGATAAAACAAATATTGTTCTACTTCTGATAGAAATTATTTCTCAACAATGTTGTTACTATGCATGTATATGTATGGAATAAAAATTCCATAAAGCCAGAGAACATAGATTGCATTTTTGTTGTGCTTCAGGTGACATTTTTAATCAGCATGTAGAACTATCTCAGGATTGATTTGCAAGGGTTGAGATTGGAAATTTTCATTCCAACATCCAGAGAATTTTCTTTCAAATGTCTATGAAATTTGATGCATATTTCCCTGATGACAGGGTATAATTATTTTGTTGTGCTAAAGTGAAAGTTGTAGATTCTGCACAGTAAATCATCATTACAACGGACCATGGGGGGGGGGGGGGGGGGGGTGAATGGTGTTCGTTGTTGCCGATTGTACGCTATACCCGAGTACGGAATTATTGTATACTAGACTAAATGGGCCCAAAACACTCCTGCATTGGTGCAGCACCGTCTCCTCCCCTTCCCCTCCACTCCCCCCTCCTTCCCTCCCACTCCCTCCTTCCCTCTCCCTCCCCCTCACCTCCCCTCCCTCTCCCTCTCCACCCTACCCCCCTCTCTCCACCCCTCTTCCCTTCCCTCCCCCCCTCCCTCCACCCTCGACCCGGATGCTACCAGGCAGAGGTTGCGTAGCAACCCGCCTCGCGGCCCGGGCGGCCGCCATTAGTGGAGCGTGGGGGTGAATCCTGTCCCATCCCGGTGTGGGGGTTCAGTGCGGAGGGTAGACGGCGGCGCATCTCCCACTGACAGCCCTTGGGTCGATGCCGCTGGACTCTTTCCCAACCCCCCGCCTCCCGGCCTGGACGACCGCCAACCTCGCTGGACTCTGGACGGCGTGGGGAAGATGCTGAGCCGGCTGGGGAGAGGAGGGGGGACGGGGAGCCGAGGGCAGGCCCAGCGCTAGGCCCAGGCCTCAGCCTCCACCTCCACTAACGGCCGGCCTCATCGCCACTGCTGCCGCCTTTCCCCTTGGCCCACCCCAGGCCCAGGCTCCGACTGCTTCCCCCGGCACCAGGCCTGGCTCTCCCACCGCTTAAAATGTGAATAACTTTAAAAATATAACGGCAATTTCAATTAAACGCCTTCTTTTGGACCACGGGACGACGGTGAGTAAGGTGGGCCTAAAATTATCGCGCTATCGTGTACCGTTTTGGCTGTAGTTCAGGAACAAGCTAACAAACAAGAGTTTTAGTATATGGAAAGTTGAGACAAAGAACTACAGGAGAACACAAAAGGACACAAAGTGCTGGAGTAACTCAGTGGGTCAAGCAGCATCTCTGGAGAACACTGAGAGGTGACATTGGGACCCTTCTTTAGACTGATTCAGTCTGTTGAGCTACTCCAACACTTTGTGTCATTTCAACTTAAAGCTAATTGGTGATGTTGCTGGTCTGCACCAGCGAGCCCTCCTTCACTGTTGACCTAGCTGTTGTTGCTACTTACCTTGTGGCCCCGACAGGACGCACTATCTTCAGGTTGCGGCTACTGACAGGATGCACTCGGTCACAGTGCGGCTCCCTCCCCTCTCACCCATTGCTTTGTTCGTGCCACTCCCGCCTTCTCCCCCCCTCCGCAGTCATCGACTTTGTCCACGGTGGAGTATGTCGACGACTCCAGGGGAGAAGTAGGAGATAGCGGCAGTCGAAGGGGGAGGAGAGGCCCAGTGGACAAAGTGACAGGTCAACAGGAAGATGCAACAGCAGGTGGGAGTCACCCCAGGGTGACTGAGCATGTCCTGTCGGTGGCAGTGGCTGAAGAACGCGCTGACCCCATGGTTCCAACAACAGCCATGTCAAATGGACTGTTTGGTTGGTGAAGGAGGGCTCACTGGTGTAACGTGCGACCTCCCGGGGTGGTGTCGGGAACCAGGGCCGGGGTGGCATCAGTTTCACCAAACTACGTTACAAAGGGATCCGTTAAAATGAGAGTTTATTGTACTGCCAGTATCATTGTCTTTTGGCATGCAGTTGTGGCCCTTTTCCAACATTTTGGGTCAAAGTAAATGCAACAAAATTGATGTGCCACAAAAAGTAGAGAAATAAAAAAGAATAAATTATGTCACTTTATATCTATATTAAGTGCTGCTTCAAGGATTGCTCCTATCCCATCGAAAAATAAATAATGGGAAAGATTTTCTTTCCTTGCAGCCTTTAGGAATTTCACAAGGTGGAGAAAATCAGAGGTATTTGGATGTTGATGTTGCTGATCAGTTTGTGTGGGGGAATATTAAATAAATATAAATTAATCCATACCCTTTTGACCTCGTGTGGGGCTCACTCAAAATTTGCTGCATTGTTTCCTGACATAGTGCGCAGCTGAATGGCCAGTTTTGATTCAACATATGCACCACAGATGGCCGACATTTCACTTCCATTGAACGCAAGCAGAAATGTTTGCAATGTAAGCTCAGGCATCTGCACACACTGCTCCAGCAGTGCCACAGCTCATAATGCTTATTCAAGGCACTTCAAAGATGCCACACTGCACCAGCAATCAGCAATCGTGTCGAGACCCTTCTGAAGTTCTTGAGTCTGAAGAAGTGTCTAGACCCGAAATGTCACCCATTCCTTCTATCCAGAGATGCTGCCTGTCCCGCTGAGTTACTCCACCATTTTGTGTCTATCTTTGGTGTAAACTAGCTTCTGCACTTCCTTGCTCTCGGGATGGCATCATTCAAGATCCCACAGCACCATTTCTACCTTTAACTTTGCCTATCAGCCAGGCAGACCTCAGACGTTGGTGGCAAGAAAGGAGAGTCCAAAGTTGAAATTTCCAGACCAGAATCTTCTCAAGGGCATGCTACTTCATCATTTGCTGTCTCTTGGGGAAACAGTAGTGCAGGCAAAGGCTCATGATTAATTGGCACTAAGGCGACGAACATGGATGATTAATTGATTTTTCCATCGTTTTTGTTGGCTGGATGTCAGAAGGAGTTTGGAATAGCAATTTGGTGTAGTGCAGACGATAAGAAGATCGGCAGCAGAGGTAAGGAAAGATGGGATAAAATGAGAAATGTTCCTTTATTTTTATTCACTCCAGCTTATAATGTCTCTGGCAAGGCCAGATGTAATAATTATCAAATAATGATTATTTCTAAAAGCCATGGCAAAGTGGTAGGGAACCATATTTTATTTCTCATTGTCAAGGTATTTCCAGGGTGCTACCAAATAGGAAATTCCAACATTTTCCAAACCTACCAGATGGAAAGACAAAGACGGCTAAAGCATGGGAACACCACCACCTAGAAGTTAACCTCCAAACCATGCACCATCCGAACATGGAAGTATATCACACTTCCTTCATTGGCACTTGGTCAAAATCCTGCAACTCCTTCCCTAACA
Source organism: Rhinoraja longicauda (assembly GCF_053455715.1). Lineage (NCBI taxonomy): Eukaryota > Metazoa > Chordata > Chondrichthyes > Rajiformes > Arhynchobatidae > Rhinoraja > Rhinoraja longicauda. The sequence continues at coordinate 63,937,785 of NC_135956.1, read as the reverse complement.
GAATCATGCCCCACTCACACTTCAAGGACTGCAGCAGTCAAGAAGCCAGCTCAAAGCCAAAATTGGCACAGGCAATTCAATGCTGGTTCAGCCTGCATAGCCCACATCCCTTCCATGAATGTAAAATAAATTGCCAACAACCCAAAGATAGATGAGAAAGTGATTTGTAAGGAGGGTGTACAGTGCCTAATATCTAGACAGGTTAAGTGAATGGGAAACCTGTTGGGAGATGGAACATATCAGAAAGAATAAAAAGGCAGAATATTATTAAATAGCTTGAGAGTGTTGAGTGTTAGGGCTCGGAGAGATCTAAGTAGTCCTGTGGACCCTATTCCATTCTCCCAGGTACTCCCACTTTATCATTTTTGTTCTTTCGGCTGTACCTTTCACAACAGAGCATGAGATGTGCCTTCCCTTTCTTAAGTCGTACTCTCCATTATTTTCCCACATACGCTTAACTATGATTGTGCCATTAACTGCCCTTCTAATCCCTTCTGCTCCTAACCAGGGCCAAGACAAGATTTGTTTTGTCCTCACTTTCTGCCCCACCAACCTTCACATTCAACAAATCATTCTCACTATCACCCCCATATCTCAAAGATTCCCAAAATCTCCAAAGGGAAGGTATTGCCTTCTCCATATATCCCTTTACAGCATCTGGACTGGTTCACTCCTATCTTCACTCATTCCCCCTCCCAGCATCATTCCATGCAATCACAAGGTTGCAATATCAGACATATTTGCATGTTCTGTTCTCTTTATCCCAGGACCCTAAAACTTATTCAAAATAAAATAGTGCTTTATTTGCCCTTCTACCACTTTGGTGCTCACAGGATTGTCTCTTCTGCATTGGAGAAATAAAATGCAGACAGGGCGATTGTTTTTACAGATTACCTCTGTTTAGTCTGCAATGGTGACACTGAACTTCCAGTGGCCTGTCAGTCCAATTCTCCATCCCAATTCTAATTTGAGCACTCTAGTTTTACATTGTTCCAATAAAGCTCATCAGAAACTTGATGGACAGCACCTCATCTTCTAACTTAGCATGTTATAGCATTCAGGACTCAATATTTAATGCTAATCAGACATTTGAGTGATGTCTTTTCACTTCCAGCATTCAACTTTTTTCTCTTCTCTTACAATACATCCATCTTCACTCACTTACACTTCCCTCAGACAGGTCTGTCATTTCCCAACCCTTCATCTTTTTTTCAGCCAGCACCACCATTTGGTTTCTCCTAGTCTTCCTCCTTTGGTTCACTCCATCTTTTCCCGTTTTCTCTGCAAGTCATGAATCTAAAAGATGTTATCTCTGTTCCTTTTCTCACAAGTGCTGTTTGTCTGCAAAGTACTTCCAACATTTTCTATTTTAGATGTTGAGCAACTGCAAGATTGTGCTTTTCTTCCTAGCCACAGACTGTCACCAATGTACCAAATGCTGGAAATGTGCCCGTTAGCTAAAACATATACTGTGGACTTCAGAAGACATTGGGGAAAACATCAATGAGTTCGAAAACTACTTTAAGTCAGGTCTGCTGTTGTCAGCAGTCATGTAAAGTTTTCCAGGTTGTATTATCTGTATTATAGAGCTACACAGCATGAAACAGGCCCTCGGGTCAAACTCATCAATATCAACCAAATTGCCTGAACGAGTTAGTCCCACTTGTCCACATTGGGACTATATTCTTCCATATCTTTCATTATCATGTACCAATCCAAGTGTCATAGTTGTATCCACCTCCACCACTTTAGCAGCTCGTTCAATGTGTTCGTTTACACAAAGTTTGCTTGTGTGAAGGGTGCTAATGAGTCCGATTTCTCAGATGTTGAGTGGCATCTCTTATCCCCAAGTGTCCCCCTTCGTGTCTAATATGGTGACTAATAATTAGCAGCCACAACATACTGTTACGTTGCTGCCCTGTGTATTAGCAATTCACTATTGCCTAGTAATTTGCTTGCTAACTGGATGTTGAAGAACTAGTAACGTTGCTGCCTCACAGTTCCAGAGACCTGGGTTCGATTCTGACCTCAGGTGTTGTGTGTTTGGAGTCTTTACATTCTCCCTGTGACTGCATGGATTTCCTCCTGGTGCTCCCACATCCCAAATCCCTGGGTTTGTAGATTAATTGGCCTCTGTATTAATTGACCAAAGTGTAGGGAGATGCAAAAGTGGGATAACATAGAACTCGTCTGAATGGATGATTGATGGTCGGTGTGGACTTTGTGGGTTGAAGGGCCTGTTTCCATGCAGTATCTCTAAAACTAAAACTTGTGATTTGATGTGGGGTACTCAAAATCATTGGAGATTTAAAAAAAATAAAAATGGGCAATTCAAAAATCCCTGTGTTCACAATGCCTGCTGTTCACTGCCCAAAGAAGAGATACTCCATTCATCTTTCATTGAGTAAGAAGTCTATGTTGGTTCCCTCATGCAGTAGGGAGAGATATCACCAATGCACCCAGTTCTACCTGGCAACAAGTTAGTGACATAGTTCAATTTCATTGCCAAAAGCTGAGCAGTTTTGACACTGATCTGTGGATGAAAAAAAAAAGAAAAATGATCCTGTGGCTGACCAAAAAATTAAAGATGGTATTACATCAAAACAAGAGTCATAGAAAAATGCAGAAGGCATACTGACCCTTTGGCACAAGTCCCTACCAATCATCAACTAGCCATTAACAACATTTCTGCATTAATCACATTTTTAAAATTAGGTTTAGGTTTATTATTATTGTCACGTGTGTCAAAGTATAGTGAAGAGCTTTTTCCATGTTATCCAAACAGAAAAGATAATACTATACATAAATAGAAACATAGAAAGGGTGTGAAGGGTGCTAATGAGTCCGATTTCTCAGATGTTGAGTGGCATCTCTTATCCCCAAGTGTCCCCCTTCGTGTCTAATATGGAGTAGGCCATTCGGCCCTTCAAGCCAGCACCGCCAATCAATGTGATCATGGCTGATCATCTAAAATCAGTACACCGTTCCTGCTTTTTCCCCATATCCCTTGTTTCCTTTAGCCCTAAGAGCTAAATCTAACTCCCTCTTGAAAACATCCAGTGAATTGGCCTCCACTGACTTCTGTGGCAGAGAATTCCACAGATTCACAACTCTCTGGGTGAAAAAGTTTTTCCTCATCTCAGTCCTAAATGGCCTACCCCTTATTCTTAAACTGTGTCCCCTGGTTCTGGAGTCCCACAACATCGGGAACATTTTTCCTGCATTTAGCCTGTCCAATCCTTTATAAATTCTATATGTTTCTATAAGATCTCCTACCATCCTTCTAAATTCCAGTGAATACAAGGCCAGTCAACCCATTCTTTCATCGTATGTCAATCACACCATCCCGGGAATTAACCTAGTGAACCTACACTGCACTCCCTCAATAGCAATAATGTCCTTCCTCAAATGAAGAGACCATAATTGCACACAATACTCCAGGTGCGGTCTCACCAGGGCCCTGTACAACTGCAGTAAGACCACCTTGCTCATAAACTCAGATCCTCTCACAATGAAGGCCAACATGCCATTAGCTTTCTTCACTGTCTGCTGTACCTGCATGCTTACTTTCAGTGACTGACCGCGTTAAACTCAAGTATAATAGAAAGAGCGGAAGGGAAGATACAGAATGCAGAATATAGTTCTCAGCATTGCACTGCATCAGTTGTTGACAAAGTCCAATGTCTGCAATGGGGTAAAGGTGAATTGGACGGTAGCTTGTGGAAGGACTGTTCAAAAGCCAGATAACAGAGGGAAATAAGCTGTTCCAGAGTCTGGTAGTGTGTGCTTTCATGCTTCAGCCTGACAGGTGCAGGGAGAAAAGTAATGATCAGGGTGGGACAAGTCTTTGATTATGTTGGCCACTTTTCCATGGCAGCGTGGTGTGGATGGATTCAATGGTAGGAAGTCTGGTCTGTGTGATGGACTGGGTTACCTCTACAGCTCCGCTATTCTTTGTTGTCTTGGGCAGAGCTGGTCCCAAACTGAGCTGTGATGCAACCCAACAGTATGCTTTCTATGAAAATGTTGATGTCATTAGATCACACACCCATGGAATATTGGCTCAATATAACATTCTCGAACCTAATGTAATTCTGGCATCAGATTCACACATAACGACATCGAGAATCTTATATAGTTGTCAGAAATAGCAGTTTCTGGCTAATGTGCATAGTTGAGGATTGACAATGGTTTAGAACTCAGGAGAAAAGGACCAAGAAATTGACGAAGAAAGTCTGACGAAGGGTCTCGACCCGAAACGTCACCCATTCCTTCTCTCCAGAGATGCTGCCAGTCCTGCTGAGTTACTCCAGCATTTTGTGTCTACCTTCGAAGAAAGGAAAGATAGTATTTGAATGTAGAATAATGAGAAATGCAAGAAAAAAATGGTCTTTATAAGATATTTAAGCGGTAGTTGAAAAGAAAAAGAGTAGTGAGGGTAAATGTGGGCCCTTTACATGGGTACGAGAATTTATAATGGGAAATAAAGAAGAGACAAAGGAATTAAGCTTTTACTTTGCATCTTCTTTCAGAGAAGAAGACATATGAAGCCTGCTGGATATATTTGATAATCAAGGGTACAGTGAGAATGTTGAACTGAAGAAAATTAGTATTGGACAAAAAAAATGTTTTTGAGGTACAAGGCTGGTAAATTCCAAGGACCCTGCAATCTACATCACAGAGTTTTGAACAGATGGTTTTAAATCAATGGGTGCTCAGGTTATTATTGTACATGTTTCCGTCGACTGCAGAATTATTTGTGTGGATTGGAGATTAGCAATCAGGAGGATAAATGATGGGAGCCTTGATTACAAGTGGGTTTGATCACTGAAGTAAGAAAGTCTTGTTGAGATTGTATTCAATGTTAATGATGGGTTGCTGCATGGAGAGATACTGAGGAGACTGGCATTGTATTCTTTCAAATTTAGAAGGTTGAAAAGGATTAAAAGGATAAAATTCCTATTGGGCTGATCAGGCCTGACACAGGGAAATGCACACTGTCTGGACACTCAAGGACCAATTGGAATAGGCCATTATAGACTGAAATTAAGAGAATGTTTGAACCATTGGAATGATCTACTTGGAGGCTCAGTTGTTCTGTTCATTTAGGGCAGAGATAACAAGACATGAAAGGAATCAGGTAAGTGGTGATAATGTTGTAAATAGATCAGTTATCATCATGTGAATGGTGGAGCAGGCTCAAAAGACCATATTTCTTAAAATATTCTTGTAATGAACTCTGTGAACTCTTCAATGGGTAAATATTTTACTTCTTGGGCAAGTGGATGTAGGAGAATTGCTTCGCAAAGATGCTCTATCAATAGGGTCTCCAAGAACCCTTCTCTGTCTTTTAATTGTCTGCTTCTTGATACTTTTTGACAAGGTCCTTGGGTTCTTCCTTTGGGCCCTCATCTGGGCCCACATTCCTCCAGAGGTTTAGAGAGATATAGGTCAGTGCAGGTAAGTGGGACTAACACCAATTGAAAATCAAAATACTGCAGATGCAGGAAATCTGAAATATAAGCAGAAAATGTTGCAGACAATCAACAGGTTGGGCTGCGTCTGTTTCTTGTTGCACGCTGTCCCTCTAAGTGTTTCCTGCATTTTCTGTTTTTTTATATCTGGAACAGCGATACTATGCATAGATACATAAAGTCATACAGTGTGGGAACAGGCCCTTCGGCCCAATTTGCCCACGCCGACCAACATATCCCATCTACTCTAGTCCCACCTGCCTGCGTTTTGTCCATACCCTTCTAAACCAATCTTATCCATTTACATGTTCAAATGTCTTTTAAACGCACCCGCCTCAACTACATCCTCCGGCAGCTTGTTCTAATATACCCATCACTCTTTGTGTATAGGTTTCCCTTCAAGTTCCCATTAAATCTTTCCCCCATCACCTTAAATCTATGCCCTCTGGTCCTTGATTCCCCTACCCTGAGTAAAAGATTCATTGCATTTAACCTATCTATTCCTCTCATGATCTTACACACATCCATAAGATCCACCGCTCATCCTCCTGCTCTCCAAGGAATAAATTCCTAGCCTGCTCAACCTCTCGCTATAGCTCAGGTGCTCGAGTCCTGGAAAAACACTTGTAAATCTTCTCTGCACCCTTTCCAACTTAACAACATCATATATGAACAAAACGAAATACAATTCTCTATACAAAAAACAAACTCCAGGAAATCTTCCTCACAAACTCCACTTGTGATCAATACCAAACATTGATTTGATGATCTGTTTAACGAGAACAGATGGGTTGGGGGGGGGGGGGAAATGTTTCGCTGTTGATGTTCACTGGGGGTTTTGTGGATGCTTAACAAAGAATATGAGCCAATTTTTTGCAGTTCAATGGAACAGTGTTAGCCTTAAAGTATTTGTGTAGCTTGGGTATGAACATCGATTTCTCCAGTTTTAGGCAACAACCTTCCTCCTTCCCCCCCCCTCTCTGTCCTGTGACCCCCCCACCACCCCAACCCTGCCACTCCCCCATTTCTCTCACACTCCTCCCTCCCACACCTACCCTTTCAACCTATATCTTTCCCTCTGGCTTTACATTTTCCTTCTCTTTGACTCCTTCCCTTATCTGATAACATTTTGTTTCTTTATCACCTTTTTGTCTCAGTTTGTCCCCTTTTGTCACCCCCTTTTATCTCCTTTTCATCTCCAGCATTTGTCCACTCATGTACCAATCAATTCCCCTCTCCTCAGTATCCACCTATCACTTGCCAGGCTTTGTCCTTCCTGCACTTCTATTCCAGCTTTCTCTCTACTCGACAATCAGTCTCAAGAAGAGTCCCAATCCAAAACATCGCCTATCCATATCCTCCACAGATGCTGTCTAACCGGCTGAGTTACTCCAGCTGGTGTTCTAAGCATTAAAGTGTTGTTACCCCAGGACTGACATAACTCTCTTTCAAATCTATATACTTCTGGCACAGATCCACACCCATCCTTTTAATTGAAAATCACCACTAAACGCTCTAGTTGAACTCATTTTTCCTGTAGAGCTCTATTCTTAATGGAGTGGATTGATTCAGAATTATGAAGCATTTCATCAGATGTAATCCATAGTTCATCAATTGATTATTTTCCAGATCAAATTTAGCCAACGGAAAAATCTATGCAACTACCTTTAAGTTTAGGACCAGAGGTTCAAACCAATGTTTGTTACCCTCAGAGTGAAAGGGAAATTTGGTTGCGTTATGGTCACTCTTCCCCAGAGGAAATGTTTCGAGGAGATGGCTAATTAAGCCTATCTCATGAAATATGACCTGATCTCTGTGCCCCGGTTGGGCCCACACTGTTCTAAAAAAAATGTTTTGAATGCATTTCATGAAGTTGTCTTCAAGATTATCTTTATCTATTTGATTAATCCAATCTCTATGGAGATTATTACATTACCTTTTGTACAAATTCCCATTACTTCTTGATTAATGTTCTGTCATTGGTATGCCTACTGCTAGAAGGATATTAGATTGCTCCCACCAGTGATTTCTTTGCTATTTCTTATCTCCGCCAAACTGATTCGACTTCCTGATCTCCTGAGTCAGGATCATTTCTCACTACAGTCCTAATGTCATCCTTTATTATCAGAGCTACCTCATCTCCTTTCCATTCTGCCTATCCTTCAAAAATGTCAATCAGCCTGGAATATTCAGTCCCCAACCTAGATTGACTTGTAACCTCTGTAATGGCTATTATATCTTCATTTGTACAATGAATATACTCAATTTGCAATGAATGAATCATGACTTCATATAAAGAGCCTTTAATTTTGATTTTATTTGTGAACCATAAATCCATTTTCCGACCCTGTTTACTGTGACATTCATAACATTGTATCCTCTGTCTCCTCATTTCAAATGCTGCTTATGATTACAATTCCCAGATGAGTGGAGTTCAGGAAAAGGCAGCAAGAGTTGCTAAGACTCCATTTTGTTGGTCTGATCCCTCCCCCTTCCTTGTTCTGCGACCAGTCTGACTGTCCCCCTAATTAAGTCTTATCTCTGTATGCTTTGTTGTCATCTTCTAGTTAACAGTTATCTTTTCTACATTTTCCTTGAACCTTATCCCCTTTGATGTCTCGCCTTACACTTCCTTATCTCTGTGTCTCCCTCGCCCCTGACTCTCAGTCTGAGGAAGGGTCTCAAACTGAAACGTCACCCATTCCTTCTATCCAGAGATGCTGCCTGTTCCTCTGAGTTACTCCAGCATTTTGTGTCTATCTTGGTAATGGTCTTTGTTTATTATTGTCATGTGTACAATGGAAAACTTTGTTTGAGTGCTATCCAGTCCAACCATACTTTACATGAGTACAATCAACTCATATGCAGGTAGTGCAAAGAGAAAAATACCAGAATGCAGAATATAGTGTTACAACATTATAGTCCTACAGTTAAAGAGAAAGTGCAGATTAAAAAATGCAAGAGATCAAGAGTACACCCTTAGCTTGTGAGAGGACTCTTCCATAGACTGTTATCGGCAGGCAAGAAGCTGTTCTGGAATTTTGTGATGCATACTTACAAGCTTTTCTATGTTCTGCTTGATGAGAGAGTGGAGAAGAGGGAATGACCTGGGTGTTTGATTGTTTTACTTTAGTTTAGAGATACAGCATGGAAACGGGCCCATCGGCCCAACAAGACCATGCTGGTCATTGATCACCCATTACACTGGTTCTATGTTATCCTACTTCCTCATCCACTCACTACAAATTAGGGGTAATTTTTCAGAGGCCAAATAGCCTACAAACTCATACGTCTTTGGGATAAGGATGGGGAAACCGGACTACATACAGAAAACCCATGCAGTCACATGGAGAACATGCAAAATCCTTACACCAAGCTTTGCCACTGTGCCGCCCAATCTTTGCCATTTTTTACGTGAAGTATAGATGGAGTTGATGGGAGAGAGGGGTAGGAAGTTGGTTTGTGTGATAGACTGGACTATATCTACAACTCTTTGCAATTTCTTGTGGTCTTGGGTAGAACCATTGCCAAAACAGGTTGTGATGCATCCTGACAAGATGCTTTCTACAGCACATCTGTAGAAATTAGTGAAAGTTTTGGAGACATGCCACACCTCCTTAGTCTTCTGAGGAAGCAGAGGTGTGTTTTCTTGGCCACAGCTTCTATGAGGTTAGTCTAAGACAAACTGTTAGTGATATTTACGCCCTGAAACTTGAAGCTCTCGACCATCTCCATTTTAGCAATATTGATGCTGATTATAGAGTCATAGAGTGATACAGTTTGGAAACAGGCCTTTCAGCCCACCAAGTTCGCGATGACCAGCGATCACCCCATACACTAACACTATCCTATACACTAGGGACAGGTTTTTACAATTGTTACCGAAGCCAATTAACCTACAAACCTGTAGGAAGGAACAGCAGATGCTGGTTTAAACTGAAGATAGACACAAAATGCTGGAGTAACTCAGCGGGACAGGCAGCATCTCTGGAGAGAAGGAATGGGTGACGTTTCGGATCGCGCTGTACGATGCGATACAACTTTATTTATCCCAGGATGGAAATTGGTCTGCCAACAGTCATAAAAACACAAAATACTTGAAGCATGAAATTAAATTGACGAGTCCAGGATTGGGGATGTGCAAAGATTGAGGAGGGGGAAGGGGAGTCAGTCTACCCCATGACAGAAGGGGGAGGAGTTGTACAGTTTGATACCCATAGGGAAAAAGTATATCCTGTGACATTCTGTGCTGCATCTTGGTGGAACCAGTCTGTTGCTGAAGGTGCTCCTCAGGTTGACCAGTGTGTCATGGGGAGGGTGAGCTGTATTGTCCAGGATGCTCCTCAGTTTGAGGAGCATCCGTCCTTCCAAGACCACCTCCCATGAATCCAACTCCACCACCAGGACGGAGAGAGCCTTCCTGGTGAGTTTGTTGATCCTATTGTCGTCCGCGGCTTTCGCCCTGCTACATGACAGGGTAGAAGATGGCACTGGCCGCCGCCGATTTCTAGAACATCTGTAGCATCTTACTGCAGACATTGAAAGAGCAGAGCCTTCTCAGAAACACAGGCGGTTCTGTACATTCTTATACAGTGCCTCAGCGTTCCTGGACCAGTCCAGTTTATTGTCCAGGTAAAGTCCAAGGTACTTGTACTTCTTGGTAACTGCACATCCACACCCTTGATGGAGACAGGAGACAGGGGTGTTCCTCTCCTCCTAAAGTCCACCACTAACTCCTTAGATTTGTCGGTGTTGAGCTGCAGATGATTCAGCCCACATCATTCAACAAAGTCTTTGACTACACCTCTGTATTCAGATTCTCTCCCCTCACCAAAGTCTCTAAAGTCTAAAGTCCCTTTCAGCAAGCTCATTGTGGGATGGAAACTGTACAAATCTGGATCCAAATTTAGGGGATCGGAAATTGAGATGGATATGACATATCTCCTTTTCCCATCCACTCCCCAACTGATGAACAACACCCATTTTTCCCCTCGTCTTACAATTATGACAATAATTCCTGTAATTTTATACCAATATCCTGTAATGGCTAGGATGAAGAGCTGGGAACAATGCTATACGTATATTACTTGTTATGTCGGGAAACTAAATAATAAATACATATTTGACAAAACAAAAGGGAAAGGAAATAAATGTTTTCTGCTGCTTTCTTAAGACTTTCACAACCCAATCACTTCGCAAGGTAAAGCGGATTACTTTCATGTTAGCTTGCACTGGAGATTAAATTTCCTTAAACTCCAGTATGGATATTGAATCTCTCTAGGAAAGGCAAAAGGATTGCATCTCTAGTCCACTTAATCTTGAATTTCCTTGCAAAAACTTTGCATTGTATATGGCCTCACCAACCAGGAGCAAGGTTGAGCAAACTTAAGCAAGCATGGCGCTGTTGCATTGAAGTGTGGTTAGTAGAGAAACAAATGTAGATGACCGTCTGACTGACCTGGGGAACTGCCCGACTGTATCTCATGGGCATATGATGTGCATCACAGTTATGTCAGCAATCCAGATGCGGCTGTATTTCTGAGTTGGAATTTACTGAGAAGGGAAAGCTAATACTGTGGATGAATGTGAAGTAACTGGATGAAGTAAACTTAATAATGACGAAGTGTTTGGAGTGCAGATGCAAACTTTATGTTGGAATTGTCTCTGACCAGGGCAGTGATGCTGAGGGTTGGATGTCTAACACTGCTGCTAACCCCCAGCAGTTTGAAAAGAGAGGAAGCGATTGACCCAATAATTACAGGCCAGGAGTTTAGTTTTTTAAAAAGTTTAGTTTAGAGATACAGCGCGGAAACAGGCCCTTTGGCCCACCGACCAGCAATCACCGCACACTAACACTATTCTGCCCACACTAGGGACAATTTTACAATATCAAGCCAATTTACCTACATACCTGGACGTCTTTTGGAGTGTGGGAGGAAATCGAAGGTCTCGGAGAAAACCCACGCAGGTCACAGGTAGAACGTACAAACTCCATACAGACAAGCACCCCATAGTCGGGATTGAACCCAGGTCTCCGGTGCTGCAAGCGCTGTAAGGCAGCAACTCTACCGCTGAGCCACCATGCCACCTCGAGTTCAACTTGGGTGGTAGGCAAATCTCAGGGACAATATAAATCTTCACTTAGGAAGGCAGATTAATCAACAGCATTTGATACAGATTTGTTAGGGGAAGATAACATGTGGATAATTTGATGGAATGTTTGGGAGAGATAGCAAGGAGGGTTAATAAGGGCAATACATGTGATATCTACATGGATTTCAGTAAGATTTTTGACAAGGTGGTCACCTCAAAAGCATAAAACCCATGGGATTCAAGAGAAACTGGCAAATTGAACCCAGAAATGGGTCAGTGACAGGAAACAAAGTGTAAAGGTTGTTGCGGACAAAAGGAACTGAAGGTGCTGCTTTTTACCAAAGATGGACACAAAGTGCTGGAGTAACTCAACAGATCAGGCAGCATCTCTGGAGAAAAAAGGATAGGCGATGATGTGGGTCCGTACGCTTCTTCAGCCTTTAAGGCGGTCGCCAATCAGGTGTCATTGGGCTCAATATAGAGTATTTTGGATTTAATTGTAGGGTGGATGATAAAGAATTTGCAGTGAGTAGGAAATCTTTAGAGTTCAAAAAGATATAGGTGGCTAGGCAGAAAAGCGGAAAATGAAGTTTAATCTAGGAAAATGTGAAATGCTATATTTGGGGAGGTGCAAAAAGGCAATAAATGGGGGAATATTGAAAATGTGAAAACACATACAAACTTCTGAGGATGACACAAAATGGTGGATTAACTCCGCGGGTCAGGCAACATCTCGGGAGAGAAGGAATGGGTGACGTTTCGGGTCAAGACCCTTCTTCACACTTATGTCAGGGGAGGGGGCGGGACAAAGATAGAATGTAGTCCGAGACAGTAAGACTAGTGGGAGAACTGGGAAGGGGGAGGGGATAGAGAGGGAAAGCAAGGGCTATCTGAAGTTAAAGAAGTTGGACCTGTTGCTCTACTGCGATTTCTCCTCCTCTCTTCGACGAGAGTTTAGCAACATGCTCTCTCGCTGCTCCCCCTCTGTGATTTCTCCTGCCCTCCTGTTCTATAACTCCCATAGCTATCTAGACTACATTTCTTCCCACACTGCTTCCTGTAAAGACACTATCCCTTACTCCCAATTCCTCTGTCTACCCTGCATCTGTGCCCAGGATGAGGTGTTCCATACCAGGGCATCAGCGATGTCCTCATTCATTAAGAAACGGGGGTTCCCCTCTTCCATTATAGATGAGGTTCTCACTAGGGTCTCCTCGACATCCCGCAGCTCGGCTCTTGCTTCCCCACTCCCCATTCGTAACACCTGTCCCTTTACCTCTCCCCTCGACTCAGTCTTCACCAAAAGATGACCCAACCCTGGGCAATGCCAACGGACATCATGACACTTCCCCTTTCAATTAAGGCCTACTTTCCAAACAATTGAGCAGCGTTGTGGTGAAAGTGGTGACTGGGACCTCAAGGTTCCAGGAGGGTGTATCATTGGGTAGAAACAGCCAAGTAAAATCTTGAGAGAGAGAGAGACAGGTGGTGAATCACATCAAGGCGTGAGTTCATAAGTTCTAGGTACAGAATTAACCCATTTGGCCCATCAAGTCTACTCCGCCATTCTGTCATGGTTGATCGACCTTTCTCTCTCAACCCCATTCTCCTGCTTTCTCCCCATAACCCCGAACACCTGTACTAATCAAGAATCTATCTATCTTTGCCTTAAAAATACCCAATGACTTGGCCTTCACAGCTGCCTGGGGCAATGAATTCCACAGATTCACCACTTTCTAACTCAAGAAATTCCTCCTCATCTTTCTATATAATGGTACATCCATTTATTCTGAGACTATGGCCTTTGGTCCTAGACTCCCCCACTAGTGGAACCATGCTCTCCACATCCACTCTATCCAGGCCTTTCACGATTTGGTAAGTTTCATTGAGGTCCCCCTCATGCTTCAAAACTCCAGCGAGTGCAGGCCCAGTGCCATTGAACGCTCATCATATGTTAGTCCACTTATTCCTGTGATTATTCTCGTTAAAGGGCAAGAGAAGCCTACAGTGTAGGGGACACTTCCCCATTTCCTAATTTGACACCATTCAGACAATAATCTGCCTTCCTGTTCCTACCACCAAAGTGGATAACCTCACATTTATCCACATTAAATTGCATCTGCCATGCATCTTCCCACTCACACAACCTGTCCAAGTCACCCTGCATCCTCATAGCATCCTCCTCACAGTTCACACTGCCACCCAGCTTTGTGCCATCTGCAAATTTGCTAATGTTACTTTTAATCCCTTCATCTAAGTCATTAATGTATATTGTACATAGCTGCGGTCCCAGCGCCGAGCCTTGCGGTACCCCACTAGTCACTGATTACCATTCTGAAATGGACCCATTAATCCCTACTCTGTGTTTCCTGTCTGCCAACCAATTTTCTATCCATGACAGCACCCTACCTCCAATACCATGTGCTCTAATCTTGCCCACTAATCTCCTATGTGGGACCTTATCAAAGGCTTTCCGAAAGTCCAGGTACACTACATCCACTGGCTCTCCCTTGTCCATTTTCCTAATTACATCCTCAAAAAATTCCAGAAGATTAGTCAAGCATGATTTCCTCTTCGTAAATCCATGCTGACTCGGAACGATCCTGTTACTGCTATCCAAATCTTCCTCAATTTCTACTTTTATAATTGATTCCAGCATCTTCCCCTCCACTGATGTCAGGCTAACTGGTCTATAATTTCCCGTTTTCTCTCTCCCTCCTTTCTTAAAATGTGGCAGGACAGGCAGCATCTCTGGGGAGAAGGAAAGCTGTTTCGGGTCGAGACCCTTCTTCAGACACACATTACAGGTACAAAGAATTGCTTTCATACAGTTTTTCTATCAAGTGGCATTTGGTACCATTTGCTTGAAAACAAAGCAGAACCATAGCAACCAGGCAGTTGACCATTCTACTGCATAGCTGTGAAGGGAAAAAAACTTAAACTGTCACAGAAAGCTTCAGTTTCTGAAGCTCCTCTGATTTAGTCTGACCACAGGAGTAAACAAATACCATGAGAATTACATCTCTTAAGAACTTTTATCTCTTAAAGAATTAGCACAGTGCTGATAAGTTGTCACATTGATAAATGGGTCTTTTGACACCATGGTATGGTTTGCGAATTTCTCCCCAGATGTGAGATAAAGTGAAAGATAGCACTATGGTACACTGATTAACAATAAAGTTCAAGGGTGACCAGGCCCACATCTGAGTGCTGAGGTCCATCAGCAACAAGAAAAACTGCAACTTTAAACAGATTATTTCAGACAGTCGAGAGAGAGTGAGATTGAGAGAGAGTGAGAGATAAAGAGTGAGAGAGAGAGTTTATTTAGTTTAGAGATACGGTGTGGAAACAGGCCCTTCGGCTTACTACATCCTCGCCAACTAGCGATCCCCAGACCAGCACTATCCTACACAATAGGGACAATTTACAACTGAAGACAATAAAACTTCAAACCTGTACGGCTATGGAATGTGAGAGGAAACCGGAGCACCCAGAGGAAACCCATGCAGTCGCGGGGCGAATGTATAAACTCTGTCCAGCCACCACTCATACTCAGGATTGAACTCAGGTCTCTGGCACTGTAACCTCTACCACGGTGCCATCATGCCACCGTGCCGACAAGAGAGAGAGAGAGATAGAGAGAGAGAAAGTAAAAGGGAGGGAGAGAGAGAGAGAGTTATGTGGATTTGGAAACAAGCAGCTTGGTCAGCATGAATTGGGACTGCGTGAAGTGGGGTCATGTTGACATTTGGACATCTGGGAGCATAATTGGGACAGCTTTTCAGCTGAGACAGTTTTACAGTCCTGCAAACCTCCCACTATCCTTCAGACACTGTGTATCAGTGACAGTCTGGTAAATAGTAAAAACATAGTGAGAAACTCTGATAACCACTAACCAGGTGGCTAGGTTGATTATGCAAGGATTTGAAGAAATCAAACAGGTACATGTTAGTTAAGCAATGGACTTCTGGCCATGTAATTGGTCGTAAAATCAAAGCAATATCTAGGAGCAATGCCAATAAATGTGGAAAAAGGCCCCTCACAGGAGTGACAGCTCTAGAGAATAAATATTGCAGAAGGAGTCCCTGAATGGGGAACTTGGCAAAGATCTCGTCAAGATCAAGCCTGGATCTTCTGGAGTGGGTAACATTAGAATCCAAGCAGTGAGTTTTAGATGTTGTGAAACATTTTTATAATATGAAACTAAATCTAAGCGAGTTCTATAACTAAAGAGCTAAGGTGTTTAGTTTGAAATTATGTAATGGATCTTTGAGTTATTTGTATTAATAATAGTTAAAAAGTTATTGGTATTGGGCAGTCATTTTCTGGTGTGATTTATCAGGTGCTGAATTTAATTGGCTATAATATGGAGAAGAATCTTTGATCTGAAACATTAACTCTTTCTCTGCTCACAGATACTGCGAGATCCTCTGAGTGTTTTCATTATTTTCTATTTTTATTTTAGATTTCCAACATCTGCAGTATTTTAATTCTCACAATAAGAGCTAGATATATTTAAACATTGTTATGTACAGGATGAGTGTGGTGAATAGAAGGGTTGTATGCATGGAATACTTTTCCCTGTAAGTAAACTCTGGGCTGGAAAACCTTGTGCAACACTGTTCCAAGGCATCAAGATTAGAAATCACTGCATAACCGCTCAAGAAATTAATGTACATTCAATTAAACAAAGATTTGTACCCTTTTTATTGGGAATAACATACATCTAGCCTAAAGATTATTCTACTTATTGTCTTTCAGGAATTATTGTACACTACTCTAGAAACTATTGGGTATATTTATCCTGGAAATTAAATTGCACCTTGTTTACACGTTATTTTACATGTTTATTCCACTTGGTCTCATCCCCACAATCCCACTCCCCATTCTCTTCTGCATCATGCTGAAAGCTTACACATCTTTCCCCAAGAGTGGTTCCCAGAATGGACAAACAACCTCAGTTGCAGCTGAACCAGTGTTTTATGGAGTTTCATCATGACTTATTTGTCCTCAGTGCCTCTCTTTACAAAACCCAGAATCCAGTATGCTTTCTTTAAACATCTACTTGATCTGACCTGACACTTTCAATAAAATATCTACATTTACCCTCAGATCTCTCTGTTTATATACACTAATTTGAATTGTGCCCTCCAGTGTAAATTGCCTAATCTCATCCTTCCTTTTAACATATACATTGTTCAGCATAAATTTCATCTGCCACCTATCTGCCCAACTTATTGATATCTCCTTGCAATCTATTAATATTATTTTCGCACAAAACCACCAAATTTTGATATCCTTGTATCAGGAAACAGATTTTATTTCCTTGAAAGCAGAACAATGAACATTGAACATTGTACAGCACAGGAAAGTTGCTGTGGTCCACCATGTCTGTGCCACCCATGATGCCAAACTAATCACACCTATCTGCACATGGTCAAGTGTCAAAAGTCAAAAGTGTTTTCTTGTCATATGTCCCAGACAGAACCATGAAATTCTTACTGGCAGCAGCACAACAGAATACATAAATATAATGCACTGTGAACACATCTATATACTAAAACTCTCGTTTGTTTGTTCCTGAACAACAGCCAAAACGGTAAATGACAGCGCAACAATTCTAGGCCCACCTTACTCACCGTCGTCACTTTGGTGCTAATGGAAGAAGTTTTATTGAAATCGGTGTTATATTTTAAAGTTTAAATCTCTCTCCTAGGGAGGGAGTGTGGGAGGGGGGAGGAGAGAGGGGAGGATAAGGGGGGTTGAGGGGGATGGAGTGGGGGGGAAGGGAAGAGGTGGGAGGGTGGAATGAGGGGGGAGGGAAGGGGGAGGCAGGGGGGAGGGGGGGGAGAGAGAGGAGGGTGAGGTGGGGGAGAGGGTGCTGCACCAATGCAGGAGAGGTTTGGGCCCAACAGGTCCACTTAATCTAGTAATACATATATCCCTCCAACCACTGCCTGTTCATGTGCATGATCAAATGCCTCTTTAACATAGCTATCACATCTGCTTCCACCACCCTTGATGGCACTGTGTTCAAGACACTCCCTGTCTATAAATCTTGGCTCATAAACCTCCTTTAAACATTCTCACTCACCTTATATCTCCAGTAATTGATGTTTCAACCGATGGAGAAAGGTTCTGATTATCTACTTTATCTATCCTCTTCAGCATTTTATATACTCTATCAGATGGAAAGCAGGAAAGGGTACCGAGAATATTTATGAGAATGTTGCCGGGACTAGAGGGTCTGAGCTTTAGGGAGAGTTTGAATAGGCTGGGACTCTATTCCTTGGAGTGCAGGAGGATGAGGGGTAATCTGAAAAGAGGTGTATAAAATCATGAGAGGAATAGATCGGGTAGATGCACAGAGTCTCTTGGCCAGAGTAGGTAAACCGAATACCAGAGGACATAGGTTTAAGGTGAAGGGGAAAAGATTTAATAGGAATCTGAAGGGTAACTTTTGCAACAAAGGGTGGTGGATGTATGGAACAAGCTGCCAGAGGAGGTAGTTGAGGCTGGGATTATCCCTACATTTAAGAGACAGTTGGACAGGTAGATAGGGCAGGTTTGGAGGGATATGGATCAAACGCGGGCAGGTGGGACTAGTGTAGCTGGGACATGTTGGCTGGTGTGGGCAAGTTGGGCCAAAGGGCCTGTTTCCACACTGTATCTCTTTATGACTCTATGAGATCACCCTTCAGTCTCTGACGCAAAGGGAAAATAATCCAAGTTTGTCCAACCTCTCCTTATAGTTAATACTTTCTTATCCAGGCAATGTTTTGGTGAACTTCTACAGCACCCTCTCCCAAGCTACCACATTCTTCCTATAAAGGGACGACCAGAACTGCACACAATACTCCAAATGTGGCCTAACCAAAGTTTCATACTACTGCGACACGACTTCCTGACTTTTATAATTTAGGCTTACGAGATTGATTCTTGTGAGGAGAAACTGGCTGAATCTGCTAACACACTGCTTGCTGGCTTCTTTTTTTCTGAAGTTATGGCTGCAATGGTGCCATTTGAAAAACCTCCACAGGTGTTGCCAAACTTCTGAAGGAATTCAGCACTCCAATTCACCACTTCGTCGTGTGCCATGTAAGTCATATAGTCATCATCAGGGCCTACAGTAGGCCCTTTGCCCAGTTTTCATCTCCACAGATGGTAATATTATATTCAATTCCCAGTGATTCTCATAGAAAATGTTGTTAATTTTTCTTCTTTTTCCCTTTGTTGGGGGAGTGATGTGGGATGAGGTCACTGTCCCAAAGACTCAGCTGTGGGATCGCTTTCAATAAGTGGGAGGAAGGAGGGATAACAAAAAATAGAAAATATTTAGACTCAGCTTCCCCAGGTGGCATTTTAGGTTAAATTTACCCATTACCCATTCAATTTACTAACGCCAGTCTCTTTAGTGACCAGAAGGAAACTGCACTTTGGAAGAGAACAGCTTGTGAAATTTCTTTGCAGGTCACCACTTCCCTAATGTTTGTACCTGTGCATGGCAGCACAGCAGACAACAATGTGCTGGAGGTCAGATTGCAGTGCATATAACCTCTCACTCCATTCCTGGATTTAGAACTGTGTTACCAGGCAAAGCTCAATCATGCCGCGCTGAGGGGCTGTATCCTCTTCCACGCCTGTTAATGCAATACAATCCCATTTGTTTTGAGTTTTAACGGCAACTTAGATGAAAAAGAGAAAGGGTCCGTTATTTTATTTTTAACTAATATTAATCTTCTCATTAATCTTCTCAGTCAATTCATAAATGTGTTTATGAATGTGTGTTTCAATAACTGTATTATTTGTTTTACATTTACTCACTTTTTAAAAGATTTAAATCCATTACACTGTTTTAAATACGTGTGATGATCAGGGATGCCCAGAAACAGTGGAAAAGTCAGGTTGGTGCTCGTGGGCTGCTCTTGTAGAGGGATGACCACAGCAGTGTCAGTGAGACTGAAACTCATTTTGCCCCAGTGGACCACGTAATGCTTAATGTGGTCACAAAGGTTACATAGCGTGGGCTAGATTCAGCCAGGTATGTGGAGCACCAACATGATATCAGGTGCACCTCTTTCAATCTGCATCAGTTATTTGTGCCTCCGAATTGCAAACAGCCCTGTAGGTTCAAGGATAAACCCAGGGCGGTGAGGATCTCGAGAACAAATGATTAAAATTGCTGGAACTTATCATTTAAAAAAACAGACAAAATACTGGAAATATTCCTCTGGTTAAGAGGAACAGGGTTAATAGGCTGGAAAGATTTATTGGAATTGAATTGAACACTGTAACATTTTTTGTACTGCATGATTAAATGGGAATAAAAAAAGAAGATAATTGAATTCCTGAGAGGGGAGAGAGTTCTTTCTGTGCACCTGTTGTGCAGAGGCTCAGAGACCTATGGACATGTGTATGTGCGTGTGTGCGCGTGTGTGTGCCGCTCATGTGTGTTCACATGCACGTCTGTTATTGTGTGCGCAACCCCAATACATAGAGCTTCCTTTGTCTTATCACAAAAACAACTGGCATTAATGTCCATAAACTGACAAGATATATGCTTGATGCCATTAAAGTGCAATTGTCTAAAAAGGATAACTGCACACAAAGGTGACACTTACCGATAGTAACCGACTAACTTTAGTAAAAGCAGCATTAACAAACATTTCAACTTAAAAAATTAACAAATATTTTTCATTAGACATTTTGGAAAGTCTTGAATATACTTTTAATGATAAATACATGAAGGGTAGTTCACTGGAAAAGCACAAGTACCAATTATTAAAGTGCAGCTTACACATACCCTGCGGGCATTATAGCAATCCAATACTTTCACCTTCAATAAAATTAACTGCAGATTTTTAATTTCACAGTGAATTATGCTTAATGCCATTCGTATATACTTATTGTGCAGTGCCTTTTAAAATAACTATCACAAAAAATGTTACTTCATTTTTACTTTCTACACTCAAATCATTTTGATCAATGCAATAAATTACGTGTGATTTTGTACTGCCTGTTCCTGCAGTGTTGGAGGTGATCATAACCACATTTCATCTTTTTTTAAGGAAGGTTCTTCAAAGCTCAGTCATGAAAAGAGACTGGTCAACAATCTCAGTAAGTGGCCTGATGTTTTGTTTCATTTTATTTTTTACCTACTCCAAATAACAGCATTGTCCATAAGAGTGGTAAGAAAGGTGGCAATGTCTTCATATGTGGTAGAAGTAGTTTACCTATTCATATCAAATGTTCCCAGAGGTGCACGTTCCTGGCAGAAGTGAAGCTCCCGTGAGGTGCCAAGGATCCATACAAGGTGATTGCCATGAGGAGTAACTACAAGACTAGTCCAAGACTAGACCTGCAAGACTAGTCTGCACAACTAATTCTGGGTTAATTAATCCCAGCAACGGGCCCACACCCCTCGATGCCCCAGTGAAACAAATGCTCACCAAGACATTAGGAAAGATATTGCCAAGATTGAAAGGGTTCAGAGAGGATTTACGAGGATGTTGCCAGGACTAGAGGGTCTGAGTTATAGGGAGAGGTTGAGTGGGCTGGGTCTCTAATCCTTGGCGTGCAGGAGGATGAGGGGTGATTTTGTAGAGGTACATAAAATCATGAGAGCAATAGATCGGGTAGATGCACAGAGTCACTTGCCAAAAGTAGGGGAACTGAGGATCAGAGGACTTTAGTTTAAGGTGAAGGGGAAAAGAATTAATAGGAATCTAAGGGGGAACGCTTTCTCACAAAGGGTGGTGGGTGTTGGGAACAAGCTGCCAGAGGAGGTACTTGAGGCTGGGACTATCTCAACTTTTAAGAAACAGTTAGACAGGTACATTGATAGGACAAATTTGGAGGAATATGGACCAAGCGCAGGCAGATGGGACTAGTGTAGCTGGGAAATGTTGGCCAGTGTGGGCAAGTTGAACTGAAGGACCTATTCCCACACTGAATCACTCTATGAGTCCATGACTCTATCTCATATTTTTCTTATGTTCATTTTCAGTAACTGGGTACCACCAGCTTTTGTTGCCCATCCCTAATTATCATTAAGAAACTGGTCTGAAGAAGAGTCTCGACCCGAAACGTCGCCCATTCCTTCTCTCCTGAGATGCTGCCTGACCTGCTGAGTTACTCCAGCATTTTGTGAATAATTAAGAAACTGGTGGTGAGCTGTCTAACTTGTATATTACCTGGAAGTAATTACCTGCTTGTATTCCTAATCCCATCCATTCTAACCTGTTTATTTGTATCCTCCTCCACTGCCATAGCGAGTACTGACATAAACTAGAAGAACAACATTTTATCTTCCATCTAGACACTTTTGTAACCCTCTGGAATGATCACTGAAATTTTCAACTTGCACTAAATTGCTCTCCCATCATTTTCCATTGTCATGCTTATGTCACTTTCTCACCCTATTGCTTTAAAATATTTTCCAACCTGTTATTACTCATGCTCCTTATCAGAGACACACAAAACTGAAGAAGTGTCCCAAACCAAAACATCAACTGAACATTCCCTCCCGCAGATGCTTTAGTTTAGTTTAGTTTTACTTTGGATATACAGCGCAGAAACAGGCTCTTCGGCCCACCGTGTCCCGGCCAACTAACAATCAGACTGTACAATAGTTCTATCCTATACATATGTGCGGCACGGTGGCGCAGCGGTAGAGTTGCTGCCTTACAGCGAACGCAGCGCCGGAGACTCAGGTTCGATCCTGACTACGGGCGCCCTCTGTACGGAGTTTGTACGTTTTCCCCGTGACCTGCGTGGGTTTTCTCCGAGATCTTCGGTTTCCCCCCACACTCCAAAGACGTACAGGTATGTAGGTTAATTGACTGGGTAAATGTAAAAATTGTCCTTAGTGTGTAGGATAGTGTTAATGTGCGGGGATCTCTGGGCGGCGCGGACTCGGTGGGCCGAAGGGCCTGTTTTCGAGCTGTATCTCTAAATACAAATAAATACTAAATAAATATGGAACAATTTACAGAAGCCAATTAACCTATAAACCTGTGGAATGTGGGAGGAAAACGGAACATCCAGAGAAAACCCACACGGTCACTGGAAGAACGTACAAACCATTCATCAGCACCCGTAGTCAGGATCGAACCCGGGTTTCTAGCACTTAAAGGCAGCAACACTATCACTTCTAAACTTTGTGTTTTGATCATGCCCCTTATCACCTGATCTGTCTTATCCTCCAAGCTCAGCTTTGAAAACTGCAACTCCTCACTCTCTTCTGAGGAAGGGTTGTGACCCAAATTATTGACTGATATCTCTGTCCACAGTAGACACAAAATGCTGGAGTAACTCAGCGGGACAGGCAGCATCTCTGGAGAGAGGGAATGGGTGACATTTAGGGCCAAGACCCTTCTTCAGACCCTTCTTCCCAGAGATGCTGCCAGTCCCGCTGAGTTACTCCAGCATTTTGTGTCTACCTTAGATTTAAACCAGCATCTGGGGTTCTTTCCTACAAATTTTGTTTCTTTCTACAGTTGCTGCTTCACTAGTGAAGTTCTTCCAGCCTTTTTGTTCTTGTTTCAGATTGTAGCATCCGCAGTTTTATTTTTTCCCCTTACTACAGAAACACCTGCTTGCTCCACTACCTAACAAATCTCCCCTAAATTTTGCTCTTTTCTCTTCCCTCTCTGAGCCACCTATACAATTATGACCTTGGTTTCCAGGGAAGCAGAACACCTTTGGTATTCAGAAATAATTGCTGGTAGACAGAAAACGCATCTGGGGTTTGCAGAACTATCCGCCAGCTCTTTCGTTTCCATCTGCCAGCAGCTTATTCCCTCCTTGACTGCCTCAGCTGGTGCTGCAAGGTGACTACTTCCTAATATGTGTGATCCGTGAAACGCTCAGCCTTATGGATGGTCTGTAGTCAAGCCTGCTGTTGCTTCAGCTCCAAATCTGAGCTCTATCATCTGATAACATTTTCTGCACCTCCTTTGGATGCCTCCACATGCCACCTGGTGTACACTCCTCACCTATGAGGAGCCTGCTTTGCTTTATTTAGTTGAGGTAGGTCTCAGGTTTGGGCAGATGGCCTCACCCGGCACAGTTTGTCCCAACGTACTTGTGATAGTGCATGGCATGATTCCCGCCAAGTGCCAACAGATATTGAATGACATAACATTTGGCATTCTGCACTCTATTTAAAAGGCCGATCAAAACCTATCAGGTGACGTTCAAAATAATCTTTAGGATGAGGATGACTTTGAGAAAGCCAATTGTAGTGGAGAAGGAAGAGTGGCTTATCCAAGACTGGAGGGAGAATTAATGATCATGTTAAGTGCACACCACAAGCATTTTATCTTGGTTATAGGTACAGAAGTAATTATACTCCGCTGATTAAAAATATTAAAATGCAAGCACTGTAAGGGTTAATGGAGTTATCTTAAATGACAAGCAAGTAGCAAGTCTGCAAAATGTCTGCTACTGAGAGATATCCTCAACATCTTCAGCAAAGAGAATTCTGTTAAAGAATATCTTGAAACAAAACTTAACTTTACATTATAATGGAATCACTACTGCTAAATGTACCAAGTCATTATAAATCATCAGGAATCAGTAAAAATAAGTGCCTTCAGCTTTGCACACATTACCAATGCTGAGGTAACGCTTTTACAGCTCCTGATAAGTGTTAATAAATTACCTGAATTTCAAAATTAATGGGTGCTGGGCTGTTCTGGGGAGATATCATTGTGTTTCATGAATATTTTGATATCAAGATTAGATCAAATGCACCAAATTTCTAAACAAGCATACCCAAGGTCTGGTAATCATGGAGTCTGTTTTAAAAGAAATTATTTTCAGGAAAAAAATTTGCAGATATGAAATAATTAAAATGAATTTTCCCGCATTTCACTCTTATCATATTTGCATGACTCTGTATCTCCTCTATTAATCTCTCCAGAGCTGAGAAATATACATTTTTGTGCCTTTTTAAATATACCTTTGCAGCAGAGATAATGGCTTATATTGTGATGTTAAAAAGGCTTGTATTTGCAAAAAAAACAATGAAGTGTCAGTGCAAGGCTCTGGGAACCAACGATTAAACCAACTGTATCGTTTCTATTCAGCTCCATATCTATTTAAACAGCTTTCCTTGTTCCCTTTGTGCTAGTCAAAGATCAATATTCAGCAAACAGCTCATAATTTATTCTGTTATTAAACTTTATTGGCTGTAAAAATAGCTAAATGTGATATAGCATCATTAGGTAACTGATTGAGCTCAACTTACAGTTCTTAATAAAATGACCTTTGTTCATAATTTGTCCCAAACAATGAATGAAAAAAAGGCACTCAAAGATCTTAAAATATCGGACATTTTTGATTTATTTGTTTTAGTATTTGTTCCTTTTTTTCTAAACTCAATGCAGAGGTTAAGTACAAGGTAACATTGGCGTCTAAATAAACTTGACCATTACAATTATCTCATCTCATAAACGTATGCTTGCTTATTGACTAAGTTTTCCTTCCAAGCACTTTTCTCGTGCATTGATTTTTGCATTAGAATTATACTTACATTGTCTGTTTAACAGGGGGCAAATAAAGATATCTCTCTCTCTCTCTCTCTCTCTATAGATATATATATATAGTTTATATACCTTCCAATTAATAACATCTATTATTTGCGATTGTCCATTTTGGTAGGAAACCTGAAGAAAAGTGTCCAAATGGATTTACCCACTTGATGCCCAGATATTCAGTGAATCTGATCAAAAGGGAAGGTGAAGATCTGTTAAAAACATTTCTAGGATAGACATATTCAGGCAATATCCACCTAAGACAAACAAGTGCTTCATCTTAAACTCTTTTGAGGACGGGGACATCATCGATGTCACTTTCGGTAGTTGTCTGCAGCAGGCAAGAAAAGCAAACCTGATAACTCCACGCAGATATGTGAATGTCTGAACTGCAGTTTTGTAAGTATGGAAGTCAATTCTTCCATATTTAAAGTAGTACCAAATGAAAGAAGGTAGCCAGGGTAAAACCGAATGTTACGGGGACTAACCCAGAGCCTGTAAGTGGGACCCTCTAACGTGTTGAGCCATGGAGGCCTGACTGATCTTAGCAGCTGGAGCTAACTTAAATAATCTTTTTTTACCTCACATTTGAATCCACCATTAGGAAGCAAACATTGGTAATGGGTGGGAATGGCCCCAAGCAGTGGAATGTGTTTTGAGGTTTGAATGGACAGAGGGTGCTAATCTAGCATTGAAGAGGTGAAGAGAGCTCCATCTGCAGTCAGAGGCTACTGCTTTTGGCTTTAGTTATGTTTGGATAGATTGGATATGGGAGATCCAGGGCTTGACTCTGAGGTACGAAGTAGCATTCTCGTGGTTTCTGTTACAAAAGAAAAAGTTTTTTTTTAAAGTTCATACTCATCTGCTTGGCGGCCCATCATACATTTCTTCACACATCTAACCTAATGTTAAAGCTCACACTCAACATTAGATTAAAAATTGCATATAATGCCTGATCATTGGACCTGGTGTATATATCAACACAAGGTATCCACTGGCTACTTGTTAGTAAATTGCTTGCTGGAAAGATTTTGACGATTAGGAATAACTATGCCTTACTTAGGAATAAAAGGCCATTTTTAGGCTGACGAGCTGTAACTCTAACTGTAGCTGTAGCTAAAAAAGGATCATGTTTTGGGCTCACGGAACCAAACTATAGCCTTCCATTTTGCTGATGACAAAATTAAATCAGAGTGCATGTAGTGATGATAATTGCAAAGAGGCGTTAACAGAATATATTATACGATAGAACTTTATTTATCCCAGGACGGAAATTAATCTACCAACAGTCATAAATCACAAGATACATGAAACATGACATTAAAGTGACGAGTGGAAATGATTGAGGATGTGCAAAGATTGGGGAGGTGGCGGGGGGTGTTGTGGGGCATGGAGTCAACCTACTCCACGACAGAAGGGGAAGGAGTTGTGCAGTTTGATAGCCACAGTTCTGTACTGCATCTTGGTGGAACCAGTCTGTTGCTGAAGGTATAAAGAAACTAAATGATGGGGCAAACATATGGCAGATGAGTAAAATGTGAAGTTATCTGCTTTTGTAAGAAAAATAGAAATGTGGAGTATTTTTAAATGGTGAGAGATTGGCAAGTGTTGATACTCAAAAAGAGAAGGGTGTACTTAAATGAAAACTGCTAAAAGTTAACTAACATGCAGGTGCAGCAGACAATTAAACAGAAGTCAAGTCAAGTCAAGTCAAGTCAAATTTATTTGTCACATACACATACTCGATGTGCAGTGAAATGAAAGTGGCAATGCCTGCGGGTTGTGCACAAAAAGAATTACAGTTACAGCATATAAATAAAGTTAATAAGTTACTAAACATATCACAAAAAGTGTCGACAAAAATTTAGTCTCTGGGGTTATAAAAGTTGACAGTCCTGATGGCCTGTGGGAAGAAGCTCCGTCTCATCCTCTCCGTTTTCACAGCGTGACAGCGGAGGCGTTTGCCTGATCGTAGCATCTGGAACAGTCCGTTACTGGTGTGGGCCATTGATCAGGTGAGAATTAAACAAAAGGCCTATGATAAGGTGCCACATGTGAGGCTGCTAAACAAGATAGGAGCCCATAGTGTTTGAGGCTAGGTAATACCAGGGATAGAAGATTGGCTGACTCTTAGAAGGCAAAGAGTGGGAATAAAGGGGTCCTTTTCTGGTTGGCTGCCGGTGACTAGTGGTGTTCTGCAGGGGTCGGTGCTGGGTCAGCTACCTTTCACGATATGTGCTAATGATATGAATGTTGGAATTGATGGCTTTGTGGCCAAGTTTCTGGATAATACAAAGGTAGGTGGAGGGACAGAGAATGTTGAGGAAGCAGGGAGTCTGCAGAAATGTCTCAAGATCCTTTGACAGGTTTGGAGATTGAGCAAAGAGGTGACAGATGGAGTACATCGTAACATAGTGTAATGGTCATACACTTTGGTAGAAGGAATAATGGTGAGACTATTTTCTAAATGGGGCGATGATTCAGAAATCGGAGGTGCTATGGAACTTGGGGGTGCTGGTGCAGGATTCCCAAAAGGTTAATTTACAGGTTGAGTCTGTAGTAAGTTAGGCAAATGCATTGTTTGCATTCATTTTGAGAGAACTAGAACGTAAAAGCAAGGATTTTATGCTGAGACTTTATAAGCTGCTAGTCAGGCCACATTTGGAATATTAGAATCAGTTTTGGGCTCCATATCTGAGGAAGGGTGTGCTGGTATTGGAGAGGCTCCAGAGGAGGTATCCGAGAATGATCCCAGGGATGATTGGGTTAATGTATGAGGAGGATTTAAAGACATTTTCTACAAGCCCACCGACTCGCACAGCTATCTGGACTACACTTCTTCCCACCCGGTCCCCTGCAAAAAGTCTATCCCCTACTCCCAATTCCTCCGTCTACGCCGCATCTGCGCCCGGGATGAGGTGTTTCAGACTAGGGCTTCCGAGATGTCCTCGTTTTTCAGAAAACGGGGCTTCCCCTCCTCCATTATAGATGAGGCTCTCACTAGGGTCTCTTCTACATCCCGCAGCTCCGCTCTTGCTCCCCCTCCCCCCACTCGCAACAAGGACAGGATCCCCCTCGTTCTCACCTTCCACCCCACCAGCCAGCGGATCCAACATATCATCCACCAACATTTCCGTCACCTACAACAGGACCCCACCACTGGCCATATCTTCCCATCCCCTCCCCTCTCTGCGTTCCGCAGAGACCGTTCCCTCCGCAACTCCCTGGTCCACTCGTCCCTTGCTACCCAAACCACCCTAACCCCGGGCACTTTCCCTTGCAACCGCACGAGATGCAACACCTGTCCCTTCACCTCCCCCCTCAACTCCATCAAAGGACCCAAACAGTCTTTCCAGGTGAGACAGAGGTTCACCTGCACCTCCTCCAACCTCATCTATTGCATCCGCTGCTCTAGATGTCAACTTATTTATATCGGCGAAACCAAGCGCAGGCTCGGCGATCGCTTCGCTGAACACCTGCGCTCGGTCCGCATTAACGCAACTGATCTCCCGGTGGCCCAGCACTTTAACTTCCCCCTCCCATTCCCAGTCTGACCTCTCTGTCATGGGCCTCCTCCATTGCCATAGTGAGGCCCGCCGGAAATTGGAGGAGCAGCACCTCATATTTCGCCTGGGCAGTTTTCGGCCCGGTGGTATGAACGTCGACTTCTCCAACTTCAGATAGCTCCTCTGTCCCTCCCTTCCCCTCCTCCTTCCCAGATCTCCCTCTATCTTCCTGTCTCCACCTATATCCTTCCTTTGTCCCACCCCCGACATCAGTCTGAAGAAGGGTCTCGACCCGAAACGTCACCCATTCCTTCTCTCCCGAGATGCTGCCTGACCTGCTGAGTTACTCCAGCATTTTGTGAATAAATCATTTGTACCAGCATCTGTAGTTATTTTCTTATAATACAGGAGGATTTAAAGGCTTGGAGCCTTTACTCGCTGGAGTTTAGAAGTATGAGGGGAATCTCATTGAAACCTACTGAGTGGATGTGGAGAAGGTTTTTCTAGTTGTGGAAGAGTCTAGGACCAGAGGGCACAGCTTCAGAATAAAAGGATATTCAGTGTTTCCATAATGTTTGGGACAAAGACCTATCTTTTATTTATTTGCCTCTGTACTCCACAATTTGAGATTTGTAATAGAAAAAAATCACATGTGGTTAAATTGCACATTCTCAGATTTAATTAAAGGTCATTTTTATACATTTTGGTGTCACCATGTAGATATTACAGCTGTGTTTATACATAGTCCCCCCATTACAGGGCACCATAATGTTTGGGACACATGGCTTCACAGGCATTTGTAATTGTTCAGGTGTGTTTAATTGCCCCCTTAATGTAGGTGTAAGAGAGCTCTCAGCATCTAGTCTTTCCTCCAGTCTTTCCATCACCTTTGGAAACTTTTATTGTTGTTTATCAACATGAGGACCTAAGTTGTGCCAATGAAAGTCAAAGAAGCCATTATGAGACTGAGAAACAAGAATAAAAATGTTAGAGATGTCAGCCAAACCTTAGGCTTACCAAAATCAACTGTTTGGAACATCATTAAGAAGAAAGAGAGCACTGGTGAGCTTGCTAATTGCAGGCCAAGGAAGACCTCTGCAGCTGATGACAGAATAATTATCTCTCTCAAAAAGAAAAATCCCCAAACACCTGTCCAACAGACCAGAAACACTCTTCAGGAGTCAGGTGTGGATTTGTCAATGACCACTGTCTGCAGAAGACTTCATGAACAGAAAAACAGAGGCTACACTGCAAGATGCAAACCACTGGTTAGCGCAAAAATGGGACGGCCATGTTACAGTTTGCTAAGTACTTAAAAGAGCATCCACAGTTCTGGAAAAAAGGTCTTGTGGACAGATGAGACGAAGATTAACTTGTATCAAAGTGATGGCAAAAGCAAAGTATGGAGGAGAGAAGAAACTACCCAAGATCCAAGGTATCACAAAATGCTGGAGTCAGGAATGCAGCAGGTCAGGCAGCATCTGTGGAGAGAAGGCATGGGTGACGTTTGCGGTCGAGACCCTACTTCAGACCCTTTCGACCCGAAACGTCATCCATTCCTTCTCTCCAGAGATGCTGCCTGACCTGCTGAGTTACTCCAACATTTTGTGATACCTTCGATTTGTACCAGCATCTGCAGTTATTTTCTTACCCAAGATCCAAGATCCTTATCTGTGAAACACGGTGGTGGGGGTGTTATGACCTGGGCATGTATGGCTGCTGAAGGTACTGGCTCACGTTATCTTCATTGATGAGGATAAGAAGCAGGCCAGTTAGGACTGATAGATTGACATAATTTGTCTTTCTGAGGGTGGTGAACCTTTGAATTTTTTACACCATGGTATACTTCAGAGGCTCTATCATTAATCATATTCAAATCCAAGATTAACAGATTTCTGCATCCATAAGGGTATCATGGGGGAATAAGCAGGAAAATGGTATTGAAGTAGAAGATTAACCATGATCAAGATGAGTGGCCAAAGAGGCCTGAAGTGATGGATGTTCAACTCCTGCTCCTATTTTTTTGCCCTTATGATGTGCCTCAATAAGAAAGCATCAATTTAAAAGTTGGTAAGTGACTAGCCTAATTTCAACTGTTGTTTGCCAGAATCCTTGTGGATAGCATCAAACTGTGGGACATTCAATAGACAATAGGTGCAGGAGGAGGCCATTCGCCCCTTCGAGCCAGCACCGCCATTCAATGTGATCATGGCTGATCATTCTCAATCAGTACCCTGTTCCTGCTTTCTCCCCATACCCCCTGACTCCGCTATCCTTAAGAGCTCTATCTAGCTCGCTCTTGAATGCATTCAGAGAATTGGCCTCCACTGCCTTCTGAGGCAGAGAATTACATAGATTCACAACTCTCTGACTGAAAAAGTTTTTCCTCATCTCAGTTCTAAACAGCTAAATACTCCTTGACAGAAAGTTGTTGTCATAACAAAGACGCAAAGCAATTTCCTCAGCCAGCCTAGTAAGATTGATAGGAAAATAAATCAGATAGGCTAAATCAGCTTTTATTTTGAGCATTATAATTTGGTCCTTTGCATTTTTCTACATCTGAGATCGTAATCATAGTCATAATAATCATAATCGTAATTTATTAGCTAAGTATGTTTTGCAACATTCGTGAAATTTGATTTGCCATATAGCCATAACAAAAAAGCAACAAGACACACAATTACATAAAAAATTGACATAAACATCCACCACAGCGGCTTCTCCACGTTCCTCACTGTGATGGAAGGCAGTAAAGTCTTATCTTCTTTCCTCCCATCCTCCCGCGGTCGGGGGAGTCGAACCATCCGCAGCCGGCGATCGAGCTCCCACGTCGGGACTGTCTAAGCTCCCGCTTCGGGGCGGTCGAACTCTTGCGGTTTGGAGTTCCCAAAATCAGTCTCTCACCAGAGACTGCGTGCTCCACGATGTTAAAGTCCACAGCTCCCGCAGGTTGGAGCACCAAAGGCCGACCCCTGGCAAAGGGATCACCCGCTCCAAGATGGTAAGTCTGCAGGCTCCGTGGTTTTTGAGTTCTAGAAGTCCCAGCAAGAGACCGTCAACTTCACGATGTTAGGCCGCAGTGCTGAAGGAGATACGACACGGAAAAAGTCACATCTCTGTCGAGGAAAGAGACAAGAAAAGTTTCCCCCACCCCCCCCCCCCCCCCACATAATACAAAACTAAAAATAAATTAAAACATACATTTTACAACAAACTAAAAACACAAAAGAAGGAAAAGACGAGCCAGCCGTCACCCCACTACATGTTTTGAATTTGCGTGGAATACTGAAACTTTACTAAGTTTAATCTTTACAAATAAACTGAACCATTGAGAGAAGTTTTCAGATCTTTATCACACATGGACAGCACCCGAGGTGAGGATTGAAGTCGTGTTTCTGGAGCTGTGAGCAGGTAGTTCTAGCAGCTGTGCCATGGAGGGAGATGCATGGAGGAGTTGCATTTTCAGAGGGTATTGGATAGACACATGGATATACAGGGAATGGAAGGATACAGATCATGTGCAGGCAGAGGAGATTAGTTCAATATGGCATCATGTTCGACAGACATGGGCCTGTTCCTGCGCTGCACTGTACTATGTTGTAGGATACACAACGGGGCTTCAATGATCCATGAAGCACCTCATACAGAGCATTAGGAAGGTTAAATCAGACAATGTTACCAAACATTCAGCTGATTGTGCTCCATCTGGTGTAGGTCAGTCACATGCAAAATAATCACAATTTCATTTAGGCCGTTCTACCCATATTCTTCATTGTCTTTGTATATATCCACAGGGTCTTACTTTGGAGCTGGCATCAGATGAAGTTAGCTTGCATTGACTGAGACTAGAGAAGGTTTCTAGATGTGAGTAATGTAATTTTATATTTAATGACCCCTGTACAATTGGCTGGAATATTGCATGAGGACAAATGGTACCAACAGCTTTGCTTGATGCAAGTGCTGCCCTGCTGATTAAATTTGCTGAAAACCTTGCCATTAAAAATCTTACCCATGGTTTGTAAACATAATTGGAAGTGAAGCAAATGCCACAGTCCAGAGAAAATCTATGTTCCATGGTCCAGTTTGCTGTGGAAAGCTATCCTTTGCAATAAATATGAGAAGGTTTAATTTATTTTTCAGGGCTTCCTGCTCTTGCTCACCGACTGCTGCCGATTCCAGGGATCATGACTACTGCTATGATTAGTGCCAATCTGCAGCTCTGCATGTGTTTTATCCTTCTGCAAGAAGGTTAACTGGAGCCATCTCCAGTTCTCGCCTGAGGTAAAGTGGGAACTCATCTCACAGTTATAGCAAGCTGCCAATACTCCTTAAAAGTAAACCAACAGTGGTAGAGATTTGAATCTAATCTGTCCATTGGCAAATCAACAGGAGATCAGGATGAATTTTTTAAAAAAACTGATGGAGGAACTCAGGTGGTCGACCAGCATCTGCCAGGGGGAAAGGAATTGTCAACATCTCGGGTTGAGATCTTGCATCAGGACTGAGTGCGAAGAGGGAAGATAACTGGTATAAAGAGGAGAGAGGGAGGAGTGAGACAGATACCAATAGGTGGCCTGAGGAGGGGTGAGGGATAATGGGCAGAAGGAGCTGGGCGTGGAAGGGGAGATTTGGGAGACAGAGGTAGGTGAATGATAGAGGAAAAACAGACATAAGCAGGTTGAGCCAAGGTAGAGGGAGGAAGGGTGAAAATTTAGACAGAACGTATTGGACGATAAGTAGGGACATAAAGATCATGACATGCTTGTTTTAAACGCTTCCCAAAATAACCTAAACATCGAGTAACATTAAGCAGATTACTAAAACAGCGTCACAGCCAATCTGGTTAGATTGCTAGCAAATAGATTCGTTTTAAAGTGCCCCCAGATTTTCAGCTAGGCAGCAGACAACTTGAATCATATGAAGACTTTTTCAGAAGCTTCAAGTGCCCCTTAAGTCAAAACTTTGGTTGTGAACCTTCCTGTCTAATTGAGAAGCATGGTTCCATGCCAGGAAGGGCCAGTTGGTATTGTCCATGTAGCTGCACCTCATGCAATGCACAGACTATATTCAAGAATCCAAGCCCAAACAGTAGGAGGAAACTATACACCATTGATATTTAAAGGTTACTAAGTTATTTACAACTTTGTGGAGATTGAACAGGAGGTGATCTTGTCAGGCATAAGGGCTCTACTGAATTGTGTTAAACTTACTTTTAATTGAACACAGTTTGAGATGTCATTTTGGTCAAAAGATGGGAGCTTTAATTTTCGTGCCTGAGAATATGACCCACCACTTAGAAGTAGGACTGAGTGAAGAATTCTGACAAGGTTAACCTGTCCTCCATGGAACTCTTATGAGCAACTTTCTCTTCCCCCTCATGAATGAGTAATGCACCAGACGGCTCAGTACATCTGAAAGTACAAGTCCACCCCAGGTAATGACAGTTTCATTCCTGAGAACTGTTTATAATGGTATTTAAATGACCCATTCAGATATTGTTGCAAACTGAGCTCCTACATGGCAAATCAGTGGATATTTTTAAGGCAGAGATAGATAGATTCTTGATCAGCACAGGTGTTGGGGTTATGGAGAGAAGGCAGGAGAATGTGGTTAGGAGAGATAGACGAGCCATGATTGAATGGCGGAGTAGACTATGGGCTGAATGGCCTAATTCTACTCCTGTTCCTTGTGACATTATGACCTTAAATGATGCTTGCAGCATTGCAGCAACCAGCAACTCCATCCTGTTGGTCTGCCAAATTCTTGTTTGTATTTATGGCCTGTACATAAGTCGGATGTTCATAACCTGGAGAGGACTTGTAAACAAGAACTGTACCTACTACATGCAAAACTTGAAGCATAGACCCTTAAGTTGATTACTCTGCCTGTGGTGCTCAACTTCTTGACCTCCATCTCAACTGCAGTAGAGGCTATTTACTAGACAATGCTGGGTCAGCCCACTGCTGCAAATAGAATTTCAAAGAAGGTCTTTAGTCAAAGAGGGGAAATCTCATTTTATGCAGACAAGCAGGAAGCACAGACAAGACGATCAGCTGAGAATGTAGTCTTTGCTCCGAAATTCAAGGCAGTGATGGGCTGGGTCTAAAAAGCAGTGCCAGCTTTAAAGCATAGCAGGCCAAGTTGAAGTCAGTGAGAGACGAGGCTTAGCATGATTTTGCAACATAATGATGTAAAAAAAAAACACACGTCAGAGTGTTAAAAATTGACATTGCAAAAAATAAAAATAAAACAACAAATTTATAGTCTGGTCCATAAGAGCACAAGTCTCTTTGACTTTTCATAAGGTCCAGATTGCCAGCTCAAGCCTTGGTCAAGGTGTGAGGGATTGCACACTTATGGCATGGAACATACCTAGAAAGCTTGCACGTGCAAAATACAGGACAAACAGTGGAAAGTGTGGATGGTAAACATCATACACCAAGGAAGTTCTCAGGTTTCAATTCACCTCGGGCCTTTCACTGTGTCTGCCAAAATTCCAGCATAGGTAGGATGGAAAGGGTGACCATTGGGAGATAAGGTGTATCAACGGAATTTTTGCCTCTTCACATCAGTTATGACATGAACAAATATTGCTGCTTGGTCATATATACTGAGCAATAAGGGGCATCATTGGTATATTCACTGACGTTTATGTACAATTCCTCAGATGTTCCCACCAGTTTGTAGATGTGCTACGGTACAATCTGAGGAAGATTCTTGACCTGGTGTCATCTGCTGTAAAGTGCACAATCTGGCCATTGCCAATGGAACCATAACAAGAGGAGGAGGATCAAGTAAACCGTGAGTTGAATGAAGATGACAAACAGAGGACCTCCTCAGGTGTGCTATCTGGACTTGGCTCCCTGATCCAACATTGGTGCCACAAAGATGCAAGGCAATGACCATCTCCTCTAAGAGTGAGCTTGATTTTCAGTGGTACAAATAATGAATCAACAGCCAGGAGATGGCCGTTGACCAGAATGTGACCCGGACTTGATGCTTATTTCTGAGGCTGCAAGATCCTATTGGATGCTTGGCATTCTGCAGTGAAGAAATCAGCTCCTTACTCTACAAAGCCTTTCTACCACCTTCAAGGCACAGGTTAGTTTTGTAACAGAACATGCTCTTTGCCTGGATGACAACAAATCCAACTACTCTGAAGCTTCATCAGAAAGACAGTTCCTGTGAAGAGTCCCCATTCAGTCATGCTGCCCGCCATTGTGGCTGCAAAGTGGATGGCAGCACCTAGAAAGTCTACATCCTCTAGATAGATTGCCTTTATTGTCATTCAAAAATGAATTTGAATGAAAATCATTTGCCACACAGCCATAACAGTACAGAGTAAAAAACACAAGACACACAATTACAAGTTTAACACAGACATCCATCACAGTGACTCCTCCAGGCACCCCCTCACTGTGATGGAAGGCAAGAAAAATATTTTCTCTTCCCACATGCTTCTCCCACGGACAGACAGTTCGACTTCTGCCTCGAGGCGACCGAGGCTCCAGACTCGCGGAGATGGAAGGTCCCACAGCCGAGCCACGCAGGGTGATGAAAAGTCCCACGGCCGAGCCGTGCAGGGCGGCGGAAGGTCCCGCGGCCGGGCGATGGAAGGTCCCGCGGCCAAGCCGCGCGGGGCTATGGTCCTGCAAGCGGGTCGATCAAGCCCTCTGACTCAGGGTGGTCAAAGCCACTACGGTTGGAGCCGGTCGCCAGCCAGGGACCTGCGAGCTCCCGATGTTGCAGTCCACAGGGCCCCTGGCCGAGCCTCCGGAGGTAAAGCTGCAGCCTTCGAAAGTCGGCCAGCTCAGAGATGGTAAGTCCTGGCCCTGCGACTGGAGCCCTCAGGATCTATCCCAGCTGGAGGCAGCGCGACGGAGATTCGACTCGGAAAAGGGTCGAGGAAGAGATTTTAAAAAGAAAGGTTTCCCCCATCCCCCCACCACCCCCCCACATATACACAGCTAAAAATAGACTACTACACACATCTAACACTAACACATAGACAAAAAAAGAAAGAAGACACAGACTGCCGGCGAGCCGCAGCCGCATGGCAGCGCAGCTACTTCCGGTAGACATGATAGACATGGGCAACAACTAGCAAAGTACAACATCAACTGACTTAGAAGTAGACTGGTTGTTCCGCTGATGCTGTTGAAGGTGGCGATTTCCAATCTAGCAGCACTTTGGGAAACCTTCACCACAAGCAAATGGTTCAAAGAGATGGCTCCTCATTCTTTCCTCAAGGGTATCTAGAGATAATTATTAAATGTAAAATTTCCACCACTGCTCTCAGCCCATAAGTAGATAAAAATAAGGTAAGCAAAAACACCATCACCATCCGGACTTTAATATCCCTCAGCGTTCACTTGAACGCAATTTGTGAATGCAAGAACCCTTCAAGCCAACATTCCAAACAATATTTTAAACATTCAATCAAGGGCTACATCTTGGTGCATGCCCAATATGCCTGCATTTTATGTGTCTTTGCTTTTCCTACAGGTTCTGTATGCTGGCTGCGATTAGACGGAGAGTGACGGTTATTTGCAGTGGTGAAGATGGCAGGTAAGTCAATGCAAGCAGTCCTGGATCTAGAATGGTGTCCAGTCATGCTTTGCACACTGTTCAATATTGCTGGGCATATCTGGCTCCTTCAATTGTACACATGGAGAGCACAGAAAGAAAATCATAGATGCAGACAAACTCCCTTACCAGTTTCTATAACCGACCATTTTCCCTCAGAGTGCAAATCAGTGGTGCAAATAAATGTTGCACCATGCCATAGAATTTTTAGGTCCTGGAATTTCCTTTAAAAGATTCATCCCATAAAAAAGTTATTTGTTTAATTAAAATGTCATTGTCTGTAAAGGGATCGATTTTACTGTGCCATTAAAGCAATTTAAGCCATTGGATATTCAAAGAAAAAAAAGAAAATCTGCAAAATATTCTGTTCATTCCTATAAAAGGAGCATTGTAAAATTAAACATTTTTACTCTGTGACCAAAGTCAATTTTATCTTGTAAATTCATTTAATATTAGTTTGAAGCCAAATCTAATTTAAAGGTTAAAAGAGACTGCATTAGACTACCCTCAGGAAGATAGTATCTAATCCTGAGAATACACTCTTCTGCAATCATTGTTACTGTAAATCCCTGTGAGATGAATGCCTTTTTTGCCTAAATTACACATTTAATCAGGTTTGCAGCCCAAATTACAGTCAACTTCTATGTTTTATTACTTGTCTTGTGTCTTTTACTATCTACCAAACTATAGCAAAGTAAGAATTAATTCAGAGAGGAAGCATTAACCCTTGGTGTAGAAGACAATTGTCACAGCGCTAATGATTGCTGAGTGAACATTAGATAACACGCACTCTAATTAAAATAAATTCATTTTGTGGTAGAAATGTTCCCTTAATATTTTGCCGATCTTTAAAAGGACCATTCTGTTTTGCATATTGTAGTTTATTCAACATAAGAAGCATAAACTATTTTCATAAACATAGCTGGTACAGTCCAAAGTATATGACCCGAAGCTCAACATTAAATCTAAAAGAGAATGGGTTGTATGTTAAAATAAAAAAATAGAAAACCTAAAATAAAGCAGGAAGAGGGGGCACATAACTCACTGAAATACCACAAGGCTTCCTTCTATTTCTATCCTCTGAGTAAACCAGCTATTCTTGGGTTACCTGTCCCATTGCTGGCAAAGGAACTAACTAGTGCACGGTGGCGCAGCGTTAGAGTTGCTGACTTACAGCGCCAGAGACCCGGGTTTGATCCTGACTGCAGGTGCTTGTCTGTACAGAGTT
Organism: Rhinoraja longicauda; assembly: GCF_053455715.1. NCBI lineage: Eukaryota > Metazoa > Chordata > Chondrichthyes > Rajiformes > Arhynchobatidae > Rhinoraja > Rhinoraja longicauda. The sequence goes on along the minus strand of NC_135956.1, from coordinate 63,899,360 downwards.
TGTACCTTTTTCCCGTCATCAGTGGGGGTTTCTCTGGTTTCCTCCCACACTACAAAGATGTACAGGTTCGTAGGTTAATTGCCTTATTTGTAAATTGTCCCTAGTGGGTGTAGGATAGTCTTAGTGTGCGGGGATCGCTGGTCTACGTGGACTTGGTGGGCTGAAAGGCTTATTTCCGTGCTGTATCTCTAAACTAAACTAAACTAAACTAAACTGCTCCACTTAGATCAGACTTAAGCCATCAGCCTGTGTGCCGTTTGTTATCTCTGCTGAGACAGTGACTTCAACCTTTTAGTCTGCCAATCACCCTGTCTCAACTAATAGAGCAACAACAATGAATCTGTGGGCTTGAGCTTCTTCATTGAACCCCACTGGGTAAAGTTTTACTGTCTGCTGGTGAGCCTGGAATTAAGGCCATTTTGCACATTTTGTGTCGTTAATCAACCTCCCATCATCTGTCCATCAAAACAGCCAGAATAAGAACATAAAAAAAGGGGTAAGCCATTTAGTTTCCTGAGCTATTCCTTTACTTCATAAAATAATGCTGACCTTCTTCAACTGTTTCTTCCCGTGTTATTCCCACATTCATTAATCACCCCAGTATTAAAAAAAATGAGCAATCTTTTCTTGAATGTATTCAGCAAGTGAATCCTCTGAGGTAGAGAATTGCAATGATTGTTAAACATTTGATGAACGAGTTTCTCTTTGACTCAGCCCAATATTTATTCTCAGACAGTTCTCAGGCTAAGTCGGCTTTTAACCTTTAATGATGTCCACTGCAGAGTGATACTCGAGAGATGACGTGTTCAAACAAATTATATATTTAGTTATATATATAGTATATATAAGTTTATTCAATATATAAGTATATATTAGTTTATTCAAGGGCACTTTGGAACCTCTTACAAAACATTGCTGCAACCAAAGAAAAATTCATCACATGTCACAATTATGGACAGGTAACAATCATTGCTCCCAATCAATAGTAGCCTCAGGTTGCAGAAACATTTTTGCAGCAAATTCCTTGCCAATTCTTTAAAAGAGTATATATATTTTAATAAGATTACTTCTCGTTCTTCTGAATATAAATCCAGTCTCTATTCAGGAAACAACTCTTTCATTCTGAATCTTTGTTGCACTTCTTCTAAGTGGTAGGAAGATAAAGTCTAAAAGAAACCCTGGCTTCTTCAATATCCTGCAAACATGCAGCTCATACCACGTAGAAAAAAAGGGGCAGAAAAGCACAGATCATGCATACTTGCAAGATCCATTCCATGTCGCACATCATTAGAGCTTAAATATATCATTATCTACTCTGGAAGTTCTTACCCAACAGTAAACTGAATAAGAAGTGAAAAAGGTCAGAAACACGCAGGTCAGGCAGCATCCGGGGAGAGGGTAGCAGAATCAACTTCTTCAGAAATAAAATGTTGAGTTTTTATCTCTTGCTGCAGATGCTGCCTGTGTTGCTGAGACTTTCCTGCATTTTTATTGCAGATTTCTGCAGCTGTAGTATTCTGAGAGTACCTTCATCCCCCACTACTATTATATTCTTATCCTTGCTCCTCAGGCTTAAAAAAATATATCAATGGAGAGAGTAACTGCAGTGCGTTTTGTGGATGGTATATACTGTAACTATGGCATATCAGCACTGGAGAAAGTCAATCTTCAGATTGGTTGATGGGATACCAGTCAAGTCAATTGTTTAGTCCTCAGATGAGATTGAGCTTCTTGAATGTTACTGGAGTTACACATATCCAGGCAGGCTGAGTCTATGATCTCAGAATATCAAGCCTGTTCTTGAAGCCACATTTTAATTATGGCCGGTCAAGTTAATTTTTTGGTGGCCAGTTAGGCCAAGATGTTGTAAACAAGATGTGGTAAACTTGGCTAGTCATTTACTAGACACCTGTGAGGCATGTATGTTACTGGCCACTGGGCAGCCAAATATTCTCTACGTCTTATTGGATGTGGGCATGGTCTGCTTCATTTCTATGGAATTAACCCACATTGATCTGACCTGATGATGGAAAGACAGTCATTGATGAAACAGCTAGCTGAGCATAGGACACTGGCTCAAGAAATTCTTAAGAGCGTGAAAATTAGAAAGATGCCGTTTCTGTTGTCACCTATCCATTTTCTCCAGAGATCTGTTCTTCAGCCAGAAGGATCCTGACCCGAAATGTCACCTGTCCATTTTCTCCAGAGATGTTCCCTAACCCACTGAGTTATTCCAGCATTTTGTGTCTAACTTTGGTATAAACCAGCATCTGTTACTTTTTGTTACATTTTGCCTCGAAAAAATTATGCAGCTAAATGAAGTGTCACAATTTTCCAGTAGTATCAAATTTCCTGGTCCCTGGTGGTGTAGAAACATGAATTAAATTATTCAGGTGGTTTTATTAGTAACAATGGAAGGAATTGAGTACGTGGTGGTAGAAATACGCTCACCCATCTCATCCGTGGATATGTGGAATCTGTATCAGTTGTGGGTATCGGATCTTGGGAAAACCCTGAAAATCTCAAGCATTTTTGACGAGAACACTCAACATTCAATATTCTGCCAATTTGAAACTATCTCTATATAGGTTCAACCATCTGAAGAAGGGTCTCGACCCAAAACGTCACCCATTCCTTCTTTCCAGAGATACTGCCTGTCCCGCTGAGTTACTTCAGCATTTTGTGTCTACCATCCACTCTTTTATCAGATTTAATTTAAGCAGAATATAATGTCACAGAATGAACTGATACAATTACTGGCCCATTGACCGTAGTCATTTAAATACAGTGTAGGACATGATGAGGTTGAATTAGAATTGAAAACCATAGCATTATTACTCAAAATCACTTGACATTTACTTATTATGATCAATGATGACAAGCAATACAATAATGTTATGAGCTTGTGCACACACCAGCAACACTTTTAATTCAAACAGTTACAATCACTTTGATAATGAAACTGCTCAGCTCAATCTCCTTTCATACCGGATCTCAATGAAACAGCCAGCAGAAGCTGAAATATCACCCTCGACACCGCAGTCAGCAATAACAAAAATCAATAATTTTCAGTTTTATTAATTTTTTTGTGAATGAAATTACACTGTACAGGGATAATTTGCAAGCAAGTTGCCTGATAATAGCATGATCTAATACTTTGCTTACCTGAGGTAGGAGTTACGGAATAATGGTCATGCATTTGAACCCTAGGTTATAGACCTCATTGTGTCAGTGACATGCTGTTTAATATAAATTGACCATTATATTTCCTGCCCCACCACTAGTTACAGAAACAAATATTCACACAGTACATTAGAAAACATTCTTGCATTGCAATTCCTTGTCTGCAAACCTATTATGATATTGCCATCCAAATAGACCGTGTACATTGAGATGGTAAACAGACTTCATCCACTAGTCTATGTCATAAGGGAACAACCAGCAATGTAACATACATTTTATTAAATTATATAAATGAGAAATTTTAAAATAACCTCTTCTTTTATGGTTGAATTTTGATTCCTATCTAAGGGAATAAGCAATTATATAACCGAGCTTTCACAAATAAAACTGTTCCAAAACTAACATGCTAGAATAGACCCATTGAATGTACAATATTTCTACCAAGGGAGTTAAAGTTACCATGGAGAAAAAATACAGGATTTATAATTTCAGTAGGTATTGGTTTATAAACTAAATGTTACATGAGATTACTTTGCTGGAAAGACTGCTTTTGTATATATTCAATTTTATTAACTTTAATCAGCAATTGAGCGAGATGAACAAGATAAATCACTGTTGCCAACATATGATGTATCCTCAATGATCCTGCCTGTCAGAGTTAAACTCTTTCATAAACAGATAGCTTCCATACAACAGATAAACAGAATATTTTGGTAAATGTTTCCACCACATATTAACCTCAAGTTTTTTGGGTAATGTTCAGGTCCACTGCAAGGCATCTTACATGAGACATGAGGGACTGGAATCTTGAGCAAAGAACTCAGGAACTCAAACAGAGGGCCTTCAGAAGCATGAACCTGAAATGTGGTCTTTCCATTTCCCTATTTCCCTCCACAGATGCTGCCTGACCTGCTGACTGCATCTTTATAAGCTGAATTGACTTCTGCAGAGGATGAAAAACTAGTAGGAACCTTGTGAAGGCTTCAACATTGTTTCTTATTAGAGTTAAAGTAGACTTATTTTTGCCTAAACATGCTGGACAGCTTTAAGCCTCTGCTGTGTGTCCTTCTGCCATCCCACCATGCCTGATCTGAAACCAACGCAGTACTTCAGCAGCTCTTATATTAATCTTGAAGACCAGAAATAAAGTATTATAGATACCATTTTTTACAAATCGCAGCAACGACCAGTGCAATTTAATCAGAAGATAACCAGAAAATTGATCAAAAGGCACAAAGAACACTGTAGACATTGGAAAGCTGAAATAAAAGCTGGGAATGCAGGGCATACTCAGAGGGTCTGTCAGCAAATGTAGAGAGAAAAACAGAGTTAGTATTTCTAAGAGTTAGTTAATGACTTTTCATCAGAACTGAGAAAATGTGGAAATCACACTACAAATTTCAGACAAAGGGGAGGGATGGTGTGAACAAGGGGGGATATGCATGGTAAGGTGGAGATAAAGAGAGTCTGAGTAACTGTGATGGTGTTGCTGCCCCCCTTAAGTAACAGCAAATGTTTTTCACTGCTAGATATGCAAGGTGAAGAGAAATTGTCGACAAATCTGTTGGACTCCAAATTATGGACACAGGTTAGGCAGCATTTGGGTATAAAAACATAGATTGTGGCTCGTCACGTGCACCCCATCCATCTCACACACTTTTCCCCAGAATCAGTTTTAATGCATAAAAAAGCATGAAACATCATCTACTGCAACTTCACCATATGCACTTAATCTGTGCCTTCCATATTTTGGCACATTACAGGACCAGATGTTGGTTTCCCAAAAAAAGGCGCAAAGTGCTGGGGTAACTTAGCGGGTCAGGTCGCATCCCTGGAGAACATAGATAGGTGACGTATCAGGTCCGGAGTCTTATTCAGGCTGATTTGTGTGGCTGGGGGAAGAAAGCTGGAAGAGAGGAGGGGCAGGACAAAGCCTGGAAAGAATTAACAGGTATGCGGTGTAAGGTGAGAAAGGGTTTTGATAGGCCAATGATTGGACAAAATCCAGACATGAAAAGACATAAGGAGAGATAGTGAAAAAATTGCATTGTTTCAAGAACTTATAAAATAATCTCATGGCCACCAGCTATACCTAACTTTGTGTTGATCACATTGAACGATCTTTGTTGCAAACACACACTGGCACCATCCCTCAACTCTTTCTCAGTTACCTCATAGACTGCACAGGGGATGTCTCTGCATCTGTGCAGAACTTGTTGATTTTATTAACTTTACCATTAACTTCCACCCTGCCCTCATATTCACCCAGACTATCTCTGACACCTCTCTCCCTTTTCTTGATCTCTCGATCACAGGGGATTGACTGACGTCTACTACAACCTACCAACTGCCACAATTATCGGGACTACACCCTCCTCCCACCCTGCCACTTGCAAAGATACCATCCCTCTACTCTCAATCTCTCCATTTGTGCCACATCTTTCTATTCTTTGACATCTGAGATGTCCTCTTTAGTAAATGTGGTTTCCCCTTCTGTTCTCATTGAAGGGTCCCTCATCCATGTCCTGAAGTTCAGATCCCGTCACAATTTTATGCGCTCCCAAGGCCCACATATATGTCTGACTTGCAAGGTGAAATAAGTACACAAAGGAACTTGTTTTCTTTATAAACGCATTCTTTCTGATGAGCGTAAATGTGACTTTAAGACTCACAATTTTCTGTTTAACTCTAGAAACTCTAGCAAAGCTCAAGCATATTCTCATGTGATCTGCCGGCATTTTCCCTATAGTAATGTATAGAATTGCTATGCACTCAACAAAACACTGCCATGCAATGCTTTATGCTCTTTTAAATATTGCTGCAGACCGTGGTTCCAGAGAGTTACTGTTCTGAATCACCTACCAACTGCTCCATTTAAGATTTCAGAATGTGTTTGAGAATAGAGTTTGCAGAGTACATAAAAACTGTGGGCAATTGCCAGAAACAAGCTCTTCAGATAAAGCATGGCGTGCACACCCAGACTTAACATATGTAGAAAGGTTAAATGATTACAAGAGAGAGTAAAAGATAATCAGGCAGCACCAAGGTAAAAACATGACAGAATTAACAAGTTTAGTAAAGCTTGATGAAAATGGATCTAAATAAAAGGACAGAAACAAAATTGGGAAACTGAAGTAATTGATTAAAATAATGTCACTGGAGCAGTAAATGAATGTGGTTGTAGTTTGTCCAGAACTGGCAATTAGATATTCCTGGAGGGATAGTGAGGAAAGAAATGAAGGAGAATGCAGTTAATAATTAGTAGCAATTTAATAACACTAGAGGCTAAGGATTTAAGCAATAAAATAGACTATACAAAATCCCATTGGATCAAGCTAAGAAATCATAAGAATTCATTCACATAGCTGGAAGCCCACCAAAGAGTGGAAAATAAATTGAGGATGAAAGTTTTGGATAAATTAGAGGCCTGCACAGTTCTAGTTGTAATGCTTATCACTTTTAATTATTCAAAAAAATATATGCAATTGACAAAAATGTTTGCAAGTGTAAGAAAAGACGATCACAGTATATCCAGGATTGTTTTCACCGTCAGTATGCTGCTCCTTCAACAAGGAATGAAACCCTACCTGATTTAATTCTACGCAATAATTTAAACCAAGCAGTGAATCTCGAGACTGTGACAGTTAATTTACACACTTAGAAGTCCCACAAACAACAATATGATAATGACCAGGCAATTTGTTTTGGGGTGTTGTTTGAGGGATAAATGTTGTAAGGCTGTGGAAGCAGTGATAACGTTACAATTGGGTTCATTATGAGAATAGAGATAATTAAAGAAGAATACGGAAGATTTGTTAGAGGAAATAGAATGAGTTATTCCAAAAGTAATTGGTTCTAAAAAGAATTTGCAGAATACAAAGCAGGTATATCGCCTGGTCCAGGATTTTTGAGCAGTGTCAGACGGAAGATGTAAAGACTGTGTAATGGCAGTTTCTATACCTTCTCAAAGTCCAACTTCGATAGCCATTACTTCTCAGGGATGGAATGGAGGTATAGCTTACGCACACATCGCATTCTGAGACAACAAAAACTAATCTTCCAAACGCTGTTTCTTGATTAATTGGTCTTTATTAAAGTAGCACAAATCAAAAGAGTAATTCAGAACTTTTCGTTCTTATCAACTGTTTCTTCTTCAAACAATACAGTAAAAATCGTGTAGTCATTACCGTGTGATCCTCGTGAGTGTGGCAGTCGTGATTGTGACTGGCACGAGTGTGGCAGACCTGAGTGTGGCTGGCGTGAGTGTGATAAAAATCTGTATTCTCTCCATCCTCCGAGACTAATCTGACCCACAATCTCTGTTGCTTCGCTAGCCTCCTCCAATGTAGACACTCCCCATTACGTATCAAATCACACCCACAAGCATGCAAAAAAGACAGAAACTAGAAATATTAAACATAGCCATAATACAATGACAGTAACTAAATTAAGCGTAAATGGTTCCTACAGACTGTTATAATTAATTAATCTTCCTTGGGTAAGAAACCTGCAGAATAACAATTTTGAAACGAGAGGTAAAGATTATTTAGATAACCAGTTATCTTAAAACCAGCTATAGACAAACTTGCAGTTCATAGTTCAAAATATAGAAGTGCACAGGGGAATGAAAGCCAATATGCAGGGAATTGTTCTGGGAAAATCACAAGCATTTTTAAAATTTGAATGATTGCATAAAAGGACGAAAATGGGTATTGATTATGGATTAATAGGCAAGGTATCATAATGTTTCTTGGAAAATTGCAAATACTGCTCGCTGTTCAAGAAGGGAGCAAAGCAGAAGAGTGGAAACTATCGGTCGGTTAGCCTGACTTCAGTGGTTGGTAAGGTTTTAGAGTCCATCATAAAGGATGAGGATTCTGAGAAAAATAGGCTGAAGTCAGCATGGTTTTGTGAAAGGGAGATCTTGCCTGATAAACCTGTTGAAGTTGTTTGAAGAAGTAAATTGCAGTATAGACAAAGGAGAGTCAGTGGATGTGGTTTACCTGGATGTTCAGAAGGCCTTTGATAAGGTGCTGCACCTGAGGCTGCTAAAAAAGATGAGAGCCCATGGTATCAAAGGAAAGATTCTAGCATGGATAGCAGGTTGGCTGGATGGCAGAAGGCAAAGAGTGGCAATAAAGGGAGCCTTTACTGGTTGTATGTCAGTGACCAGGAGTGTTCTGCAGGGGGGTCAGTGCTGGGGCCACTACTCTTCACGATGTATATCAATGATTTGGATGAGGAAACTGAAGGCTTTTTTCAGCCAAGTTTACAGATGATATGAAGGCAGGTGGAGAGGCAGGTAGCGTAGAGAAAGCAGGGACTCTGCAGAAGGACTTGGACAGATTGGGAGAGTGGGCTGAGAAGTAACACATGAAATAGAGTGTAGCCAAGTGTGGAGTCATGCATTTTGGTAGTAGAAATGAAGGCATTGAGTATTTTCTAAATGGGGAGAGAATTCAGAAATTGGCGATGCAAAGGAATTTGGGAGTGCTAGGGGCAGGATTCCCAAAATGTTAAAGTCAAATTAGTAGAAAGGAAGGCGAATGCTATGATAGCATTTATTTTGAAAGGGCTAGAATACAAAAACAGGGATGTAATGCTGAGACTTTATAAGGTACTGGTCTGACCACATTTGGAGTATTGTGAGCAGTTTTGGGCCCCATATCCGAGGAAGGATGTGCTGGCATTGGAGAGGGTCCAGAGGAGGTTTACGGAAATGATCCCAGGAATGATGGGGTTAACATGTGATGAATTTTTGAAGGCACTGGCCTGTACTCACTGGAGTTTAGAAGGATGAGGAGGGATCTCATTGAAACTTGCCGAATAGTGAAAGGTTTGGAGAGAGTGAATGTGGAGAGGATATTTCCACTAGTGGGAGAATTAGGACCAGCGGCCATAGCCTCAGAATAAAAGATCGGAGATGAGAAGGAATTCTGTTCATCAGTGGCGAATCTGTGGAATTCTTTGCCATAGATGGCTGTGGAGGCTGTTAATGGATATTTTTAAGGACGAGATTGAAAGATTCTTGATTAGTAAGGGCGTCAGGGGTTATGTGGAGAAGGCAGGAGAATGGGGTTGAGAGGGAAAAATAGATCAGTCAGGATTGAATGGTGGAGTAGACTTGACCAGAGGATGTTAGAACTGAAGGAAATTACAGAGATAAGAATGGTGAGATGAAGCAAGAGATTCTAAAACAAGAATGAAAATCTTACAGTATAATGTAAGCTTGCTTAACCTGGGGCCATATGGGTTTTGGGCTAATGGGATGGTGCAAATTAGAGAGGATGGCAGAAGGATTTTGGGACACTCATTTCACAGTGAGTAGAAAAATAGTGAGGCTGGCCATGGGTAAGTTGGGACAAACTAATCTGGTGATAACAAAGACATAGATTGTACTGTTTTACATTTTATTAACAGGATATGGGTGGCACTGCCTGGTCCAGCATTTATTGTTCATCCTAAATGTTCTTGATAAGGAGATGGTGAGACATCTTCTCGAACTGTTACAGTCGCTACATGGAAGGTACTCCCATAATAGGCTTAGACATTTGGCTGAAGTGAGGCTGAGATTGATAGGATTAAAATTGTGAATGCTCAGAAATTCAGAATTGGACAATTGTAGATATCTTGGAGGGTGTAAGGATGAACGATGAATGGTGAACGATTGGGAGAAGGGGAGATGCAACGTGACCTGGGTGTCATGGTGCACCAGTCATTGAAAGCAAGCGTGCAGGTGCAGCAGGCAGTGAAGAAAGCGAATGGTATGTTGGTATTCATAGCAAGAGGATTTGAGTTTAGGAGCAGGGAGGTTCTACTGCAGTTGTACAGGGCCTTGGTGAGACCGCACCTGGAGTATTGTGTGCAGTTTTGGTCTCCTAATCTGAGGAAAGACGTTCTTGCCTTAGAGGGAGTACAGAGAAGGTTCACCAGATTGATCTCTAGGATGGCGGGATTTTCATATGAAGAAAGACTGGATAGACTAGGCTTGTACTCGCTGGAATTTAGAAGACTGAGGGGGATCTTATAGAAACATATAAAATTCTTAAGGGGTTGGAGAGGCTAGATGCGGGAAGATTGTTCCCGATGTTGGGGGAGTCCAAAACCAGGGGTCACAGCTTAAGGATAAGGGGGAAGTCTTTTAGGACCGAGATGAGAAAACATTTCTTCAGATTGGTGAGTCTGTGGAATTCTCTGCCACAGAAGGTAGTTGAGGCCAGTTCATTGGCTATATTTAAGAGGGAGTTAGATGTGGCCCTTTTTGCTAAAGGGATCAGGGGGTATGGAGAGAAGGCAGGTACAGGATACTGAGCTGGATGATCAGCCATGAATATATTTTAAATGGCGGTGCAGGCTCGAAGGGCCGAATAGCCTACTCCTGCACCTATTTTCTATGTTTCTATGAAGATGCTTGCTGAGATAGATAAGGCTAAGGATGAGAATTTTAACATTAAGCCATAGAGTCATACAGGATGGAAACAGGCCCTTTAGTCCAACCTAACCATGCTGACCAAGATGCCCCTTTGAAGCTAGTCCCATTTTCCCACCTTTGGCCCACATCTCTCTAAATCTTTCTTACTCATTTACCTGTCCAAGTGCCTTTTAATTGCGTAGAAAGGAACTGCAGATGAATTGAATTGAATACATTTTATTAGCCAAGTATGTATACATACAAGGAATTTGGCTCGGTGCATTGCTCGCAATTAACAACACGATATACAGTAAACAATTAAGAATAAAACATTATAATTTAAATATGCGAAGAATGAAATAAAATACCAGAGCAAAAGGAGGCTACAGACTTTTGGTTGTTGAGTAGAGCTACTGCTCGTGGAAAATAGCTGTTTTTATATCTAGTTTGTGGTGGCTTTGATTCAGGAAGGAGGGAAGTGCTTCAAAGAGTTTGTGACCAGGGTGAGAGGGGTCAGAGATGATCTTACCAGCTCGCTTCCTGGCCCTTGCAGTGTACAGTTCATCGATGGAGGGAAGATTACTGCCAACAATCTTCTTGGCTGATCGAACGATGTGCTGCAGACTCCAGATGTCATGCTTGCTGGCTGAGCTAAACCAGATCATGATGGTGAAGGCGAGGACAGACTCTATGATGGCAGTATAATACTGGATCATCATTGCCTGTGGCAGATTGTGTTTCCTCAGCTGCCGCAGGAAGTACATCCTCTGTTGGGCCTTTTTGACTGTGGAGTCGATGGTGCCCTCCCATTTAAGGTCGCTAGAGATAATGGTTCCAAGGAACTAAAATTACTCCACAGATGTGACTGTGGTGTTGTTGACAGTGAGTGGGGGATGTGGAGGGGCAGCTCTCCTAATGTCTACACTCAATTCCACTGTCTTAAGAGCATTGAGCTCCAGGTTGTTCCGATGGCACCAGGACGCCAGCTGTGTCACTTCCTCTCTGTAGACAGATTGCTTCCCATCCTAGATCAGTCCAATCAGGGTTGTGTCATCCGCAAACTTGAGAAATTTGACAGAGGAGTCTGTGGAGGTGCAGTCGTTGGTGTAGAGAGAGTAAAGGAGAGGGGACAGTACGCAGCCTTGCGGTGCTCCTATGCTGAGGGTCAGGGGGTCTGAGATGTGCTTTCCCAGCCTCATATGCTGCTTCCTGTCTGTCAGGAAGTTGGTGATCCACTCACAGAGGGGTTCAGGCACAGTCAACTGGGAGAGTTTGGAGTGTAGTAACTCTGGCACAATGGTGTTAAATGCAGAGCTAAAATCCTCAAACAAAATCCTTGCATAGGTCCCGTGGCGGTCTAGGTGCTGGAGGATGAAGTGCAGGCCTAGGTTGACCGCGTCATTCACTGATCTATTGGCCCAGTATGCAAACTGCAGGGGGGTCCAGCAGTTTATAATGATTTATAATGATGATAGATACAAAGTAACTCAGTGGCTCCTTATGCTTCCTGTCTCGACTCAATCCGAGGATCCCGACGGTCCTTTCGGGTGAGGCAGAGGTTCACTTCCACCTCCTCCAAACTCATCTACTGTGTCCATTGTTCTTGGTATGGGCTCCTATATATTGGCAAGACCAGTTTTAGACTTGGCAATCGTTTCGCTGAACACACGCTCAGTCCGCCTGGGCCTACGTGATCTCCCAGTTGCTAAACATTTTAACACCCATTCCCATACTAAGCTTTCTGTCCTGGGCCTTCTCCACTATCAGAGTGAAGCCACATGCAAATTAGAGGAACAGCACCTCATATTTGGCTTGGGCAGCTGACAACCCAGTGGTATGAACATTGATTTCTCTAATTTCCAGTAACGTCTGCATTCCCTTACCCCTGCCCCCTCCCCACCCTAGTTGTCCTACTAGTCCCACCATTTGCATCCTTATATCTCTTCTCCATCACCTCTTCCCCAGTCCACGGTAGGCCAATATCGGCTCCACCCTTCCTTGGTCATCTGTTGCCGCCCCTGCTTTATTCTGGCCTTTTCTTACCTCCAGTTCCCTCCCCTCTAATATCAGTCTGAGGAAGGGTCCCAACCTGAAACGTCACCCATCCTTTTTCACCAGAGATACTGCCTGAGCCACTAATGTTACTACAGCACTTTGTGTCTAGCTTCGGTATATACTAGCATCTGTTGTTCCTTTCTACACATAATTCAAATATCAGTTACATTGAAGGAATTCACTGCTTTTAATTGCTGCTTATAATGAAAACATTTTTGTTCTTGGCTCAAATTGAAAGAGATGTTCGTTTCATTTATGATTAGCTAGTGGATTTTTGTAAAGTCACGCTATCAGTGCTCCCTGGTTGCAAGAAATTTGCTGCAATCCAGCAGGATATGAATGTTGATTTCTCTAATTTCAAGTAACTTCTGCATTCCCTCTCTCCCCCACCCTAGTTGTCCCCATCCTACTAGTTCCATTGTTATCCTTTCGTTATCACCTCTTCCCAGCCTACAATGGGCCATTATGGCCTCAGCCCTTCCTTGGTCATCTGTTGTTAGCTCTGATTTGTCTGGCCTTTTCCTACCTCCAGTTCCCTCCCCTCTACTTTCAGTCTAAAGAAAGGTTCTGTCCTGAAACGTCACCCATCCTTTTTCTCCGTCCATCTTTCAAATGTTGTTATTGATCCTGCGCTGCTTCACTAAGTCACTACTTAACATGTTTTGATGTCTTAGATCAACATATTACTGCAGTCATTATGCAAGCTAACATCATTAAATACCTCAGCGGACCTTCATTTAATATAACCAGTAGAACTTAAAATATAATCTTTGGTTAAGCAACACCAATAACATTCAATTTTAAAATAGCTGCGATCAAATCAGGTCAGAAAACTATTTTAAATATTTTAATGCAATAGGCACTGATGTTTTTGTGACCTTTATGATATCACTGGAATTGATGAGTGACAACTCAAAGTTAAGCACCTGAATTTATGTGTGTAATTCTTGTCTTCTGTAAAGATCTTAACACTGAGTGACAAGCCAGAAATGACAGGGATGTCTGGCAGGTGCACACTCCCACATTTTCCTCTTATATACACATTCATACTCCTTATGTTGGTTGGTAATAACCCTCTTCAGAGGTGCTTATGCAAGCAAAGCTGATAATATCTAGAGTATGTCGTCCTCATCTTTTTGAATGCTTTTTCTTCTAGCTCCCTTAGTTTTCTTTGGAAAATGTCAATCGAATCATATCTTACAGCTTTGATATAGGTTTTCTCTGCAGATTCACAGAGCACTCACCTGAATCTCTTGAACAGCATGAATTCTGATATGATTGCTGCGAAGGAAAGTGATTGTGGATGTTTGTTGTAATTGGTGGCATTCTTTCCTGTGGTGCTTCTTCCAAATGGGGTTATCGCACAGTTCACTCTTGCATTAACCTTTGGAAGATGCCTGTTTGTAATTTCCCTATTTGTGAGGGCAGATTACTTGATTATTGTCATTATTAGTTCTACCCTGCCTGAGTGCAATAGTACATGCATGTCATGCTATTACCACACTGAACACTGGCAAATTCCATTCAGTTATTACAGGAAAATAAATGCGATTGGCAAAGTGGGTAAATAGGAATGATCCAGTACTGGTCATTTAAACATGCAAAATTCATCTTCAGTTTAACTTGATTACGATTTTCTTTACAGCAGCAGTGAAAGTTATTTAACTATGCAATATAAATTGCCTTTGCTTTATTTTGCTACTGTAAATGGATGGGCACATAAAGAGAACACTAGACACTATGATAACCTGAACAATGGCACCTCAGATATTGATATTATTCGTCATGTTTTTGGTTACTAATATGCTCTGGTCAATACAACACTGGTCAATCAGAGCATAAAACCACAGAAATTTATGCTGGCCAGAAATGGATCTTTGTTCATCTCACTTCCCAGCTCTCAGTCAATAGCCTGTACATTGTGCCTCTTCAAGTGCTCATCCAGGCACTTTTATTTAAGGTGGAGGGGTTTCTGTTTTTTTTTACTCTTTGAGGCAATGAATTCCAGAACCCCAACCAATGGTTGAGTGAGATAGTTTCGAACCATACCAGCTACTTGCCCTGCTAACTTTCACTCCAAGATCCATCTGTTATCATATGATCCTTTGCCTTGTTTGTCCTTGAGAAAAACTTTACCCCATACTTTGACAGGCTGAATTCCATTTGCCACTTTTATAACCATCTAACTAATCTATTGCGATATTTATGTGTCACTGGCAATCACAAAGTTACTTTTGGTATTCAAGGCAAAATTCTTAATTATGACACTTGCATTTTAATGCAAACCATTTAATTCCACCATGAAAATCCAAGCATCAGGCACTATATTCTGCAGAACCATACTGCATACAGTCTCTGGGTATTAAAAGTCCACCAATTGCTTTCTGCTACTGAATCAAATTGTAACCCAATTTGCCAATTTCATTTGGATTTTAAAGGCTTTTACTTTCCTGATCAATCTGCTCTGTGGGACCTTGTCGAATACCTTGCTATAATAAATGTTTACTACATTAAATGCTCTCTTCTCAGGGTACGTCCTAATTGTCCCTTTAAAATATTTCATCTAAATAAATGTTGTTCTTTTCTGAACAAATCTAATATATGACCTGGAACAACCTGTGCATCTCTAAATTCCAATTTATGTCAATGCTCAGAATAGTTTCACCAACACTTTGTCCATTTTGAATGTATAGGAAGGAACTGCAGATACTGGTTTACACTGAAGATAGATGCAAAATGCTGGAGTAATTCAGCAGGACAGGCAACATCTCTGGATGCAAGGAGTGGGTGATGTTTCGGGTTGAAACCCAACAACATGAACATTGAATTCACCCATTTTAAATGACCTCCCACAACCCCTGCCCTCCCCCTCCTCCCCTTCCCCTTTCTCTTTCATCCCCCTTCACCATGTCCCACCTGGACTCGCACCTATTTCTCCCCAACCCACATGCTTTGTTTTGGCTTCACAATTTACACCATTTCAATCTTTTTGTCTCACACCTGCTTTTTTTTAATCTCTGGCCTTTGTCCAACCATCTGCCTATCAGAAATACTTCTCTCGCCAGGTTTTGTCCTGCCTCTTCTCTCTTCCACCTTTCTTCTCCCCCACCCCCCTTACAATCTGTCTGCAGAAGTGTCCCAACCTGGGACGGCATCTATCCGCATTCTCCTGAGATAATACCGGACCCACTGAGCTACTCCAGCACTCTGTCTTCTCTTAAACTCTTGTCTATGTGGGCTCTGTCATGCTAACCGTACATTCAATGGGATACACTGCTACTATGATACTGATCACTCATACCAATTAGATTGTTTCTGTATTATCCTAGTCACTGAGATATTGAATTTACCAGTTACTGTGAAACTCAAGGTATTGCCTTCAGAGAATTCCAGTCACTTTGATAGCAATAGCACTGGCACCGGTCACTGCGATATTCAGTTCCCGATATACTGACATCATTGGTCACTATGACACTAGTCATGCAGATACCCGACCACTGGTCATTCTTCACCAATATTGCTGCAGCATGATACTCTGGTCACAGTGACACTCAGATCATTGGTCATCATGATACTTTAATCACTGAAATGTTGATATCACTATGACTGAAATGCTCCTTTCACTGTGATGCTGGTCACTGAGATTCTGATATCACTGCTCAATATGAACTGGTTACAATGACACTGACATCACTGATCATGGTGATAAATGTCCATTCATCGTGCATGCCTGGACACAGTGATGCTGACATCCTTGCTCACTGAAATCCTTGTCACAGAGATACTAGTTGCTGATGTATTGGTCATATTAAAATTCTTGTCTCTCTGACATCAAAACTGAATTTAATTAAAATTAATTTATTTAAGGAAAGCTCTTTTCCATTTTGCTTATATTACAAGTCACAGAGGTGGTGACATTACTGGTCATGATGATAGTTGGGTTATTTTCTGTTTTGCTTATGTGCTCTGCTTGACAATGATTACCAGATGAACCTTTCTCCCCAAATGAAAAGAAGAATGATTTGTATGAGTAGCAACTTCAAAAATCTCAAGGCGCCCCAAAAATCTTTACAACTACTGAACTGTACTTATTGATTCAACTATAGGAAAACTGGAAATAGGAAATCTAAGAGAAAATTAAATGATTGTGATCTTGGTCTTGCAGTGAAAGCTCCCTCAAAGAATGCAAAGGTTAGAGGTGCATGGTGAAGGTATTATAGCCTTGTTTCTGATCTTTGCTCCTTGTGAAGCCATTTACCTGCTGAGAGTATGAATTCAACTCTTGTGAGTTGAATGTTTTTGCATTGACAAATAATTTTTACTATGACAGCACTTGGAGGATTTATTCATTACTTTTAGAAGTTTTCAAAAAAATCAGATCAATTTGATCCAAAATTGATCTGTAAAGTACAAAAAAATGAGCCATTTTCGAGCAGTAAAAAGTCTTTGCACTATTGGTAAACTTCATGCTGGGAAAGGGTTACAGAGCTGAAGGGATCATGTATGGAACATAATCCCTGTAAGCGACTGGCTTTATTGTGCTAGGTGATAAACTTTGATTTAAAAGCTGCAATGTCCAAGAAGCCATTCGTTTAAGCGAAGGATTAAAAGACTTCACTTTCCAAAAATCATGTGTTTGTCATGATCCGTTTTAGAAAGTTTTTAATAACATACTTCTCATCTTTTATTTTTGAAGAAAAAGTTTTATTTTTATTTTTCAATCCCTGATGCCATTCACTGCTCCCAAGATAAGAAGCCAGTGAAGCTGCCTCCTCCCAGCATACTTCAGATGCAGCTCTACGACCACCATTGTCAGCTCACCCCAGTTATTATCATTGTCAATCCTGCGACAGAACGCTATGGTTTCAAGTCACAAAGCAGGATTTGAGCACATAATCTAGGCTGGCATAATCACTCTACTATGGTATTGAAGAGATGTAACATCATCAAAGTTTCCACCCTGTGGAGAGAACTTTAAACTAAGACCAAATATTCTTGTTTAGATGAACAATAAACACATCTGCTCTATTTAAATATAATGGAAAGACTTCTTGGAGTTCCATGTGTAGGAAAGAACTGCAGATGCTGGTTTAAATTGTTCTTCTTCTTTCTTGTCCATCATCCATGTTTCAAATGTTACATCGCTGTCATCGTCCGTGCTGAAAGGGATGCAGGTTTCCGGCGACAATCAGTGGGAGCCATCACTTGTACAATAGATGATGGTGGTAGCAGAATTAGCTCAGGACACTTCCACATTCCAGCCCCGCGACGTGGACGCTTCTGCTATGGGGCTGCTGGTTTAAATCGAAGATAGACACAAAATGCTGGACCCTTCTTCAGACTCGAGTCCGAATTCAGATTCAATTCAGTTTAGAGTCTGAAGAAGGGTCTCAACCCGAAACATCACCCATTCCTTCTCTCCAGAGATGCTGCCTGTCCCTGCTGAGTTACTCCAGCATTTTGTGTCTATCTTGGAGTTCCATGTTTTCCACATTAAACCATAGAGCTCAGTAGGACGCCATTTGGCCCATCATATTTTGGTTGGCTATGTACTGCATTCCCCTACTCATTCCTTGCCTCAAATGTTACTGTTGAATCTGCCTCCATTGCCCTTGCATTGCCACCAAAATCATTTTGAATTATAAGAACCTGCTCAAATTCTGTTTTCTTATAGTGCCCTGATCCTTTTGCAAATTATCTTAAAGCTGCACCCTTTGTGTTATGAACCTCCTAACAGTGAAATTATTTTATTTGAGAAAATGTTCTGTCAAAAAGTACTTATTTTCCTTCCTGCTCAAAGGTGAACAATCTCAGTTACTTTAGTCTTTCCATATGACAGAATTCCCATATCACTGGAAACTGTTAAGTAAACCTGGTCTTCACGGTTTTGCCATGCTTTCTAAAGTCTTGTCTTCAGAATTGACCACAATGCTCTGTCTGTACTGTACTAACGTTGCATAATGATTTTTCAAAACTTTATTTCTATCGTCATAGTAATATCATTAAAGTTGTCATTCAACTGCTTGTAAAACAAATCTATATTTGACTACATTAAAAATATCATAGTACTTAAAAAATAACTTAATATGTGAAGCAATCTGAGATTTCTCAGTAACATATTAATTAGTTGAGAGTGTTTTCTTCACTCACTGTCAATTATTCATCCTCCATGGAAAAAAATACCTCTATCCTTGTGATTGATTGAACTGTGATTAATTCTTATAATGCACAAAAACATAAGTGTGAACATGTCATAGAGTCAACGAGAGATACAGCATAGAAAAGGGATCTTTGGTCCATTAAGTCTGTGCCAATCATCAACAATCCATTTACACTAATCTTACGTTAACTTAATTTTAATTTTACCCACATTCTTATCAATTTTCACCCAGATTCTACCACTATCTACACCCTGGAGGCAATTTGGTGGCCACACTTTGGGATGTGGGAGAAAACTGGAGCTTGCAGAGGAAACCCATGCGGTCACAGGGAGAACCTGCAAACTCCTGACCGACAGGATACACGGTCAGGATTGAACCCATGTCTCAGGTCTTATGAGAAAATGACTCTACTTGATGTTTCATTGTGCTGTTTTGTTCCACGAATTAGTGACATTGCCCAGTTGTGTGGAATATATCAAGGTGACTTTATACTAGAAGGGACATCAGTTACATTACAATTTCTTACTTCAACATTTACTTAATCTCTCTGGTTCAAATTGGTGGCGAATTGGAATAGGATTGTTCTAATGTGGGCCACAGTTTAAGAATAAGGGGTAGGCCATTTAGAACGGAGATGAGGAAGAACTTTTTCAGTCAGAGAGTGGTGAAGGTGTGGAATTCTCTGCCTCAGAAGGCAGTGGAGGCCAGTTCGTTGGATGCTTTCAAGAGAGAGCTGGATAGAGCTCTTAAGGATAGCGGAGTGAGGGGGTATGGGGAGAAGGCAGGAACGGGGTACTGATTGAGAATGATCAGCCATGATCGCATTGAATGGCGGTGCTGGCTCGAAGGGCTGAATGGCCTACTCCTGCACCGATTGTCTATTGTCTATTGTCTATTGTCTCACTTTTTTCCAATTAAGATTTTATAACCAAGCCAAACAGAATTTTCCTATTGTGATCAACGTAGCCTTGTTCCCAGTTGTATGTTTAAAGCTATCGAATACAAATCTGTGATTGTTGAGCTTTGCAAAATACATTATTATAACGCTAGCAATCTTTAGTCCTATAGTTCCCACAGTAGTATTAATCTCGGTATAAATGTCAAAATCACCACAATAACCCACCATCTTAACAATGGATATTTTTGTCAACAGGATATTTGCTAAGAACATCTTTTAATTCTCAAAAAGAAACAACTCATGCAGTCATGATTGAAGATGCACAGATTTGATGTATATACAGTACATTGATAAGAGATGTTCAAGCTGCCTGCATTGTAATGGCAGATTCTAAAAAGACTGCTTCTTTTGGATTCTTACATCATTCTTTTGCTTGAAAGCAAGCCAAATATTGCATCTGCATCTGCCATAAATATAGTACTCTACCATAAGGTAATTTCCCCATGTACAATTATGGATCTTTGTTAATCCACATGGAATTTGTGTCGTAGTCATACAGCAAGGAAGTAGGCCCTTCGGTCCAACTTGATCACACCGACCAACATTCCCCATCCACACTAGTTCCACCTGCCCACGTTTGGCCCATATCCCTCCAAACCTATCCTATCCATGTACCTGTCTAAATGTTTCTTAAATATGGTGATAGTATCTGCCTCAAATACCTCCTCTGGCAGCTTGTTCTTTGCACCTATGTGTAAAAAAAGGTTGTTCCTCAGATCCCTATTAAATCTTTCTCCCCTCAACTTAAACCTGTGCTTTCTGTTTCTTAATTCCCCTACTCTGGGTAAAAGATTCCATATATTCACCCAATCGATTTCTCTCATGATCTTGTATACCTCTATAAAATCACCTCTCTTCCTCCTACGATCCAGTTATGGAAACAAAATAGATCAGAGATAAGTAAGATAGACACAAAATGCAGGAGTAACTCAGTGGGACAGGCAGCATCTCTGGAGAGAAGGAATGGGTGACGTTTTGGATCAAGTCCCTTCTTCAGACTGAAGTAAGTAATGTCAGGTTTCCGTTTTGTTTGCATATGAAATACTTGTTTGGCAGGCTGGAAATTTAAAAGGATGGGCAATTTGAATCATTTTCTGTTTTGAATATTATCAAAGACTTGTTTTAACATTTTCCTCCACTTAAATCCCAGTAATATTTTACCTCAATTTGCAATGCATGGATAATGTGATTATCAACAGACAGCCTGTTGTTTTCTCTGTTGACCCATCAGCTCCTGCACATCCTCACCTGCTGACATTGATGAACAAGCATTGCTTTGGCATGCGATTAGTGTTTAGTGCACATAAAGGCTCCAGCTTTGACAGCAAACTGCAATGGTGGGGCTAACTGCAGACAATCAACATGATCTGCTATGCAATAGACAATAGACAATAGACAATAGGTGCAGGAGTAGGCCATTCAGCCCTTCGAGCCAGCACCGCCATTCAATGCGATCATGGCTGATCACTCAATCAGTACCCCGTTCCTGCCTTCTCCCCATACCCCCTCACTCCGCTATCCTCAAGAGCTCTATCCAGCTCTCTCTTGAAAGCATCCAACGAACTGGCCTCCACTGCCTTCTGAGGCAGAGAATTCCACACCTTCACCACCCTCTGACTGAAAAAGTTCTTCCTCATCTCCGTTCTAAATGGCCTACCCCTTATTCTCAAACTGTGGCCCCTTGTTCTGGACTCCCCTAACATTGGGAACATGTTATCTGCCTCTAATGTGTCCAATCCCCTAATTATCTTATATGTTTCAATAAGATCCCCCCTCATCCTTCTAAATTCCAGTGTATACAAGCCCAATCGCTCCAGCCTTTCAACATACGACAGTCCCGCCATTCCGGGAATTAACCTAGTGAACCTATGCTGCACGCCCTCCATAGCAAGAATATCCTTCCTCAAATTTGGAGACCAAAACTGCACACAGTACTCCAGGTGCGGTCTCACCAGGGCCCGGTACAACTGTAGAAGGACCTCTTTGCTCCTATACTCAACTCCTCTTGTTACGAAGGCCAACATTCCATTGGCTTTCTTCACTGCCTGCTGTACCTGCATGCTTCCTTTCATTGACTGATGCACTAGGACACCCAGATCTCGTTGAACTCCCCCTCCTCCTAACTTGACACCATTCAGATAATAATCTGCCTTTCTATTCTTACTTCCAAAGTGAATAACCTCACACTTATCTACATTAAACTGCATCTGCCATGTATCCGCCCACTCACACAACCTGTCCAAGTCACCCTGCAGCCTTATTGCATCTTCCTCACAATTCACACTACCCCCCAACTTAGTATCATCTGCAAATTTGCTAATGGTACTTTTAATCCCTTCGTCTAAGTCATTAATGTATATCGTAAATAGCTGGGGTCCCAGCACCGAACCTTGCGGTACCCCACTGGTCACTGCCTGCCATTCCGAAAGGGACCCATTTATCCCCACTCTTTGCTTTCTGTCTGTCAACCAATTTTCTATCCATGTCAGTACCCTACCCCCAATACCATGTGCCCTAATTTTGCCCACTAATCTCCTATGTGGGACCTTGTCGAAGGCTTTCTGAAAGTCGAGGTACACCACATCCACTGACTCTCCCTTGTCAATTTTCCTAGTTACATCCTCAAAAAATTCCAGTAGATTTGTCAAGCATGATTTCCCCTTCGTAAATCCATGCTGACTCGGAATGATCCCGTTACTGCTATCCAAATGCTCAGCAATTTCGTCTTTTATAATTGACTCCAGCATCTTCCCCACCACTGATGTCAGACTAACTGGTCTATAATTCCCCGTTTTCTCTCTCCCTCCTTTCTTAAAAAGTGGGATAACATTTGCTATCCTCCAATCCACAGGAACTGATCCTGAATCTATAGAACATTGAAAAATGATCTCCAATGCTTCCACTATTTCTAGAGCCACCTCCTTAAGTACTCTGGGATGCAGACCATCAGGCCCTGGGGATTTATCAGCCTTCAGTCCCATCAGTCTACCCAAAACCATTTCCTGCCTAATGTGGATTTCCTTCAGTTCCTCCATCACCCTAGGTTCTCCGGCCCTTAGAACATTTGGGAGATTGTGTGTATCTTCCTCAGTGAAGACAGATCCAAAGTAACGGTTTAACTCGTCTGCCATTTCTTTGTTCCCCATAATAAATTCCCCTGCTTCTGTCTTCAAGGGACCCACATTTGCCTTGACTATTTTTTTCCTCTTCACGTACCTAAAAAAACTTTTGCTATCCTCCTTTATATTATTGGCTAGTTTACCCTCGTACCTCATCTTTTCTCCCCGTATTGCCTTTTTAGTTAACTTTTGTTGCTCTTTAAAAGAGTCCCAATCCTCTGTCTTCCCACTCTTCTTTGCTATGTTATACTTCCTCTCCTTAATTTTTATGCTGTCCCTGACTTCCCTCGTCAGCCACAGGTGTCTCTTACTCCCCTTAGAGTCTTTCCACCTCTTTGGAATAAATTGATCCTGCAACCTCTGCATTATTCCCAGGAATACCTGCCATTGCTGTTCTACCGTCTTCCCTGCTAGGGCCTCCTTCCAATCAATTTTGGCCAGCTCCCGCCTCATGCCTCTGTAATCCCCTTTGCTATACTGTAATACCGACACTTCCGATTTTCCCTTCTGCCTTTCCATTTGCAGAGTAAAACTTATCATGTTGTGATCACTGCCTCCTAATGGCTCTTTTACCTCTAGTCCCCTTATCAGATCAGGATCATTACACAACACTAAATCCAGAATTGCCTTCTCCCTGGTAGGCTCCAGTACAAGCTGTTCTAAGAATCCATCTCGAAGGCACTCTACAAACTCTCTTTCCTGGGGTCCATTTCCAACCTGATTTTCCCAGTCTACCTGCATGTTGAAATCTCCCATAACCACAGTAGCATTACATTTTTGACACGCCAATTTTATCTCCTGATTCAACTTGCACCCTATGTCGAGGCTACTGTTTGGGGGCCTATAGATAACTCCCATTAGGGTCTTTTTACCCTTACAATTTCTCATTTCTATCCATACTGATTCAACATCTCCTGATTCTATGTCACCCCTTGCAAGGGAATGAATATCATTCCTTACCATCAGAGCAACCCCACCCCCTCTGCCCACCTGTCTGTCTTTTCTATACGTTGTGTACCCCTGGATATTCAGTTCCCAGCCCTGGTCCTCTTGTAACCATGTCTCAGTGATCCCTACAACATCATACTTGCCCATGACTAACTGAGCCTCAAGCTCATCCACTTTATTTTTTATACTACGCGCATTTAAGTACAACACTTTAACTTCTGTATTTACCTCCTCTCTCACATCGTTCACAATTGGCCCTGCCCTTAATTTCTTTTCCGCTCTAGAACTTCTGTTCCCATTCTTCCGAGAGTCTTTTGCAATATCTCCTGTATTCCCTTTTACCTCATCTTCATATTCACAATTTGTTAACCCCTCCCCCCCACTACTTAGTTTAAAGCCACAGGTGTCACACTAGCAAACCTGCCTGCCAGAATGTTTGTCCCCCTGCTGTTAAGATGCATTCAGAGATTATTCACAAAAGAAGGTATTGAAAGGTTTAATTCCAAGAAACAAGATGCCATCAGACATATTTATAGTTTAGTTTAATTTAGTTTAATTTAGTTTCGAAGTATAGCATGGAAACAGGCCCTTCGGCCCCCGAGTCCGCACCGACGGGTGATAACCTATACATTAGTTCTATCCGGCACCCAATTACAAACCCACAAATCTGCACAACTTTGGAATGTGGGAGGAAACTGGAGCATCCGGGGAAAACCCACGCTGTCACGGGAGAATGTATAAACTCCATGCAGATAGCAATCATAGTCAGGATCGATCCTGCATCTCCCGTGCTGTAAGACAGCAACTCTACTGCTGTGCTTGTGCTTCTAGTTTAGCTGGCAAAAAAACCAATGTGGTGCTTTGGCATTTGATTTTATAATGGAGCATAGGGGAAACATCCTCCATTTTATAGTGAAGTATTCGATTCCAGCCAACTGATGAAGGATAAGACGTATTTGCTAAGTTTGGCATTTTAGTGCCTATTTTACCTTCACCATCACACAATCTGAAATGTACATTGCATTTACAATAATAAAGTCATAGGATCATAGAGAGATACAGTCCAGAGTCCATACTGACCACTAATCCTGCCCTAACCCTATGTTTTTATTCTTCACACATACCCTTTAAATCATCACAAATTTGGCCACTCACCTACACACTAGGGACAATTTATAGTAACTGATTAACCTAACAACCTATATGTCTTTGGGATGTAGGAGAAAACCAGAGCACGTATAGGAAACCCTCACGGTCATTGGGGAGAATGTACAAACTCCACATAGACCAACGGATTGAACCTGGGTCTCTGGTGCAGTGAGGCAAAACAATTAGCAAGATTTTCCTCCAGTGTTAAGACATGATCTTTTTGCGAGAATATCCTTACCAATTTTAGAGTGACAGTCACACAACATGGAAACAGGCCCTTCGGCCCAACTTCCTCACGGTGACCAAGATGCCCCATTTACACTAGTCCCACCTGCCTGCCTTTGGGCCATGTCCTTCTAAACCTTTCCTATTCATGTACCTGTCCAAAAGTCTGTTAAATATTGTGATAGTACCTGCCTCAACTACCTCCTCCAGCAGATTGTTCCATATACCATCCATCCTTTGTGTAAAAATGTTGGCTTTCAGTTTTCTATTAAATCTTTCCCCTCTCTGGAGAAAAGGAATAGGTGACGTTTCGTATCGAAGAAGGGTTTTGACCTGAAATGTCACCTATTCCTTTCCTCCAGAGATGCTGCCTGACCCACTGAGTTACTCCAGCATTTTGTGTCTACCTTTGATTCTAGACAGTGCTGCCCTGTTAAAAATGATATCTCTCCTACCTATACACCTCATAATTTTATAAACCCTGTTTCTTATGATTTTATGTCAAGAATTTCAGGAATTGCACTCTTGCCTTTTGCAGGAACCTTCCTGGGGAGTCTCTGCAGCATCCCTATGCGCAAGGCATCCCTGCTTCAGGTAAGATAGTTGACCAACCTCTTCCTGGCTGGAAACTGAGGAACAGGCTTGCTACCCTCTGGAACCACTATAGCATTCACTGGCACCCAGTGCTAATTTGAGGGAGTTCAAGTAATGGTCCTAAATGGAGCCTGCTGAAAGAGGAGGCATTCCACAAAAGAGCGTGTAACTAGTAGACTGGATAAGCACAAACCAATATACTTAATACATCTAGATTTTCTAAAAACAATTGATAGGTACCACACAAAATGGTGTTTCTGGAAATGAGGACCCACTGGTCTATGGTGTCATATCGGCATGAACAACAAGTTAGCGAGAGGATAGAAACCATAAAATATAATTACATACACAGAAGTTATACCTTTTTAAACATATTTACAGGTATGTTCAAATTGCAAACAAAACCATGTAAAGTATCTGTACCATAGATTGCAATAGCAATTATTTCTGGATAAAATCACTTGAGGATTTCCCTGCTCAACACAATTTAGCGCAGTTGATATTTGCTGGTACAATCTCCAACCTTTCCTTATAAGGCACAAGACGCAGGGAAAAAACTTGCTGTAAATCAGCAGAAAGTTTTGAATTGAAGGCTCCCAGAGTGACATCAAAGATTAACTCAATGGAGGCACAAGAGACTGCAAGTGCTAGAATCTGTAGCACAATATCATTGGCGGAATCAATTTTTTTGTTGCTGATCAGAAATGCTGAAACATTTCTGCGGGTCTCCTGGCTAAATGCTTTGATGTCTGCCAGACAGATTGACCCATACTTCACAGAGTTATGGGACCACTCATGTGGTGAGACTTTATCGGGGTACTGGATCACATAGTGCATGGAGTGAGGTGACCTCACACACTGGAGATTGCTGGCACTCCTTCCCTGCATTTACCCTTACTTTATGCCAGCTTTGTCTGCAACTGGAATGTAGCTGACATGGAGAGGGGCCTGGCCATCTTCCTAGCCATCAGCTCAGCAATGTTGCAGCAGCTGTGAACTTTGAATACAGCTCCCAACATAAACTGTATTGATCCCATTTCAGTACGAACTGTGCTCAAACTGGTCCAGCTCTGTTCTTGGCATTTTTGCCTAATTTCAGTCCGACACACATCATGTGTTTAGAGTACAAAAAGATGAAACCCAATTCCTTGGCAAAGATTTTCCTCGGGTCGCCTTGTTGCTGTTGGTGGTTACGTGAGGATCAGCCACTCCCTCAACCATTCGCAATTCATCTTCATGGCTTGAGTGAACACATACAAGGTCAATTATCCAAGTTAGGCGATGATACAAAGCTAGCTGAGAAAGTAAAATAAAAATAGAAAATACTGGAAATGTTCAGCAGGTCAGGATGCATCTGTGGCAAGGAGACAACAAAGCTGTCGGTAAGGTGGAAGAGCAGGATGACACTGATGACAGTAAAGCCCGTGTGACCAGGGGACATGCCGTTAACAAGGTTAATTGCTGAAAGACGAATGGGAACAGTTAAAAAAGTGAGAATGTGGGCAAATCTGTCAGGGCACAGTCCAACCATCTTGACTTAATATTGAATTCCATATCTTCAGTCTTGACTTGAAATGCCAACATCTTCATTTCCCACCACAGATGCTGCCAGACCTGCTTAACAGTATTTCCCATAAATAATGTAGGCATCATCTTAAAGGGATGAATAGCCTCCTTCTGCATGCAAAAAAATCCTATGATTCCAGACATGTGAACAGATGTAAAATGTCATCATTTCACAGCAGATACCCCTTTGTGCAAGCTTTATTTATCTCCCCCAACATCCCTGTTTAAAGTGACCAAATGTCAAATTTCATTTCAATTGCACAGCATTGCAGGATTTTGTGGGATTACTTTGGTGTTTTGTAATATTATGATGGACTACAATTTTATTTATGTGAAAATTGCAAACCAGTGGCTTTGGCCATAAGCTTTTGTTCGTTCACTTGCATGTTATGACATTGTGGACCATGCATTGCATGTTATTTTCACAGATCGACAGTGCCACCAGCAGAAAATCAGTGGCACTGCAGCCATTCCACAACATCTAAATTAAAACTGGAGATACTTACTACCGTCTGCAGTGGGAGAAAAACACATTAACATTTTAGTTCCATAAGGTTTCAGCATAATGCAGTGCATATTTCTGTATACAAAGTATATATTTCAGGAATGGCCAAACTGTGCGTCTTTAACGGTCCATGCATCTCTCAGAGATTCACAGGAAACTATTTTTTAGCTGTTCTAACATCCTAACTTTGGCAGATAATTATCAGAGCCTCTGTACTGTACTGGCTGAATTCACTAGCCCTCTAATCTCAGCAGACTGGCCATAAAACATGCACAGTAAGCTGGTCTGGGTGACCTGTAGTCAGCCACTGCAGTGAATACAGGTGATGCACCTGCAGTCACCCTGCAGATTATTTTGATAAATGTCATGCTAACTGCAAACCTGAGACAACATGGTGCGCATTCTCTCCCTATGAACAGAATGACACTTAAGCTTCAGTAACTCTTGCTTTTATTGTCGTAAGGGTAGAGACTGCTATTACATGACCACGTTAAGCTATTAATTCACCAGCATTGTATGACCATCACCTTGTTTATCAGAGATAGACATCTAGGATCAGGGTCAAGGTCAGTGTCTATGAATCTCCCATAGGTGCAGTTATATTTCTGTACCGTTGTGTAATGAGAGCCATTTGTGACTTTTCCCATCAATGGGTACAGACATCAGCCATAGATCAATCTTCAAAGTTAGGACTCTGCCTTACCTTTTACAATGATGAATGCAAACACCTTATCACCTATATCTCAATCATCCGTCATCTCCATCCCTTGTTGCAAGGACTGATTCTGGTGTTTTAAATTACATAAAGGAACTGCTATACAATGGATTAGTCTCTTTCAGTTGAATAGGTCCATTCATTGCTCTGCACAATTTATTTATGTAACATGAAATTTCAAACCTTCACAGGAGTGCTTTATTCAGCATGCAAAATGAAATAAAACTTAAAGGTCAGAACTTAAAAGCTCATTCATTTTGGCCAAAATAATAACAGCTGAACGAACCTTGGCAAATTCAACTGATCCTCCTCTGTGCTTGTCTTTCATGAGAGCTTCATTGTTCTACTATGACGTTGCACTGCTACTGTCAGGTGGTTGACAAGATGCTGCACTTTGTGGTGGAGGAAGTGGATGCACCTGCTTGATATCCCAGGCCTAGTCCAAAAATCCTTACACAAACTGCGGACCCATTCTCCCATCTCCAGAGCTCACAATCCACAGGGCCCTTCCATTTGGGTTCTTATCATCTCTTGCTCTATTCCTTGCTAACTACTGATGAAACATTGACCGCCTTCACCTTTCCACTCCCTTCACTCATTCTAACCTACCGCCCAAGACCTTGTAGCACTCGGCTCATGAAGAACCAATCCATGCATCGTTATTAAACCTGTCAACTCGTGCTGTTGCCGTCTGAGGGCAAATATCACCTCTCATACACATCCATCACATACCTCCTCCGTCCCCCTGGATCATGATCCCAGCATCAAGTGTCAGGCCATTGTCTCCCACACACTCACAAACCACATTTCCTTAAATATCTTCCCTCAGGTTTTCAACTTTGTCGTGCCCAGTCCCGCAATGCCCATGCTACCTTCTGTCCATGACCCATTTGCAGTATTGTCTAGAAAGATCCATTGTTTTAGCCCGTTCTTGCCCCACTAAACCGTTTCCTGCCATCTTAATTCTGTCCTTTCTCGCCTGGTTCATTACCTATCCATTTACATCTCTGTCATTTCGACATCATCCAATTCTGTGGCCCCAAGCTGTTCAACTTCATCATGTATGTACAATCCCATTACCTACCATCCCACATCAGGAAGGTCTGAGTCCTTCATTTCTTCCTTGAACAGAGACCCAATCTGTTCCCCTCCTCCAACACATTAATTTGCCTGGCTGAATATGTCCTCAGATTGATCAACTCAGATCAAATGTGCAGCTATGGGCACAGACATAACCCAAGCTACAGCAACTTTATATGGG
The DNA here is from genome assembly GCF_053455715.1 of Rhinoraja longicauda. Classification (NCBI taxonomy): domain Eukaryota; kingdom Metazoa; phylum Chordata; class Chondrichthyes; order Rajiformes; family Arhynchobatidae; genus Rhinoraja; species Rhinoraja longicauda. The sequence goes on along the minus strand of NC_135956.1, from coordinate 63,869,510 downwards.
ATACATGGAATAGCCTTTTTCAGTCTTTCTCAGGCCCATTTCTCTAACCCTTTTTTTGCTACATCAATGCTGCTTCCTGCACCAATTCATGTGCACAATTACAGTGAGGTACAAGTACAATGAAAAACCTTGCTTGCATCAACATATTATACATAAATTGTATACAAATTATACATAACATTTCTAAAAGAAAGACTGCCAAAAACAAGACATTATTGCAAAATCAATTTAAAAAAGAAGCAAGTTCATGGTTGTGCAACAAATGGACTGTGGTATTCTGTGATCAAGGTAGGATTAGGGTTGTGCAGATACCGTAGGTTCAAGAATTTGATAGTTGTAGGAAAGTGGGCGTCCCTGAAACTGGTGGTGTCGGACTTTTGCCTTTTGTATCTCCTGCCCAATGGTAGCAATGAGAAAAGGGCATGACCAAGGTGATTAAGGTCTTTGATGATAGACCCACCTTCTCGAGGCAGCGACTCATGGAAGGGAGAGCAGTGCACATGATGGACCGGGGTTGAGTCCTCCACTTTCTTACATTACTGTGCATTGGAATTGTTACACCAGGCCATGATGTAATCGGTCAAGATACTTTCCGCAGTATATCTGTAAATGTTTAGAATATTCAGCACCATACCAAATCTCTTAATATTTCTAAAACTCTTGTCCCACTTAGGCGATTTTTTAGTCGACTACTAGGCTGTCGCCACATGGGCGCCGGGGGGTCGCCTGTATGGTCGTGAGTAGTCTCCAAAGAGTCGTAGCGTCTTTCTGGTCGCCGCTGGATTCTCCTGCCTTATCCCCACAGCCCTTGACATCCATACTAATCAAGAATCTATCTATCTCTGCCTTAAAAATATCCATTGACAGCCTCCACAGCCTTCTGTGGCAAATAATTCCACAGATTCACCCTCTGACCAAATAAATTCCTTCTCATCTCCTTCCTAAAGGAACAGTTGGACAGGTACATGGATAGGGCAGGTTTGGAGGGTTATGGACCAAGCGCAGGCAAGTTGGACTAGGCTAGCTGGGACATTGTTGGCCGGTGTGGGCGAGTTGGGCCGAAGGGCCTGTTTCCACACTGTATCAATCTATGACTCTATGAATGTCCTTTAATTCTGAGGCTATGACCTCTAGTCCTAGACACTCCCACTAGTGGAAACATCTTCACCACATCCACTCTATCCAAGCCTTTCACTATTCAGTACGTTTCAATGAGGTCCGTCATTTTTCTGAACTCCAGCGAGTACAGGCTCAATGCCGTCAAACGCTCATCATGTTAACCCGCTCATTCCTGGGATTATTCTTGTAAACCTCATCTGGACCCTCTTCAGGGCTGGCACATCCTTCCTCAGATATGGTGCCCAAAATTGCTCACAATACCCCAAATGTTTTGGTCAAAAAAATAACTTGAATGCACATGATTAGTCATTTTCTTAAAACTTATTCCAGGTTCAGCAGTGTAAATTATGCTCATAAAGAGGCAGGAATTCAATCTATTCTGTTCTTCAATTATTTGATTTCATTGAAATCAAACTTGATACTACAGATTAATGTATATGCCAGGCGATCAGGTGGCAGATTCTGGTTGAATACTGTTCTGCTGTTCAATTGATTCACAGCACTCCATTGATACCCAGCTAATAGATCTTTTCTGAATCCTTTCGTGTTACTGCAATAGCAGATCCATACAACACAATAGATGCCGACTTCAATAAGAAATTTTAACTTTATCTTGTTTGGATTGTGCAGTGGTGCTTCCTACCAATGCAGTCATTGGCATATGCATCTGCACCATATAGATTTGTGAGAACAAGGTCAGTTATGCCAAGAAGGCAACTAATATCAAAGACCTTCACCACCCTGATCTTGCTCTCATCTTGCTGCAACCATCAGGAAGAAGGTACAGGAGCCCAAGAACCATTAGCTCTGGGAACAAGAGCAGAAACAGTTAATTCCCATCAACCATCAGGCACATGAAACACACAAATCTAACCACAAGCCTACCTCAGCACCAAAGCACCATGGACTTAGTATGGGTTGCACTACATACGATACGATAGAACTTTATTTATCCCGGGAGGGAAATTGATCTGCCAACAGTCATAAAAACACAAAATATATGAGACATGAAATTAAAGTGACGAGTGGAAAGGATTGGGGATGTGCAAAGATTGGGGGAGAGTCTGTCTCAGCCTCAGTTTACCCCACACAGAAGAGGGAGGAGTTGTACAGTTTGATAGCAACAGGGAAGAAGGATCTCCTGTGTCGTTCTGTCTTGCATCTATTGGAACCAGCCTGATGCTGAAGGTACTCCTCAGGTTGGCCATTGTTTCATGAAGGGGGTGAGCTGTATTGTCCCCTTCAAGACCACCTCCCATGAATCCAACTCCGCCCCCAGGACGGAGCCAGCTTTCCTGATGAGTTTGTTAATCCTGCACCCTGCTGCCCCAACACACGACAGCAAAGAAGATGACACTGGCTACACTGACATTGGTAGAACATCTGGAGAATCTTACTGCAGACATTGAAGGAGCAGACCCTTCTCAAGAAGTACAGTCGGCTCTGTCCCTTCTTGGACAGTGCCTCAGCATTCCTGGTACATTCCAAGGTATTTGTACTCCCTGGTAAACTGCACATTCAGACCATTGATGGAGACAGGGGACAGGGGTGTTCCTCTCCTCCAAATATCCACCATGATTACATATTTCAGTTTGCACTATAGCTAATCTAGTATACCTAGTATACCTAATGATTTATTGTATTATTGTTTATTGTATATTTATTTGTTGTGTTGTTGCATTATTGTGCCTGTAAAAGGTACAGCAAGTAAGAATTTCATTGGCCCGTTCCTGGTGCTTATGACAATTAAATACTCTTGACTTTCGATCATTCCTTCCTGCCAGATCCCTACTACTTTCCCCATTTACAACTGTAGGTGATTTCACGGTGGTTTAAACCTTACTTAGAAACATCTCCAAACATCACTGGAAGTTTCCAAGTGCATGTAGGTAATAGGATTCTGACCTGCCAGTAATGTACTTTGGTGATATATCCTCATCAATTTAAATTGAAATGTAAAAAAATATAATTAGCACACCTATACAAAACTAAAGGAGATACAATTAACTGCAGATGCTGGAATATTGGGGAAAAATCAATCTGCTGGGGGAACTCAGCAAGTCAGGCAGCATTTGTGGCAGGAAATTAACATGGAGCATTTATGGAGGGAAATAGACAAACTAGCCCAGCGGTAGAGATTCAACCCAAAATATTATCTGTCCATTTCCATTCACAGATGCTGCCTGACCCACCGAGTACCTCCAACAGAGCTGTCCTGGTTTAACTACATTGATTCCATGACAAGAAAACACATGAACTTCTCGAATTCCTTAGAAGACAAAGGAAATTAAGTATGTCTCTAATAACTCTTATCAATTTCTACTGCTGTATCATAGAAACCATCAAGCAAGATTTTTCATTGTACTTGTACCTCACTGTAAATTAGGCACATGATAATAAATTCCACTTGGCGTAACTTGTATTGTCTCTGTACCAGCTGGAGAAAACAGCTATTTTCTAAACCAATATTCATCCACATTTGGACTATTTCCTAATCTGCAGTATTTAATATTTTTAGGCTGACTTTATTTAATACTCTTCCAATCAACCTCTCCCATCATCAATTTAAGTAAATTGCATCTAATTTTACATGTAATTATTAATACCGATATCAAATCAAAAGCTTCACCTGTTCATCATCTTTGCCTATAAGCATCACACTCCCAGTTCCACCTGGGTATACGGCCTGTGTGATTACAAAATGTCAGCAAGCATCGAGGAGACCTCTGCTCAAGGTTGCACTAATTGGGATCTATTCATAGATATTTGGACCAAGCATAGATGTTACGAACTTGTCCATCAATCAAGTTGGTAATCCTTTAGCATTTGCATTCCAATGTGTCTTCACAGCAGCATTTTCCCTAGACAGCACAGAGCATAAACACAGAAAATGAGCTACAAGGACTTAAACAACAGCAACATCTTATAGATACCAGCAACATTAAGTAAAACCACATAATTTTTGGATATTGGATATATTCAACAGAGAAGGCTGGATTTGCATTATGAGCAGGAGTTGGCTGTTTGTCACCATCCCAGCCATGCCCAAGCCTCTTCTGCTATTTATTAAGATCGTGGGTGATCTGATTATAAACTCAGCTCTATATCCTCCTCTACCCTAGTTATCCTTCAGCCCGCAAAAATAACAGCAGGTGCAGGAAACACTCAGCCGACCAGGCAGCATCTGTGGAAAATGAAACAAAGCTAATGCTTCAGGTTTTGAAGTACAGTCTTCAACTCTATTTCTTTTTCCACAGTCCATCTGAGTGTCTCCAGCATTTCCTTATTTTTATTTATCTATCTACACCTGCCTTAAAACTATTTGAAGCTTTTGCTTCCACTGCTCTTTGAGCAAGAAAGTTGCTAAGATTCAGAATCCTTGGAAGGAAACAAAATCTCACCCATATCTTAAGTGAACAACCTCTTATTTGTTATAGTTCTAGATTCTCTCACAAGAAGAAACATCCACTCCACATTTACCCTACCCATAGAATCTTAAATGGGGAATTTTGTTTTCACTCCTTTAAATTTCAAAATTTACAAGTTCTGTCCATAACATCCTCATATGACAACCTGCCTATTCCAGTACTAGCTGTGTAAACCATCTGAACTGTATCCACTGCATAAACATTTTTCCCAAATTAATCTCCCTCCTTTTGCTGGAATCCGGTGACCAGTTCCTTAATAATAGATTGTAGCAAAAGAACAGAGATTATGCTTCAATTATGCAAGGTACTGAAAGGAAATATTGTGCACAGGATCAGTCTCCTTATTTCGGGAAACATGTTAATTTGTATATGATTAGGCAGAGTTTTACAAGTGTAACTAGCAGGTAATGTAGATCAGAATCGTTGACAATCATATTTAGATTTTAAAAAGGCATTTACTGCAATAAAATGTCCCATGACAGTCTACTTGCACAAGCCTAAAACCCCTGTCTCACTTAGGCGATTTTTTAGGCGACGATAGGCGACTAGGCTGTCGCCTGTATGGTCGTGAGTAGTCTCTGTGATGTATATGTAATGTAAATGCCAGTGCCCCCTTGAGGCCAAGAGCAGAAGCTGGCCAATGGGCTTGTGCCTTGTGACTGAGGTCAGGTGACCTTCTAGGGCCAATGGGCTTGTGCCTTGTGACTGAGGTCAGGTGACCTTCTAGAAGTTTCCTGGTGAAGGATCAGTAATAAAATCTTCTTTCAAGATGTCGGGCGTATATTCATTGTGCTAGCCACAACGGGGTTTTACAGAGGACATTACAGTCTCCAAAGAGTCGTAGCGTTTTTCTGGTTGCCGCTGGATTTTGAAATGTTTAACAATTTTCGGCGACTGTTGGTTTGACGCCAATGATCGTAGCTTGACGTCTCCTGACGTAGGCGCTGTCATAGGTTGTCGCCAGGTTGTCGCCAGGTAACGAAGGTAGTCGCTGGTGCTGACTTCGTTGAACTCCGTCGGCGACTACCTACGTCAACCGTCAACAGGTACCGGCGTCAAAACCGGAGGCCAAAATGACGTGAATTGGCTTCAGTTGTCACCGACACAGTTGTAGCTTGTCGTAGCTTGTCGCGGGTAGAGGTAGGTTGACTTCAGTTGTCGTAGGTTGTCACCTGTGTGGTCGTAGGTTATCATAGGTGCGGTCGTAGGTGGACGTCCGAAGTCGTGACAATTGGGTCGCCGGTTGTCGGTAGCTTGATGTCGACTAGGTGGTAGGTTGTTGTAGCTTGTCGTAGACATTGTCGTAGGGGGGGTCCAGTCGTCGGTTTTTCGGCAAACTGCTACGACTATTGCAGTCACCGGCAGTCGCCTAAAAAAATGCCTAAATGGGACAGGCCCCGAAAAACACAGTGCAGACACTCAACCTAACAGCTGTGTAGATGCAGCCAAAAGGGGGTTAAACAGATAAAACTGTGGTTTCCAGGATCTACTGATCTTTCAGGCTGTGCAAGGCTTTGGTAAAATTCTGTCACCGTTTTTTATAACTATAGAGGCACAGAAAGGAAAATTGTTTTAGAAAATATTTCCAACCTACGTGGAATTCTCATTATGGTTAAATATTTTCCTGCAGGTTCATCGTATGACCACTTGTCTCCAAGCGACCACCTGCCCTGGATGCCTACTATATCCATGCGCAAGGTGTCCCACCTTTCCTTGTCGATTGAGAGGCAAAGAGATGCTTCTTCACCCAAATGGGTAACTTTTGACTGTGAGTGAACCAGCTTTTGTTTTTAATCCCCAAAGTTTTTATAATAATAGATAAGAGAAAATATTGTTTTAAATCTCCTTATGAATTTTCCCTGGGTGTCCTAGAGATTAACATTCGACTTTGCTATCTCCAGACCATTTGTGAAGATTCTATTATTCCATTCTCACCTCCTTATGCATGAAGAAATTGAAATGGATTGGCTTGGAGGTGAGCCAACTTCTAAAAGAGGTCCTGGTCTGTGTCAAGCCTGATGGAAGCTATTTACAGCAGGCAGATGTTCTTCCATTACATCACTAATTAGAAAATCATCCAAGTGACAGGTAAAATCTATCATTATTAGATAATCGTTGAAAGATAAACTCCTCCGCCACCCTCCAAACCAAGAGGTATGGCCTTCATCAGAAAGTATTGAAACTGCAGGAAAGAAATCTGTACAAAATTATTATATTTAGAGTCATAGAGTCATACAGCACTGAAACAGGTCCTTACGTCTGACTTGTCCATGCCAGCCAAAATACCCATCTAAACTAGTCTTATATGCGAGCATTTGGCCCACACCCCTCTAAACCTATCCTAACTATGTAACTGTCCAGATGTATTATAAATGTTGTTGTAGCTGCCTCAACTAGTTTCTCTGGAAGTTTGTCCCATACACGCATCGCACTCTGTATGAAAATGTTGCTCCTCAGATCCCTATTAAATCTTTTCCCCCTCACCTTAAATCTACGCCCCCTTCTGTATCCTTGCCTGCCCAATATCAAGCACTTGATCCTGGCTGGCATCATCCTTGTAAATGCTGTCCCATTTGTATTTGCATGCTGTCTTTTCAGCTTAATGGCATCTGTCCGACAGAATGCTTATCAAAGTTTTAAAGTTGGCCTTGTGAACCAGCCCTCTCCATTTCTATAATGACGTTAGAGCTAATAAAATTTTGGTCACTGGTCCCAACAAGCTCGCCAATTGACACTTTACTCACTTGCTAAGCCATGTTCTGAAAAGTAGGTCAAGCTTTGCCTTTCCCTCGTAGAGCTTTCCACTTATTGCTTGAGGAAACCTTCCTGAACAAACTTTTAAAAATTCCATCCTACTATGGCAGTCAATGTCTATATTGGGAAAGTTTGGATCCCCTACAATAACAATCCTGCTAGTTCTGCAGCTGTTTTCATTCTTCTGGCATATTTGTTCGTCTGTTCACTATTCAGGGGCCTATCGTACAATCCTATCAAGACGATTATCCCATTTTTATTTCTTAGTTCCACCCATGGAGCTTCACAGGACGATCCTTCAGTAGGTCCTCACGGACTGTTGCTGTGATATTCTGCTTAATCAGTAATTTTCTCCCCTTTTGCCCCTACATCTATCTCGCCTGTACCACATGTACACTGGAACATTAAGCTGTCAGTACTGTCTCTCTCTTTGCCAGGTTTTCTTTAAGACTATAATGCCCCAGTCACACATACCTATCTACACCCCGAGTTCATCTACCTTAACTATCAGGGATCTAGCATTGAAATAAATGTAATTTAGTCCAACAGTTTTCCTTGCTCCCTGCCATGCTCCTGCCTGTCCCATTTTGTGGACTTGCTAACGTTGACTTCTGTACTGACTTCAAGCTTCCCAACTATCTCACTACCTCATTGCACGCCGACCATCTGCCAATTTAGTTTAAACCCTCCAAAGTAACACAAGCAATCCTTTTCACCAGAGTATTGGTCACCCTCCAGTTCAGGTTCAACCCATCCCTCTTGTGGTGGTCACCCCTGTCCCGATCGTCCAGAAATCTGAATCGTTGACCCCCGCATCAACATTCATTTGTCCTATCTTCCTAAACCTTCCCTCACTAGCACTAGCATCTCATCCCTTTTCCTACCGATCTCATTTGTGCCAATGTGCACAATGACCTCCGGCTGCTCACACTCCCCTTTCAGAATGTTCTGCAGCCGCTTTGAGACATCTTGGACCTTGGTATCAAGGAGTCAACACACGTTTGCTGCCACCAAATCTCCAGTCTGTCCCTAACTAATGAGCCTCCTATCACGATAGCCCTGTCTGACTTCACCCTATCCCACTGTGCGTCAGATCCATACTTGATGCCACAGACCTGACGGCCGCTGCTGTCCTCCTTCGAATGGTCCATTCCCCTCTCCCCAACAGTATTCAAAAGTATATACATACTTTAGAGGGATTGGCTGCACTATCTTTCCTATCTGTGACACACACATTCTCTTGGACAACCCTGAGGCATTCTAGCTGCAACTCCAGTTTCCTCACCCAGTCAGTCAGGAGTTGAAACTGGGCACACTTTACATGGGGTGTAGTCCTCAGGGACACCAGAAATCTCCTTGACTTCCCACGTCCTGCAGGCAGAGCATACCAGTCCACGAAGGGTGTCACAATGGCACAGCGGTAGAATTTCTGTCTTACAGCACCAGAGACCTGAGTTCAATCCTGACTATGGTTGCTGTCTGTATGGAGTTTGTACGTTCTCCCTGTAACCGTGTGAGTTTTCTCTGGGTGCTCCAGTTTCCTCCCACAATCCAAATACGTGCAGGGTTGTAGGTTATTTTTGGCTTCTGTAAATTGTCCATAGTGTGTAGGATAGAACTAGTATGGATGATTGTGGTCAGCATGGACTCAGTGGGCCGAAGGGCCTGTTTCCACACTATATTTCTAAACTGAACTAAACTAAACTAAACTAACTACACTGCACTGACTTAGGTAGATTAACATAAAACAAGACCTTACCATCACCCTCTGCTCAGCCTCCTCACTGAACCCTAATAGGCCAAAGCCTCAGCATTTACCCTCAACACACAGCCCCTGCCAACATAGTCACTCTGAATAGGCTGATGCACTTGAACCTGCCTTCCTTTTATATACACTAGGAACAGTCACTCCCAGATGCTAAAGGCTGCTCCTCTTGTCAGCTGCTCACTCACAAGTGAAACCGACCGGGCCTGGTAATTGGCTTTACCGAAGCGCATTAGAAATGCTACATTAGGCATCTGTCCCAGTTACTGTTTTAAGCTAGGCTTTGATGGCAATTGTTAGTTTAATAATAGAAAATAGCAAAGATAAAGGAAAATTAAGAGTGGTAATAGAGAATTGGAACCCTGTAACCAGTGGTGTGCCACAGGGATCAGTGTTAGGTCCACTGTTGTTGAATCATTATGTTACTAATTCTGATGGGATTGGTATGATGAGCAAGTTTGCAGATGTTACCAAAATGTGTGGTGCAGTGGATAGCAAAAAAGATAATCCAAGGTTACAACAAGATCATGATCAACTGAGAGAGTGGGCAAAGGAATGGCTGCCAGAATTTAATTCAAAGGTATGAAATGACACATTTTGGGAACTGAACCAGGACCAGAACATACACAGTGAATGGCAGGGCACTGTGCAGTGTTGCACAACAGAGAGGTACAAGTACATAGTCCCCTGAAAGTGTTAACACAGTTAGACAAGGTAGTGAAGAATGCAGATGGTGTGTTTGCCTTCCTCGGATGGAGCACTGGGTACAAGAGTTGGGACATCAAGTTACAGCTGTATAAGATGTCAATGAGACTACAGCAAGAAGACCGAGTGCAGTTCTCATTGCTACAGTATAAAAAAATGTGATTAATCTGGACAGGGTGTGGATAAGTATCATAATATCATATAGTGCCCTCCATAATGTTTGGGACAAAGACCCATCATTTATTTATTTGCCTCTGTACACCACAATTTGAGATTTGTAATAGAAAAAAAAATCACATGTAGTTAAAGTCCACAATGTCAGATTTTAATAAAGGCCATTTTTATACATTTTGGTTTCACCATGTAGAAATTACAGCAGTGTTTATACATAGTCCCCCATTTCAGGGCACCATAATGTTTGGGACACAGCAATATCATGTAAATGAAAGTAGTCATGTTTAGTATTTTGTTGCATATCCTTTGCATGTAATGACTGCTTGAAGTCTGTGATTCATGGACATCACCAGTTGCTGGGGGGTGTCTTCTCTGGTGATGCTCTGCCAGGCCTGTATTGCAGCCATCTTTAGCTTATGCTTGTTTTGGGGGCTAGTCCCCTTCAGTTTTCTCTTCAGCATATAAAAGACATGTTCAATTGGGTTCAGATCGGGTGATTGACTTGGCCACTCAAGAATTGACCATTTTTTTAGTATTGAAAAACTAATTTGGTGCTTTAGCACTATGTTTGGGATCATTGTCTTGCTGTAGAATGAACCGCCGGCCAATGAGTTTTGAGGCATTTGTTTGAACTTGAGCAGATAGGATGTGTCTATACACTTCAGAATTCTTTATGCTACTACCATCAGCAGTTGTATCATCAATGAAGATAAGTGAGCCAGTACCTTCAGCAGCCATACACGCCCAGGCCATAACACCCCCACCACCGTGTTTCCCAGATGAGGTGATATGCTTTCGATCTTAGGCAGTTCCTTCTCTCCTCCATACTTGCCATCGCTCTGATATAAGTTAATTTTCGTCTCATCTGTTCACAAGACGTTTTTCCAGAACTGTGTTTGCTCTTGTAAGTACTTCTTGGCAAACTGTAACTCGGCCATCCTATTTTTGCATCTAACCAGTGGTTTGCATCTTGCAGTGTAGCCTCTGTATTTCTGTTCATGAAGTCTTGTGCGGACAGTGGTTAGTGACACCTGACTCCTGAAGAGTGTTTCTGATCTGTCGGACAGGTGTTTGGGTATTTTTCTTTATTATAGAGAGAATTCTTCAATCAGCTGTAGAGGTCTTCCTTGGCCTGCCAGTCCCTTTGCGATTAGTAAGCTCACCAGTGCTCTCTTTCTTCTTAATTATGTTCCAAACAGTTGATTTTGGTAAGCCTAAGGTTTGGTTGATGTCTCTAACAGTTGTTAGGAGGGAAATAGATCAACTGCATGAAGGAGGCAATTAAACACAACTGAGCAATTACAAACACCTGTGAAGCCATGTGTCCCAAACATTATGGTGCCCAATGGGGGGGGGACTATGTATAAACCGCTGTAATTTCTAAATGGTGAAACAAAAATGTATAAAAATACCCTTTAAGAAAATCTTTAATAAGATATGGCACTTTAACCACATGTGATTTATTCTATTACAAATCTCAAGTTGTGGAGTACAGAGGCAAATAAATAAATGATGGGTCTTTGACCCAAACATTATGGAGGGCAGTGTAAGTGATAGGAGTAGAATTAGGCCATTCGGCCCATCAAGTCTACTCCACCATTCAATCATGGCTGATCTATCTCCCTCCTAACCACATTCTCCTGCCTTCTCCCCATAAACCCGTGTCACCCGTATCAAAGTATCATAAGGTTGTTGCAGGCCTAGTGAGCTTGAGTTAATAAAATAGATGAATAGACTGGCATGGTATTCCCTGGAGTGAAGGAGGCTGATCGAGATTCATAAAATCATAAGATGAATGGACATTCTTCTTCCCATTAGATGGCGTAAGTTTAAGATGAGGGGGAAAGATTTAAGTGGGAACTGAGGGACACGTTTTGCACAACAAGAGTGGTGGGTATATGAAACAAGCTGCTGGAGGATGTGGTAGAGACAGGTTCAGTTAAAAGTTTTAAAAGGGATTTGCACTAGTATATTGCATAAGAAACGTTTATAGAGATACATGCCAAATATAGATCAATAAAACTAGCATCCCAAATCATCTCACGACCCTTGCCCCACCCTTGCAACATGCATGGGTAACTGCTCTGATTTTCTGAAAAGTTCTGTGCCATTACTTCAAGAGTTTAAAGAGTCGTAATACTAACATTCCTCACTAAACAAACTGTGGCTCAGCTTCATCTTATTTGTGAGAGATTGTTGGATACCAATTGATTGCTCTGTCTGTCAAGATGTCCATATTTCAGAAAGTAATTCTTTCTTGGCTGTACAAAGAATGTGATAAGGGACGATATAAAAGCTAATTCTTTCTTGAAATAACCACTGGCACTTATCTGAGTAATATCACATGGTGTCTACAGATCAATAATGAGAAGCTGAACTCTCTGTAAGTTGATCAGTACCAAGCTGACAACTTACTTCTTAAACACAGAGATACAAAAGTAAAAAAGCATTCGAACAAAATTTGGATTAGAAGAATTTCGGACACAAGGTGCAAGTGAATGCACTTTCTGAGATTAGCAACATTGAGCTGTATTTGCCGATGGAGTACAGAAAGAAAGCCTGGCTTTGAAATATCTTGTAATAATGATAAAATAGCACGGTGGGTCACACTAAAGTTGTATCTGACAGTTATATCACGAGTAAGATCTTCAATTGTGCGTTTCGAAGAGCCACATTGTTTTTCTTGTGTAATGCTGCACTTTAACTATTCCAGGGTTCCTCCCTGATGTATTGCAATTTCTCTTGGGTCCTTGAATTTCACATCCCAAGAGTGATCCCTATGGACCACTATAAACATACAACACGAGCAAATGTCTTCCAACTTTTTGTGTTTATTTACTTTTGAAGAATGGAATTTGCAATAATGGGAGAATTTTACCCAAGGCTTAGAGGGAACTGAAAGGTTTGGTAAAGAACAAGTATTGTTGAGACATTCAGATAAGTGCATAAAATTGCCGTATTATAGGTGAAGCCAATTTTCACCTAAAAATAACTGCTATTTTGGGGTAAATTGAGGAAATTTATAGCTTTTAATCCCCTGGTGAAAGTTGAAAAAAACTCCACAATATCAATTTACATGTCATATTTTTAATCTGCTTGATGTTGGAGTGACTATCTTGCAATGTGTCACTTTCTTTACCTTAGACTGAGCCATACCTAAAGGTAGGAACTCTATTTCTGGCTCCAACAAGTGACATAGGTCAGTGACAGCATTGTGTATCTGATCCAGATTTTTCTAATCCAGCACTTTGTGTATTTTTTTGATTAAACATTTTACTGTTTATGGTGTAAGAAGGAACTGCAGATGCTGGTTTAAACCAGATAGACACAAAAAGCTGGAGTAACTCAGCGGGACAAGCAGCGTCTCTGGTGAGAAGGAATGGGTGATGTTTTGGGTGGAGGCCAAGTCTGAAGAAGGGTCTCGACCCGAAACGTCACCCATTCCTTCTCCCCAGAGATGGTGCCTGTCCCACTGAGTTACTCCAGCTTTTTGTGTCTGTTTACTGCTAATGGTGTTCATTTATGAAGGTTCGTAGTCATAGAATCATAGAGTGATATAGTGTGGAAACTGGCCCTTCAGCCCAACTTGCCCACACCGGTCAACATGTCCCAGCTACACTAGTCCCACCTGCCCACATTTGGTCCATATCCCTCCAAACCTGTCCTATCCATGTAAGAGTTGATTCATGTGAGAATTAATTTTAATCAATTGGCATTTACAGATTTTTTTGTAATGGATCCCATTTAAGTATTTGGCAAGACTTTCACCCAGTTGACTTCCAGTTTATTCTCATTTCAACTACTGTTTCTGTTCTCAGCACCATAATTTCTGTTCCTGTCGTAATGGAAACATAGGCACAATGAAGTCAATTCCTTTCACGATTCAGGTCTATGATTTAATTCCACGTATCCCAGGTAGTTCCATAATATTTAACAAAAATCCATCAAATTGGTTTCAAAGTTCTGAGTGAAACTATCTTCAATGACAATGCAGAGAAAAGAATTGTAGATGACCTGTTGTTTGCTTCTGACATCACTGACAAACAACCTACATCAACTTTCAAGAAGATGGCTTTTTCCGGGATCTCCACCAGAGTTTCTGTTTGGCTTCCCGATCAATTCCCTTAGTCATCTTACATATTCAATCAGATCATGGGATTATCAAGTCTGAAGAAGGGTCTCGACCCAAAACGTCACCCATTCCTTCTCTCCAGAGATGCTGCCTGTCCCGCTGAGTTGCTCCAGCTTTTTGTGTCTATCATAGATTATACATATTTAATTAGATAATACTTTAACTTTATCTGCTTAAAAAAAACAAGCCTAATCTATACAACCTGTCCTAACAATGTCACCCAGTATCAACTTGGTGAATACTTGCTCCACTTTTTCTGAGAAAAATATGAGGTCTGTGAGTGTATGAATTTTTGTATTGCCAAGAACAATATGTTGATTTCTAAATGAGTTTTAACCGGAGCTTGACATAAAGGTAACATAACCTTGAGTTAGATTCAGCAGCGAGTGAACAGCTGAGAGGAGGAGCAGAGGGGGATTTTAAAAGCAGCCTTTAATATCCGGGAGTGACTGCTCCTTGTCTTGTATAAAAAGAAAACAGGCACTAGCTGAGTGGACATATGGGAACGGATGTTTGGGTAAATCTATGTGTTCGACAATAGACAATAGACAATAGACAATAGATGCAGGAATAGGCCATTTGGCCCTTCGAGCCAGCACCGCCATTCAATGTGATCATGGCTGATCATTCTCAATCAGTACCCCGTTCCTGCCTTCTCCCCATACCCCCTGAGATGCAAGTGCTGTGTTTGAGAGTAAGTGTTGAGGTTTTGGTTCGAGAGACGCCATGGAGGAGGCTGAACAGAGGTAGAAGGTAGAAGGTAAACTTTTCCTCAGTTCCTCTTCAGTCTTAGGGTAGTTAGTGGTAGCCTCCTCCTGTAGGATTTGGGAAAGTAAGCAGGAAAAACAAAGTGAGAGAGGAAGGGAGTGAAGGAAGGGAGAGAGGAAGGAAGAGAGAGAAGTGAGAGAGAGTGGGATGCCTCCCTGCAAGCCGTGTTCCTTTGAGAAAGACTGAACCACTATGATAAACCCGAAACAACTAGCGCCACCATGTGGTCAAGACTGGGCTGCTGGGAAGTAGCCCTAGACAGCCAGTGTCTCTGCTGAGGCTCAGACTGAGTGGCCTCTGCAAGCCTGAGACGACCAGTTCCTCTTCCTGCCTTCAGACAGTGAGAGACTGCGCCCATAAATAGAGTCAAAGCTGGCAACAAAAGCCAGAGACTGTCAGCACATTGTTTCAAGCCAAGGGTAAACTGCAGGGAGAAGCCTGGGATTACTACATCTCCTCCTTTGAGACCAAGTCTGAACTGCCTGGATAAGCCCAAGATCGACAGAGTCCTGACAATGAGCGGCAGTGCCCCCATGTGGTCCTGGACTTTCTTGTCAATGTAAATAAAACATATCATGTGTGTTTACCTTACTTTCAGTGCAACCTGCATGTGAGGACAGGAATAGAAAGATAAGAAAAAGGAATGCATAGCTGAGAAGTTGGTGCAGGGGGCATTGATTCAGAGTTTTGGACCATTAGTATCTTTTCTGGGACAAAAGTAAACTTTACAAAAGCTATGGGTTGCATCTGAAATGGATGAGGATGAATATCATGCTTGCAAGTGCACCTAGGAAAGGTTAAACTAGATTGTAAGGGAGATGAGATCTATTGTGATAGTGAGGTAGGTGGGAGGGTGGAAGTCCACACAGAAGTCAATGACAGCAGGTTCAGTAGGCAGGTCAGGCAGGAGCATTGCAGGGAGTGAGGAAAGATGGTTGAATTAGATTGCATTTATTTCAATGCTAGCTCCCTGTCTGGCAGGCAGCTTGGTACAGTATGTATGACAAGGGCATTATAGTCATACAGAAACCTGGTTGAAGGAGGGACACAACCCTGTTCCAAGATACAGATGATACAGGCAAGATAGAGATGGGGATAAAAAGGGAAGAACAATTGCTTCACCAATTAAGGAGATGGGGGAGTTCCTTTATTGCTTAAAGAGAGCATCACAGCAGTAGACTGAGATTTCTACTGAGGGATCGTCCAGAGAGGCTATATGAGTGGAGTTGAGCAATTAAAAAGGGATGATCACCTTGTTTGGATTATACTATAAACCCTAAATAGTCAATGGGAATTTGTGGAACAAATATGCTCGGAGATTGCAGGTAGTTGCAAGACTAATAGGATTTGCATAGTGGCAGATTTTAACTTTCCCAATATAGTCTGGGACTGCCAAGAGCTTAGGAAGTGTGTTTAGGAAAGTTTCCTCAGGCGATACATAAAGGGTCCTAGATGGAAGAGAGCAAAGCTTGACCTAATCTTACGGGATTGGGAAGGGCAAGTGACTGAAGTATCAGAGGGTGAGAACTTTGGGAAAAACAAGCACAGTTCTATTAGGTTTAAAAAAGTTATGAATGAAAACAGGGCTTGTCCACAAGCTAAAGTTCTAAATTGCAGCAAGGCAATTTAATGGTATTAGACAGGTGATTGGATAGATTGTTTGCAGCCAAAGGGCTGTCCAGAGAGTATGGGCCATGTGCTAGCAAATGGAACTAGCTTAGATGGGGTATCTTGGTCGGCATGGATGAGTTCGGCTGATGAGCTTGTTTCCTTGCTGTTTGACTCTGACTCTGACTCTAACATTTCACCAGCTGTTTAAGATACATTTAATACATTTAATATCTTTCCACTAAAATCTCACTGTTCTTTCACAATTCATAATTTATTTAGAAGATAATTTGATTTCAGCTTTCTTAGGTCCTAACCCAGTTACCTCACATTGAACTCAGTCTGCCCCATAGGTTTGTGCGTTTACATAATCTATCAATGTTTCTATGTAACTTATTGCTTCCAGCTACAATATTTACCATTCACCCAATTATCAATCACGTTTTTATCAGTACACTTGAATATATGGCTCGCTATTCCTTCACCAGTAATTTTTGGAAAAAAGTGAGAGGTTGAGATCTCATTATAAATCCTGGGGATGCAAGAACTCACATCTTATCAGTTTAAGTAGAAACCCATTAAACCTATCATTTGCCCTCCACCTTCAAACAAACTTCCTATCCATATCACTAACCTGGAGTTTACAGTCAACAGCACCTGCCACAGGCTGCGATTAAAAACCACACACTTATCCTCAATGAATTTCCAGCATCAACTTGGAGGCATAGAATCATAGAGACACACATCACAGAAACAGACCCTTCAGATCGCTGTGAAACTGCACTGGTCACACAGACCTCTGGCCAGAATATCTACCTTCCACCACAATCGCGATGAGATGCTATTCTTCCAGCTTGCATGTGGTCTCACTCCAGCAATGGAGGAGGTCAAGGACAGAAATGTCAGTACGGGAAAGGGAAGGGGAATTAAAATGGTAACCAATAAGGAGCTCCAGCAGGCTTTGGTGGATTGAGCGCAAGTGTTCGGTGAAACAGTCACCCAGTGTATGCTTGGTCGCCCCAATGTAAAGAAGGCCACATTAGGGGCAGCAGACATGGATGGAAGAGGTGTGTGTGAATCTCAGCCTCACCCAGAAGAGCTTGTGGATTATTTGATTGGAAATGCAAGATGGGGTGTTGTGACAGGTGTTACATCTCTGACAGTTGCTGGGGAAAGTGTTTGGGGAATGGACGGGTTGGAGGGGAAGGGGTGAGAGAACCATAGAGTTAACGAGTGGTCTCTATGATCAACAGGGTGGGGACAGAAAGATGGGATCACATTAAATCTAGCAGAAATATCAGAGAATTATGTGTTGGATGAGGAGGATGATGGGGTGAAAGGTAAGAACCAAGCAAACTCTATCTTTGTTCCGTTTGGGTGTCGGGGGAGTTCCCTAGCAGCCCTTCTTAAATGAAGGTACAACATTAGCCACAATCCAATCCAGTATCCTTGTTTCCCACAACATGCTGGAATACACTTGGTCATACTGTGGAGATTTATCTACCTCTACATCTGATAACACCAATGCTTTCTTTTGTAAGATCAATCATGAGTCATTGGTTGATAACTTTGCAATCTTCCCTTTGATGTCATGGCATCATGTGAGTGCAAGATGGCATCATGAAGGGATAAAAAGGCTAGATTAAGCATACGGAGAAAAGGAAATCTAATAGGAACTTACGTCATGCCCTCAGAATTAGTCAAAACTATCTAGATTTTGTCATCGCCGATCAACTGGACTCTGACAACTTCCATTCATATTACATACATAGATACATGGACATTAGGTGCAAGAGTAGGCCAGTCGGCCCTTCGAACCAGCACCGCCATTCAATGTGATCACGGCTGATCATACACAATCAGTACCCCGTTCCTGCCTTCTCCCCATACCCCTTGATTCCACTAGCCCTAAGAGCTCCATCTAACTCTCTTTTGAATGCATCCAGTGAATCAACCTCCACTGCCTTCTGAGGCAGAGAATTCCACAAATTCACAATTCTGTGTGAAAAAGATTTTCCTCATCTCAGTTCTAAATGGCCTATCCCTTATTCTTAATCTGTGGCCCCTGGTTCTGGACTCCCCCAACATCGGGGACATGTTTCCTGTATCTAGCTTGTCTAATCCCTTAATAATCTTATATGCTTCTATAAGATCTCCTCTCATCCATCTAAATCAGTGACTACAAGCCCAGTTGCTCCATTCTTTCATCATATGACAGCCCCGCCATCCCAGGAATTAACATTGTGAACCTACGCTGCACTCCCTCAATAGCAAGAATGTCCTCCCCCAAATTAGGAGACCAAAACTGCACACAATACTCCAGGTGAGGTCTCACCAGGGCCTCTTTGCTCCTATACTCAACTCCTCTCGTTACGAAGGCCAAAATGCCATTAGCTTTCTTCACTGCCTGTTGTACCTGCATGCTTACTTTCAGTGATTCCAGACACACTTTATTTACTTGTGCACAAGGAGAGCAGTACAAACCCAGTAACTGTAATACTCTGAAATTCCACTCAGAAAGGTCAACTTTTTATACATATTTTGACCCTTGACATTAATTTCTTATCATCAATAATAATACTTTCTCAAAACATTAATATACAAATGCAATAACACTAATACAAGTAAACCTACATGCTATTTAATCCTTTATTTCATTTTCCATATCAAGAACCTTGTAGTGCGCGTCAAGGAATACCCATCCCAAAACATTGGGGCACGCCAATGAATACCTATCAGGAACATTGATGTGCGTCAATGAATGCCTAAAGGTTGTTGTGCTGTACAGCTATCCTAACCTTTGTTATCCTGCGGCTCCCACATTGTGCTGTACAGCGACCTTAACCTTGTGCTGTACAGCTATCTTAACCTTTGTCATACTGCAGCTTCCACAATTTCATCAGTTTAGACTTCCTGGTCGGAAAGATTTCACAGGGCAGGATGAGTGAAAAACCTTCTATTGGTATTAATCCAAGTCAAAGGCACCACCTTAACAGTAGGTTGGCTTTCTCAGAAAAATTAACTATTTACAAACCTCAAGTGCAAGCAGTTCAAAAGAACAATGTGCAATTGGAATAGTATGAGACAAACGGTTCATGTACATTTCAAGTCAATGACATTTTCAAGAACCTTGGTGAGGAACAAAATGACTCAGTACGAAATGCTGTGGTAAGATAATGTGAATTGAGTCTGGCACAGGTAAAACCATTGGAGATATTTAGAATGTCCAACTTCTCGGGAGGAGCACACTGCCCATAAGACTTCCATTCTTCATGTAATTGCTAAGAGGCTAGTCTAAGTTGGAATGCTCTAAGAAGAGGGTGGCGTTGCAATTTAAAGGCAAATCTGAAGCCCAAAAGATCCTCAGTGCCTCTTTGTAAGGAGCCTCAATGAAAATACTTGATAGGACTCAATGAATCTCCTGGATGTGCTGATAAATTGTTAAAAGCATGGCTTACAAATTATCGTTACTGCAGCTGTTGCTGATTAAGTGATCCCTCTGTCGCCTTTCATTAATCCACACTCAATCATGTCATGTAGCTTTATAATTTTGCATTCAATTATCATCTATTTGAATGAAATGCACTGAATCAAAGTTGAAATCCTTCACGATATTTTGTATGTGATTCTTATATCAGGATGTTATTAATGCTGTAAACGTTGAAGCCTTATTAAAATGCTATAGATGTTTTATATGCAAATACATTTATAAATATTCAGTGCCTCTTGAATATATCCCAAAATACTTATTTCATCTTTTCTGTTGTTTTTTTGCCACTGTGTCTGTGATAAAGAATGTTCCTTCAAAAAAAATAGCCATAGAGAGCCATAAAGACCCATTTGTCCTGGACAAGCCACATCAAAGCAATAGCCAAGAAAGCACACCAATGCCTTTACTTCCTAAGAAGGCTTAGGAAGCACAACCCTCACCAACTTCTATAGATGTGCCATATAAAGCATTCTATCAGGATGCATCACACCCTGGATTGGGAACAGCTCTATCCAAGTCTGCACAAAATTGCAGAAAGTTGTGGATGTAGTTCAGACCATCATGCAAACCAACCTTCCTTCCATTGTGTCCATCTACACTTCACGCTGCCTCGGCAAGATCACCAGCATAACCAAGGACCAGTCTCACCCTAGTCACTCCCTCTTCTCCCCTCTCCCATCAGGCAAGAGGTACAGAAATTTGAAAACACATACTTCCAGATTCAGGGACAGTTTCTTCCCATCTGTTATGAGACAACTGAACGATCCTCTCATTAGCTGGAATGAGGGCCTGACCTCCCATCAACCTCAATGGAGACCTTTGAACTATCTTTAAATCAGACTTTATTGGACTTTCTTGTGCATTCAATTTGTACCCTTTATCTTTTATCTGTGCACTGTGAATTACTTGATTATAATCATGTATAGTCATTTTGTTGACTGCAACAAAAAAGCTTTGCACAGTACCCCAGGACACATGAATGTGATTTACTTCTGAGAAAGATGGATCATTGCTGTGTATCTTATATCTGATTGTGTTACTTCATTACTTGATTCTGACATCAGATGCTTGAAATTTGCCCGTATTCTATATTCCAGAGTGAATATCGTTGAATGACCATCAAAAAACTGCTTGGTCTGTCATTTCTTATGCTGAAATAGCGTTGGTAAAATCAAATTATTCCATACCAATATTTCTGATTGTTTTTTTTTGTTGTTGTTTTTTTTGTTTTTTTGTTTATTTAATAAAATGTGATGACTTGAACAAAAAAATGCCCTTTTGATTTGTTTCATGGAAGCAAACCAATCTATCAATCTGTAGAACTATTATCAGTAAAATAAATTTAGAAAATTCAGAAAATAGCAATTTTCAATGATTCAATAATTATTCTACTTGTTTTGGATCATTGTGATGTTAAACTGTGTATTGTTATGACATTCACGAGATTCACTTAAGGATAGCGGAGTCAGGGGGTATGGGGAGAAGGCAGGAACGGGGTACTGATTGAGAATGATCAGCCATGATCACATTGAATGGCTGTGCTGGCTCGAAGGGCCGAATGGCCTACTCCTGCACCTATTGTCTATTGTCTATCATGGTCAAGTTCATTTTCATCTATTAGAGCATAAATCTTTTGGTGTTATTTTCATACTTAAACTTATTCAAAAATTAAAATAAACGTCATGACATTTGTTGACATGAACTCAACAACAGAATCCAACACTCATATTTCGATAGATATGACTGTTCCATTTACATCCATTTATAATCTACAGAGCATCTTCAAGGACATTTTATTATTGACATACGATCAACCACTTTAAAAACAAGGCTCCCCTCATAATCAATCACATTCCCTTTTCAACCTATTACCTCTTATTAATAAAAACCATTCCAACAGTAAACTACCAATCTCCCATTGTAAATCAACTTCATGGTCAAGGGATGTGCTGTGTCGGTATTTTAAATGTCATCTTGATTTTTAGCAATCATTTCAAAGAAATAAGTTAGTTTATAGGAAATTGCTCTTAAAACCAAGGGTGATTTAGATTTCTAGACCACTGGGACCTCTTCTGAGGTAGGGGTGACCTGTACAAAAGGGACGGGCTACACCTTAACAGCAGGGGGACCAACATTCTGGCAGGCAGGTTTGCTAGTGTTACACGTGTGGGTTTAAACTAAGTAGTGGGGGGGAGGGGTTGACAAATTGGGAATATGAAGATGGAGATAAAGGGGAAGCGAATACAGGAGAAATTGCAAAGGACTTTAGAATAAATGGGAAGGAAAGTTCTAGATGGGATAAGAGAGTAAGGTCAGGGCCAATGGTGACAGGTGTGAGAGGGGATGTGAATACCAAAGTTAAAGTGTTGTATTTAAATGCGCGAAGTATAAAAAATAAAGTGGATGAGCTTAAGGCTCAGTTAGACATTGGCAAGTATGATGTTGTGGGAATTACAGAAACATGGCTACAAGAGGACCAGGGCTGGGAACTGAACATTCAGGGGTATACGACCTATCGAAAAGACTGACAGGTGGGCAGAGGGGGTGGGGTTGCTCTGTTGGTAAGGAATGATATTCACTCCCTTGCAAGGGGTGACATAGAATCAGGAGATGTAGAATCAGTATGGATAGAAATGAGAAATTGTAAGGGTAAAAAGACCCTAATGGGAGTTATCTCCAGGCCCCCAAACAGTAGCCTCGACATTGGGTGCAAGTTGAATCAAGAGCTAAAATTGGCATGTCGAAAATGTAATGCTACGGTGGTTATGGGAGATTTCAACATGCAGGTAGACTGGGAAAATCAGCTTGGTACTGGACCCCAGGAAAGGGAGTTTGTGGAGTGCCTCCGAGATGGATTCTTAGAACAGCTTGTACTGGAGCCTACCAGGGAGAAGGCAATTCTGGATTTAGTGTTGTGTAATGAACCTGATTTGATAAGGGAACTCAAGGTAAAAGAGCCATTAGGAGGCAGTGATCATAATATGATAAGTTTTAATCTACAAATTGAGAGGGAAAAGGGAAAATCGGAAGTGTCAGCATTACAGTATAGCAAAGGGGATTACAGGGGCATGAGGCAGGAGTTGGCCAGATTTGACTGGAAGGAGACCCTAGCAGGGAAGACGGTGGAACAGCAATGGCAGGTATTCCTGGGAATAACCCAGAAGTTGCAGGATCAATTCATCCCAAAGAGGAGGAAAGATTCTAAGGGGAGTAAGAGGCACCCGTGGCTGACAAGGGAAGTCAAGGACAGCATAAAAATAAAAGAGAATAAGTATAACATAGCAAAGAAGAGAGGGAAGTCAGAGGATTGGGACTCTTTTAAAGAGCAACAGAAGATAACTAAAAAGGCAATACAGGGAAAAGGTAAGCTGGCCAATAATATAAAGGTGGATAGTAAAAGCTTCTTTAGGTATGTGAAGAGGAAAAAAATAGTCAAGGCAAATGTGGGTCCCTTGAAGACAGACGCAGGGGAATCCATTACGGGGAACAAGGAAATGGCAGAAGAGTTGAACCGGTACTTTGGATCTGTCTTCACTAAGGAAGATACAAACAATCTCCCAGATGTTCTAGTGGCCAGAGTTCCTGGGGTGACAGAGGAACTGAAGGAAATTCACATTAGGCAGGAAATGGTGTTGGGTAGACTGATGGGACTGAAGGCTGATAAATCCCCAGGGCCTGATGGTCTGTATCCCAGGGTACTTAAGGAGGTGGCTCTAGAAAGCATGGACGCATTGGTGATCATTTTCCAATGTTCTATAGATTCAGGATCAGTTCCTGTGGATTGGAGGGTAGCTAATGTTATCCCACTTTTTAAGAAAGGAGGGAGAGAGAAAACAGGAAATTATAGACCAGTTAGTCTGACATCATTGGTGGGGAAGATGCTGGAGTCAATTATAAAAGATGAAATTGCAGAGCATTTGGGTAGCAGTAACAGGACCGTTCCGAGTCAGCATGGATTTACGAAGGGGAAATCATGCTTGACTAATCTTCTGGAATTTTTTGAGGGTGTAACTAGGAAAATGGACAGGGGAGAGCCGGTGGATGTAGTGTACCTTGACTTTCAGAAAGCCTTTGACAAGGTCCCACATAGGAGATTAGTGTGCAAAATTCTAGCACATGGTATTGGGGGTAAGGCACTGACATGGATAGAAAATTGGTTGGCAGACAGAAAGCAAAGAGTGGTGATAAATGGGTCCCTTTCAGAACTACTGGGGTATCGCAAGGCCCGGTGCTGGGACCGCAGCTATTTACAATATACATTAATGACTTGGATGAAGGGATTAAAAGTAACATTAGCAAATTTGCAGATGACACAAAGCTGGGTGGCAGTGTGAGGAAGATGCTCACTTGGACAGGTTGTGTGAGTGGGCGGATGCATGGCAGATGCAGTTTAATGTGGATAAGTGAGGTTATCCACTTTGGTGGTAAGAATAGGAAGGCAGAGTATTATCTGAATGGTGTCAAGTTAGGAAAAGGGGACGTACAACGAGATCTGGGTGTCCTAGTGCATCAGTCACTGAAAGGAAGCATGCAGGTACAGCAGACTTACAACTGGTTGTTCCACAGGAATCCACTGGCTACCAACCATGTGTTGCTCAGCTCATCTCTGACCACTGCGCATGCTCGGTGAAGCATTTACTTCCAGGACAAGCTGAAAATCAAATGCTTCAGTTCCATTACCGAACTTCCCATGGAACCCAATGGCAGAGTGTTGATAAACGCAGGAGTCTGGATGCAATGCACATTCAGCTACTTAGCTTTATGCCTGGGAGGATTGGCAAGCAAAGTGCAACCTCATTCATTTGAATGGGATCATTGACCCTGTTACAATTATGAAGGAAAGTGTTTTTTTAAAAGATTATTTTGTATTATTTTATTGTGCTATAATTGCCTTTTTATGATTTACCAATATTTTTAATTAATTTGCCTATATCAATAATTTTTAATACCTTTGACTACATTTCTGAGGTCTTCTTGGGCAGTCTATCTATTTTTTGTAAATATGGAAGTACTTTTTTAAATGTCATGATAGTTTCTGCTTCTACAGGAAGCAGGAACCCTTTCAGGAAGAGCATTCTGGACCCCTTCTTGCCTGCAAAGTGAAAAATAAATTCCTCATTCCCCATCAATTCTTCTCCCAATTAGTTAAATTCATGCCTCCTGTTTTTTTTATTCAGCTAATCCGAGAAGGTTGTTCCTATTCAGTAAAAGATGCTGTGAGGATTAATTTTCTAATGAGCATCTCAGAAAATCTAGTTTCAGAATAAGGCAATACAAAAGGAATGTTCTCTCTCTGAGGACTGTGAACCTTTGGAAAACATCATCCCAGAGAGCTGTAGAGGATGGAATATTGAATTTATTCAAATGTGCGATGAGCAGATTTTCATTCTTTATTGGAGTCAAGCATTACGTGAACAGCCAGAGAGTGGGGCTGGGGCCAAGGTCAGATCAGCCAGGATTTTATTCAGTGTTGGAGCAGTCTTGAAGGTCCACCTCCTTCTCCTTTCTCTTAATGTTCTTAGGTTTCTAAGACAATTCCTAACTAATTCTCAATCTCATTTGCCATCCTCCAGAACAGACTGAAAAAATATGTCTCTCCTCCACCCAAGAATTCTTCATTTGGTTCTTTTGCATCTTGAAACATGGTAATGGAGAAAGGATTTTCAAAGTTGTTTCTACCAATGTGTCTTACTTGAGTGGCTGTGATAGAAATCAGAGAATTTTACCCATAAGATAATTAGACACAAGAAGTAAATTAAAATTTCATTCTCCAATTTCTTTCCAAGATTTTTTCATTTGCTTTAATTGTTGATTTAGATAATACTCTGTCATTGCAGCTACAGCTTATTGCCATGAGAGTCATTACAATCTTTATTTTAAGAATGCAATTCATCATTTGTTCTGCACAGTTTTCCAGTGTATTGGAGATAACATTGACTAAAGTTATCTACTTAATTTTCTTCTATTCTGAGAGTCCTTCATTGATTCTGTTATGGAGACAACTGATTGCAGTCTTTTTATGTTACCTGTCACAAACTAATGCTTAAAATGACTGATGCTATGAAGTATTTCATCATACTATTATTATAATTGTATTATTCAATATATCTACAAAATGCTCTCTATAGGCAGGAATTTATTGACATTCAGATTAATTTAGATTGATGTTAGTACAATCAAACACTGCTCAAATTTTGACTTAAAACCAGCATACTAAAAATATTAAAACTCACTTCACTGTAAAATAACTCCAACCCAAATCATGTCTTAATTCTGGTCGGTGAACACAACTTTAAGGCAGTCAGAAGTAGAAACAAGGAACTGCAGATGCTGATTTACAAAAAAAGACATAAAGCACTGGATCAGCTCAATTGGTCAGGCAACATCTCAGAGAACATGGATAGGTGATGTTTTGGGTCAGAACCTTTCTTCAGTCTGACTCATACCCTTCTTCAGTCTGAAAAGGGTCCCAACCAGAAACATCACCTATCCCAATTAAGGCAGTCAGAATGTTTCTATTTCAATGAACAAAGCAGAAAAAATAATCATGGCAATAAATATTTCTGGTAAGATTTGCTGACTCTTTCTGATACCAGAATAAACTCTAACATAATCGCCAATTTAGCTGGTGTCGGATGTTCTTTTTGTGCTGAAAACATTTAAAATCATTATAAGTTGTGGCCAAACCTGCAGTTTTAGTAGTACCCAAAAATGTTTATTTATTTTTGACAGAATTATCGATGTAACATGCAATTGTTAAACTTCAAAATTATGTTTTGCAGCATTTAAAATAAACCTGTTAATAATATCAATGTTTTATTCAAACTGTAATAATATTGTGCAAAATTAATATGATTGATGGTATGTAATGTATAATTACATACTATGTATTATATTATATTGGCATTATATAATTATTTAATTTCTTGGCAGCCACCCATGGGATTGCCCAATTTTAATTCAGAAATGACTGAGAAGCATAAGATGGATTTTTTATTTTCTTAAAGTAACCAGATATTCTACTTTTTTTCAATGGGATGGTTCTTCTTTCTTCTCTTTTAAATAATGAAGATTAAAGGATGTAACATATTGCCATAGATAAAAGATTCACTCGCTAACAGTAAACAGAGAGGAGGAACAAACAGGTCTTTCCCTGGTTTCCAAATGACAACTGATGAATGGTGTGCCACAGGGAATTGTCCATGGACCTCAGCCTGTTACCATTTGTACAACTGGCTTGGCTGAAGACTGGTGACACAAAGATAGACAGAATAGAAAGTCGTGAAGATTTTTTTTAAAGGAGACCGTAAAGGGATATAGATACTGTAAGTGAGTGGTCAAAGACCTGCTAAATGGATACAATGTGTGAAAATATTCCATAGGTTCCCAGTATTCAGAGTGAAGAAATTTTCACAGGAGCTGAATCCTCACTACAAATTCCTTTTGTCTCCAGGGTAATGGTTCATTGTCTGAGCTCTCGGCTACTTAAACTCTTACGAAAGTCTTAAGGATGGCTCCTTAAACTCTTCTAACAGATCCAAGGTCAGGATTAAGAAAACGCTTGTCCCAAGGGCCCACTCCTCTTGTCATTCCTCCTATACTGATAACTGATCCTGGCCTGTTGACTGGGACTTCCGCAACATTCCCAAACAAATCCCTTAAAACCTAATATGAATCTCTGAAGTGAGTGAGCTGCTAATTATGTACAAAACATCATTTAAAAGTAGTGCCTGCAGCACTAAGTGTTAACAGACCTTTTTATAATTTGCTGCTCCTGGCACAAATCAACTGTTGTATCTACTGTGTTCTCTTCAGATACAGTTTGATCATTAATAAATTCACAGAGAAACAGACTTCTTGCTTCCAGTAAATACACAATGATATATTGCTGAGTAGAAATAGTGCTGAACAGTTACTGGCCTGGATCCTGCAAGTAAAATCCATCAGTTCCACTGGGAACTCATGTTGGTTTCAGGTGCACCTAAAGTGCCCAGAAATTCGACCAGACATAGGAGCACCAAAACCTTCCATCGCTCCACCCCAATACTGTAAACATCAGCTGTGCCCAAGGTGCCAACACATTTTCAGCATTTTTTGTTGTGGGCTGGGAAAACTGGAGACTGGCAACGTTTAGATGGTGGTAGGGGTATGATCATGAAATATCAGATCAGGGTGTCTGATGCATGTGAACCCTTTGACCACAGGATCAGGAGTTGGGTCTGTGAGCTGCAGGGTCATGTGGTTGGTCAGCTGCAGAGATCAGAGGAAGTTGAGGAGGAAGGACTTGGTACAGTGTTGGGTTTTGCTAGTAAAACCAGATTATGCGTAGAATAACCAATGATGCTTGTTCCTTGGAAAACTTGGCCCAATTTGCCCCAGGGGCTAAAAAGAAGTTCTCTAATTGGTAAATCCTAATGGTTTGGCATGTCACTCAGTAGGTGCTGATTCTCATGTTTTCTTCAAAGCACCAGGGCCCTGGTTCCGATGATATTTTTAACACATCAGAGTCCCGTTTCCACACTCCCATTAACACAAGGTGCTCAGTTATCATGCTCCTATTAACACATGAGGGCCATTGTTCCCGTGTTCCCTTTAAAACAAAGCGGCCCTGGTTTCCATTCAGTGGCTCTGAATCTTGCACTATCTTGAAATTCACTAGAGACCCATTTCCCGTATTCCCTTTACATTTACTGGATTTATTGGAAAATTGATTTTACCACTGTGCAAATAGTGAATTAAAAGTGTGTTGGAGTATATTTCGGAATAACAACCAGTCCAGTCATGATATGATATGAAATGATAATTGGTGTGTTTCACCACGGTAAAAACCCAACACTGCACCAAGTCCTTCCTCCTCAACTTCCTCTGGTTCAGTCCAGCACCAGCCGAGTCCTCTTGCCAGATTAACAGTTTATTATATTACATGAAAAAGGTGCAATGCTATTCACTCCAATAGAGAAAATGTGTTTGGGATGAAAGGGTGACGCAACCCTTAAATGTTTGGTTGAATCTCCACAATTATATGAAATGATAATTGCCGTGTTTCACCACAGTAAAATGTAGTGCTCTGGTTTTGAATGAGCACTCATCATGTGCAAGTATAACAACTTTTAAAAGAAATCTTTATCTCATCACCCCTCTTGTCCTTTTACCAATTACAGGTTGAACACTTGGTTCCAGAGTCTGGATTATCCTTTTTTTCTGGACCCCAGAAGTCATGAGATAATGAAATTACAATATACCCCTGCACCGTTAATGATACGTCTCCCATGTCTCTAAAGCAGGGGTCTCTAAACTCTGGCCCGCGGGCCACATCTGGCCCGCCACGAGATTTTATCCAGCCCGCAGCAAGCTCTTAGCATGTTCTGTGCTGCAGGTTCTGTGGTAGTGTGGGAACTTTTTTTGTTTTAGCGGCCTATGTGAATGGTGGTTTATTGTCACGTGTGCACTGCACAGTGGAATTATATTAGCATAGATCACACATGCACGAGTCATCATATTTTGGCGCCGTTTACTAAAAGTCCGCGCGCTGGATGTCCTGGAGCAGCTCCCGATCCAGGCGAGCCCCGGGCTACTGCACGGCCTCCTCTGTCGCCCTTGGCTGGCTCAGCCCATTGATCTATGTCCCTCTCCTCGCCCAACTGACCGCCTCTGTGTCCTGGGGGAAATGCCTTCTGCAGCGTCCTTGCAGGCGCTAGAGGCATTACCTCTTTCCTACTGGCCCAATCATCGTGTCCATTGTTACCAGCGGCTCCCTCCTCCTAGGTTCACCGGTCTTCAGGGCCAATCTCGGCAGTTTCCGAACTTAAATTTGGATCCGCAATTCAATTAAATGTTGAAATCTAAAAAGCGGTTCCATCCGTCCCATTAATGTGGTTGCATAAAACTTTATGATTTTGTTGGTTAACCTCGATTGATGGCTACAAGTTTTGTTTTGAATTTCTTCCATTTGTTTTACTTAAGTTCTTTTTTGAGTTCATTAAATTTATAAAACTGACATTTCTTTATTTTTTCCTATGGCCTGCAAAAATGTGCCAAATATACAATGTGGCCCTCCCTCATGCTGAAAGGTTTGGAGGCCCCTGCTCTAAAGCACCACAGAGTTTCAGAACATGTAAATAAAACGGATATAAAATGTAAACTGAATATGAATGGAATGACCTGCCGACCTATCCCCAGCTCCCACCGTCTTCCCAGCCATTTAGACCCCCGGTTCTGAACCCATTCCCAACTCACTGGAGCACCAACGAGCCCTTCTTCACGAAAGGACACACAGTGCTGGAGTAATGCAACAGGTCAGGATCTCTGGAGAACATGGATAGGTGACATCAGGGCCTTCCTCGGACTGATTCAGAGTGCTGAGTTACTCCAGCACTTTGTGTCGTTTCACTTTAAAACTAAGTGCCGATGCCGTTGGTCTGCATCAGCGAACCCTCCTTCACTGGTTCACATGCCTGTTGTATCGGCTCACTCTGTAGCTCTTCAGAGTGCCCGCACCGACAGAATGCACTCGGTCACCATGGGGCTCCCTCCCCTCTTATCTGCGGTTGATTCCAAGGTGGAGTATGCTGGCAACTCCAGGGGAGAAGGAGGATACGGCACTAGTAGGGAGAAGAAGGGCAGGGGGTGGGGTGAGAGGGGACAGGGGGTTGGAGTGGCAGGGAGGAAGGAAGAGGAAGCCCTGGCTTCTGACCTTCGGGTCACCTGCCTCCCGCTCCGCCACCCGGCACCTGCCTCCCACCTGCCCTGCAATTTATCGTATGTTTACTGTAAATTCTGTGAGTTTCATGTGAATAATTTTATTGCACCCTGGAACATATGACGATAAACTAATCTGAACTTGACTCTGAATCGGCATGTAGTTCAACAGAATAGTGAAGAAGGCATTTGGCACACATCCTCATCGATCAGGGTATTGAGTATAATGAAGATAGGCACAAAATGATGGAGTTAAGGAGGTGCCGGACCACCTGTTGCAGGAAAATCAATGGTGAACCTGTATATTCAAGAAGAAGGTTGATATATTTCTTAATGTCAAAGGAGTCAAAAGATATGGGCAGAAAGCAGAAGCAGAAAGAGCTTACTGAAATATATGATCAACTATGATCATATTGAATTGCAGAACAAGTCCAAAAGGGCCAAATAGTCTCCCTGGCTCCTTTTTCAGTCTCAATTATATTCATAGGTACAGTGGCAGAACAGTAGAGTTGCTGCCTTACAGCGCCAGAGACCCAGGTTCAATCCTGACTATGGGTGCTGTCCGTATGGTGTTTATACACTCTCCCCGTGACCGCATGGGTTTTCTCTAGGTGCTCTGTTTTCCTCCCACATTCCAAAGTCATGCAGGTTTGTAAATTAATTGGCTTCTATAAATGGTCCCTAATGTGTAGTGTAGAACTATTGTATGGGTGATTGCTGATCAGCGTGGACCTAATCGGCTTCTTCTTTCGTGTCCGTTTTCTATGTTTCAAATGTTACATCGCTGTCATCGCCCGTCCTGAAAAGGATGCAAGTTTCCGGCGACAATCAGTGGGAGCCATCACTTGTACAATAGATGATGGTGGTAGCAGAATTAGCTCAGGTCACTTCCAGTTTCCAGCCCCGCGATGTGGACGCTTCTGCTATGGGGCCGACCTAATGGGCCATGATGTATCTCCAAACTAAAACTAAAACTAATATAGAGTTGCTGCCTTAGAACGCCAGAGACCCAGGTTCGATCCTGGCTATGAGTGCTGTTTGTACAGAGTTTGTACGTTCTCCCTGTGATGGCGTGTGTTTTTTTCTGGATGCTCGGGTTTCCTGCCACATTCCAAAGATGTACAAGTTTGTAGGTTAATTGGCTTCTGTAAATTCTAAATTGTCTAAATCCTAATGTGTCGGATAATGCTAGTGTTCCAGGTGATCACTGGTCGACACGGTCTCGGTGGGCCGAAGGTCCTGTTTCCACTCTGTATCTCCAAAGTCCAAGGTCTAAAAAGTCTGATTGGTATGATTAGAAAAGAAACAGCTTTGTTTGAGTGTATCAGAGATGGTATATGAATGCTGTGAGCCATCATCAACAGCTTTAACAATCTTATGATTCAATGGTCTATATCTGAATCTCCAAATTACAAGGTAAGGAATGGAAAACATGGGAGAATATAAATACCTTGCCAAACTCGCCTACTTGGTGTGGTTGTCATATTGTATGATTTATTACTGACAAGAGATTGTTCACTGTTCAGTACATTTGTCGGTTATTATATATTTTTCAAGCTAACTGATCTGTGACTAAGCAGAACATCACTAGGTTCTGAACTGGTGTCCACAGAAAATCAGGTGGAAAGCCTATTGAATATCAATTGCCATTTTTAGGATTTGTTAATGTCTAATGCATCTACAAAATACAGAGTACATTTCTATTTGATAAAATAGAATTTTGATTATGTTAGAATGGTGGACAAAGATCTAATAGAGCATCATCCATCTAGCTTTGGGTCATAGACTGAGAAAAATATTAAAGAGAAATGTAAAAGGGAACCTATAAATGGTCATCCCTAATCGAGGGGTTTGTGGGCTAAAGCTTGTAGACTGAACACCAGACACCCAGACCTCCTAAGCATTTTATGCACAAAACCACTGAGTGCATCACCTACTAGTTCACTACAAAAGCATCCGATTTGTCCAGTTAAGCACAAAAAACAAAGCCAGTAGCCCTTGTCAAAATTCAGATTGAATCCCTGTACTAAACACT
The DNA here is from genome assembly GCF_053455715.1 of Rhinoraja longicauda. Taxonomy (NCBI): domain Eukaryota; kingdom Metazoa; phylum Chordata; class Chondrichthyes; order Rajiformes; family Arhynchobatidae; genus Rhinoraja; species Rhinoraja longicauda. The sequence continues at coordinate 63,836,834 of NC_135956.1, read as the reverse complement.
AAGGGGAAGGCGAAATTCTGATATTGTACGATTTATTACTAAAAAGAGATAGCTCACTGTTCAGTACACTTGTCGGTAACTGTTCATGCAGGTTTATTTTTCTATCTAACAGATCTCTCACCAAGCATAAATTTTTTAGCTTCTGAACTGATGTCTGTTTCAGTCTCACTTCTATCTCTCTGGTAACATGTCAGCATTTATTTTCCAACCAAGCAACTGGAAACAATCTCTTTTTAAAAAATGATAATAACTCTGAAGAAAATACCTGAGAAAACCGGAAGGTAAAATGGTAAAAAGTGACACATAAATGGATGTTTTCTCATTGAGGTCAACAAACAAAAAAATCCTTGCCAAGCAAAAGAAATGTATTGAGACAAGCAATGGACTGGTTAGCCACTGCTTTTGAAATACATATACCTGGAATCTTGTCTAACATAAATTATTTACTTGTTTTGCCTGAAATCATTAAGGTTATTTGGGTGGCAAATGCATCATTTTTACAACAGATTTTTTTCCTCATTTTGGTGTTTTAATTTACTGTCGGTCGTAAATTAACCCATTTAATAGTACTTTACAATGTTATCATGCAAATTAACCGGCTTAACAACTGGAAATGAGCCATTTGATTTTTTTGTTGATGAATCAGAATTTAATTTCTTCCCATATTAAAGCAATTAATCACCATAAAAACTCCACTGGGGCATGCACGACTTTACATGAAGTACACATTCCATACATAGGTGGAAGCATTTATTTAAAGAAATTGTTGCCATACCAACATCAAAATAATACAAATGCTCCCACAATATTCTGAGATATGATGAGGGATTGACTATTGAGAAGCCAAATTGTCTGTTATGCAGCGAAATGGCATCTCTTTTCCTGCCCAACAACAGTAATACAGAGAAATGGAAACAAAGAATATTCCAAAGACAACAGTTTGACCTTCTCTCTGGTGCTTGTTTTATATGCACGTTTAATCTATCCCATGCTGTTCAGATGTTCTCCCATCATTATGGGATTTAGCTGAATTTGTATCATATTAGATTTTTAATGAACTTATTACACAGCTGGACCTGAGATTGTGCACTGTAGATTGGAGGTGACCCATGGTCTCAGCTCGATTTCCCATAATGTGCAGAGCCAACTATGTTTTAACCTAAAGCATTCAACAAAGACATAGAAAATTTATCAGTGTGTGAATAACACCAAACAGCATGAATTCTGCTCAGAAAACTGAACAGCTAATAATTATCAAACACACTTTACCCATTTGCAGGATCCATATTGTTGCAATACCTTGTCCGCTGGCTCGACATATTATGGGAAATGTTAATTGACCTAAAATGTTTAAAATTTGATTTTTCTACTCATCAGTTGCCACTTGACCTGCTAGGTATTTTCAGCTTTTCCATTTCAGTTTTACAAAAAACACTGCAACTTGATTTTGTAACAGCAGTGTTATGGGCTTTGCACAAAATTTAATATTGAACTAAATTCTCACTGCCGACTGAACTACGGATGTATCCCAGGATGTGTCCATTATTGGCCACTAGATGGTGATATTTTACCATGTAGTATATATATTTCTCTGATGCTTTGATTTCCAATTTAGCTCTGCTGTGCAGATAAAACAACCTTGTCTAATACTTGGAAAAATCCAAGAGCGTGAAAGTTCCATGCTGCAAGAACCTTTATGATTACGCAAAGTTCTTCCCCTGAGGTAGAGTTCTTCAGTCTGAAGAAGGGTCTCGACCCGAAACGTCACCCATTCCTTCTCTCCTGAGATGCTGCCTGACCTGCTGAGTTACTCCAGCATTTTGTGAATAAATCCCCTGAGGTAGATGTTTATGCAGTTCACAGAGCAGGTGGGACCACTCTCACAATCACATTCTGTGAAACCAAGATGGCAAGGCCATCCATGGCACAAGTTCCAGCAGCAAAACCGCGGTTGTGATGGGAAGTTTCAACTTCCTGAATTCTCATGACCATTTTTCCTTCCCTTTGCATTGAAGTGGTTCAGAATTATCCAGAATAAATCCAGAAGAAATACCACAGGGTGCAGTGCAGCATCAAATGCAGGGGTTGTTAAGAAATATAAAAGAAGGGGAAAAGTCCAATATTTATAAATGAAGGCCAGTTTACTAAATTGTTTCTTTTTCATGCCCCAGGTGACCAGGTAATAAGTAATTCAACAGATGCAAAGTTTTTGTGACATTTTGTTTCTGTTTGATTAAATGCCCAAACTTCCATCAGTCTAACTTTGGGCATATTAACTGAGTTATTCCATGTTGAACTTCCAATTATCCAGATGTAGTTTCTCATTGACCCTGCAAATTTGAAGCGTGCCAAATATCCAAAAAGTGAATAAAAAACAAGCAAGCACATAATTTAATCCTTACATACAGAAAATAACACCAGTGGGAGTCCCATTGCCAAACGATCGGCTTATCCTGAACAAGATATATTCCCATTCAGCAACACCACATCTAAAATACTTTGAAAACCCAGAAACACACACATAAGCACGCACACATGCACGCAGTTCTGTTAAATCAGGTTGTATGACTGTTCAAAGTTTGTTTTACAACAGTGAAGAACATCATAGTGTGTTTTATTAAAATACGTTTATGTCAATGGTATTTTTTCAGGAAAAAACTCATGAACAATGCTTTAAACATATTTGAAGCTCTTTTCCAAGACATCACACTTCAAGTGTCTGCCATTCAAAAGTATTATTGCTGATATAGAATACTCCCTCTTGTGGAGAAGTTTGCAAATAATTTTACAACTTTGAGTATCTCAAGAATAAATCTTATGAAAGAATACCCATTTCTGACATTGCCAAAATGAATGCAAAGGTGAGTGAGTGAGTGGTCAAAGATCTGGTAAATGAATACAATGTGTGAAAATGTTAAGATGTTTATTTGACAGGAAAAATAAAAGAGAAGCATATTATTTAAATGGTGAGCGATTGTTGAACTGTGAGACACAGATTGAATGACCTTGAAGTAAATAGGAAAAATAGCAATTTATTGCTTGGATAAAGAAATGCAAAAGTAGGGAGATTATGTTTCAGTTATATGGCATATTGCTGAAGGTATATTATTGGTCTTATTTATGGAAGAATGGTGCATTTTAAACAATTCAGAAAGGTTTTACTAGCTTAACACTTAAAACTATAACAGATATGAGGAAAGTTCATATCTGTTATAGTTTACAAAACATCAGACGTAACGATTATGAAAGGCACAGCTGAGGATTATTGAAAGAAAACATTAAAGTCTCATGAACAACCTTTGAACCTCTGGATGCATTCATATAGTTGAAATATCTTAATACAAAGTAATTCATAGTCATATATCATTTCATAAACTCAAGATGTTTCAAAGTACTCATGGCTAATTAAACAAATTGTAAATGTAATTAATTATTTCCACACAGCATGATCTCTCAAACAATGATTCAATGGTGTTTGAAAGATGAATGTTGACCAGGAAATTGGGAGAAATCGGCTTCACTTTGGGTAGTAGAGCAGAATCTTTAATGTTTAGTTTAGTTTCATTAATCCTCATACACTAGCACTATCCTACAAACTATGAACAACTATCTCTGACATCTCCCTCCCATTTCTGGACCTCACCATCTCCATCACAGGAGAGAAACTAGTGACGGACATTTACTACAAGCCCACCGACTCGCACAGCTATCTGGACTACACTTCTTCCCACCCGGTCCCCTGCAAAAAGTCTATCCCCTACTCCCAATTCCTCCGTCTACGCCGCATCTGCGCCCGGGATGAGGTGTTTCAGACTAGGGCAACAGAGATGTCCTCGTTTTTCCGAAAACGGGGCTTCCCCTCCTCCATTATAGATGAGGCTCTCACTAGGGTCTCTTCTACATCCCGCAGCTCCGCTCTTGCTCCCCCTCCCCCCACTCGCAACAAGGACAGGATCCCCCTCGTTCTCACCTTCCACCCCACCAGCCAGCGGATCCAACATATCATCCACCAACATTTCCGTCACCTACAACAGGACCCCACCACTGGCCATATCTTCCCATCCCCTCCCCTCTCTGCGTTCCGCAAAGACCGTTCCCTCCGCAACTCCCTGGTCCACTCGTCCCTTCCTACCCAAACCACCCTAACCCCGGGCACTTTCCCTTGCAACCGCACGAGATGCAACACCTGTCCCTTTACCTCCCCCCTCAACTCCATCAAAGGACCCAAACAGTCTTTCCAGGTGAGACAGAGGTTCACCTGCACCTCCTCCAACCTCATCTATTGCATCCGCTGCTCTAACGGCTGCGGCTCTCTGGCAGTCTGTTGTCTTTTTTTCTTTTTTTTTGTTTGTGTCGGTGTTGGGATGGTTTTTGTTTCTGTTTTTGGCTGTGTATGTGTGGTGGGGGGGTGTGGGGGGGGTGAGGGGGGGTGGGGTGGGGTCGGGCGGGGGGAAACCTTTCTTTTATTAGGTCTCTTCCCCGGGGCGCAGCTCGCCCGCGGGGCCTTCCATCGCCCGGCGCGGCTCGGCTCGGCTGCGGGACTTAACATCGCCGGCGCGGCTCGGCCGCGGGACGTTTCAGTGCCCGGTGCGGCTCGGCCGCTGGACTTAACATCGCCCGGTGCGGCCGCGGGACGTTTCAGTGCCGGCGCGGCTTGGCCGCTGGACTTAACATCGCCAGCGCGGCTCGGCCGCGGGACGTTTCAGTGCCCGGTGCGGCTCGGCCGCTGAACTTAACATCGCCCGGTGCGGCCGCGGGATGTTTCGGTGCCCGGGGCTCACTCGGCCGCGGGGCCTTCCATCGCCTTGCGGGGGCTGTGCGTGTCGTTTGCCTCGGTAGGGGTCGAGCTGCCTGTCCGTGGGTGCGGGGGGAAGAGAGGGGAAGTTTTGTTGCCTCCATCACAGTGAGGGGGTGTTTGGAGTCACTGTGATGGATGTTTGTGTTGGGGTCGGGTGTCCTGTGTTCTTTTCTTTTTTACTGTGTTTTGTGGCTGCTGAAATTTCGTTCGGTGTTTGTGCCGAGTGACAATAAAGTGTGGTTATGTTATGTTATGTTATGTAGATGTCAACTTATTTATATCGGCGAAACCAAGCGCAGGCTCGGCGATCGCTTCGCTGAACACCTGCGCTCGGTCCGCATTAACGCAACTGATCTCCCGGTGGCCCAGCGCTTTAACTCCCCCTCCCATTCCCAGTCTGACCTCTCTGTCGTGGGCCTCCTCCAGTACCATAGTGAGGCCCGCCGGAAATTGGAGGAGCAGCACCTCATATTTCGCCTGGGCAGTTTGCGGCCCGGTGGTATGAACGTCGACTTCTCCAACTTCAGATAGCTCCTCTGTCCCTCCCTTCCCCTCCTCCTTCCCAGATCTCCCTCTATCTTCCTGTCTCCACCTATATCCTTCCTTTGTCCCACCCCCGACATCAGTCTGAAGAAGGGTCTCGACCCGAAACGTCACCCATTCCTTCTCTCCCGAGATGCTGCCTGACCTGCTGAGTTACTCCAGCATTTTGTGAATAAGCCTACAAACCTATACGTATTTGGATTGTGGGCGGAAACCAGAGCTCCCGGGGGAAACCCACGCAGTCATGGGAAGCATACAGACAACACCCGTAGTCAGGATCGAACCCAGGTCTCTGGCTCTGTAAGGCAGCATCTCCACCGCTGCCCCATTGTGCTGCCCTTGTCTTTATTGTCTTTATTTTTTTCCTGAGAATGGTATAGTGTTCAGTAGCATGTCTGCTACAGAAGAGTTGTAATATTATGGATAAAAAATAATTTTGTATTAAACTGTGTGGTGGAAATAAGTACTTTGCATAGCATTACTTATTGACAGAAATTGTTATTTTGTAATAAATGTAAGTCTCTGCAGAGAAAGATGCATTTTAATGGACTTTAATTAAGTTAACTGCAAAGTGTTCCATTTTGGAAATTCAAATCGGAGTGGAATCCAGGCATGACCTTCCTTCAGCTTCCATTGAAGAGCATCAGGCGCTTCTCTTGTTGCTGCATTTGCTGCATTGCTTGTAACAATTAAGGTTGTGGAGTCATAGTGCATGAAAACAGATCCTTTGAAACAACTTGTTCATGTCGGCCCAAACGGCCATCTAAGCTAGTCCAATTTGTGTATGTTGTGTCCCATGTCTCCTTCTTACTCTTGACCAAAGCCTCAATTTCACTCGTCATCCAAGCTTCCTTACATTTGCCTGCCTTGCCCTTCACTCTAACAGGGATTTGCATGTCCTGAATTCTTGTTAGCACACTTTTAAAAACATTCTCCTGACATTCCTTTTCCATCAAACAACTTACTCCAATCTACTCGAGCGACTTCCTGTCTTATACAGTCCCTTTCCATAATTATCTTATACCTAATACAACAGTTATCGCTTGTCCCAAAAGGTACATCCACGAACACTTCATCCACTTGCACCTCCCAATTTCCCAAGAGCAGGGCCCTCAACAAATTACCATTACCGGAAGAAACTAATCTGAACACGTATTTACAAATTCCACCCCGTTTAAACCTTTCGCACTATGACATTCCCAGTCAATGTTGGGAAAATTAAAATCCCCTACTACGAATCTAGTGCATTCAGGATTATGAGTGTAAGAATCATTAGGGAGTTTAGCTCAGTGGTCGAGAAGAAAGTAACAGAGGCAAATAAACTGATTTCTCACCTATTTCTCACAAATTTCTCACCTATTTCTCACCTAGGAAGGAGGTTTAAGATAACAGTTTGTGGCAAATGGAGGCCAGGTGCCATTTTTCATTCCTGGGCAATCTTAGAAAAATTATGAACTTTAATGATGGGCTACCGAGATAGCCTGAGACCATGGAGTGAAAGCCCCATTAAGGGCTCAAAAGTATTAAATGGGCTTTCCGTAGAGGACCAACGAATGAGAACATTGGGTTCAACTACTGAACCTTATTCTTTGGTGCACAGGCAGCCAAGAGTGATCTTATAGAGGTGTATAAAATCATGAGGAGAATTGCTAGGGTGAATACCCAGGGTAGTGGAATCAAAAACCAGAGAACATAGGTTTAAGGTGGGAGGGGAAAGATTTAATTGGAACCTGAGGGACAACCTTTTCACTCAGAGGATGGTAGGTATATGGAAATGAGCTGCCAGAGGAATTAGTTGAGGAAGGTACAATAACAACTTGTAAGAAACACTTGAAGATAGACACAACAAGCTGGAGTAACTCAGCAGGACAGGCAGCATCTCTGGAGAGAAGGATTGGGTGACGTTTCGGGAAGAGATCCTTCTTAAGAGACACTTGGACAGATACATGGATAGAAAAGGTTTGGAGAGATGTGGGCCAAATGCAGACATCTTGATCGGCATGGACAAGCTGGGCCGAAAGACTTGTTTCTGTGCTATGTGACTCTATGACACTTTTATTGTGACCAGAGTACATCACTAAATTTGCACTTGATCTAGTCAATAATCCACTGTTTGAATAAATTGACTACATTGTGATATTTCACTGAGCTAGTTAAGAAGAATTGTTTTGTCATCCACTTTGACATTGGGCAGTAATTCACCTTAGCAGCACTATTTAAGTCGTATGAACACATGAAGAAAAAAAACAAGATCCCAATTCATCAGGAATACAATATGTGCAAATTATTTTATATTGTAACCATTAAGTAACCATTCACACACTAGGTGGTGCTATTTCAAATGCAGTAGAATATTCAGCGTCAGAACCACAAGGTCCTAGTGCTCGTGATTACACGAAGACTGCATCAGGCCTACTCCCCTGTTCAATAATGTCATGGTAGATCCTTGTGTTTTCTTTCCTGCCTGATTCCCTAAGTATCAGAAGTCTGAAGACAGGTTCTGACCCGAAACGTCACCTGTTCCTTTTCTCCGGAGATGCTGCCTGACGAAGGGTATCGACCCAAAATGTCACCTATTCCTTTTCTCCAGAGATGCTGTCTGACCCGCTGAGTTACTCCAGCTTTTTGTGTCTATCTTCGGTTTAAACCAGCATCCTCCTACACATGCTGCCTGACCTGCTGAGATATTCCCGCACTTTGTGTCTATCTTCTCTCAGTATCGACTTGGCCAGCACAAAAATCTTGAGACCTTGTATCAAGATTTCTTTAGAAGTAAAAGCTAATAAATCTATTGGGAATCTAAGATATTTTAAATGTTTAGGAAGAAACTGCAGATGCTGGTGTAAATCGAAGATGGACCAAAAATGTTGTAGTAACTCAGTAGGACTGGCAGCATCTCTGGAGAGGTTTGGGTGACGTTTCGGCTTGAGACCCATTTTTGACATTACGAGGTGTAAAATTGATGTAAGTAATTAAGGTATATATATTTTTTAATAAAGCTTATTAAAACTCACAGAATTGTTTAGAAATCATGGTAAATATAAAATAAAATGATCTTAAAATGAATTCATCGTTCCCTTTCTCATGAATTGAAAGTATTTGCAATCCTTTGCAAGGATAACATAGTCTGGAATGTGAATGGTGATTCCTGAGCTGAAGCCAACTCTGCAATGTGGAGTCCAGCAGCGGAGGAAGATGGCAGATACATTACCATCTGTTGTTCACTGCAATGGGCTGATTGCTAGGGTCTTCTTCGGAACTGCCAGCTACAGATAGGAACATTTGGTTCAATAAAATTTGAAACTGAACTGTTCAATTTATCCATGGGAACTGTAGGTTGACATTGCAAGGTTAATTTAATTGATCTGACATGCAGGGTTTACCCAGTGATTCTGATAAAAAGTTAACTTTGAGTAGTCTCCTGTAGGTGTATTTACTTCTCAGTAGCGTAACATTTAGCACTGCAGTAACTCTGTAAACACACTAACACCTCATGCAGCCAATTGATGATAAATGGTTTCTCTAGAGGGAAATATTGCATGCTATTTCAAATGCCACTTGCATAAACATGTGCTGGCACTAAAAATGTCACTTAATTATCAGTTTCATGTGTTAATTAGTGTAGTGATGTTCAACTTAAATACAACAAATGTTAAGTCCACTGCTGTACTGTGATTCCACTTTTGAAACATTTTCTTGAATTTATGCATTAATGGAGGTTTACAAGGTCATTGTATCAGTAGAGTTACATTCTTAAAGTTAATGAGATATCCTAATGGATATTTTTTTGGCAATGCTCATAATAACTTACTAATTATTTACAGTTGTGAAGTGGATCTGTGGTGTGGAAGTATTTCTGCTGATGGTGTGCCTGTGATGTTTCACTACATTAAAAGCTTTGTGCTGTTGTGATGTCGTGGGTTGCAATGTAGAAATACCTCTGAGAGCTTCCATATTGTAGAGTAGGTGTGATTTACAGAGGGAGAATGCAAGGGAATACATCAGCCCCTGGGGGGGGGGGGGGGGGGTGTTTCTGGAGATCTTGGGCTTAAAGGAATTGAGGGTCATTGTAGTTGTCAGTAAGAAAAAAGAAGCTGTACAGGTACCAAAAATATCTGAACCAAAACAAATACAAGATGCACTTATTTTTTGATTACATTTGTGCCCAAAGCACCACTTTTATACTTATGAATAAATTATGATACCATTAGGCACACAAATGTAGAATGGAATATGCACACATGGAATTACATATAAAATAGAAATAAAAAGTGCTGGAAATGCTCAGCAGGTCAGGCTGCATCTGTGAGATGAAAAACATATCAATGATTCAGGTCAAAGAGGGAAATGGCTCTGATGGAGTAAAGCCGAGCGACCACAGGGATATAAATATTTAGGAAGACATGCCTTGCAGGTTAGGCTGGGCATGTCCTACATTCCCAGAGGAAAAGATTATAATGCAATCTTGACAAACAGCACCTCATCTACCTTCTGGCATGTTGCAGTCTTCTGAACCTAATATTCAATTCTATATCTTACTGTAACTTGATTCCTGTCTGTATTAGTCATTTATGATATTGGCTTAGCATCTTTATTTTTAAAATTTTTCACCTCAACAGGCAAGGGACTAGTATCTTTGTAGGACAGTTTACAAATACTTTTACAGAGTGTTTAACTTAGCTCAGCAGGGAGATTAGACCTAGGAGCAGGTAGAGAAAAAAGATAGAAGTTAGAAATGCAGTAAGTAAAATAACTAGCCAGCAGATACGTAACTAAGCACTAAACAGTACAAATACAAAGCCATTTCATCTAAATGCATGCTATATCTGCAAATAGGTGGATGAATTAATAGCACAAATAAATGTAAATGGGTATGGCGTTATTATTATAGAAACATCGCCACAGGATAGCCATTGTGGGGAGGTAAATATTCCAAGTCATTCAAATTATAAGGAGAGGCAAAAGGAATGAGATGTGCTTGCTCTTTTAATAAAGGATAACATTAACAAAATAGTTAGAAAAGACCTTGACTCTTTCCCTCTCTATCCCCTCCCCTTCTCAGTTCTCCCACTAGTCTTCCTGTCTCCTACTACATCCTATCTTTGTCCCGCCCCCACCCCTGATATCAGTCTGAAGAAGGGTCTCAACCCGAAAAGTCACCCATTCCTTCTCTCCCGAGATGCGGCCTGACCCACTGAGTTACCCCAATTTTTTTGATTTAAACCAGCATCTGCAGTTTTTTTTCCTACACTCCTTGGCTCAGAAGATTGTTGAATTTATCTTCTGAATTGCTAGTACTAACTAACTTGATTTATCCAGTCTGTAATTAGATTGGATTTTACATAGTGTGGCATTACTCCTGTACGTAAACCTCTAATTTTCTTATTTACACAGTACTCCGAGTCAAACTACTATTTCTATGCCTATAAATTACACCAATCCATGTATTCTGCTGCTTCATAGGTCCGCTGAAGTGATTTTACTTCAATATAACGAAGATTGACTCAATGCTACAGATTAGATCAGGTGAACAAATGTTTTGAAAAAGAGATATGTTTTAAGGAGCATTTTCAAGGTGGAAAAAAGTTAGGGTGAGAATTACAGAACTGAGAAGCTATAATGTCAAAAGGATCGTTGGTACAGTCACCTTATTAAATCACGTGACAGAAGTAGAGCTACCAACAAACATTCTTTTACAGAAGGAAGTCAACTCACAACTAACAGCAGTGGCTGGTGCAATGTCCATTGCGTTAAAAGTCATGCCACATAGTGCACTCAAATGTTAAAGGAACATAACCCACATATATACTACACTGTTTCCCCTTGAAAAAGTAATATTCATACAAACTATCAACTATTTACAGATATTTGATATGTACAGATTGGTAAATTCAACCAAACATGCACTAACTCAATCTGCATCATTTTAACGATATATGACATCCCCAGAGCATTTAGTCTAGAAGCTAGTAGAGTCATAGTCACATCACAGAAACAGGCTCTTTAGCTCACCAAGTCGACGTTGATCATCAACCACCCATTCACAATAACTATAAAGTTAATCACATTTTTTAAATTCTCCCCACATTCTCATCAAGTCCCCCCAGACTTTAACACTCCCCTTTGCACAACGGACAATTTACAGTGGCCAATTAACCCACCACCCTGCATGTCTTTTGGATGTTTGAGGAAACTGAAGCACTCATAGGAAACTCACACAATTATTGGGAAAATGTGATTAGGATTGAATTTAGGTCTCTGGCATTTTGAGGCTGTGTCACTGTGCTGTCCCCGTAATCTCAAAAGATCAATTCTCTTGCTGGATATAAAGCCTCCTATCCTATCCCACGGCACAATTGTTGTCTTAATATAAATAACCTTTAATACCTTAGAATAAACATTCATCCATGATTATAAATATAGACTGTTATATCTTTTCCAAAAATCAACTTGCACTACACACCCTCAAGGGATGTTATGATTTCATTCACTGCCATGTGGTTTCACAACAAATCTTTGTTGTCTAATCTTTGGATCTTTCTTGATTAGCAATCTTTGTATGCTTCGACCAAATGGTTGGATTACCTCCTCCTAGGAGGGTCTCACATTTAACTGCTTAGCATGCCTTTTCGCCCAAGATTCACTTTCCTCTTCTAATAGACTGTAATCTGCCATGGTACCGGTGTGTTAATATCTGTACCTTGATCATGAGAGAGCTGCCTATCTTCACTTTATTCCCAACTTACTTTTTCTATCCCTGATAATGGTAGCCATTAATCTCCCATTGCCAATGACATTTTTTGTTGAAGCTGCAGCCTGTGACTCTATCTTGCAATGTCTGTAAAATATAGGCCTCAGAAATCTCTCTGACTTACCTATCCAGTGATCTGTTTCTACAGGGCCAAGGCACCACAAAACATAAGTAGCTCCTAAATATTTGAATTGCTTAACACAGTGATATTTTCAAAACCACAGTCCATCTATTAGAGTGATTCACTCCAATTCACATCCATGATCCTTGGTGCAGAAGCCTGACTCATAACTACAACAGTGAAATAGATCCGTTTGTTTCCACTGATAATCCAATAGTTTACCTCCACTATAATTCAGAGACCTCATACAAAGATGTACAATATAATTTTGCTCTCTCACTGCAAAGTGGTTGAAGTATTTTCAAAAATGTCTGAGCCTACAACAGATAGGTTTTATGCAGTTATTATGTTTTCAAATAAAAGATTTATTAAAATGTAATGATTGCATCCTACCCTTTGTATGTGTGATAAATGCCATTACACCTCCTTATGATTGGATTCGACAATATGTAATACGTTAGTGGAACTGTTCAAGATCTTTATTCCCTAGTATATTAATTGGTAATTGATTTCGTCAGAAATTGTCACTCCACTAAAGCTCACCCCCTGGCACTTATAAAAACAAGCCATCTCAGGCTTACTTGGCACTGTATATAAAGGATACGAAGGCATTAACTAATCCAGAATAGATTGATGAGAGTAGTTCCTGGAGGGAGGAACTACAGTCATTAGGATATATCAGAGAGACTGGGACTGGACAAGAGAAGGATGAGGGGAGATTTGATAATATATAAAATGATGTGGTCTGGGTAGAGTCACTTCTGGGAGGCTATTCCAGAGGTAGGCCCAGCTTGCCTGCCAGGGACGTTGGACACGCCTGGTAGGCCCTGCTAGCTCGCCGGGGACACCGACGGGACCCACGTCGCGAGAGTGCCGTGAGTGAGGTGGGCCATCAGAAAGTGAGGTGGGCCGTCGGAGAGTGAGGTGGGCTGTCAGAGAGTGAGGTGGGCCGACAGAAGCTTCCGGTGAGCGCTGCTGAGCCGTCCAAGAGAGGACCCAGCGGCGGGCAGCGGAGGACTGCCCGAGTGAGTGGCAGAGGTCGGACTGGCCTGCTATGGGTGCTGGAGGTCAGTTGTGGATGCGCTGCTGAAAACAAAGTTGGAACTGGCTTGGGGTGGCCACCAAGAACAAAGGGGGACCTGACAAAAGGTGTGTGGGGGGGGGGGGGGGGGTATGGTATGCAAAACAAAGAATTTCACTGTGACAATTAAAGTATAAATTATTCAATCAATCAATCAGAATGACTGGAGGTCATAGGCATAAGGCGGGAGGGAGATTGACAAGAGGAAAAGCGTTTTTTTACTAGCATATGGTGGGAATCGAGAAAATATTGCCTGTAGATGTGGAGAGGCAGGTTCCATTTTGGCCTTCAAGAAGAAATTGGATAAATATGTGGTGAGCAACAATTTGCAAGGTGATGGAGAAGGGGCTAGAAGTTGCTCTGGAAGAGAAATGGCTTGACTCAATGGGCTGAATTGCCTCCTTCAGTGCTGTAACCATTCTACAATTGTAAGTTTCTACACATGTGATATAAAAGGCCAGGTAGACACAAAATGCTGGAGTAACTCAGCGGGTCAGGCATCATCTCGGGTGAGAAGGAATGGGTGACGTTTCGGGTCGAGACCCTTCTTCAGACTGATGAAGGGTCTCGACCAGAAACATCACCCATTCCTTCTCTCCCAAGATGCTACCTGACCCACTGAGTTACTCCAGCATTTTGTGTCTACCTTCAATTTAAACCAGCATCTGCAGCTTTTTTTCCTACTAATATAAAAGGCCACATTACCAGAGATTGATGGAAAAACATAAAGTTGAGCAAATAAAATGAAAGTTAAAAAAATGAAGAAAAGCACTCAAAATTTTGAGGTTCCACAATTCTCGCCAAGTAAAGGAACCAAGTGAAGACTTGACACATGGTGGTCAGAATGTTTAAAGAAAAAGTGGGACAATTAACATAAATACAACCTCTAACTTTTGTCATGAAAAGGAATGAGAGGTGACGTTTGAGCTTGACCCTTGGTAAAGCATAACACTGCTGAACCAGATTGAATATGCAGCTTGGTGGCCAGAAATATTAGACCCTAACTTAAAAGTTGACAGGTGAAAGCACTGTAATAAATTGAGATATATTGATTCTGTAAAGTACAGATTAAAACATTGCCACTTGTAGTTACTGCAGACTCAGGACCAAAGTTGATAAGAATAGACCAGTTAAAAAAAAAATCCCCTGGTATGGAGGAACATTCATCATATTAATGTGGGTGAGGCGAGAACATTACAGGAAGTGCTGGTGAGGCAAAAAAAGACTTTCAAAGATGAGGACACCAAAGCCAAAATTCTTATTGATCCCAACGCTCTGTCATTATTATTCAAGTCAAGGTCAGTTTTTTTGTGTAATGAAACCAAAATTAGATGCAGAAATTGACAGGCTATTCACAGCGAACATGATTGAACCTGTAATGTACTTTGAATGGCAATGTGCATTGGGTCAGAGTTCCATCGTGATAAATCCATCAGAATTTGTGTATATCACAAACTGAGAGTTAACTGAGTCACATTGCTTGAACAAAATGGATAGAGTGACAGTGGAGAAGATGTTTCTACTAGTGGGAGAGTCTAGGACCAGAAGCCATAGGCTCAGAATAAAAGGATGTACCTTTAGATTGGAGACAAGGAGGAATTTCTTTAGTCAGAGGGTGGTGAATCTATGGAATTCATTGCCGCAGATGGCTGTGGAGGCCAAGTCAATGGATATTTTTAAGGTGGGGATTGACAGATTCTTGATTAGTATGGGGGTCAGGGGTTATGGGGAGAAGGCAGTAGAATGGGGTTGAAAGGGAAAGATCGATCAGCTGTGATTGAGTGGCGGAGTAGACTTGATGGGCTGAATGGCCTAATTCTCGTTATAAAAATAGAAAATGGCGGAATCAGCAGGCCAGGCAGCATCTCTGGAAAGATGAATGTTCCCAAACTTGAAATCTTAACTTTTTCTCTTTCCACAGGTGCTGCATGACTTGTTTGGAGGTTCAGCATTTTCTATTTTTTTTGTCAGATTTCCACTATATACAGTTAAAAAAAAAATTCCAGCTGTTCACAAATATAGTAACATAGAAACATGAGGAGCCAGAGCTGCCATCGCAGCTGCGGCTTGCCTGCAGTCCGTCTGTCTTTTGTGTTTTTTGTTGTTTTTGTATGAATTGTAGTTTTAATATGGTGTAGTGTTTGTATGTTATGTGGGGGGGAGGGGGTGGGAGGGAACGGGAACTGTAAAAAATTCTCTCTCCCGAACGGAGACGCGACCTTTGTTTCTGTGTCGTGTCCCCGTTCCTGTTGCGGCCTACCACCGGCCATGCACCTGGGACCACCTGGGGCTCTGGTTCGCAGAGCCCGCGGCCCGGACTCACCACCTGCGGCGCTGGCTGCCTGCGGATGCTGCGGGAGCGGCTGCGACTCGTCTCCGGAGGCTCCGGCGCGGGCCGCGTGGAAGTCGGAAGCCCGCAGGCCCCTGAATGGGGGCCGACATCGGGAGCTCTGGCAGCGGCAGCGGCAGCGGCAGCGTGTTCGCCCGCCCCAAATCGCGGGGCTTGGGTCGGCCCGCCGTGGACCTTTCACCGTCCGGCGCGGCGTTCCAATGTCGGGAGCCCCGACCGCCCCGACGTGGCAAGTTCAACAGCCTGACCTCGGGACAAAACGGCAGGGAAGAGAAAAGACATTCTGGCCTTCCATCACAGTGAGAAGGGACTGGAGGAGACTCACTGTGATGGATGTTTCTTTTTGTTTGGTGTTAGTGTATGATTGTATGTGTTATTGCATTTTTATTGATTATTCTTATTGGTCTTAGTGTTTCAACTGCGGGTAATGTTTCATTTCACTACACATTTATGTGTATGTGACAAATAAAGGACTATTGACTATATATTGACATAGAAAATAGGTGCAGGACTAGGCCATTCGGCCCTTCGAGCCTGCACCGCCATTCAATATGATCATGGTTGATCATCCAGCTCAGTAACCTGTACCTGCCTTCTCTCCATATCCCCTGATCCCTTTAGCCACAAGGGCCACATCTAACTCCCTCTTAAATATAGCCAATGAACTGGCCTCAACTACCTTCTGTGGCAGGGAATTCCACAGACTCACCACTCTGTGTGAAGAAATGTTTTCTCATCTCGGTCCTAAAAGACTTCCCCCTTATCCTTAAGCTGTGACCCCTGGTTCTGGACTTCCCCAATAGATACAAATATGGATATGAATTGTGCATATCAACTAAGGTCATGTGATAGGAGCAGAATTAGGCCATTCGGCCCATCAAGTCTATTATGTCATTCAATCATAGCTGATCTATCTCTGTCTCCTAACCCGGTTCTCCTACTTTCTCCCCATAATCCCTGACACCCGTACTAACCTGTTTTAAGATTGCAAGAGGAGCACACTCACAGTCTGCCGCATCTTCAGTATATCCCCACTTCAGCATGTTCAATTTGCTCCTCCCCATGCCTGTCCGCAGTCTGTTGAGACTGCGCCAGGTTATTCACGGTTGGTCAGAACCTGGTGGGAGTTTCTCAGAGGGATCGATTGCCATGTGAATGTCTTCCGGAGATTTCTCTAGTCTCTCTTCCCAGAGTTTGAGCCTTCTGGACGATGCACTGCAGTCCAGGGGATGGACCGAAAAGAGGAAACTTCTGCGTGATTTCAAACGCTGAGGTAGCAAAAGGTGATCATGTCTTTCATCCTCTGATTGTCTGAGGCATTCTTTTTTACTGGTTACAGCTCTTCTGATTCCAGGAGCTGCAATGCCAGAGAGTAGGTAGATGTTGTCAGTCTTGGTAGGTTTCATGTATCCACTGATGCAGCGACAGCTTGTGTTTAGCACAGGATCAATCTTCCTTGCATGAGCTAAGCACTCCCATACTGCGCAGGCATACTTGGCAGTGGAGAAGTAGAGAGCCAGAGCTGTTGATCGAATGGTTTTAGAATTTGCTCCCCATTTTGAGGTACTCAGCTTGCTAAGAAGAGCATTTCTGGAAATGACTTTTCCTTTAAGCTTAGTGATATGTGCTTTGTAGGTCAGAGATCGATCAAGAGTCACACCGAGATAGACTGGATTGTCACAGTGCTCCAATCTGACTCCATTCCATATGATCTTCAACCTTCGATTTGCATACTTGTTCTTCAAGTGGAAGGCGCAGAATTGGGTTTATGCCGAGAACACTGACTGCCACAGAGAAAAAGTATTTTCAGCCGGATAACTTGGTCATTGTGTTTAGGGTACAGCATTTCAGTCGTACACTTTGAAGTTCAAAGATCACAAACCCCTAACTTTCATGTTCCACAAAATGAAATCACTGCCTCAGACGGTTGTCCCACAAGTTCAAAGGTGGGCTTTGAGCTTGAGAGCCTATGAATATACTTTCTGTTCAAAGCTAGGAAATGCCATGATGGGAGTGCAAATGCAAAAGTAATTTTCCAGTGTTGATGATGACTACTGATAAAGAAATAAAGGGCCAGGTGTTTATGATGAATCATCTAGATGATCCGTTTCTACTTATTGTGCAAATCACACAGTGAACAACGATAGTTCCTGCCCAACTGGAGGTTAGATGCTCTGTCGAAGATAAGGGATCTCTTGCATATTTGAAAGATTTCGCTAAATAATCTTGAAATAGCTCAGGCAGGGGTGGTCAAAGGGGAGTATAGTAATATATATGATGATGTAATATTGAAAAATGCCAGTAATCTGATATCGGACTGTTCGGAAATCTCACTGAGGCAGTCTGATCATTTTAGCATTTCCAGCATTTTCTGTTTTTATGTGGAAATCCCAATAATTCAGCATCTGATTTGATGGGGTGTTGATTCCTATTCTCCATATAACAGCACATGCATTGTTCTCCAGCTCTTTTTCACACACTGGAACCGGGGGCAAATGCTCCCTTTAAACTCACCTGGTTTTGTATCGTTAACTCCCTTGAACATTACCAGGGCCTTGTTTCTTGTACTTCTTTGAAGCTTACCCATTTCATTGGAAAATGTATTATTTCACTCTGTAGCATTAATTAAAAGTATGTTGCAGAATTAATAGGAGTCACACAAATAATTTGGATAATTTGCTAGACGAAAGTTCGAAGAAGGATTAACTGAGTTTTTACTATAATATATTCATAACTGAATGAAGAGTAAAACTGTTAACTCGGCATGTCTGGGATTTTGGTAGTGTGAACTGGCACAATTTTCAGGACAGCTGGATGATATTCCTACTAACATCTCAAAGCACTATCAATTCACTTTAATTTCTAGATGTTACACAGTAGTATAATACATTTTATAGTAAATCTGTCAAGTTTGAAGGCAGCGTGGGAAATGGGGCCACAGTGTATTTAAATGGAGCATGGGAAACAAGTAAGTAAATATTGTTGTGAAAATCACATCTTAAAACTGATCCTTGTGGGATCCCGTCCTGTATTCTGCTACTCTGAATTGTTACCATTTCTCTCTATTTACTGCTTGAAGCCATCCAATCTATTCTGTTACTTGAATCTGATTCCACATGATCTGACTTTACTTATCTATTGTGTGGTGCTTTTTCAAGTATTTTGGAAAGTGAAACGCGTTAAAACTCTGCAATACTGTCTGGAAATTGATCTCTTTTTTTGGAGCATGAAAAAGGGGTTGCTTGATATTCCACAGAGAAAGATCACAATCTTAGATTCCATGCACAATTGTGCTCTTGTCGGATAATGTTTCCATAATATGGGGAAATTGCTGGGATGGTGACAGTGGCTCTGCATTTCAAGCAGTGCCACGCTTTGATGCACAGCATTCATGGCAGGGTTATAGCCCTTACAGAGACGCTCGCTATGGCAGACCAACAACATTGTCAGCTAGTAGTAACGAGGAATTACAGATACTGCTTTACAAAAATAAGGCACAAAGTGCTGGAGTAACTCAGGCAGCATACCTGGAGAACATGGAGAGGTAACATTTTGGGTCGGGAGCCTTCTTCAGGCTGATAGTGGGGAAGGGGGGGTGGTCAGAGTGAAGAAAGCTGGAATGGAAGGGCTCGACAAAGCGCGGCAGGTAATTAGTGAACATTTTAGGCCACCTCCAACATAACCCCCTAACTCTTCCCCTTTCCCCACCCCCCCCTCTTTTCTCCCCTCCCCCCCCTCTTTTCTCACCCCCCCCTTCCCTGTGCCCCATCTGGACTCACAACTATTCCTCCCCTCCCCTTCCACCTCCATTCCTACTTTTGACTTCACCATTTGTAACTCTTCAATCTTTTTATCTCACACCTTCTGTTTTACATATCTGGCATTTGTCCAACCATCTGCCCATCAAATCCACCTTTGCCTGTGTTCACTGATTACCTGACATACTTTGCCCTACCCTTCCTCTCTCCCAGCTTCCTTCCCCTCCCCCTCACATATCAGTCTGAAGAAGGGTCCCAACCCAAAAAGTCACCTATCCATGTTCTCCACGGAAGCTGACTGAACCGCTGAGTTACTCCAGCACTTTGTGTCTTTACATTGTCAGTTACTATAGCTGCCGTCGAGGAGGGAGTGTAGGAGAGAAATGTGAGAGAGGCAGCAGAATAGCAAAAGAGGCAGCAGGGAGGAGAGAGGAGACTTCAATTTTCACAGAGATATGGAAATATGAGTTGATATCATCAATGCAAGCAGGGAAGTACTATGCACTAGGAAAAAAATGATGTGTGCCAAAGAGCTAGGTGCAACGTGCCAAGGATAAGGTATTGTGCACTAGTAGCTCTGAAGTTCAGCCATTTATTAGGATAGCACCTGATTTCAATAACCTGAAATCCAGGATTGACACTGAACAATGGTGCAGTGCCCTGCAACTAGCATGATCCTGTATCAACCCTCACATCCCATGTTGCCTGATCTGCTGAGTTCCCCCAGCACTTTGTATTTTGCTCAATTTTACCAGAGGAGTCAAACACTCATCAATAATGGATTTCCCCAGAAGATTTGTTGAGCACCACAACAGGGAAGTAATTATGAGAAGTCTGGTATGAACGTCAATGGAATGTTTGCCATGTCTCTATGACCAAATATTGAAAATTGCAATTAGGAAATGCACTCCTACCTCTTTTAGGAGGTTGCACAGAACCAGATGATCACCACATCTATGCTGGAGGTGACACGCATTTTTGTGTAGGGATCTGAAAACTATCTAACGACAATAGACAATAGACAATAGACAATAGGTGCAGGAGTAGGCCATTCAGCCCTTCGAGCCAGCACCGCCATTCAATGCGATCACTCTCAATCAGTACCCCGTTCCTGCCTTCTCCCCATACCCCCTCACTCCGCTATCCTTAAGAGCTCTATCCAGATCTCTCTTGAAAGCATCCAACGAACTGGCCTCCACTGCCTTCTGAGGCAGAGAATTCCACACCTTCACCACTCTCTGACTGAAAAAGTTCTTCCTCATCTCTGTTCTAAATGGCCTACCCCTTATTCTTAAACTGTGGCCCCTTGTTCTGGACTCCCCCAACATTGGGAACATGTTTCCTGCCTCTAATGTGTCCAATTCCCTAATTATCTTATATGTTTCAATAAGGTCCCCCCTCATCCTTCTATATTCCAGTGTATACAAGCCTAATTGCTCCAGCCTTTCAACATACGACAGTCCCGCCATTCCGAGAATTAACCTAGTGAACCTACGCTGCATGCCCTCAATAGCAAGAATATCCTTCCTCAAATTTGGAGACCAAAACTGCACACAGTACTCTCCAGGTGCGGTCTCACCAGGGCCCGGTACAACTGTAAAAGGACCTCTTTGCTCCTATACTCAACTCCTCTTGTTATGAAGGCCAACATTCCATTGGCTTTCTTCACTGCCTGCTGTACCTGCATGCTTCCTTTCAGTGACTGATGCACTAGGACACCCAGATCTCGTTGAACATCCCCTCTTCCTATGCTAACAGTTGGGCCAAGTTCTGATTGTAATGGAGCCACAGCTAGATGCCACATACAATATCTCAACAAAGATTAAGCTGACTGAAGTAGAGCTCTGAACTGTTAACCAGGATCAGATTGCTGACTCCAGAAGTGAAATTCCTTTTGTGAAGAACTTGCTGTCCTGCAGGACAACAGAGATAATAGCGGTCACGGTGGCGCAGCGGTAGAATTGCTGCCTCACAGCAAATGCAGTGCCGGAGACCCAGGTTCGATCCTAACTACGGGTGTTGTCTGTACGGAGTTTGTGCGTTCTCCCCATGACCTGCGTGGATTTTCTCTGAGATCTTTGGTTTCCTCCCACACTCCAAAGACGTACAGGTTTGTAGGTTAATTGACTAGGTAAATGTAAAAATTGTCCCTAGTGGGTGTAGGATAGTGTTAATGTGCGGGGATCACTGGTCAGCGCGGACCTGGTGGGCCGAAGGGCCTGTTTCCACGCTGTATCTCCAAATTAAAACTAAACTAAACTAAAAGTAAGATCAGCTTGTTGTTGGACCCAAACAGAGCTGTTATTCTTCAACTCACCACTCCAATCTAGTAGTTGAGCTGAGATATGCCTCATATTAACTGAATCTCCCACAGGAGGTTGAAATGATGAAAGTCCGGTCTTGGGTCACATCAGAACAGAACCTCATTGTTCATCCTTTCCAGAGTTGCACTGGCATTATAGAGCCCTAAGAAAACTAAAATTTCATCTTCCATCACTGCCACTCTAAAACACTCACTTTTGCCCTTGGTCAGCTATCCAAGATTGTGCTTTCATGTGGCAAAACTCATCAACCCAATGTTGAAGACAACACGGCAATGTGGTTTACATGGACTTCAGTAAGGCTTTAGACAAAGTCCTGCAGAGTGGTCTGGGCCAGAAGGTTAAGGCACAAAGGTTCCAAGGCTTGTAAGCAAATCAGATGCAAAATATGGCTTGCTGATAGGAGATGCAGGGGGAGGTTAAATGGGTTTTTCTGATTGGAGGTCTGTACTCAAGGGGTGTACTGCAGGGATAAATGCTGGAACCTTTATTGTTTATAATACGTGTAAGTGACCTGGATGAGAATGTGGGTAAGCAAACTTGCAGATAGCATAAACATTTTGCAGGGTCATAGATTGCGAAGTGGGTTGTCTCGGGATACAAAGGGAATGTCAGCTGGAAAGTTGGGCGGAGCAGTGGTAGATGCAATTTGAGGTAATGCATCAAGTATGAGGTGAGGCACTTTCGAAAGTCAATTAATGGTACAACATAGAGACTTAATGGTGACACAGGTGGACAGGGTAGTAAAGAAGGAATTTGTAACACTTGCCTTCATAGGCAGAGGCATTGTGTATAAGAGTTGGGATGTCATGTTGCAGTTGCACAAAACATTAGTTAGAAATTTCTTGAAGGATTCTCAGCAGTTCTCGTCACCACGTTACAAGAAGGACGTATTACAATGGATGAAGTGCAGGAGAGATCAACCACAATGAGGCCTTGCATAGAGTGTGATGATTATAAGGAGAGATTGGATAGGGTTAGACACAAAATGTTGGAGTGACTCAGCGGGACAGGCAGCATCACTGTAGAGAAGGAATGGGTAATGTTTCAGGTCGGGACCCTTCTTCATACTGAGAGTCAAGGGAGAGGGAGACGAGAGATATGGGAGGGTAAGGTGTGAAAACAACAGATCAAAGCAGATGCTCAAGGAAATTTCGAATGGTTGGCTGAGGGGAAGGTGACAACAAGGCATACAATCAGTAAAATTAATCAGAAAGACAGTGTCACTAATTGGAGAACTAGGGTGGGGGAGTGAGGGAGAGAGAGGGAAACCAAAGGTTACTTGAAGTTAGAGAAATAAAAATTCATACTGCTGGGTTGGAAGCTGCCCAAGTGAAATATGAGGTATGAGTGGATAGGGTTGGTTGATTCTCACTGGAATGTAAGAGGCTGAGGGGATAGGAGAGGATTTACATTTTTATATGGCATAGGTAGGATAGATGATCTGTTTGCTGTCATAGAAACATAGAAACATAGAAAATAGGTGCAGGAGGAGGCCATTTTGCCCTTCGAGCCCTCACCGCCATTTGTTGTGATCATGCTGTTCATCCACAATCAGTACACTGTGCCTGCCTTCTCCCCATATCCCCTGATTCCACTAGACCCCAGAGCTCTATCTAACTCTTTTTAAAATTCATTCAGTCAATTGGCTTCCACTACCTTCAGTGGCAGATAATTCCACAAATTCACAACTCTCTGGGTGAAAAAGGTTTCTTCTCACCTCAGTATTAAATGGCATCCCCTTTATTCTTAGACTGTGGCCCCTGGTTCTGGACTCCTCCAACATTGGGAACATTTTTCCTGCATCTAACTTGTCCAGTCCTTTTATAATTTTATACGTCTCTATAAGATCCCCTCTCATCCTACTAAACTCCAGTGAATACAAGCTGTCTTTCCAATCTTTCCTCATATGACAAGTCCCGCCATCCCAGGGATTAACCTCATGAATTTATGCTGCACTGCCTCAATGGCAAGGATGTTCTTCCTTAAATTAGGAGACAAAAACTGCACACAATACTCCAGATGTGGTCTCACCAGGGCCCTATATAACTGCAGAAAGACCTCTTTACTCCTATACTCAAATCCTCTCATTATGAAGGCCAACATGCCATTAGCTTTCTTCAGCGCCTGCTGAACCTACACGCTTACTTTCAGTGACTGGTGTACAAGGACACCCAGGGTTTGTTGCACTTCCTCTTTACCTAATCTGCCACCATTGAGATAATAATCTGCTTCTTTATCTTTGCCGCCAAAGTGAATAACCTCACATTTATCTACATTATACTGCACCTGCCATGCATCTGCCCACTCACTCAACTTGTCCAAGTCACTCTGCAACCTCCTAACATCCTCTTCGCAGTTCACACTGCCACCCAGCTTTGTGTCATCTGCAAACTTGCTAGTGTTACTTCTAAGGATAAAGGTTTATCCTTTGTACTGTCTGCTGTGTGTGATTGCATCATCTGGACTGCTTTAATTTCGCTGTACTTTGTGTAGTGACAATAAAGGTTTTTTACATTTACATTTTTTACATTTTACATTTAATTCCATCATCCAAATCATTAATATATATTGTAAATAGTTGCAGCCCCAGCACCGAGCCTTGCGGCCCTCCACTTGCCACTGCCTGCCATTCTGAAAAGGATCCGTTTATTCCTACTCTTTGCTGCCTGTCTGCCAACCAATTCTCTATCCATGTCAATACCCTACCCCCAATACCATGTACTCTAATTTTGCTCACCAATCTCAAAGGGACCTTATCAAAGGCTTTCTGAAAGTCAAGATACACTACATCCACTGGCTCTCCTTCATCCATTTTACTTGTCACATCCACAAAAAAATCCAGAAGATTAGTCAAGCAGGATTTCCCCTTCATAAATCCATGCTGACTTGGACCAATCCTTTTACCGCTATCCAAATGCTCCATTATTACCTCTTTAATAATTGACTCCAGCATCTTCCCCACCACCAGCGTCAGGCTAACTGGTCTATAATTCCCCATTTTCTCTCTCACTCCTTTCTTGATAAGTGGGATAACATTAGCTACCCTCCAATCCACAGGAAATGATCCTGAATCTAATGAACATTGGAAAATGATCACCAATGCGTCCACGATTTCCGGAGCCACCACCTTGAGTACCCTGGGATACAGACCATCAGGCCCTGGGGATTTATCAGCCTTCAGTCCCATCAGTCTACCCAATACTATTTCTCGCCTAATGCAAATTTCTTTCAGTTCCTCTGTCTCTCTAGATCCTCTGTCCTCTCGTACATCTGGGAGATTGTTTGTGTCTTCCTTAGTGAAGACAGATCCGAAGTATCTGTTCAACTCTTCTGCCATTTCCTTATTATCCTTAATAATTTCACCCGCTTCTGCCCACATTTGTCTTTACTAATCTTTTTCTCTTAACATACCTAAAGAAGCTTTTACTGTCCTTCTTTATATTCTTGGCCAGCTTCCCCTCGTACTTCATCTTTTCAGCCTGTATTGCCCGTTTTGTTACCTTCTGTTGTCCTTTGAAAGTGACCCAATCCTCTGGCTTCCCGCTACTCTTTGCAATGTTATACATCTTTTCTTTTAGTTTTATTTTATCCCTAACTTAACTTGTCAGCCATGGTTGCCTCTTACTCCCCTTAGAATCTTTCTTACTCTTTGGAATGAAATGATCCTGTATCTTCTGGATTATGTTCAGAAATTCCTACCATTGCTGTTCCACCGTCATTCCTGCTAGGATCATTTTCCAGTTGACCTTGCCCAGCTCCTCTCTCATGCCTTCATGGTCCCCTTTGTTCAACTGTAACACTGACACTTCTGATTGAACCTACTCCCTCTCAAATTGCAGATTTAAACTAATCATATTATGGTCACTACGTCCAAGCGGTTCCTTTACCTTGAGCTCCCTTATTAAATCTGGTTCATTGCACAACACTAAATCCAGAATTGCCTTCTTTCTGGTAGGCTCCAGTACAAGCTGTTCCAAGAATCCATCTCGGAGGCACTCTACAAACTCCCTTTCCTGGGGCCCAGAACTAACCTGATTTTCCCAGTCTACCTGAATATTGAAATCCCTGATAACCACAGTAGCATCACCTTTGTTACATGCCAGTTTTAACTCCTGCTGTAACTTACACCCCATATCTGGGCTACTGTTTGGGGGCCTGTAGATAGCTCCTATTAGTGTCTTCTTACCTTTACAATTCCCCAAAATAGGAGATCCTTTCATTGTCGGGTTCAGTTCTTCACCTGAGATCTATGATTTTTGCTTCGGGTTTTGTGAAGAAAGTCTCTTCTGTTGTTGCAATTTCTTGTAAACTGGCAATCAAAACCCAACAATGCTGTTTGAAGTGAATCAAGGCTGTTTTGTAATTTAAAAAAACCCAATGTTAGTGTAATATTAGTGCAATTTATTACATCCTAAATCACGGTGTGAAACTGTCTATTCAATGTGTATTGTGAATTGAAAAAATATGGCTATTCAGTCTTAGTTGTTCCAGTGTTACTACAAGGTACCCTGGGATGTTTACAAAGATGTGTAACAGTGAAGAGACTTTCTTCACAAAAATGGTACTTCAGAAAAATTACACCAGCAAATTAAGTTGAGGAAACTACTTAGAAAAACTTAAGCAGCATTCTCCTATACCAAACAATCTGACAAGGATCAATTCTCCATTCTGTTAAGACATAATTCTGATGTTAGTCTGTAGTATTAGACTCTTAGCACCACATTCTTCTTCTTCTGTTGTCTCTTAGAATTGAGCATAAACACATGAACATAAGAAAATAGGAGCAGGAGTGGACCACCTGTCTCCTCAAGCATGCCCCACCATTCAAAGTTATCAAGGCTGATCAACACTAGCCCCAACTACTTTGTGTCTTGAATCCCCAATTTTTTTTAATGTATCTACCTCAACTTTAAAAATACTTCTAATGTGCTAGATCCCACAACTTTCTTGGGAAAAGAATTCCAGAGATTCATCACCACTTACTTTCACAATGCTAAGGTAATTTGAGATCACAAAGGAAGAGTTGAAGAGCATTAAGGTGGATAATTCCCAGGGCCTGAAGGGGCGTATCCCAGATTATTGAGAATGGTATCAAAAGAGATTGCAGGGGCTTCAATTGAGATCTTTGTGTCTTCTCAAGCCATGGGCGAGCTTCAGGAAGATTGGAGAGTAGCCAATATTGATCCTTTGTTGAATAATGGAAGTCAAAATAATCCAGGAAATTATTGGGTGGTGAGTCTCATGTGATAGGGAAACTATTGGAAAGAATTGTAGTAATACCAATATGCTAAGGAATTGTAGTAATACCAATATGCTAAGGAATTTGGGGATTAAGAAAATGGTGGTGTTGGGGCTCTTGAAGAATATTAAAGTGGATAAATTCCCAGGACCTGATGGGACCTATCCCAGGCTAATGACAGAGGCAAGAGAGGTGATTGTGAGAGACTTGATGAAGAGCTTTGTATCTTCTCTTGTCACAGGTGATGTCCCAGAGGACTGGAGAGTAGAGGTGGGGTATCCACTTCACTTTGCTATGCATTTAACCCTTAAATAATCCATAAACTGTATTTTATAATCATTATTTCACTCATCTTTTCTTCCTCGTTTTTTGCTTGACCTGCTTTGTGGGATTTTTTTTATCATTAAATGCACAAAATAAAAGCAAGATTTTTGATTATTTTAGACAACATTAATTCTTTTGCATTAATGGAATTTCATTGTGGCTGGTGTAGCTCACTTCATTTATTTAATAGTTGCTGCATGGTAATGATCAGGGTGCCTCAAAATGGACAGAAATCAACATTGTGATTCTAAAAGCTGCATCTTGTCTACCAGAAGATGGTTGGAAATGATGCTGCTGAGGACTACCAGGGAGTTTCACATGTAGTTACAGTCTAGCCAGCCTCTTTTCTTGAAGATGATCAAAAATACTGCATCTCTAAGATCCTCTCCTCTCCTCTCCCAAATGTGCACAGTGAGACTGTGGATTTGTGACTGAAGCTTTTCACAGTTTAGGTAAGTTTTAGGACTGCAGTGGGTTTTTTTTTTATTGTCCCCAAAGGATTTATTCCCTCAAGGTGGGAGATGACCTTCTAGATTTCATGTTGGTTGAGTTGGCAGCAAGATTAGCCTGAATAAACTGCTGTGGGATGGAATTCAGGTGCTTGTATCAAGAACACTGTCATCACTGAGAAGGTCTTTGAAGTGTTCCTTCCAGTGGGCAATGACCACGTCTCTGTCCCTGATAAGATCTCCCATGTTCTTGGCTCTCAGTGGGTTGGGCTCAGGGTTTTTCTACTGTAGGTGGCTTTTACAATGCTGAAGAAGCTGCACATCATACCTGAATTCTAAAATATACAAATTATTTTGTACGATATGAAAGAAGTCTCATGTACTAAGCAACATGAATCATTCCTTCATTTGATGCTCCTTCTGGTGTGGCATTTCATGTTCATAAGAAGAACTAATTTGTTACTGAATCAAAAGATGCAACTTAAATAGTTACACAAAACTGTGGTCGTAGCGCCCAGTCCGCCTTAAACGACCTGATCACCCAGGGGCTGAGCACTTCAACTACTCCTCCCACTTCTAGTCTGACCTTTCTGACATGGGCCTCCTCCAGTGAAATAGTGAGGCCCACTGCAAATTGGAGGAACAGCACCTCATATTTCACTTGGGCAGCTTACAGCCCAGCGGTATGAACATTAACTTTTCTAACTTTAGATAGCTCCTCTGTCCCTCTCTTCCCCTCCCTCTTCCCAGTTCTCCCACTGCCTTCCTGTCTCCACCTATATCCTTTCTTTGTCCCGCCCCCCCCCCTGAAATCAGTCTGAAGAAGGGTCTCGACCCGAAACGTCACCCATTCCTTCTCTCCAGAGATGCTGCCTGACCGCTGAGTTACTCCAGCATTTTGTGATACACAAAACTGTTATAATTTAATCACATCAAGAGGTAAGAGTTTTTAATTGTTATATATACCGACACAAAACAATGAAATTCTGTCTTGCAACAGTATAACAGGTCTGTAAATGTAGTTCTCAATAATAAAATAATAAAAATGCTGTCATTATAAAAATAAAACAAAAATAAATTAATAAAGAAAATCAATATTAAAACAAATCAATAGTCCAACGGCCCTAGTGCAACCAAGACAGTTTGTGGTTCGATGTTTAGTTGGTATTTGTAATGTCTGATGGTTGTTGGGAGGAAGCTGTTACTGAACCTCATGAATGTGAATATAACCCGGAAAAATATGTAGCATAATTTACTAAATAGAGAGGATGTACAGATCAACATATTCTAACTGAATAAAGAAACAAGTTCAAGAGACTAATTGACATGATTTTTTTTCCTGTAGATGAGTCCAGAAATCACTACATGCACATTACAGCAAAAGCACTGTTATCAAATGTCATATTAATCAAATGCGTTGTTTAATCAAGCAACAGACCATTGCTCTCTCAGTGCTGTCCCTTCTTAAGTGTATTTACTGCTAAACTCCAGATTTTTGCTGGCCCTTCAGCTGCTTGGTACTGCTTCTTTGCCATCCTGGCCAATCCCTCTCTCATGCCCCTTTGTTGGCCTGAGCACTGTTGCCCTCTCTTCCAGCCTTTATGCTCCCTCAGTGCTGCCCCTTTGCCTACTTGGATTCTCCCTTGGAAACGCCAGTTATGTCAGCATACCTAATAGTGTGTTAGCATCGGTCCATCTGCAAGAAATGATGGTACGACTTTGATGTTGTCCTGGTTGGAGAGGGGAATGTTTCATCTGTGGTTGCATTTGCTGCTGTGGGTGACCAGGCCTGTCCTAGACCCTCCCACATCTTCCACCGGTGAAGTTGGCTTGAGTGTGTTGCTATTGCTGTTGATCATTTTGTGGCATTGGACCCTGGCCTTCAGGTTCTTGAACCATATGCTGTTATGGTGGTTGATACCAGCCTGGAGGCAGCCGCTTCCCTGTTGTCAGTGCCTATGTAAATTTGTTTTATATCTGTTTAATCGTATCCTTGTAGCAAAGCTTTGGTCTTCCTCTTGGCCTCCATGCATTGGCGACCGCGTCCCCCGTACAGCACATCTTTGGGGGTGCGTCTATTTTCCTTCCTGTGTATATGTCCAAACCAGCGGAGACGCTTCTACTTGAAGATCGCTTGGGTGCTAGGAATGTTTGTCAGGGAGAGGACAGATTCACTGGTGATTTTGTTCTGCCACAAAACTCCCAGGATATGAGGAAGACAGCAGAAATTAAAATGACTCAGTTTCCGTTCTTGATGTAGGCAAGTCGTCAAAGCTTCACTGCCATACAGTGACATGCTCAGGAAGCACGCTATGTAGACAGATCTTGTTCTTGAATGTGACTTTCCCGTTCTTCCATGCCTGCTTGGTTAAGTCTCCTGAAGGTGGTTGCTGCCTTTCCTCTACATGAGTTGATATCCTCATCCAGAAAGAACCACCGTAGATACTAGGTAGGTAAATTTGTTGACAGTTTCCAGCAGAGTGCTATTTAGGGGGATTTCAGGGAGGAATGGAGTACCCTAACCCAAGATAACTGTCTTCTTAACACTGATTGTTAGTCAGTATTTGTTACAAGCATGAGATAATCTGCCCATCAGCCCCTGAAGTCCTTCTTCCATTGGGGTGATGAGTGTAGCATCATCAGCATAGAGGAGATCCCTTATAAGTACAGTTCGTACCTTTGTCTTGGCTTTCATCCTTGCTAGATTGAAAAGTTTCCTGTCGCTTCTGGTGTCAAGATATACTCCTTCTGTGACTGTTGGGAAGGCAAAGGACAGAAAGGCAGAGAGGAAGATGCCAAACAGAATGGGAGCTAGGACACAGCCTTGCTGCACTCTTCTCATGGGGAAACTGATGTCGCACCATCAAATTGCACTGTACCATGCATATTCTCATTGCAGGACTGAATGAGGTTTAGTAGGCGTGGTGGAATCCAACCCTTTCCAATACGTGGTAGAGGCCGTGTCTGCTGACAGAATCTAAAGCTTTCGTAAGATCAACAAAGGGAATGTTCTTATTCTGCCTCAGGGTATATCTGGTCAGCGAGTCTGTGAAGTCATTGCAGGACCACTCTGGCAAAGGCCTTTCCTGACATACTTAGAAGTATCCTGTAGTTGTTGCAAGCACTCTGGCCGTGAGGGACAGTACCCCATGTGATCCCGGACTTTACCACTGTAAATAAAATACTTCACGTGAGTTCGGCCTCCTCCCCTTCATCTCTCCCCCTCACTCCTTCCCCATCCCTCCCC
This sequence comes from Rhinoraja longicauda, assembly GCF_053455715.1. Lineage (NCBI taxonomy): Eukaryota > Metazoa > Chordata > Chondrichthyes > Rajiformes > Arhynchobatidae > Rhinoraja > Rhinoraja longicauda. The sequence continues at coordinate 63,805,849 of NC_135956.1, read as the reverse complement.
ATCCCCCCGACCCCCTCTCCCATCCCCTCCCCCCAACCCATCCCCCTCCCTCCCCTCTCTCCCTTCCCCCTCCCTACCCCCTCCTCCATTCCCTTCAATGGACCTATTCCAATGTGCAATCTCACTAAAGAACAGGAATGGCAGGCATCCATTAGTCAAAATACCCACATTTTTTCAGTGTGACAGCGCCGTAGTCAGGATTGAACCTGAGTCTCCGGCGCTGCATTCGCTGTAAGGCAGCAACTCTACCGCTGCTCCACTGTGCTGCCCGTCTAATACTTACATGTTCATCTTGCGTCACAACGGTAAGATGGCCGCCAGATAAGCGCGCACGCAGTTGGGGGAGGGTTGCCGCTCGGAGGGGGGCGGGACCCGCCCGGGTGAAGGGAGTGGCGGCCAATGAGGGGGGATGGGGGTGAGGAGAGCTCTCCTGCTGCTGGCTGCCCGGGGCCAGGGTGAGTGACTCCCACTCCCCTTTCTTCTCCCCCTCGTCTGCCCCCCGCCCCGGGGGAGTTTTAAGGAGGGTTGAGCGAGGATAGAATGGTGAGTGGGTGAGGGGAGGATAAGGGGGGTTAAGGGGGGGATGGAGGCTCCGGCGCGGGTCGCCTGGACGTCGGAAGCCCGCAGGCCCCTGGGTGGGGGCCGACATCGGGAGCTCCGGCAGCGGCAGCGTCTTCGCTCACCCCGAATCGCGGGGCTTGGGTCGGCCTGCCGCGGACCATTCACCGTCCGGCTCGGCCTGAAATAGGCCGCGGGGTTTTTCTCCACCCGGTGGGGGCTTCAATGTCGGGAGCCACGACCGCCCCGATGGGGCAACTCCAACAGCCTGACCGCGGGAGAAGACGGCAGGGAAGAGAAAAATACATTCTGGCCTTCCATCACAGTGAGGAGGTGACTGGAGGAGACTCACTGTGATGGATGTTCTTTTGTTTGGTGTTAGTTTATGATTGTATGTGTTATTGCAATTTTATTGATTATTCTTATTGGTTTTATTGTTGAACTGCGGGTAATTTTTCATTTCACTACACATTTATGTGTAATTGACAAATAAATGACTATTGACTATTGAGTGGGTGAGTGGGGGGGGGGGGGGCAGGGGAGGGTGCTACACCAATGCAGGGGAGGTTTGGACCCATCGGGTCCACAGCTGCTAGTCATGTATAAATCTAACCGATTCCCAACTTCATCTTTTTTCCTACATCTCCTTAAAAATGTTAATTTAGTTTCTATTGCCTCAACCTATTCTTCACACTTCAAACTGCATCTCTTAACACTTCTCTGCATCTCAATGATATCTGCTACTATCCTTTCCTATGTTTACTTTTCATTGTTTATCAAGTTATTTGTTACTTTCAGATTTTAAACTTGTCAAAAAATGTTATAGCAAAGGTTATAAAAGTAATTTAAGATATTCACATTCATGGTTTTTAACAAGACATGTCTCTTCGTCTCAGTAGCTGTCAAAAGAATAATAACAGACACATAGGAGAAAATAAAATAATTTAAATGTGACATAGGCTTGTCGCACAGTGACAGCCAGTTATAGAGATAAATTAGATCTTACAGGAGAATAATTAGGAAATAATGTGTAATGATAGGTATCTATGCCTTTACAAAGTTGAAAATCAACCAAATTAAGTGTTGTTTCTAAAAAAAGACATTGTTTGATATTAAATTTTGTCATCAAAAGGATAGATTAGAACTATCATAGAAAATACTATCACTTTTATTTTTTCTTGCACAAAACTGGCAAAGATAAATGGCACAGCAATAGCTAAGTTGCTGGGCTGATCATGCTCACTCTGGCTGTCAACTCCATAAAGAACTGCTGGCTGTCTGAAGCAGGTCTCGACCTGAAACATCAGTTATCCATGATCTCCAGAGATGCTGCCTGACCTGCTGAGTTACTCCCACACTTTGTGTTCTTTTATGGCTATCTCCTTGCTGGGTTATTCTTCTGTGAAATTTGCACCTGCGCATCAAAACACAGAAGTAAAGAATGGGCGGCTAGTCATTGATGTGCCATTGCTTCTGACCACATCAGTTTTGATTATTTCTCCAAAATTTGATATCATCCAAAAATGTAGAAATTGCATTATTGAATCCAGATTTGAAATGCAAATTGTGACATGTGTTGCTTGAATTGCAGATCCATGTGGAACATCAAACCCCAGCTTCTTCCACTATAAATAACCACTTCTTCCTTCCACTTTCTGCTTTCTGCCTCAAAACCAGTGTGCAATAAATACATCCTGCCACCTGATTTTGCAGTTTCTGCTGATAAAAAAAGATCTTTTCCCTGTCGTTTTCAACAATAACTGCATTGAGTCTCTGTCAATGAGTCATTGATTTTGTTGCTGATTCTCGTACATAATATTTTTTTTCCCATCGAGCATAAATGTCATTGGCAGGGGCCAACTATCTTTAAAAGTTCAAAACAGCTCAGAAGTTCTGACCACTATAAAAAAGTTATTCCTTATGATTTTTTCCCGTTTGGAAAAGTAAACGAAGGATTGGTAAAGGTGAGGAAGTGGGGGTGAACTGAAGGTGGGATGAGGGAGCGTGGGCGGGCCAGGCCGGGCCGAGGGGACATCGCCTTCATCGCCGCCTTGTCTGTGCAGTGACGTCGGGCGTCTGTCGACCTTTTACCTCGCGGAGCCGAGTGTCGAGGGGGAGGAGGAGGAGGAGGCCGGGCCGGGGAGAGGAGAGGAGAGGAGAGGGGAAGGGAAGAGGAGAGAGAAGAGAGGAAGCCACAGGCTGGCGGTTGTCGGCAAACAGCCGGGAACAAGCCAGTGTGCGCAGTGGGTGGGTGTCTGACCGTCGGCAGGCGACATCCGGAGCGGATCGGGACGAGGAGGAAGGGCCTGATTGAGAGGAACCGGGGCCGGAGGAGGAAGGGCCTGATTGAGAGGAACCGGGGCCGGAGGAGGAGGAGGAGGAGGAGGAGGAGGAGGCCAGGCTTCGCTGTCTCTGCACTGCGATTGACAGCGGGTCGGAGGCGGGCGGGCGGGAGGGAGGGGGAGGTTCCGGGGACGGGGACGGGGACGGGGACTCTCCGTGTGAGAGCTGCTTCTGGCCTCGGGCTGATGCTGAGCCGCACGGCAGCCGCCGCTGGCTTGGCGGCTTGAAGTTGTGCCGCTGTCCTTCCCCCTCCCCCGGTCTCAGATCAGACTGTGGTGCCCCCCCTCCCTCCCTCCACACACCCGCCCGCCCGCCATGGCCGTCTCCTGCTCCGCCAGCTGTTCCTCATTCTCCGGTGGTCAGAGAAGCCCGTTGTGCTGTCGGACTCGACTATCAGCCTTCATTGTTCTCATCGCCGTCACCGGTGAGTATCCAACTTCTCATCAAATGACAATCTGCACAGAAAACACAGTTTTTAATTTCTGTCCCACATTGGAGAGCGGACACCTACTATATTTTGGTTATTAACAGCTGTTGACGTCTCATTTGTTTGATTTGTTTTGAATGTGCACTGCCTTTTAACCCCCGCCTCCACATGTGAATAGTGTACCATCTTCTACATGCACAAAGAGGCGTTTGAAGTTTTAAAGCGCATATTAATTTAAGATTGTAACCCTCCGTCACAAGAGACTGATCTATTGTGGCAGTAAATGGATATTAGATTTTTAAAATATTGTTTCCTCCCTGCGTCTTGATTGTTGTGCTCCAGCCTAGCTAAGTTAAGACTTTACTGCCAGCCCTGCTGTAAAGCAGATGTAAGAGTACATTTAAATCGTCTCCGTTGACTTGTTTGCTTTTTGCAAAGAAAAACTTGAGAATTGGACTCTACTAGGTACTTCCCAAGAGACAACCTGACATCGTGAACATGTTACGTGGGCTGTTACTAATCTACATTTCATCATGTAGTATTCTGTACTTAATTATGTTGCCCTTACCATGAAAACAGTGGAATGTTTTATGTTTAAATTTGGTCCTGTCAAAAATGCTTCTTTTTGCCTTTGTTAGTTTAGGCCGTAACTATATCAACTTACTAGCCCCCACCCCACTGTTTTGCCTTCTGTAAACTTGTCCCAAACACTGCCATATATGACTTGACTTGTCCATATAGGACATTCATCTCCTGATGCTGAATCACACTTTATTTCAATTTCTTCATTGGGACACAGAGTCATACACCACTGAAACTGGCCCTTCGGCCCATGCTGACCAGGACGTTCCATCTACACTAATCCCACTTGCCTGCAATTGGCCCATATCCCT